>NC_087348.1:107870162-108481852 GCF_030014295.1 Loxodonta africana
AATAAACCTCAGAGAGCAAAAATGCAAAACACAGAGCTCTGATCTGAGAGGTTATTTACCTTAAGATAACTCCCAACAGTTCGCTGTGAAAATGAAGAGCCCAAACGGCTTCTGATACCGAATCTGAATCCTGAACGCCTCAGAGTGGCAAAAGATAATGCACCTTCAATCTCACTTCTGACATCAACATGTCAAAGTAATAAAAGTCTCATACTCTGCTACGAGTAAAAGCAGAAAGTTTTATTACAGAAGAGACAACTCAAGGTGGCCAGTGCCAAGTAGGTCTACAAGGCCCTCCAACCTTAGGGAAGAAGAGTCTATATACAAAAATTTCAGGAACTTCTAAGCAAATTTTCTGATTGTTTGATATTTTTAAAAAATCCAACAAGTCAGGCATGAGACAGTCACAAAGTAAGATGTTATCCTTTTAAACATCAACTGTGTCTTACAAAAGGCTCCAGGAACAGCCTAAACAAAAGCTTTCCAAGGACATTCTATGCAGGCAAACATTTGACATACTTAAATAAAACCACACATTTTAGCCATTAACTTTCACAATTCTGCCGGCAAAATAAGCCAAGGTTCATGTAATTATGGGAAAGCAGAAGCAGTGACAAAGTGAGGTCTGATTTCAAACAATTTCAGCCATTTTATTCACGTCAAGCACTTCAGATTTTAGAATTCTTTGACAAATTCAAAATATTTTCTAGTTTTTATTGTTATTTCTTTAAGGCCAACAAATTATTTTGTAGTGTATTGCTTAATGTCTAAATACATGGATATTTTCTAGTTTTGAGGGGATTGTTTTTGTTTTTTGGGCAATTTTGGTTTGTTTTTGTTGTGGATCTCTAGCTTAATTTAACAGTGGTCAGTCTGGCAAGATGGAAACTCAGCATATGATTTAGAGCATATGCAACCTCCTAGGAAATATCTCCCCAGCCTTGCAAGGTTTGCCAACTAGCTGCAGTCTTGAGGTAGAATTTCCTTTCCAGAGAACCTCAGTTTTTCTCCTAAATGTTTTCAACTGATTGGATAAGGCTCACACACAATATCAAAGGTTATCTCCCTTACTTAAAGTCAGCCGAAGATGTTAACCACATCTACAAAAATACCTTTACAGCAACACCTAGATAAATTTTCAATTAAATAACTGAGAACTATAGTTTAAACAAGTTGACCCATAAAATTAACCATCATAGTCCATTCCTTGCCAGCTGTGTGACTCATACACAGCTTCCTTGAACCACATTTAATCTCCAAATAAAGACAATAGCAATGTCATACCTCTGCCTAGTATGATACAACTATTCTGTGTACAACCAAAAAATGCACTAATGCTTTCCCCAGAAGAGATTGCAAAGTCCTCGAATGATGTTCTTTGCCTTGATACCCTGTTACTTAAAACTTAAATACTGTGGTGTAAAGTTAACTATTATTAATACATCTTGCGTTATATGATAAGGGGATAAGAGCGGGAAGAAAACAGAGATACACATGCACACAGGCATATTCATAAAATAAGTAAGAAATATAACAACCACAGTCCTCATTTCTGGTCATATGTTCATAGCTGGTATTTATAACTATCTCTTCCGATACCCTTTCTGTATTTCCTTGCCCTCAGCAAGCACCTCAGCAGATTATGGTTCTTTCACTTATGGAATTACCCAAACTTTCATTCCTGAACATCTGGGCCATTGATACTTCTGCAGGAATTGGATTGCTGAAGTTTTCCATTGTCTTTAATTACAGAATATGGTAATATTAAGAGACACCCTAATGGATATCCTGTATCACAGACATATTCTTCCTTAACTCCATTGTGTAGTAGCTATGCAATTTTCCCTTGGAAAAAAAAAAAAAAAATTTTTTTTTTTTTTTTTTTTTTAATCAGGATAGATCACCTGAGCAATATAGTAACTCCCTCCTTTTCCTGTTGATTTAGAGGTACGAGGAACTTAAACTGGCCAAGTGGTTGTCTTAATTTCCAGCTCAATGGAATCATTGTTGTGTCTCCTGGTGGAACTATTCCTCCCTATGGAAGTAAGATTTCTTTATCAGTAGAGCATAAGGTCATGGATCTAGGAAGAAAAATGTTTGCTAGTGAATCACTAGGGGTAATAGGGAGTGCTGTCACTACCATTTCTACTCCTTGATTCCTGGAACCATGAATCCTTGCTATATATGAAATGAGACCATATATGTGATGTCGATTTACAGCATATGCAACCTCCTAGGAAATATCTCCCCAGCCTTGAAAAGTTTGCCACCTGGCTGGCACTGTAACTGAGCCTTCAAATGGCCATTCCATTGTTCTATCAAGCCAGTTACTTTATGATGATGGCAACATGGTAATAGCAGTGAATTTCATGATTTTGTGCCCATTTGTTGTGATGCGAGTTCCTTGTCCACAGGCAATGCTGTGCGGAATACCATGATGGTGGATAAGGCATACTGTAAGTCCATGGATGACAGTTTTGGTAAAAGCACTGCATGCAAGGAAGGCAAATATGTATCTAGAGTAAGTGTCTATTTCAGTAAGAACAAAGGCTGCCCCTTCTGTGACAGAAGTGGTTGAATGTCATCAAACTGCTTCTACATGGCTGGCTGACCACCCAAGGGAATGGTGCTATATCAGGGACTCAGTTTTGGTCTCTGCTGCTGGAAGATTGAACATTGTGAATTTTGTTAGGTACTGGGGATACATAATACTAATATATAGCTACTGCAATCACAATAACTCCAGTCATTTTTTCTAAAACAAATTCTTTACCTTGACATTCGCACAAAATTATGCTAATGAAAGGGAGCTCTTGAATTTCTACTTTATCTTAAGCTTCAGATTCCCTGTTAAATTAAAAAATTAAAGTCCAAACAGTAATGCCATTTATATAAAATGTGACTTAACAAGATGCGATGAAGGTTAGAGCACTTCCAATACTAATTATGTGACTTAATCACTTTACCTTACGTGGAATTTCAAATTTTTCTTCTACAATATGTCAATGGAGCCCTGGTGGTGCAGTGCTAAGAGCAACAGCTGCTAACCAAAAGGTCAGCGGTTCAAATCCACCAGCTACTCCTTGGAAATCCTATTAGGCAGTTCTACCCTGTCCTATAGGGTCGCTATGACTTTACCTTACGGGAGGTCTCAAATTTTTCTCCTGAAATATGTTAATAATATCTTTTTATTTACTTCACAATTTGTGGTAAAGGACTCAGTAAACCTTGGAATATGACCAAAATATCTATGTTATTATTTTACCAGCATAAGGAATTATTTCAAATATTTTAAATTTCTATAACATAAAAACAACTCTGTAGTTTTGACAACCTATTATTTATTTCATTCTCAGTCATGCTATACAAGATATACTTAGATTAAGAAGATTAAGTCACAGGGGATAGAAAAAAAATTTGATTAAAAAAAAAAATCTATCCTGTGAGTCAATTTCTTAAACCACTTACATACCTGCTGAAAAATAGAATGCAGGAAAAGGTTCAGATCAAGGATTTAGATTATTTGGGATCAGAGCAAGAGTTGCTATTTGAAGATCATTTATTACAAATCAGGAACTTTACCAATATTACTTGCCATTCTTAAAATAACCCAGAAAGATAAGAATTATTATCTCAATTTTACAGAGGAGGAAATTGAAACTCTAAAAGATTAAATCAATTGCCTAAGTTATACAGCTAGTAAACCACTGAGCTGGGATTCAGCTCCAGCTCATTATGACTACAGAGCCTGGGTTTTTTTTTTTTTTTTTTCCCATGCGACAATACAGAACTGCCTCTCTGGATGTCACACATTGTGCCTTATCCTCTGCAATTAGCTTATAACTTGTTTAGGAATACAGAAGTAAAATAACTAATATATATTGCTGTTGTTGTTAGTTGCCATTGAGTCAGTCCCCAACTCATGGTGACTCTGTGTATAACAGAAGGAAATGCTGCTCCATTCTGTGCCTTCCCCATAATCGGTTGCAAATAGTACTATTATGATCCATTATGATCCATAGCATTTTAACTGGTTAATTTTTGAAAGCAGATCACCAAGACTTTCTTCCTAGTCTCTCTTAGTCTGCAAGCTCCACTGAAACCTGTTCAACATCATGCAAGCCTCCACTGACAGACAGGTGGTAGCTGTACATGATGTGCATTGACCAAGAATCAAACCTGGGTCTCATGCATGAAGAATTCTACCACTAAGCCATCATTGCCCCTCTAAATCCATATGTATATTAATTTAATCAATATTTTAATACAATAAAGCAAATCCAGGAAACTTTACTTTTCGAAGGACTGCACAATGCTGTGAGAATTGAGAAATACGTATGATTTTATGACTGGTAAGTTACACATTTCTGATGGAAACTAAATCTGAAATCATCTATCAATGCCCATCTGTCAATTTTGTGGGACTTTGCATGGTGAAGTTTGATGTCTCTGTTACACACAATACCATATGTTCTCTTGGAGTGCTGGGAGATGAGTTTTGTGCCTCATGTTGGTGTCTAGAGTTGGGTGTCCCAAGCCTTCTGTTTTTGAAGATTATACTAGGAATTTTTACATATTCCTCATTTTCTAAGTCATTGTTCAAATTATCAATAATAAAAATAGCCATCATTTCCTGAGAACATGTATGGCCCTTAATACTTTTAACAACCCTGAAATATAGGCACTGCTATTAGCATCTTACATATAGGGAAACCAACATACAGGAACAGTATCTCACCTGCTATCATTCAGCTTGTAAATGATACAATCAACTAACAAGCCCAAAGCTCTCTGACTCCAGGGTAAAAATATCATAGTCTCAAGCAACCTCACTCGATTTTGGATCCATAGACTTATTGAGGTCAACTGAGACAATCAGTAAAGAAGTTGTAAACACATTAAATCTGACTCACTAATTATTCCTGAGAATATGATTTCACAACTGTAGATATTACATTTTCATGTAAATACGTATTTTAAAGCTTCCTTTAAAAAACAATAGGGCGCATGCTTACATTGGAAAGATTGAGCATACACTTAAATAAAAAAAACTAACTTCTTGAAAAATATGCAAATAGATTCTGTGATTTAAATAAAATTTCTAAAGTCTGTGAGAATTCCATATTCAAAAAATGCTTAGATTGAAATGAAATTGATAGAGCCTAGAAAATATTGTATGATAAACGTAGATGTGCTGAAGATGAAGATATTGGTGATGGAGATTCATGTAAGAGTCTGAGTAAAACTTTTTAATATATTATGAGAGAGAAAATGAACTATTTAACTGTAATATTGTTTGAAATAATATGTGGCTTTAATATACAACTTACATAATGCTTAGAGCCCTGGTGGTGCAGTGGTTAAGCATTTGCCTGCCAACTAAAAAGTCAGCAGTTCAAACTCATCAACCGCTCCTTGAAAACCCTGTTGTTATTGTTAGGTGCCGTCGAGTCGGTTGCAACTAATAACAACCATATGTGCCACGGAATGAAACACTGCGCCATCCTTATAATCATTGTTATGCTTGAGGCCATTGTTGCAACCACTGTATCAGTCCATCTTGTTGACGGTCTTCCTCTTTTCCACTGACCCTGTACTTTACCAAGCATGATGTCCTTCTCCAGGGACTGATCCCTCCTGACAGTATGTCCAAAGTATGAAAGATACAGTTTCGCCATCCTTCCAAGGAGCATTCTGGTTGTACTTCTTCCAAGACAGATTGGTTTGTTCTTTTGGCAGTCCATGGTATATTCAATATCCTTTGCCAACCCACAATTCAAAGGCATTTTCCTTATTCATTGTCCAGCTTTCACATGGATATGATGCAATTGAAAACACCATGGCTTTGATCAGGCGCACCTTGGTCTTCAAAGTGACATCTTTGCTTTCCAACACTTTAAAGAGGTCCTTTGTAGCAGATTTGCCCAATGTAACGCATCTTTTGATTTCTTGACTGCTGCTTCCAAGGCTGTTGATTGTGGATCCAAGTAAAATGAAATCCTTGACAGCTCCAATTTTTTCTCCATATATCATGATGTTGCTCATTGGTCCAGTTGTGAGGATTTTTGTTTTCTTCATGTTGAGGTATAATCCATACTGGAGGCTATGGTCTTTAATCATCAGTAAGTGCTTCAAGTCCTCTTCACTTGCAGCAACCAAGGTTGTGTCATCTGCATGACACAGGTTGTTAATGAATCTTCCTCTAGCCCTGATGCCCGTTCTTCATATAGTCCAGCTTCTAGGATTATTTGCTCAACATATAGATTGAATAGGTATGGAGAAAGGATACAACCCTGATGCACACCTTTCCTAACTTTAAACCAGGCACTATTCCCATGTTCCGTCTGAACAACTGTCTCTTGATCTATGTAAAGGTTCCTCATGAGCACAATTAAGTGTTCTGGAATTCCCATTCTTCACAATGTTATCCATAGTTTGTTATGATCCACACAGTCAAATGCCTTTGCATAGTCAATAAAATGCAGATAAACATCCTTCTGGTATTCTCTGCTTTCAGCCGGGATCCATCTGACATCAACAACGATATCCCTGGTTCCATGTCCTCTTCTGAAACCAGCCTGAATTTCTGGCAGCTTCCAGTCGATATACTGCTTCAGCCTCTTTTGAATCATCTTCAGCAAAACTTTGTTTGCATGTGATGTTAATGATATTGTTTGATAATTTCCGAATTTGGTTAGATCACCTTTCTTGGGAATAGGCATAAATATGGATCTCTTCCAGTCGGTTGGCCAGGTAGCTGTCTTCCAAATATCTTGGCATAGACGAGTGAGCACTTACAGCACTGCATCTGTTGGTTGAAACATCTCAGTTGATATTCTGTCAATTCCTGGAGCCTTGTTTTTCACCAATGCCTTCAGTGCAGCTTGGACTTCTTCCTTCGGTACCATCGGTTCCTGACCATATGATACCTCTTGAAATGGTTGAACATTGATTAATTCTTTTTGGTATAATGACTCTGTGTATTCCTTTCACCTTCTTTTGATGCTTCCTGCATCGTTTAATATTTTCCTCATAGAATCCATCACTATTGCAACTCGAGGCTTGAATTTTTTCTTCATTTCTTTCAGCTTGAGAAATGCCAAGCGTGTTCTTCCCTTTTGGTTTTCTATCTCCAGCTCATTGCACGTGTCATTGTAATACTTTACTTTGTCTTCTCGAGCCACCCTTTGAAATCTGTTAGTTCTTTTACTTCATCATTTCTTCCCTTTGCTTTAGCTGCTCGATGTTCAAGAGCAAGTTTCAGAGTCTCCTCTGACATCCATCTTGGTCTTTTCTTTCTTTCCTGTCTTTTCAATGACCTCTGGCTTTCTTCTTGTACGATGTCCTTGATGTCATTCCACAGCTCATCTAATCTTTGGTCATTAGTGTTCAACGTGTCAAATCTATTCTTGAGATGGTCTCTAAATGCAGGTGAGATATACTCAAGCTCACATTTTTGGCTCTCGTGGACTTGCTCTGATTTTCTTCAGTTTTAGCTTGAACTTGCATATGAGCAATTGATGGTCTGTTCCAGAGTCAGCCCTTGGCCTTGTTCTGACTGATGATATTGACCTTTTCCATCATCTCTTTCCACAGATGTAGTTGATTTGATTCCTGAGTATTCTATCTGGCAAGGTCCACGTGTACAGTCATCATTTATGTTGCTGAAGAAAGGTATTTGCAATGAAGAAGTCTTTGGTCTTGCAAAATTCTGTCATTGGATCTCCAGCATTGTTTTTATCACCAAGGCCATATTTTCCAACTACCGATCCTTCTGCTTCATTTCCAACATTTGCATTCTAATCACTAGTAATTATTAATGCATCCTGATTGCATGTTCAATCAATTTCACACTACAGAAGCTGATAAAAATCTTCAATTTCTTCATCTTTGGCCTTAGTGGTTGGTGAATAAATTTGAATAATAATCATATTAACTGGTCTTTCTTACAGGCATATGGATATTATCCTATCATTGACAGCATTGTACTTCAGGAAAGATTCTTCTTTTTGATGATGAATGCAACGCCGTCCCTCTTCAAAATGTCACTCCTGGCATCGTAGACTATATGATTGACCGATTCAAAATGGACAATACCAGTCCATTCCAGCTCACTAGTGCCTAGGATATCAATGTTTATGCATTCCATTTCATTTTTGATGATCTCCTATTTTCCTAGATTCATACCTCGTACATTCTGTGTTCTAATTATTAATGGATGTTTGCAGCTCTTTCTTCTCATTTGGAGTTGTGCCACATCAGCAAATGAAGGTCCCAAAAGCTTTACTCCATCCACATCACTAAGGTCAACTCTACTTTAGAGGAGGTAGCTCTTCCCCAGTTGTCTTTTGAATAACTTCCAACCTGGGGGCTCATCTTCCAGCACTATATCAGATAATATTCTGCTGATATCCATAAGGTTTTCACCAGCTAATTCTTTTCATAGGTAGACTCCTGGGTTCTTCTTCTTAGTCCGTCTTAGTCTAGAAGCTCAGCTGAAACCTGTCTTCCATGCTGGTATCTGAATACCGGTGGCATAGCTTCCAGCGTCACAGCAACACGCAAACCCCCACAGTATGACAAACTGACAGACACATGGGGTTTGGAAACCATATAATGCTTAAATATATAAGTTACACTTTTACACTTATATATTTAAGCCACATATATGCTTAAATGATAAATGTATCTATAGTCTTATTGGGCAAAATCCTTTTATTTGAAAAATTCTCATTGGGAATAAGGAGGCTTACTCTCTTTAGAGGGTTGCCTTATATTTAGGCATTTACAGTATTTTTTGAGTACCTGCCATACATTTGCCTCTGGGTTTGGCACTGTGAGGCTGCCACAAAATAATCAAGACTGTAGAATATGATTTCTGCTATGAGTTCCTACTTTATGGCCCAATGGTAAATCTTGAATTGTGGTAACTCAAGAAAAACTCTAGTCAATGCTGAATGCTTATAAGCAATTAAGCAGTAAATATGAAACCAAACTTATTATGCCAGTCTAAATTAAGGAGAAAGCACCTCTGCCTAGAGAATATAGAAGAAGTTCCATAAAGAGGGCAGTGTTCTTGATGCGGTAGTGGTGGTTTAGTGGTAGAATTCTTGTCTTTCATGCAGGTCAAGGCATCGCTACAGCAGCCGCTACTCATCTGTTAATGGAGGCTTGTGTGTTGCTATGACGCTAAACAGGTTTCAGTGGAGCTTCTGGACAGATACAGGCTAGGATGAAAGACCCGTGTATTTATTTCTATAATCAAAGAATGAAAACCCATGGATAACAAAGGTCAGATCCCAAGCTGATTATGAGGATGGCAAAGGACCAGGCAGATTTTTGTTCTGTTGTACATGGAGTCAACTGTGAATGGAAGGCCATTTCATGGGCAGCTAACAACAACAATTTTGGTAGGACATAAATAGATTTGAAAAATGGAGATGAGAGAAGTGGAAATTTCCATAAAGAAATTTCATAAGCGCAGATTGGGGTACAGAAAAATGTGAATCATGTCTGAGGGTTGATAGTAATTCAGTTTGACTGGATCTCAAAAATCTGAATATAAAGTGGAGAGGAAAGTTTTATAGAAATAGTAGATGAGGGCCAGTCTTGTGGTGGGCTGACGTAGAAGGTGAACGTTAGTCTTTCATTCAGTTAGCAATGGGCAGGGAGATATTGAAGATACTGAGGGTTTCCGAGTAAGAAGGCATACTTTAGAAAAATGAATGTTATTAATTTGGTTTGTGATAATAAACTTACCTTACTGCATTATACTATTTCGTGTCTATTTGTCCCCTGGAGTGTAAGACCCTTAAGGGCAGATATCATACCTTATTCATCTTGTTATTTTCAGCACTTAATACATAACTGGTACACAATGGAGTTCTATACATGCTTATTAATGAATAATTGAATTACATTTTTCTTAAACATTTTAAAAATAATTTTAGGAACACTAGAGGTATTAGTTTTAAAACATTCAAATCTGAGTTGATCCTAATAACCATTGATTTACTATTTCTGCTTGGCTCTTCTTCTAATCCTCTACATGAGACACCAGAAGTTGATGGAGAAGGGGCAAAAAGAGACACTAAAAGGCCATGGTCCAAAGAGGAACTAATTCTGTAACAAATTAACTGCTAGTGTCCTCCCAATGTATGAGACCTAGTCACTGAATTCTTGGGTTGTTCCTTGTGCCTGAAAAGTCTTTGTCACATGTCTCAGAGCCCAGCTCCTCTGAGACTGTGTCCTGTCTTATTCTTCCAGGTTCCCTCTTGGGAGTTAGAGTCCACCTTGAAACTTAGTCCAGTACCTGGCTCTAGTGAGTTACCTGTTTCCAGGTGTTCTTCAGGCACCTCTGAATGTTGCTACTGCTAGATTTTGTCCCCATGCCCTCCCCACTTCTTCAAATACAACATTATAAAGGCACTTCTCCGAATACAACATTCTGTCTCCTAGCCTGCCCTTCCTCTCACCTTCTGCCACTCAGTTTCTATACCCAGTGCCTGCCTGCTCCTTCTTTATGGGAAGATTTTGTTCTAGGTCTGGCCCCAGTCATTATGAATAACTGAGCCATATACAGCACCCCTCAAATTATTACTGACTATATCACCAAAATAATCTTTATTTTTTATTTTAAAAAGATACAAGCAAAATCACATCACTAGCTGTAATATTCTTTTTTTTCTATCTTATCAAACTTGCCTAGATGTATGATTTATCTTTTTAAATTACAAGTCAATTGGTTAATATTCTCAGAAAATGTGTACCTGAAGTTAATTTCTTTAAAAATATGACAAAAGATCTTAGAGAAATCATACAGGGATTTCTAATACAGCACATTTCAATGTTTAAGAGAAGTTTTCCTCAGAACAGCATAAACTCAAGCAAAACTTAATATTGTTTATTTTTAACATTTCCAATGGTTATTAAGTAACAGACTCCCAGTGTTGGAAGGTCAGCAGCAATTTTGTTTTAGAATGGGATAAGTGCGGTCACCTTCTAAACTTTTAAATAGAAAACTGATTAGCTAAACTAACTTCTTGTCCACATGCAATATATTTGGAAATATTTACTCTTTCCTTTCTCATTGCAACAAACGGAAACATTTTTCTTGCTTTTATTTACTGGAAGCCTTGTAACTACCAAAACTTTATCCTAAAACGAGCAGTTACCATTTTCCAGCAAAATATAATAGTTAAATGATTTGCTGTAATAAATCGCCTCCTCCTTGGTGAAGACTTTCCTCAAGCAAGGCTGGGGACATCTGTGCCTCCACCAACTTTGTATCCGTCTCTATTGCAGCATTAATTAACTCAGAGATTGCTTTGGTCCCTCTGCAGTCTATCTATCTCCCCAGCTGAGTGAGGGCTGTGAAGGTTGCATCTTTGTTTACCTAGCAGCTACTACTGTGCTTCGTGCATACCAGTGGTTTGATAAATATTTTTCACAAGATAGGATACAGAAATGAACTAATGAATTACAAAATAAGGAAAAGAAAAAGTGAGTAAACAGCTACTTGCATCAACACACAAATGACTGTATAACTGAAAGTAACAGTCCAAAATCAGCGATGCCTTCAAAAAATAACCTTTCATATTATTTCTTTCCTGCTGACATTATTGTGGCAACAGTAATGTAGGCCAAATACTGCCTCTTCTCTTGGGTAGTGAATTCCTACACATTCTTCGTAGGACCAAAAATCTGCCGTTCTTTGTGAAGCCTCTAAGAATGCCTCAGGCAGCACTTTATTCCTACCCCTATTATTGCTTACCACATTGTCGTGTATTTCTCTCCTCTGCAATTATCTAGGCCCTAAGTGAAAATTAAATATGAGTCTGCATACATCATTCCAAGGTTATTCACTCTGTTTCTGTACCCCTGGACTTAAATTTGCTGTCCTTGACACATCTTCTGTGCTTATAAATATATTTGATGGGTATATATTTACTTTTTGTTATCAGTTTCTCAACACACATAAGCTTTTAAATTGAGATGCTATTTTTTACTCTAAACATCAATAAATATTATTATAGTCTAATAACAGAGGTGTGAAATCTGTGGTAAAGAAACAGAAAATGTGCTATACTGCTATATTTAGTTCACATGAGGTCCAAATGGTTTGAATGTTAGTTAACAATGGGCACTCTTAAGCAGGCTGCAGTAACTACTTATAGGGAAGTAATGAGTATTTAATGCAAAATAATAAAGTTTTGTTTTCATTCATCATAAGCAAATATCTAAAAATGTGTAGATCAACAAGTTCACCCCTTGAAATGCCCTCAAAAAAAAATTATCTGTCTAAAAGTTCACGAAGATAGATAGATTACATTTTATATATATATCTCCTAAGAACTTGTTGCCATCAGGTTGGTTCAGACTTATGGCCACTCCACATTTCAGAGTAGAACTACATTCCACAGGGTTTTCAAAGGCTGTAATCTAATGGGAGTAGATTACCGGGCTTTTCTTCTGTGGCACTGATAGGTAAATTCAAACTCCCAACCTTTTGATTAGTAGCAAAGAGCAAAGAATTTATGCCACCCAGGGACCTATATCTAATATATAGGGGTAGAATTATCAGCCTATGTATCTGTCTATCTATCTATCTGGATTACTACATCATGAAATGAAATGGGAGCTAACTCATACCCAATGAGTTATTTTATTATCAGTTTATAGTCTTGTAATCCTTCGGACAAGCAAGGCCTTATGACCTAGGGGTTTCTAAGATCTTTCTAGGAGGCTCACATTTGCCATTCTCTAATGTCCCCAGGATTATGATCCCAACCAGAGACTCATCATTATTGGCCTACCAAATGTGGCACTGCCAAGTTTCTGGCATCACCTAAATAAAGTCTCAAGCTACGCTGGAACTGATAGAACCTGACTCCAAGTTTTTGTTTTTTTTTTTTAATTTGAGGCCAAAAAAATCCCATTAGGCCTATTAGAAATCATTCTTAGAAATTCTTAGTCACTGTCTCAAAGACAAACCTTTGTTTAGCAACACTCTAGGGGATCTTCATTCCCATACTCAGTGTTTCTTCTCCCTGACTCAACCTTACCTGTTCCCCTTCTTCCTTCCCCAAATGTTCACCATTCCTTCTGAAACTCACTATCCAGAAAAAGCATTCTCCACTCCCTATTCTCAACTAGATACCAAATGGTTTCCCAATTCTTTGCATTAATCTATTCCTACCTTACAGGTGAACACACTGTTTTGCCTGTGACTTTCTAGGTCAGGGGTCAGCAAATTTCCTCTCTAAAGGGTCACATAGTAAAACTTTAGGCCTTGTGGTCCATATAGTTTCTCTGCCATTATAGTATGAAAACTGTCATAGACAATATGTAACCATAAGAGTGTAGCTGTATTCTAACAACACTTTATTTACAAAAACAGGCAGCAGGTCATATTTAGTGCAGTAGTTTGCCAACTCTGTTTAGCTTAGAAGGTGCTCATTTTCTCATGGCCCTTATTTCACAAAATTGAGAGATTGAGTCAGGAATCTTCTAACTTTCCAATTCTTTGCTCTCCTATGTAAAACGTCACCCTTTAGCCCATTCTCATCACTGTTGTTGTATTTCATCAAGTTGATTCTGACTCACAGCGACCCTATAGGACAGAGTAGAACTGCTCCAGAGGGTTTCCAAGGCTGGCTGCAACAATGGGCTCAAGCATAGCAACAATTGTGAGGATGGCATTGCACAGGGCAGTGTTTCGTTCTGTTGTACAAAGGGTCGCTATGAGTTGGAACTGACTCGACAGCACCTAACAACAACAATCTTTATGGGAGCAGACTCTTGTATCTTTCTCCCCTGGAACAGCTGGTGGGTTTGAACCGCTGACCTTTTGGTTAGCAATCAAGCGCTTTAACCATTGCATCACCAGGGTGTGGTTGCTTCTGAACATAATTGGAGGGATCTGGAGATTGGGTCACACTATTCCTCTTAAGCCAAGGCCTGTCTGGTGTCTGAAATATCCATATATGCAACCATTTAACATCCTAACTTTCAACTTCACGTTCATCTCAACTCTAATTATGTTTATTTACAATCCCTTTTCTCTACATTTACCTATGGTCATATCTTGGATATTTTCATTATAACAAAATGCCCTACAGCAGAATATTAAGCTATCACCTTCCACTCCCTCACTGCACCTGCCTTTCCTTCCAGTTTTCTTATTCCTTTATTTCTACCTAAACTTCCATTCAGTCTGGTTGGGCTTTCATTCACAGAACCCCTCAGTTGTGTCCAAAGTCATTTTATTTCATTGGCCTTTACTTCTTTCCCTATTCAACCTAAAAGTAATAGTAGGCACCACTTATTGAGTACTTATTAAATCTCAGACACTGTGTTACATGTTCTGTATGTGTTATCTAACACTAATCCTCAAAACAACTCTGTGAGGTAGGTACTATTATTTCCATATAAGGAAAATGTGACTTGGAGAAATTAAGTAATTAAAATCATACAACAAAGTAAGTGTCAGAGTGCGATTTGAATATGTCTGTTAAACCCCAAAGCACTTTATGCCGTATAGCCACTATCTCATAATATTATCTTTCGTTTTCTTTTGGTAACATTCCTGAAGAAAAATACAAATTCTAAATCAGTCCAACCACTCATCTTTCCCACTGTTGTTGAAGCAAAGGTGCTGGAACGAACTAGATAAAAGTCACACTGTTCTAGAATCGATATCACCATAAGGTCATGGTCTCCAACTAAGCTATGAGCACAGCTGATAATCCATCTATATTTCTAATAAGTCCTTTCCTTCATTGATCCTACAGTAAATTCAAACCTTCACCACTCTCCAGAAAGCTCCTACTCCAACATTATTCCCTTTTCTCTCCTATTTTACAAAAACTACAAAGACCATCAGGAGAAATTCAGCGTCCTAGCATTAACCAACAGATGTGCTCTCAACATCTCTCCTTTATTTTATGTTATTAGAAAAAGACACCCTACTAAAGGGAGAGATGAATTAATAACTAATAAATTAATGAATGAATACATTTTTTTCTTCCTCTCTACATTGAGAGAACCTAAGGCAGGTCCTGTATCTTATCTGTCTTTTTATAATCAATGACTAGTGCAATGCTTGCACATAGTGGGATTTCACTTTAAAAAGCATTTGATGAAAGTTAAATGAATAAGTAAAGAAATGATCAAACCTGTCATACAGAGAAGCATGAAATACTTAATACCACGGACAAAGAGATGCAATAGAATACAAATTAATTCATTTTTTGGGGTTCTTACTATGCACCAGACCTTGTTTTTGGCACTGGGAATACAAAGAGCAATAAGACATAGACCCTTTCCTTAAGATTCTGAAGTTTAATGGGGGAACCCTGCATTACTTAAATAAATACAATGCAGTATCATAATGGAATGATAAAGGAACATGAATGTGAAGGTAATGCGGTAGCAAAAGAAGAGAATGCTTAACTTTCTTAAGAGGGGTCCTTACAGATGAAGCAACAATTCTCTGAATCTTTTTTTTTTTTTATTGTGGGTAAGCAAAAGTTTACAAACCAAGTCAACCTCTCATGTAAAAACTTATATACACCTTGCTATATACTCCTAGTTGCTCTCCCTCTAATGAGACAACACACTCCTTCCCTTCACTCTTTATTTTTGTGTCCATTCAGCCAGCTTCTGACCCCCTCTGCCCTCTCATCTCTTTTCTAGACAGAAGCTGCCCACATCGTCTCATGTGCCTACTTGATCCAAGAAGCTCACTCTTCACCAGCATTGTTTTCTATCCCATAGTTCAGTTCAATACCTGTCTGAAGAGTTGGCTTTGGGAATGGTTCCTGTCTTGGGCTACCAGAAGGTCTGGGGACCATAACCTCTGGGGTCCTTCTAATCTCAGTCAGACCATTAAGTCTGGTCTTTTTAGAAGAATTTGGGGTCAGCATCCCACTGCTCTCCTGCTCCCTCAGGGGTTCTCTGTTGTGTTCCTTGTCAGGGCACTCATCGGTTGTAGCTGGGCACCATCTAGTTCTTCTGGTCTCAGGCTAATGTAGTCTCTGGTTGATGTGGCCCTTTCTGTCTCTTGGGCTAATTCTGCTGAATCTTAAAGAGTAATTTGAAATCAGCCAGGTGGAAAAAAAAAAGGCTTTCCAGGAAGAAGAAACAGTAAATGCGTAGGGAAAGGGCATAGAGATATTCTTCAGTCTGTGTAGTCTTCTAATGTTATAGAAACGAAGGTGAAAAACTGGAAGTGTTAGGAGATGAAACTAGAAATTACATAGGAGGCCAATCTTCAACAATCTTTAATGAATTCTATGGCGTTTGAAAACTTCATCTTACATACTTTGGACATGTTATTAGGAGGGACCAGTCCCTGGAGAAGGACATCATGCTTGGCAAAACAGATGGTCAGTGAAAAAAAGGAAGGCCCTCAAGGAGATGGATTGACACAGTAGCTGCAACAGTGGGCTCAAATACAGCAATAATTGTGAGGATGGCAAAGGACCAGACAGTGTTTTGTTCTGTAGTATGTAGGGTGACTATGAGTTGGAACTGACTCTATGGTACCTAACAACAACAACAATATAATGTTTGAATATTTTTCTTTAGGAAATGGAGAAATATTATTGGTTTTGATGCCCTGGAATGTATTTTAGAAAGAGGAAACTCCCATGATATTGGAAATAGCAAAGTCTGGGAGTAGGGAGACTAAGGAGATATCAGAATAGTTGAGGAAAGAGACTGAATGAAGGCTTGAAGTCACATGGCATCAGAGAAGAAAGGATAAATTCAAGAAAAATATTGGATGTCGGATTGTGAGAATTTAAATACATATATGTTGGGGTATGGAAAGGAGAGGAATAGAGGGGCTTGATAACTTAGATTTCTGTTTGAAAAGATTATTAAAGTTATGTCACTATAGGGGTAAATAAATTAAGAAGAGGGAACACATTTTTGTGTTCCTGGCATTCATCACAAATTATGGACAATTTTGAAACGATGAGTTCTAGTTGCTTCTAAGACAACAACGAGAAAATTTTCAGAGATACAGTTCTAAGAGTCAAGAGTTAAAATGAATTTAATAGTAGGATTGATTGATGTGAAAGCAGGCACTAGAAACATAAGATGAGGAGAGAAGGGATCTAGCAAAGGATCTACACAAAGGAGATCGGAGAGCAGGAAAACAACCAGGGCAAAGAGATATTCTCTAAGTCAACAGAAAAGAACATCTTAAGAGGGAATAAAAAAGACAAAGGCCTCTGATTAGTCAAAGACTAATAGAACCACTGGGTTAGTGAATTAGGAAAAAATTCACTGGAATTTTGGGAGCAGAAATCAATTGATTTTATTGAATGGTTAAAACTGCTTTATTTATCAAACACAGCTGTATTTATCAAATGTTACAATATTTTTATAAACTGATTTGCATCAAAATGCCTATGGATATGCATATCAATATGCATAACTTTCATCTTGGGTGTTTTTTGAGGGATGTACACTCTTTTTAGACTTTCAAGACACTGAAGAACAGATGACCACATTTACAATATGCTTTATGATGATATTTGATATTAAAATACAACTATACAGCTATAGGTTGATGGTGATGGTTGAACAATATAAGGAAGATAACTAATACTGCTGAACTGTACATGTGAAAACTGTAGAAATGGCAAATGTTTTGTTACGTATTTACACAATTAAAAAATGCAACTATCAGTACGTTAATTTTTCTCATTGTGACACTTGCCCTCAGGTTTATGGAAAAAAAAACATAGCAAATATTTTTCTTATTATTTCTTGTAGTTTTTTTACTCTTGTGCTGTTATGATTCTACATGATTATAATTAGTTATTTTCTCTGTAGTGATTAAATACTCATTTGCTCTTACTTCACTCTGCCAAACATATATACCAAGGCTAAAAAAATATTACCCCATTTTTACACTCTTGTTAAAATTCAAAGAACTGAGTTTAAACTTTTACTACTCGCCTTTTCTGCTTCAGATAAACTTATGTTCATAGCAAAGAATAAGAAATGCTAATTATGTGGTCAGTGCTACTGAATTGCCGATATTATGGAAAAGTAATCATTTTTCATTTAATCATTTCAGGCTAGAACAAGCCAAAAATTTTTATTTTTTAACATGGCTTTCAGAAAGGAACAGAAGCATCTAGATAAACTTTCTAGGAATCATGCATTTTAGACTAATTTTAGACTAATGTTTTTGCTTCTCTGAAATGACAAAAACATTGATGATCATGCCCATTTTAAGTCTCAACAGGTCATCAGGGTCCCTTGCAGCCAGGCAATAATTAATCACTAATTAATAATAACTTGCTTCTTCAGCTAATGCTTGCCTGTCCTTAAGACAGGTCAATGCAGAAGGAAATGTTTACCTGCATGTAGATCACAGTTTCTGCACTGAGGTACTAACTAAAATGCTGTTGCTTGAAATGGCTAGATAGTGATCTTGGTGAAATAAAACTGTGCGCTAACTTTATTCTGTTTCCTCTTGCTCAGTAGATTACCTGGTGGGGTTCTCTTGGACGGCATTTTATTTACAACAGCCTGGATGAGTTTAATCTGTGGACAAGTCAACAACATTTATTGAGCATTAGGAATAAATACAGACCTGTGAACACAGTGGGCAGGGCTTCACTCACATGCAGTCAGATTATAGTATCAATGGCAGAATATATACACACATGAAATTAATTTAAAAAACAAACAACCAAAAAAACTGTTCCAGAGGGACCCCATATCACTAGTATTAGGAATATTATCATTATCTTTATGTTATGTTCCCTCTCAACTGTTTAAAGATATCTATTCAACTAGAAAATATATTAAACTAATTTTGTGTCTGAAACCTGAGAGCAGAAACTAGGAAAATTGTCCATCTATCTTGCTCTAATCACTAGGGAATCTTCTTATTCCCGTCTCCATCTGGAGTCTTTGTCCTGGAATCCAAGCACACACTCCCAGCATCCTAAGGACTCTGTGAAGAGCTCTGCTTTTGATCATCACCTCTCTGCCTTTCCCATCCCTCCTCTCCACTTTTACCACAGGCACATTAATTGTAGTTGATTAAAAATGGCTAAAAATCTATTGCCACTCATCCCTTGGAGCCCTGGTGGCGTAGTGGTTAAGAGATTGGCTACTAACAAAAAGGTCAGCAGTTTGAATCCACCACCACTCCTTGGAAACTCTATGGAGAAGTTCTACTCTGTCCTATAGGGTTGCTATGAGTTGGAAACCGCTCGGCAGCAACAGAACTCATCCCTTGAGAGGTGAAGTTTCTATTTCTACCCCCTTGAGTTTGGGCTGGCCTGATGACTTGTTTTTTTGTTTTGCTTAAGAACTATTTTTTTTTTTTTTGTATGTTAGATGAAGTTTTACAGAGCAAATCCTTGTCTCATTAAACAATTAATACACATATTGTTTTATGACATGGGTTTCCAGCCCCACGACAAGTCAATACTCTCCCCTTCACTTTGGATTCAATTCCCTACTACCAGCTTTTCTGTCCCCTTCTGCCTTCCTGTCCTTGCCTCTGGGCTGGTGTGCCCATTTAGTCTTGTTTTGTTTTGATTTATGGGCCTGTCTAATCTTTGGCTGAAGGGTGAACCTCAGGAATGCATTCAGTACTAAGTTGAAAAGGTGTCCAGGGGTCATACTCTCGGGGTTTCTCCAGTCTTTGTCAGACCAGTAAGTTAGGTCTTTTTTTGTGTGCTAGAATTTTGTTCTAGATTTTTGTCCAGCTCTCTCTGGGACCCTCTTTTGTGATCTGTCAGAGCAGTCAGTGGTGGTAGTCAGGCACCATCTAGTTGTGTTGAAATGAGTCTGTGGAGGCTGTGGTAGTTGTGGTCCATTAGTCCTTTGGACTAACCTTTCCCTTATGACTTCAGTTTTCTTCATTCTCCCTTGCTCCAGATGGGGTGGGACCAGTGGAGTATCTTAGATGGCTGCTCACAAGCTTTTAAGACCCCAGACATGATTCACCAAAATAGGATGAAGAACATTTATAGAGAAAAACTATGTTATGCGAATTGAGTTAGATGTCCTCTGAGACTGTGGCCTCCAGCCCTTATCCCAGTAATCTTGTCCTTCAGGGAGTTTGGATGTGTCTGTGAAGCTTCCATGACCTTGCCTTGGTCAAGTTGTGCTGGCTTTCCCAATATTGTGTACTGTCTTATCCTTCACCAAAGTTACCACTTATCTATAGTGATAACTTGTTCTTGACCAATAGAATATGGCCGTAGAAGCCCTGTGTACAGCATGAGTGCCATGGTGGATGATCAGAAAACTAATGCCATTGTGTATGAATGATCCAAGCCCCCATGCAAAGGTTGCCACGTACACCAGTTAGGCACACAAATCTGAGTTTATTAAGTTTATTGAGCAAGGAAATGCACAACACTGACAAGGGTTTCAATAGCTTTCAAAAGGGAAAATTTAGAGAAATTACTGATAGGGTTTTTGGAGGATGAGGTAGACATAGTGGTTTTAGAGCAGAAGTTAGTAAGTGTGGTTTGGGCAAATGTTGGTCAATATTTACAAACCAGGCAACTTAGTGGGACAGTCAGAGGTCTTCTCTCCGGAACATATGAATTTAGAGTTGATATACATCAATTTTTCTGTGGTCTTATCTTGGAACATATGGGTCTGAACAAGGTGATGTTAAAACAATTTGAGCGTACAAAGTTTGCTTTGCATGCCCTGGTTTAGTACAGTTTATTTGGTATGTAAATTATAGCACAGTTTCATTTGTAAATTATTATTTCTATGTTAATGTCTCAGAATTTATGTAATAAGAACTTAAAAAAGACTTTCTGCGTCACTAAAGTGGTAGATTTCTAACAAAGGAGAAGGAGAAGGAAAAAAAAAACTTTGGTTTTTGAAGGAAAGATTTCCAACTTTTGTGTGAAAAACCAATGCTATTCTTACGTTACTCATTCCATCCAGGTAGCTTGTGAGGAAATAACTAGAAAAATGCATTAGATACAGGCAGACTGAGGTTAATTTTCATTTCTGGGGTATATCAGATACATTTTCATGTAAGATAATTGCCAGGGACATCTGGCCTCGTGAGTGATTCAGCCATAGCCTGCCAACCAGTTCCCCAACAATATCATCAGTGACTGGAAATCCTGGCACATTTGCCTTTGATTCTAAGGAAGGTATAGTTAGCATCCCAGAATATGACAGAAGAAATAATAAGCCACTTGAGGAGAAAAATAAATAGGTTTTCTTCCTGATGCACTGGCAGGAACAACTTGAAATGTTTGAAAGGGGAGATGAGATAGCTAACAAATGTAGTAAATACACTGCAATACCAGGGAGTCCCCTCACTCCCTAACAAAAAAATTAGTAGAAAGCACAGGGATTCAGTTTACAATCAAACACTATAAACAACTCTTTGGAAGCTCGACTGTGAAAACAGTTCTCCAATTTTGTCACAATTATATTAAAGAAAAATAATGCCTGCTCCCGATACTAAGAGACCATTGTTCAGGTACAAGTAAGATTTATTTTTCCTAAGCTGTTAAGTATATTTAGCCATAAGCACTTGAATAAATTTATTACATACTGGTTTTAAACACTAGTAAAAACAAACAACAGTATTTAGAATTGAGTCCAAAAATCAATCATGATTCCAAATAATAAAATAAGCAAAGATCTATTGTGAAGAACAGAAATTCCAGTACACGTAATTGTGCTCGTGAGGAATCTGTACAAAGACCAAGAGGCAGAACAAGGAATACTATGTGGTTTAAAATCAAGAAAAGTGTGGGTCAGGGTTGTAACCTTTCATCGTACTTATTCAATCTGTATCCTGAGCAAATAATCTGAGAAGCTGGACTCTTTGAAGAAGAACACGACATTGGAATTGGGGAAAGACTCGTTAACAATCTGCATTATGCAAATGATACAACCTCACTTGCCAAAAGAAGACTTGAAGCACTTACTGATGAAGGTCAAAGATCACAGCTTCAGTATTGATTACACCTCAACAGAAAGAAAACAAAAATTCTCACAACTGGACCAATAAGTAACATCATGATAAACGGAGAAAAGATTGAAGTTGTCAAGGATTTCATTTTACTTGGATCCACAATCAATGCCCACGGAAGCAGTGGTCAAGAAATCAAAGGATGCATTCCATTGGGCAAATCTGTTCCAAAAGACCTCTTTAAACTGTTAAAAAGTAAAGATATCACTTTAAGGACTAAGATGTGCCTGACCCACGCCATGGTGTTTTCAATCGCCACATATGCATGTGAAAGCTGGACAACAAATAAGAAAGACCGAAGAAAAATTGATGCCTTTGAATTACAATATTGGCAAAGAATATTGAATATACCAGGAACTGCCAGAGAATGAAGAAATCTGTCTTGGAAGAAGTACAGCCAGAATGATCCTTTGAAGCGAGTATGGCAAGACTTCATCTCATGTACTCTGGAGATGTTATCTGGGGGGACCAGTCCCTGGTGAAGGACATCATGCTTGGTAGACTAGAGAGTCAGCAAAAAAGAGGAAGACCCTCAATGAATGAGATGGATTGACACAGTGGCTGCAGAGCAATGGGCTCAAGGATAAGAAAGATTGTGAGGATGGCACAGGACCAGGCAGTGTTTTGTTCTGTTGCGCATGAGTTGGAACTGACTTGAAGGCACCTAATAACAATTGCTGTTGTTTATTTCATAAAGAGCATAACTTGTCACTATTTAGTGAGATTGTTTTTTTCCCCATGGCAAAATGAACTTGGGATAAAAGTTGTATAATGACTCAGGGCGGCCTTTGAGAGTTTATAATGTATATATATATTATATACACATACTATATGTCTATATATATAGTATATATAGACATATAGTATGTGTATATAATATATATATACATTATAATTTTTTTGATTAGTATATTGTGAAGATAGTACAGAGAGTTCCCACATACCCACATCCAGTTTCTCTTATTGTTAATATCTTACATTCATATGGTACATTCGTCACAACTATTGTTAGTTGTTGAGTCAGCTCCAACTCATTGCAATCTTATGTATAACATTGCCCAGTTCTGTGCCATCTTCATGATTGTTGGTACATTTGAATCTATTGTTGTGACTATTGTCTCATCTAAGGATTTCTTTTACTTTCACTGACACTCTACTTTCCCAAACATGATGTCCTTTTCTGCTGATTGGTTTTTCCTGATGACTTGTCCAAAGTAAGCAAACCAAAGCCTTGTCATCCATGATTCTTAGGAGCATTCTGGTTGTATTTCTTCTAAGACTGATTTGTTCATTCTTCTGGCTGCACATAGTATATTCAATATTCTTTGTGAACACCATAATTTGAATGCATCGATTCTTCTGTCTCCCTTTTTCATTGTTTAGATTTTGTATGCATATGAGGCAATTTGAAAGGCCATAGGTGGGCCAGGTGCATCTCAGTCATCAAAATGACATCTTTGCTTTTTAACACTTTAAAGAGGTCTTTTGAAGCAGATTTGCCCAATGCAATATGTCATTTGATTTCTTGATTGGTACTTCCATGAACACTGATTCTTGATCCTACTAGAACGGAATTATTTGCAACTTCAATTTTTTCTTCATTTATCACAATGTTATTTACAGGTCTAGTTGTGAGAGTTTTCTTCTTTTTTACATTCAGGCATAATCCATAGTGAAAGCTATAGTCTTTGACCTTCATCCGTAAGTACTTCAAGTCATCTTCACTTTCAGCAAGGAAGATTTGTAGGTTGTTAATGAGTTTTCCTCCAATCCTGATGCCATGTTCTTCTTCATACAGTCCAGTTTCTTAGTCACAGCAAATGAACCAATATTTCATTATTAACTGAAGTCCATACTTCATTCTCATTTCTTTAGATTTTACCTACTGTCTTCTTTCTGTTCCACGATCCTATCGAGGATACCACATTACATTTCATTGTTATGTCTCCTTAGGCCCATCTAGGCTGTAACAGTGTCTCAGATTTTTCTTGTTTTGGAGGTCCTTGGCAGTTTTGCAGAATACTTCTCAGGTATTTGTAGAATGTCCCTCCACTGAAGTTTGGCTGATGTTTTTCTCATGATTAGAATGGAGTTATGAGTTTTGAGGAGAAAGGCCACAGAAGTAACATTCCACTTTCATTACAACATATCAAGGTTACATGCTATCAACATGACTTATCATTGATGATGCTAATTTTGATCATCTGTCTGAGATAGTGTTTGTCAGGTTTCTGCACTGCAAAGTTACTCTCTCCACCCCCTTTTCCACTTATTTATGTCAGTGTGGATGCATGGATATTTATTTTATAAACAAATTTTTATGACGAAGTCACACTTCTGAGAGTTAGACTCTATAGTGCCAAGTCAGATTATTTAGACTTGACAGATGGATAGATAATATATACTAAATTCTTGTTCTGTTTTATTTTCATATATGCTTGTAAGAACGGCTTGTCTAATGGCATATGAACTTTGAAAGGACACTGAGTGTTGTTCAGATGGATAGGGAGAACTTATTAACAATGATTTAAAAATGTGGGTATGTATTTTTCCCCGGTGATATTTGTTTAGCTGCTGGATAAGGGCTGCTGCTAGGTTGATAGTGATAAACCCAGTGCCGTCGAGTTGATTCCGACTCATAGCGACCCTAATAGTAGAACTGGTTGATAGTGATAGGTACAGCAAAAAATAGGAAGTACTTTCATTCCTCCTCTTATTTTTCAGTCTTTCTCTAGGGCCACCCTTTGGGTAGACCCTAACAAGAATGTGTTTTATAGAGTCCCACTCCCAGCATCAAATTGCTGAGTATGGAAGTATGGATTGCAGCTGAGAGCCAACATGCAAATGACTGGCACATCTTGATCCTGAAGCCCTCTGTATCCTGTTCTCTGGGCCTGCTGGACAGATGCCATCTTGGAACTTCCCCCTTGCAGCTTCTCTGACTGCACTCTTTGTTTCCTGAGTCATATTTCTTCCTCTTCCTTCATTTAAAACCCATTTCCATCGTGTCGATTCCGACTCATAGTGACCCTGTAGGACACAGTAGAACTGCTCCATAGAGTTTCCAAGGATCCCCTGGGGGATTCAAACTGCCAATCTTTTGGTTAGCAGCCGTAGCCCTTAACCACTAAGCCACCAGGGTTTACCGAAGCACATCAGTCTATAGTTTAAGGGACTATTCTAAAGGACTGGATATTATTACTAGAACGCCAATCTGCAAGGAAATCTCTCTTCTCTGAGTTCATGTGACATGCTACAGCTCTTGGGGCTGGAGCTTCTCTCTTAGACTTCCTCTATATCTCCATCCATATCCATACCACTTCTCACAACCTATCACACTAAATTAAAAAAAAATAAAATAAAAAAGACTTTATTTGGGAATGATAAAAAGAAAACCAAGGGAAAAAAAGATAATTGTCTTCGAATGTTAAAGAGTTGTCATATGGAAAAGGCATTAAAACCATTTTATATATTGTTCCAGAAAGCTGAACAGCTCAACTAGGACCAGTGGTTGAACTCTTGTTTTATTCTGTTGTACAAAGGGTTGCTATTAGTCGGAACCTAATGGATGGCACCTAACAACAACAACAACAACAATATTTTGGCTCAACATAAAAAAAAAACTTTTAGATAATTTATTCATGCATTCGTTCAATAAATATTTATATAACAACTATTAAAAAAATTATGTGCCAAGTATTCTTTTGAACTAGAGATCGTGTTGCTGTCCAGTTGAGTCCAACTCATAGGATAGAATAGAATTGCCCATAGGGTTTCCAAGGGGCAGTTTGTGGATTCGAACCACTGAGGTGGCAGCTGTAGTTCTCAACCACTGCATCACCAGGGCTCCTTGAACTAGATATACTAGAGATATAACACTCAACAAAATTGAAAAGATCACTTTCCTTATAGATTTTACATTTCAAAAGGAAATGTATAACAATTAAAAGCAAGTTACTTTCAGAGGGTGCTAAGTGCTATGAAAATAATAAATAAAACCAAACCAAACCAAACCCAATGCCGTTGAGTCGATTCAGACCCATAGCGACCCTATAGGACAGAGTAGAACTGCCCCATAGAGTTTCCAAAGAGCACCTGGCAGATTTGAACTGCCGACCTCTTGGTTAGCAGCCATAGCACCTAACCACTACACCACCAGGGTTTCCAAAAATAATGAATAGGCTTCTATATTT
The DNA here is from genome assembly GCF_030014295.1 of Loxodonta africana. NCBI lineage: Eukaryota > Metazoa > Chordata > Mammalia > Proboscidea > Elephantidae > Loxodonta > Loxodonta africana. The sequence goes on from NC_087348.1 coordinate 107,896,353, forward strand.
TTTTATAATACAGTATATTGATGTGGAAGTTGGGAAAACCATTAGAGAAATGGAAATTGCTAAAACTAATAAGAACTGCCTAATCAGAGAGTGAGCACTGTCACCACAGACTTTCACACTGTATAATATCATTAATATTAAGAACTTTCTATTTAAGTTCTTTACAACTCATTTAATCCTTGCAGAAAAGAAAAAAAGAAACAAGCAACAAAAACTAGTATCTTTTAGAATCACCAATTAGAACAAGTCCACAAGAGCCAAAGTACGACCTTGAGTATATCCCACCTGAATTTAGAGACCATCTCAAAATAGATTTGATGCGTTGAACACTAATGACTGAAGACCACACAATTTGTGGAACGACATCATATATGAAGAAAGCAAGAAGTCACTAAAAAGACAGGAAAGAAAGAAAAGACCAAAATGGGTGTCAGAAGAGACTCTGAAACTTGCTTTTGAATATCAAGCAGCTAAAGCAAAAGGAAGAAATGATGAAGTGAAAGAACCGAAGAGAAGATTTCAAAGGGCAGCTTGAGAAGACAAAGTAAAATATTATAATGATGTGCAAATAGCTGGAGAAAGAAAACCAAAAGGGAAGAATACTCTCAGCATTTCTTGAGCTGAAAGAACTAAAGAAAAAATTCAAGCCTCGAGTTGCAATGGTGAAGAATTTTATGGAGAAAATATTAAAGATGCAGGAAGCATCAAAAGAAGATGGAAGGAATACACAGAGTCATTATACCAGAAAGAACTGGTCAACGTTTAACCATTTCTAGAAGTAGCATATGATCAGGAACCAATGGTGCTGAAGGAAGAAGTCCAAGCTGCACTGAAGGCATTGGTGAAAAACAAGGCTCCAGGAATATCATTTGAGATGTTTCAACCAACAGATGCAGTGCTGCAAGTGCTAACTTGTCTATGCCAAAAACTTTGGAAGACAGTTTCCTGGCCAACTGACTGGAAGAGATCCATATTTATGCCTATTCCCAAGAAAGGTGATCCAACTGAATGTGGGAAATATGGAACAATATCATTAATATCACAGGCAACCAAAATTTTGCAAAGATCATTCACAAGTGGCTGCAGCAATATATCAACACGGGACCGCCAGAAATTCAAGCTGGATTCATAACAGGATGTGGAACCAGGAATATCATTGCTGATTTCAGATGGGTCCTGGCTGAAAGCAAAGAATACCAGAAGGATGTTTACCTGTGTTTTCTTGACTATGCAAAGGCATTCAACTGTGTGCATCATACCAAATTATGGATAACATTGTGAAGAATAGGAATTCTGGAACACTTAATTGCCCTTATGAGGAATCTGTACATAAATCGAGAGGCAGTTGTTTAGACAGAACAAGGGATACTGCGTGGTTTAAAGTCAGGAAATGTGTGTGTCAGGGTTGTATCCTTTCACCATACCTATTTAATCTGTATGCTGGACAAATAATCTGAGAAGCTGAACTATATGAAGAAGAATGGGGCATCAAGATTGGAGGAAGACTCATTAACAACCTGCAATATGCAAATGACACAACCTTGTTTGCTGAAAGTGAAGAGGACTTGAAGCACTTACCTATGAAAATCAAAGACCACTCACTGCCTTCAGTATGGATTACATCTCAACATAAAGAAAACAAAAATCCTCACAATGGGATCAATAAGCAACATCATGATAAACAGAGAAAAGATGGAAGTTGTTAAGGATTTCGTTTTACTTGGATCCATAATCAACCCCCATGGAAGCAGCAGTCAAGAAATCAAAAGACACATTGCTTTGGGCAAATCTGCTGCCAAGGACCTCTTTAAAGTGTTGAAAAGCAAAAATGTCACCTTAAAGACTAAGGTGCGCCTGACCCAAGTCATAGTATTTTCAATTCCATCATATGCATGCAAAAGCTGGACGATGAATAAGGAATACCAATAAAACCACTGCCATCGAGTCGATTCTGACTCATACTGAAGAGGAATTGACACCTCTGAATTGAGGTGTTGGCAAAGAATATTGAATATACATACCATGGACCGCCAAAAGAACGAACAAATATGTCTTGGGAGAAGTACAACCAGAACGCTCCTTAGAAGCAAGGATGGTGAGACTGTGTCTTACATACTTTGGACATGTTGTCAGGAGGGATCATCCCTGGAGGAGGACATTATGCTTAGTAAAGTACAGGGTCAGTGTAAAATAGGAAGACCCTCGATGTGATAGACTGACACAGTGGCTGCAACAATGGGCTCAAGCATAAGAACAATTGTGAGCATGGCACAGGACGGGCAATGTTTCGTTCTGTGGTACACAGGGTCTCTATGAGTCAGAACCATCTTGACGGCACCTAGCAGCAACAACAACAATTATCACAATTTTTTAGACGAAGAAATCGAAGAACAGAAAAGTTAATGAATTTGTCTGTTTCCATGCTAGGAAGCAACAGAGCCAAACTTTAAATCAGACAGTCAGACCTCAGAGCAAGGGGTTTTAATCATGACACTCAGCTGCCACTACGTTTGTTGAAACTAAGTTTGAGATGCTGTTCGTTAGTTTAATATTCAACGTCATTATCAAGCACCCACTTGTGCCAGCCACAGTGCAAAATGCTGGAGATAAGGCCCTGAACAAAACAGCCAGGAGTCTAAGCTGTCACAGAGCTGGGATGTAACTCACTGGTTGTGTTCTGTGAGAAGCAGACTCTGAGACAGAGTTAGAGTGTAAACGTTTGATAGGGGTGTGACAACACCTGTGCCAATAAGAGGGATAAGGCAGGGTTGGGCAGGGAGAGCAATCTGGTTCCAATGCTGACCTAGCAAAATCCCTGCCCTCTCAACAGGCAACTCCAGAGCAAAAAATGCTCATCAAAAGAATTCAGGGTTGAGCAGAAATGGCTAGACCCTGTACCACAGCCCATTCATTGGCCGGGGACTGCCCAGAGGATAGTGCAATCTCAACTCAAAGGCTGAAATTACTCCAAGGAAGCCAACAACTAGAGGCTATTCGCTTACCTTGCTGTTTTGCTGTTGTTAGTTGCTGCCTAGTTGGCTTCGACTCATTGCGCCCCTATGGGCAACAGAATAAAATGGTGCCCAGTTCTGTACCATCTTCACGATCTTTGGTATGCTTTAAGCCCATTACCGTGGCCACTGTATATTTTGAGTGCCTTCCAGCCTAAGGGACTCATCTTCCTAGGGGGCAATATCAGACTGTATTCTGTTACGATCAGTTAACCTTACTCCTTGTAAATCCTTTTTTTTTTTCTTTTAAATGGGTGATCTGAGCTACATATCTCTGTGTGCACCTTGGGGACTGCTCCTGTACTGGGCAAGAGTATCAACTAGGTCAGTACTTCCTAAATACTGGGAAGCACATTTTCACTCCTCTCCACTTACTGATGCTTGTGTCTTTTTCCTCAGAGACAGCAGTGCAATGCAATTCCTCTCTTACCTTCATTCACTCTCCTATCCCTCACTCTTGGAATCCAAAATATGGGATTTCAGATAGTTAACACTTCTGTATAACTTGGGCTGAGAAACAAAAGGACCTTCTACTTTAATAAAAGTTTCTTAATTAATCTTATCTCTACAAAATATCTTAGAATATAAACCTAGAGGAAATTTTTTTGGATATAATAAAAGAGAAAACATGTTCCTTTTTTTTTCCTTCTTTTCGAATGAAGTCTAAAACTGTGATTTTATTATCCCATCCTGGTTCCTGAAAGATTAAGTACTCTTGATATCTTAGGACATGCTTGCATCTGGAAGCTACTGAAACAGAGATGTGGTCTAGTTCTCTTTTTGGGCATCTGAGAGACACGAATTCTAGGAAATAAATGGCTGAGTTAGTTACTTAGCTGATGGATTTCATGAGAAATGGTGGATATGCAATTCTTCTCCCAACCCTCATTCCTGTATTAACGACAATGAACTAGTGCAGATAGTCAGGAGATAAGGAAGCCTTTTGGAAAACATAATAAGAAAATATGCAAAACACTAGCTTAGTGTGGGGCTGTCACATTGTATATGTCATGCTGCAGAGTAAGTAGCTGTGGCTTTTTTACACATGGCAGAGATCTTCAAACTAACTGTAGAGGGAAGTAAATGAGCTTAGCATAAAGTATAAGGGAAAAAGTCGCAAGTAAATAAACAGTAATTATGGTAACCCCATTTTCTAAACAAAACTTAGGATGGGTGGTCTTAAGTGGTTTGACATCAGGAAAGATTAATAGAAAGTTGCATGGTTTGGAAAAATGCAGAATGTTGCAAGGTCTCACATTTATTGAATATACTCAGTGTCAGATGTGATAATAAATCTTCATTTACTATCAGAACTATCTTTAAAGTAGGTTTTACTATCTCCATTTTCCACATAAGGAACAGCGACACAGGAAAAATTACGTACCTTGCACAGTGAGTAACAGAGCCAGGATACTAGATCTGGCTCAAATTAATGCCATAATCTCTACACTACTATTTATGTCCATGTGTGAGCGACATAGGGCTGTACCACCCAGGCTTCCTTCAAGGAAAAACACACGGTCACACTGCTAGGAGTGCTGGCCACAGGCAACCTTCAGCTGTCAACCACTTTGGAGAGTACATCAGCTCAGAGAGATCCCTAGCACATTTCCCCCCGGAGCAATTCATACACAATGATTAACTGAGGTGGGGTGTAATGGTGTGGCCATTTTGGCCTGGTGGGAGACAACTCTGATTTGCCAGTGTAGCTCTGGAGATCCCTGTGGGATCTGTCAAAGCTCTCATCAGAGCTGCATTGCAGTTTGATTCCTTCTGCCCAGTTCTACTTCCTCTCCCTTTCCCACAAGTGTGAGTCCTCCGGACACTTCTTTATAAGCATGCTGAGAACCAAATTCTGTCTCAAAATTGGCAACATGTGACAACATGCCTACAAGACTCTATAAAATGAAAAAGACTATCTCTGTTTTAAAATTCCCTATCTACATTAATAGAAACAAATAATAATGATTAACAGTAATAGGTCTAGGCATGAGGTCTGAATCTAAACATTTTATATATTTTAACTAAGAGTATTTTCCCAGAAAAATTGTGAGAGTAGTACTAATAATATCCCTGTATACAGAAGAGGAAACCAAGACACACAGAAATTAAGTAACTTGACTGAGGTTACACACACACACACAAAAAAGTTGTAATTTGCTGAAGAGAGGTAGATCTGCTCTATTCTACATGTAACTGTGATTTGCTTCCGGAGGTAATTAGAGACAGAGCTGAGGCCAGACTTGATCCAGGTCTTTTTTCCCTTTCCCATTTTGTTTCAAGCCCACAATGCCACGGTGGTTGTGAGAACACCCTAGCTCACATATGTGAAAGCATTTTGAAACATAAAAAAATTCTAATAATTCACCCTTTCTTTAACCTTCTTTGACTGTAATTCATATGTTAGGCTAAAAGCTACTAAAAAAATTTATTTTAAATGTTAAAATCCCAATGGATCTCTATTTTAAAAAGAGGGAAGCTGATCCTCTAACCTGCCACTTCTCTACACACTTGTATATATCCTCAAAGGAGAAGTCTGTATAAAGGAAAAGACAGTTGTCATGGATTGAATTATGTCCCCCACAAAAATGTGTGTATCCATTTGGCTGGGCCACGATTCCCAGTATTGTGTGATTTTCCTATATGTTGTAAATCCTGCCTCTATGATGTTAATGAGAGAGGGTGGGCGGCAGTTGTGTTACTGAGGCAGGACTCATCCTACAAGATTGGATTGTATCTTGGAAAGAAAGAAGAGGGCAGAGAGAAAGAGGGACCTCATACCACAATGAAACCAGTGCTGGGAGCAGAGCGTGTCCTTTGGACCCAGGGTCCTGCGTGGAGAAGCTGCTAGTCTGGGGGAAGATTGATGAGAAGGTCCACAGAGAGAGAAAGCCTCCCCCTGGAGATGACACCCTGAATTTGGACTTTTAACCTACTTTACTGTGAAGAAATAAACTTCTCTTTGTTAAAGCCATCTACTTGTGGTACTTCTGTTATAGCAGCACTAGGTAACTAAGACAACAGTCCTTCCCTATTTGCTCAGGAACAATGCTCTTTTGCTGAGACAATTACTGAGGGTGGCAAATAGGACCAGAGATCCTATTAGGGAGCTGATCCTCACAGGGAAAAAGGAAAATTTTACTGAGGGCCTGAAAAACCAGCTAGGGTGATGTGGACATACTGGTATTTATAGAGTTAGGAAGAGTGATGGTAATAAATAGCATCAATGAAATTTTTCAATACCATCCAATTCATTTATTTAATTATGTAATAAACATTTATTTAGTGATCACTATAAATGCACTGGAAACACTGGTGGTGTAGTGGTTAAGAGCTACAGCTGCTTACCAAAAGATCAGGAGTTCAAATCCACCAGGTACTCCTTGGAAACCCTATGGGGCAGTTCTACTCTGTCCCGTAGGGTGGCTATAAGTCGTATTTAAATCAACACCAACAGGTTAATAAAGGCACCAGAGTCTCTGGGTGGTGCAAATGATCAACGTGATCATTGTCAACGGAAATGTTGGAGGTTAGAGTACACCCAGAGGCACTTGAAAGAAAGGCCTGGTGATCTACTTCTGAAAAATCAGCCATTGAAAACCCTATGGAGCACAGTTCTTCTCTGACACACACTCGACACTGACGCAATGACAACTGGTTTACAAATGTACCAAAGTCATCTTCTTGGAGCTGCATAGACACAGCCTGCTATTGTTTGTTTATGTGTCTCTAACTCACATTAGATCTTTAAGTTCTTTGAGGCCAGAGTCTATGCCTTATTCACTGTGTATCTTTGGTGATTTTTGCAAGGTGCAAATAGGCCACGATAAAATAAATGTTTGTATAGTAAATGAATGCATGAATGAGCCTGCCTAAGGATATAGAAAACAAGTAAATAGTTTCCACTAAAGTACTCCATATTTCAGGCAAACAAGGACTAGGGTGATGGCCATAACTAAGCTTGAGGATGCCACTTGCGTTATCCAGCAAGCACTCAGATTAAAAAAAAAAAAAATCTCTCACATATAAAACAACTGGAAACATTAGGTTAGTTATCCAGAGGGAGACTGTAACTCTCCAGAGAAAACAGCTATGCCAAGAAACAAAATTTTAATAAAAACTTAATTTTTCTTACGTTGTATTTGATTTGTCAAACATTATGATTTCACAGAGTATACACATTGACATTTTAATAAAATGAGCACAAAAATGTTGCACTTACTTTTTTTTTTTAATAACTTTTGTTAAGCTTCAAGTGAACGTTTACAAATCCAATCAGTCTGCCACACATAAATTTACATACATCTCACTCCCTACTCCCACTTGCTCTCCCCCTCTTGAGTCAGCCCTTTCAGTCTCTCCTTTCTTGACAATTTTGCCGGCTTCCCTCTCTCTCTATCCTCCCATCCCCCCTCCAGACAAGAGTTGCCAACACAATCTCAAGTGTCCACCTGATATAATTAGCTCACTCTTCATCAGCGTCTCTCTCCCACCCGCTGACCAGTCCCTTTCATGTCTGATGAGTTGTCTTCGGGGATGGTTCCTGTCCTGTGCCAACAGAAGGTCTGGGGAGCATGACCGCCGGGATTCCTCCAGTCTCAGTCAGAACATTAAGTTTGGTCTTTTTATGAGAATTTGGGGTCTGTATCCCACTGATCTCCTGCTCCCTCAGGGGTCCTCTGCTGTGCTCCCTGTCAGGGCAGTCATCGATTGTGGCCGGGCACCAACTAGTTCTTCTGGTCTCAGGATGATGTAGGTCTCTGGTTCATGTGGCCCTTTCTGTCTCTTGGGCTCTTAGTTGTCGTGTGGCCTTGGTGTTCTTCATTTTCCTTTGCTCCAGGTGGGTTGAGACCAATTGCTGCATCTTAGATGGCCGCTTGTTAGCATTTAAGACCCCAGACGCCACATTTCAAAGTGGGATGCAGAATGATTTCATAATAGAATTATTTTGCCAATTGACTTAGAAGTCCCCACAAACCATGTTCCCCAGACCCCCGCACTTGCTCCGCTGACCTTTGAAGCATTCATTTTATCCCGGAAACTTCTTTGCTTTTGGTCCAGTCCAATTGAGCTGACCTTCCATGTATTGAGTGTTGTCTTTCCCTTCACCTAAAGCAGTTCTTATCTACTGATTAATCAATAAAAAACCCTCTCCCACCCTCCCTCCCTCCCCCCCTCGTAACCACAAAAGTATGTGTTCTTCTCAGGTTTACTATTTCTCACGATCTTATAATAGTGGTCTTATACAATATTTGTCCTTTTGCCTCTGACTCATTTCGCTCAGCATAATGCCTTCCAGGTTCCTCCATGTTATGAAATGTTTCACAGATTTGTCACTGTTCTTTATCGATACGTAGTATTCCATTGTGTGAATATACCACAATTTATTTACCCATTCATCCGTTGACGGACACCTTGGTTGCTTCCAACTTTTTGCTATTGTAAACAGAGCTGCAATAAACATGGGTGTGCATATATCTGTTTGTATGAAGGCTCTTGTATCTCTAGGGTATATTCCTAGGAGTGGGATTTCTGGGTTGTATGGTAGTTCTATTTCTAACTGTTTAAGATAACGCCAGATGGATTTCCAAAGTGGTTGTACCATTTTACATTCCCACCAGCAGTGTATGAGAGTTCCAATCTCTCCGCAGCCTCTCCAACATTTATTATTTTGTGTTTTTTGGATTAATGCCAGCCTTGCTGGTGTGAGATGGAATCTCATCGTAGTTTTAATTTGCATTTCTCTAATGGCTAATGATCGAGAGCATTTTCTCATGTATCTGTTAGCTGCCTGAATATCTTCTTTAGTGAAATGTGTGTTCATATCCTTTGCCCACTTCTTGATTGGGTTGTTTGTCTTTTTGTGGTTGAGTTTTGACAGAATCATATAGATTTTAGAGATCAGGCGCTGGTCGGAGATGTCATAGCTGAAAATTCTTTCCCAATCTGTAGGTGGTCTTTTTACTCTTTTGGAGAAGTCTTTAGATGAGCATAGGTGTTTGATTTTTAGGAGCTCCCAGTTATCGGGTTTCTCTTCATCATTTTTGGTAATGTTTTGTATTCTGTTTATGCCTTGTATTAGGGCTCCTAGGGTTGTCCCAATTTTTTCTTCCATGATCTTTATCGTTTTAGTCTTTATGTTTAGGTCTTTGATCCACTTGGAGTTAGTTTTTGTGCATGGTGTGAGGTATGGGTCCTGTTTCATTTTTTTGCAAATGGATATCCAGTTATGCCAGCACCATTTGTTAAAAAGGCTATCTTTTCCCCAGTTAATTGACACTGGGCCTTTGTCAAATATCAGCTGCTCACATGTGGATGGATCTATGTCTGGGTTCTCAATTCTGTTCCACTGGTCTAGGTGCCTGTTTTTGTACCAATACCAGGCTGTTTTGACTACTGTGGCTGTATAGTAGGTTCTGAAGTCAGGTAAGGTGAGGCCTCCCACTTTCTTCTTCTTTTTCAGTAGTGCTTTGCTTATCCGGGGCTTCTTTCCCTTCCATATGAAATTGGTGATTTGTTTCTCCATCCCCTTAAAATATGACATTGGAATTTGGATCGGAAGTGCGTTAAATGTATAGATGGCTTTTGGTAGAATAGACATTTTTACTATGTTAAGTCTTCCTATCCATGAGCAGGGTATGTTTTTCCAATTAAGCATGTCCTTTTGAATTTCTTGTAGTAGAGCTTTGTAGTTTTCTTTGTATAGGTCTTTTACATCCTTGGTAAGATTTATTCCTAAGTATCTTATCTTCTTGGGGGCTACTGTGAATGGTATTGATTTGGTAATTTCCTCTTTGGTGTTCTTTTTGTTGATGTAGAGGAATCCAAGTGATTTTTGTATGTTTATTTTATAACCTGAGACTCTGCCAAACTCTTCTACTAGTTTCAGTAGTTTTCTGGAGGATTCCTTAGGGTCTTATGTGTATATAATCATGTCATCTGCAAATAGTGATAACTTTACTTCTTCCTTGACAATCCGGATACCTTTTATTTCTTTGTCTAGCCTAATTGCCCTGGCTAGGACTTCTAGCACGATGTTGAATAAGAGCGGTGATAAAGGGCATCCTTGTCTGGTTCCCGTTCTCAAGGGAAATGCTTTCAGGTTCTCTCCATTTAGAGTGATATTGGCTGTTGGCTTTGCATAAAAAAATAGATGCCCTTTATTATGTTGAGGAATTTACCTTCAATTCCTATTTTGGTAAGAGTTTTTATCATGAATGGGTGTTGGACTTTGTCAGATGCCTTTTCTGCATCAATTGATAAGATCATGTGGTTTTTGTCTTCTGTTTTATTTATGTGATGGATTACATTAATGGTTTTTCTGATATTAAACCAGCCTGGCATACCTGGTATAAATCCCACTTGATCAGGGTGAATTATTTTTTTGATGTGTTGTTGGATTCTGTTGGCTAGAATTTTGTTGAGGATTTTTGCATCAATGTTCATGAGGGATATAGGTCTATAATTTTCTTTTTTTGTAATGTCTTTACCTGGTTTTGGTATCAGGGAGATGGTGGCTTCATAGAATGAGTTGGGTAGTATTCCGTCATTTTCTATGCATCGGAATACCTTTAGTAGTAGTGGTGTTAACTCTTCTCTGAAAGTTTGGTAGAACTCTGCAGTGAAGCCGTCCGGGCCAGGGCTTTTTTTTGTTGGGAGTTTTTTGATCACCGTTTCAATCTCTTTTTTTGTTATGGGTCTATTTAGTTGTTCTACTTCTGAATGTGTTAGTTTAGGTAGGTAGTGTTTTTCCAGGAATTCATCCATTTCTTCTAGGTTTGCAAATTTGTTAGAGTACAATTTTTCATAATAATCTGAAATGATTCTTTTAATTTCATTTGGTTCTGTTGTGATGTGGTCCTTCTCATTTCTTATTCGGGTTGTTTGTTTCCTTTCCTGTATTTCTTTAGTCAGTCTAGCCAATGGTTTATCAATTTTGTTAATTTTTTCAAAGAACCAGCTTTTGGCTTTGTTAATGCTTTCAATTGTTTTTCTGTTCTCTAATTCATTTAGTTCAGCTCTAATTTTTATTATTTGTTTTCTTCTGGTGCCTGATGAATTCTTTTGTTGCTCACTTTCTATTTGTTCAAGTTGTAGGGACAGTTCTCTGCTTTTGGCTCTTTCTTCTTTTTGTATGTGTGCATTTATCGATATAAATTGGCCTCTGAGCACTGCTTTTGCTGTGTCCCAGAGGTTTTGATAGGAAGTATTTTCATTCTCGTTGCTTTCTATGAATTTCCTTATTCCCTCCTTGATGTCTTCTATAACCCAGTCTTTTTTCAGGAGGGTATTGTTCAGTTTCCAAGTATTTGATTTCTTTTCCCTAGTTTTTCTGTTATTGATTTCTAGTTTTATTGCCTTGTGGTCTGAGAAGATACTTTGTAATATTTTGATGTTTTGGACTCTGCAAAGGTTTGTTTTATGACCTAATACTTGGTCTATTCTAGAGAATGTTCCATGTGCGCTAGAAAAAAAAGTATATTTTGCAGCAGTTGGGTGGAGAGTTCTGTATAAGTCAATGAGGTCAAGTTGGTTGATTGTTGTAATTAGATCTTCCGTGTCTCTATTGAGCTTCTTACTGGATGTCCTGTCCTTCTCCGAAAGTGGTGTGTTGAAGTCTCCTACTATAATTGTGGAGGTATCTATCTCGCTTTTCAATTCTGTTAAAATTTGATTTATGTATCTTGCAGCCCTGTCATTGGGTGCGTAAATATTTAATATGGTTATGTCTTCCTGATCAATTGTCCCTTTTATCATTATATAGTGTCCTTCTTTATCCTTTGTGGTGGATTTAAGTCTAAAGTCTATTTTGTCAGAAATTAATATTGCTACTCCTCTTCTTTTTTGCTTATTGTTTGCTTGATATACTTTTTTCCATCCTTTGAGTTTTAGTTTGTTTGTGTCTCTAAGTCTAAGGTGTGTCTCTTGTAGGCAGCATATAGATGGATCGTGTTTCTTTATCCAGTCTGTGACTCTCTGTCTCTTTATTGGTGCATTTAGTCCATTTACATTCAGGGTAATTATAGATAAATAAGTTTTTAGTGCTGTCATTTTGATGCCTTTTTATGTGTGTTGTTGACAATTTCATTTTTCCACATACTTTTTTGTGCTGAGGCGTTTTTCTTAGTAAATTGTGAGATCCTCATTTTCATAGTGGTTGACTTTATGTTAGTTGAGTCGTTATGTTTTTCTTGGTTTTTATCTTGAGTTATAGAGTTGTTATACCTTTTTGTGGTTACCTTATTATTTACCCCTATTTTTCTAAGTAAAAACCTAACTTGTATTGTTCTATATCGCCTTGTATCACTTTCCATATGGCAGTTCAATGCCTCCTGTATTTAGTCCCTCTTTTTGATTATTGTGATCTTTTACCTATTGACTTCCATGATGCCCTGTTATGTGTATTTTTTTTTTTAATTAATCTTAATTTGTTTGTTTTTGTGCTTTCCCTATTTGAGTTGATATCAGGACTTCTGTTTTGTGACCTTGTGTTGTGCTGATATCTGATATTATTGGTTCTCTGACCAAACAATATCCTTTAGTATTTCTTGTAGCTTTGGTTTGGTTTTTTCAAATTCTCTAAACTTGTGTTTATCTGTAAATATCTTAATTTCGCCTTCATATTTCAGAGAGAGTTTTGCTGGATATATGATCCTTGGCTGGCAGTTTTTCTCCTTCAGTGTTCTGTATATGTCGTCCCATTCCCTTCTTGCCTGCATGGTTTCTGCTGAGTAGTCAGAACATATTCTTATTGATTCTCCCTTGAAGGAAACCTTTCTTTTCTCCCTGGCTGCTTTTAAAATTTTCTGTTTATCTTTGGTTTTGGTGAGTTTGATGATAATATGTCTTGGTGTTTTTCTTTTTGTATCAATCTTAAATGGGGTTCGATGAGCATCTTGGATAGATATCCTTTCGTCTTTCATGATGTCAGGGAAGTTTTGTGTCAGGAGTTCTTCAACTATTTTCTCTGTGTTTTCTGTCCCCCCTCCCTGTTCTGGGACTCCAATCACCCGCAGGTTATCCTTCTTGATAGAGTCCCACATAATTCTTAGGGTTTCTTCCTTTTTTTTAATTCTTTTATCTGATTTTTTTTTAGCTATGTTGGTGTTGATTCCCTGGTCCTCCAGATGTCCCAGTCTGCATTCTAATTGCTCGAGTCTGCTCCTCTGACTTCCTAGTGCGTTGTCTAATTCTGTAATTTTATTGTTAATCTTTTGGATTTCTACATGTTGTCTCTCTATGGATTCTTGCAACTTATTAATTTTTCCACTATGTTCTTGAATAATCTTTTTGAGTTCTTCAACAGTTTTATCAGTGTGTTCCTTGGCTTTTTCTGCAGTTATCCTAATTTCATTTGTGATATCATTAAACATTCTGTAAATTAGTTTTTTATATTCTGTATCTGACAATTCCAAGATTGTATCTTCATTTGGGAAAGATTTTGATTCTTTTGTTTCGGGGGTTGGAGAAGCTGTCATGGTCTGCTTCTTTAAGTGGTTTGATATGGATTGTTGTCTCCGAGCCATCACTGGGAAACTAGTTTTTCTAGAAAATCCGCTAAAAAAAAATGCAGTCAGATCCCTATCAGAGTTCTCCCTCTGGCTCAGGCTATTCAGATGTTAATGAAGCCGCCTGGGGAGGGTGGGGGAGGGAACAGAGAGATAGGAGAGTAGCACCTCAGAATATAGCCAGAGTTGCTTGTCTTGCTTGGAATGACTATTATATCTGAGATTCCCGCGGGCGCGTCGCCTATGTGTGCTGGCTGTGTGGAGATTGCCCCCAGGGGGTCTGGCCCGCTGGAGTCACGGTCAGATCCTCCGCTTCCAGCCCCACGCCCAGCGTCAAGGCTCCCCTACTGGGACGGTGCACTCTTGACTCCAAAATCAGTCGCTGCCTCCCGGGGACTGCTCGTCCCTCCAGCCACGTGGCCGTGCCGCCCCAAGAACCAGTTGGGCCTCCTCCTGGGGTTAGTTCAGATGGGTGGAGCTGCTCCCCGTGCTTGTGCCGTGACCGAGTGTCCCGGCTGGGACGCTGTTCTCCCCACTCCAATACCAGTCGCTGCCTCCCGGGGACTTCTCCTACCGGCTGCGTCCCACGCCACCCGCGCGACCTGGCTGGGCTCCTTCCCGGGGTTAGTTCAGGGGGGTGGAGCAACTCTCCGTGTTTATGCCGTACCTGCGTCCAGTCCAAATCCCTGCAGGATGGTTCCCCGGCTCGGACGCTGCTCTTTCTGCTCCAAGACCAGTCACTGCCTCCAGGGGACTTCTCCTACCGGCTGCGTCCCACGCTGCCTGTGGAACCGGCTGGTCCCCCTCCCGGGGTTAGTTCAGGGTGGTGGAGCAGCTCTCTATGCTTGTGCCGTACCTGACTGGTATGCTGGCTCCAGGCTCTGGAAACAATCGCTGCTTCCCCATATTAGTTTGTTCTCCGTCTCTAAATCTGTGTTTGTTGTTCAGGGTTCGTAGATTGTTATGTATGTGATCGATTCACTTGTTTTTCCGAGTCTTTGTTGTAAGAGGGATCCGAGGTAGCGTCTGCCTAGTCTGCCATCTTGGCTCCGCCGCCTGCACTTACTTTTACAGTTGTATTTTTCTCCTTTTCTTGAGGGTAAGATTGAAAGATGCAGCACTTCAGATTCAAACAAGATAAAAGCCAACATTGAAATCATCAGTTCGAACAGAACATGATGTATGTTGGTGAGAACAAATCTTAATTCTTGCGAAATCTAATGTTTCCAGTTATTTCAGGCATACCATCGATTGTTGGCACAGGGCTGGGCAATGTTCCATTCTGTTCTACACAAGGTCACCATGAGTTGGAACCCACTCAATGGCAACTAACAACAACCGTTGTTTTGGGAAGAGTTAGAGTTTGTAACTAGTATTTATGGAATGCTCTTCATTTTTATTATGGTTTTGTTCTACCCAAATGTAGACACTCAGGGTAAAATGAGAATTCCTTTCCAAACCCCCATTGATCAAGGACATCATCCTCTGTTTTCAAGGCTTAGGAGTATCCTGGGAAGCTAGGTGAAGAGTATCTGTGGCTCAGGCAGCTCAGGTGTACTCAGCAAATTTCATGGTACAACGGTCCAACAATGCTATGAAAAACTACCCTGGTACCTCAGCACATGTGATATATGATACCCACCCAAATAGCCACAATAGACCTACAGACCTTGTTCTAGCATCCTCAATGATTCCTGGCATTGGCAACTGATATGTGCTGGGCAGTTTCTTTATGATATCTCTCTTCATGCTCAGGCCCCTATGACTTCTTCTAAGGCAAATTTTTATCCAGATTTCTTCTCTGCTCTACCTCCACCATTTAGCTTGTGACTTTCATGCAGTCTTCCTCAGGAGGAGGGCTAGTCTGAGACTTACGATAAAAGAGAGAGCTAAGCAAACAAGCATGGCCTACCCTAAATCAGAATTTGACTTTATTGAGAGACATTTTCAGTGTTAGCTATCTAAACTTAGATTCATTTCACTCAGCTTGGTCTGCTACTCAAACTTCCCATGGGTTCATATTTTTACTAAAACATCGTGGAGAGTGTGGACGGTGTAAATAAAAACCTAAAATAGCTGTTTTACTACTAACTTTGTAGTAAGTGTGCTCATATAGAATAGAGCTGTTCTAAAATTGGGAGAGGGGTACTCTCTCCATTTCTCTGTGAAGAAATTCAGCCCAACTTCAGGTGATTGACTTTGAGACTATGGTGAGTATCAGTTTGGTGCCTCCAGGACTTCAGCGTATCAGCCGTAACCATACCTATACTCAGTAGTGAGCGCCTGTTGTGCCCAACGTATCCAAGGGGAGGAACTTGGAGCGTAGCGGGGAGGGGAGGATTTGACGGAAGCAATGGAGGTAGCTGAACAAATTTATCCATGGCACTTTGAAACAGAACATTTTTGGGGACTTTATTAGGAAATAGGCTAATAGCACCTGAAAGAAAGAGTTAGTGAAATACAGACTGCATACAAGTGAATAGGGAAAATGAGCAAGAGATAATTTAATGAATCTTAAAATGGTAGATAAACTAAGACAGTAGAAAACAAACAGAACATGAACAGACTTTCAAACACAGTATGTCTGGCCAAAATGGTTATATCCAAGGGTGAAATGGGATCAAGAATATAGTTAGTCTAAATTTAGATGCTTGTTCTTGACTGCTATTGAGGTAATTCCTGCAGAATGGGTTAGTCAAGGATAAGATGAAACAACAAATAAAATTTAGTCTGCTGAGATATACTGCCGACTGGAAGGAATAGAGGCACTTTTAGGATGCTATCCTGATGACTTATGATCCTTCCCGTGTTTGGGAACCGAAAAAACAAAGGTAACACCTTTGTCCATAAAGAGGTATAGAAGTATAGCACGGGACATTAGAAAGCTACCAGACAACCTCAATTCTCCAGAAAATGTGCATTGACTGCAAAACAACTATTATGGGATGTATTATGTTCAAAGGGCAATGGTGACAGCATCCATCAGAGGAAGCTGAGTGTTGAGAATTTAAATGTGGACTTTAACTTGTGGTCTGAGGATTCTAACTCCTCACAATATAAAGAGACAAGTGCCCTGACCACTATATCAGTAACATATATGTTATCGGGGTTCCTCTTCTTTGACTCTAAGCCTGTCATCTACTGCAATACTAACCTGGGGTTCCAAGACTTAAAAAAAAATACTACTCTGGTTAGTACTTTCAATTCTTTTTAGCATTAAACAGTAGTAAAAGTATATAAAACAAATACCAGCAGAAATAGAATGGAGTGAAAACTTAATGCTGAGCGGCCATACTCCTGGGGAAAACTTATATAAATATCTGATAAAGTTGTGCTATAGAAAAGAAAGGCTCTTGAAGAGCTAATGAGAAGAAAAGTTCCAAATGGAATAGAAGGGGGCTTTCTTTGTTAAAAACAAAAAATGGTATGGTTTATTTTTCTTTGTTAAAAACAAAAAATGGTAGAGGGAAAAGAGGAAATATTACAACTGTGAGAATAAAAGAAGCTGTTATCTACCCTTTTATGAAACTTGAGAGAGTTTTACTTTAGTACCACATATTTTGAGAGCACATAGGGCACTGCAAAACAGCAGGGGGCTACCTAGGGGCCAGTGAGCCCTTCATGGTACAAACAGTCAACACAATTAGCTGCTAACCAAAGGTGCTTGGGAAGAAAGGCCTGATGACCTACATCTGAAAACTCAGCCACTGGACACTCCATGGATCACAGTTCTACCGTAACACACATGGGACCACCAGGAGTAGAAGTCGACCCAACGGCAACTGGTTTTTTAGGAGGTATAGAGATCAGAGAGCAAGAAGACCAGAAGGGGAGAAGTCTAATCTTGGGTATCAGGAAGGTGACGTCAAGGGGAAAAAAAAAAATAAGACCTCTGCTGAAGAACTTCCCTCTGTTCTCGAACTCCCAAGTCAACTCATTCACAGGGCTGCATAAGCAGGGAGCAAAGGGAGGAGAGGGGATTCACCAGCTTCCTACACAATCCTCTGAGTTACTCTTAAAATTTACGGGTCCTTTTGTTCAAGCATGCTGAAGTACATCTGTCCCTGAAGTGGCTGATACATGCATTGTATAAGAATACTGGTTAATTTACTACACAGGCACTAGTACTAGAATGCTAATCACAGGGAGATTATATATAAAATTTGAAATCTGCAACCTTCAATTCATGAGATGAAGAATAGAAGTCACAAGCACAATTCAAATAATCCCTCTGCATACTTTGGAAATGTGTTACTAGGAGCTAATATTTCACCCAAATTACTGGGTAAATTATTTACCCAAAATATCATCTAATATTTAGATGGGTTAACTAACCAAAAAGTACTGTTGCTATGTTACAGTCAGGTTTTTGGGAAGCAGATTCTGAGAGGCAGGTTAGCTTGCAGGATGTTTATTAAGGAATGCTCTTGGCATCCACACTTGTGTAAGGAAGGAAAACGAAGCAGAATGGGGTAGAAGGAGAAGACGGTCTGCGAGGTAAACTCAACAACAGCCTCAGCTGACCACACAGATAGCTCTGGAGTGACAAGAGTCCTTCACACTTGTCCCAAGTTTGGCCCACATGGTCATACTTTCTATATCACTATGCATCAGTTACTGTATGTGGGCCACCCAGGTGTGTGTTTGGCCTATGTAGCTGGGGCGATCCCTGAAGGAGCTGCTGAAGGCTAAGGGCTGGCAGTACTCTCAGCCATGACAACATCAAGTCCTTCACTGATAGGCGACCTAGGCAGTTCATCACAGTGTCTATCACTTGCGATGTCTATGGGTCCAATACCGCACCAGATAATATGGAGAAGACAGATGGAGAAAATATTTAAGCTATGGACCAAAACCTTAATCTTTTCAATCACCTCATATGTCATTGTCCATGCAAAAGCTGAACGATGAAAAAGAAAGATAGGAGAAGAGTTGATGCGTTCAAATTGTGGTGTTGGTGAAGAATATTGAATATATCATGGCCTTCCAGAAGAATAAACAAATCAGTCTTAGAAGAAATAACCAGAATTCTCCTTAGAAGCAAGGATGGCAAGACTGGTTTGCTTACTTTGGACATGTCCTCAGGAAAGACCAATTACTAGAAAAAGACATTATGTTTGATAAAGTAAAGTGTCAGCAAAGATGAGAAAACCCCTCATTGAGATGGACTGATGAAATAGTCACAACAATGAACTCAAACATACCAAGGATTATGGAGATGGCACAGACCAAGCAATGTTTTGTTCTGTTGTACATAAGGTCACAATAAATCAGAGCCAACTAGACAGCAGCTAACAACATGGCTCCTTCCTTTAAGTAGCTTATATGAAGTAAAAGAGACCATGTAACACACACATTTGAGGGGAAATAGAACATAGGTGATACAGTCAGATGAACTTGGATTTGATTTCCAGTTCTGACACTTGCAAGTTGCATGACCTTCAGCAGGTTGCTTAACTCTTTTACGGCTCAAAATTTTTTTTTGAAATTTTAAGTAACAACTGTACTAGCTTCTATTGCTGCTGTAACAAACTAGCCCAAATTCAGTGGCTCAAAACAACATAAATTTGTTATCTCAAAGTTTTGTTGGTCAAAATTTGGGATGGATTTACCTGGTTTTTCTGCTTCAAGTCCCACATGGCCAAAATCAAGATGTCAGTAAGGCTGTGTTCCTTTCTGGATTTTTTAAGGGAAGAATCAATTTTCTTGCTCATTCAGTTGTTAAAAGAATTCACTTTCTTGCAGTTGTAGGACTGAATTTACTGTTTCTTTATTAGCTGTCAGCCAAGAACCATTCTCAGCTTTTAGACGTCACCTACATTCTATCAAGAAAGGAGCATTTGCCCCTCTTCCTCCATCTTCAAAGCCAGCATTGATGGGTAGATTTTTCTCATGCTTCAGGACTCTCATCTTGCATCTTCTTCTGTTGTGTCTCTATGACTGACTGTTCTGTACCCCTCTTCCACTTTTAAGGGCTCATGTGATTAGATTGGGCTCGCCCAGATAATCGAAGATAATCTCCCTATTTTAAAGTCCATAACGTCAATTCCATCTGCAAAACTCTTTTTGCCACGTAAAGTATTTATAAATTCCAGGGATTAGGGCGTGAACATTTTGGGAGCCATTATTCTGCCTATCACATATCACAGTGTTATGTGAGGAGACACTGTTGTTTAAGTGTCTGTATATCTGGCACAGAGAAAACCCTCCATAAACAAAGCTCCTACCATCCTGAATTAATTATTGAATTGTTTAGACTATAAATGCCACGAGAGTTTGGAAAAATGACTGAGTAACAAGCTCAGTAAATGCTTCATGGAGGAGATGGGCTCAATCTTGAAAGATAGGTAGGATTTGGATAAAGGAAAGGACAGGACAGAGAGGAGACTCTCATGTCATGAGAAAAGTAGAAATGAAAGAACAAATTCAGTAAGTTCTAGGAGCAAGATGCAGATTTTAAAGAAAATAGTCCTGGTTTCAAATGCTGACTCTGCTAGTTATGAGCTCTGTTATCTTTAGCAATTTAGTAACTCTCTGAGCCACAACTTTCTTCTTTTTGTTTTTTGTTTCTTAACTATTCAATGTCCATATTCTCAGAGAAAAGCAAGGCATTTTAGTATTCTCCTTCTAATCCCTCAGTTTTGTAGTTTTGGCAAACCCATATTGTCTTCACAACTACCTTTTCTAGCTATTTCACAAGGCTCCACAGATTCATCTCTAAATTACCATGTCTTTCTAAAATGTTGATGTGAGTAGCTCTGCAAGGTTCATAAGCATATGAGGAGGTCTAGGGTAGTACTCTCCAACTTTGATACCTCACCCATATCAGTGACAGTTTTGGAGAATATACTTTTTTATGGAAATACATATTATTTATAATATACTATACTATGTTATTTTATACTATGTTATATTAAAAATTAATAAAGCCAGATTACTTTTTAATTTTAGATAAAGATAAGCATTAACAGAAGTTCTAATATATTCTTTTTACACTTCAATGAACTGACTTGCAAACCCCTAAAGTACCTTTGAAGGAGAGGTCTTCTTAAGTTCAGTTGAGAATGCCATACATTCTGAAAAAATATGTCCCCATTATGTTTGAACTATATTCATGGACTGTGTTATCATCCTTCCTTTTTGACTTTCTCAAAGAAGTGTTTTGATGTGTACCTAAAAAGGATATATTTGCTCCCACGAAAAAGATTGAATAGCAGTGCCTTCTACTTAATGATGCTCAAGGAAGTGTGGAAAGCAAGAGAACTCTTTCAAACAGCCCCAGACTGCCTCTGATCAAGAATTCTGTGAAACTTGTTCAGAAATCTGTGGTCATTAGCAAGGAAGGTAGAATAAGATCACCTCAGTGTGAATTTTCTCTGGAGTAACCCCATCTGGCTGAAGTGACTGGGTTCTAGACCCCAGATACTCCCAGGTGGCCTGGCCACTACAGGAAAAGGAGGACAGGGGAATCTCCATCTGAGGACAAGCGTGCATCCTGCCTCCATTACTTCCTCTTTGTCCTCATTGAATATGCCTCTAATTTCAATATTGGAACCTGATCCTCCATTCCACAAAACAGCTCTTACTCTCCACCATTGAAAATAAGAAATTGCCCCATGCATTCATTCCCTCCCACATCACATTCCTAGAGGGGAGGGTTAGATTTTGTAGAGCCTTTTTTTTTTAGACAAGTTTAGCTTTAATAATTTTTTAAAATGAGTCGGAGGATTTTGTTCCGAGAAACCAGGAGATTTTTAGGAAGATGATTTGATCCATTGGGTTGGAGGAGCATGGAACGTGGTAGTGGTGGTGGTTGGGAGTGGGGAGAAGGGCTCAGAGTGGCAGTAGCCAAAAATCTAACCTTAGTATGATGAGATGCTCACAGGGTTTCCCTAATTATGCCCTGGTCAGGAATGAGAAAAGAAAAAAGTTGTGTTCATTGGTTTGCAGTATTTATGGTAATAATCTGCAATGCACATTTGCATGAACAAGCTGCTAGATGCCATTCTTCACAAAAGATGGCGGGTTTAACAAATAATAGGAAGAATAAGTCTAAAAACAGAAGACTGAAAATTTAAGCATGAAAACTATTCTCTAAAAACTTCTGCTTTTCTTTATGTAATCTAATTTGGAGAATACAAAGGAGAAGTTAAAGTAGAATTAAATTATTAAGTATTGCAATATTAAGGATGTCAGAAGGAGGGGAGGAGAAATTCTGGCCAAAGTTAAAAAATAACTTAAGTTCTGGTCCTGGTGCTTCTCCGAGTTGACTGTGTGATTTTTGGCCAACCACTTAGGGCTATAAGAGAAAGGTATTCAATAATATGAATTCCAAGGTTTCTTCTAGTTCTAGAATTCTATGATCATAAACTACATATGCAATGGCTGAATATGGAGGAAATTCCTGTTTTTTTTCCTTCTAATGGGCTTTTCTTCTGATGCAATATACATCATCCTCAACCACTATTTTTCATATGCACTTGTAGTTAATTAATACACTGATACGTGAGCTCAACTCAAAGTCTTTTTTAAAGGCATCAGCATACAAATAATCATTACATAAGTTTTGACAGTAAATTAATACATTTAGAATCAACATTTAATGTCATTATTTCCCAATAAAAATACAAAATGATCAAAGTTATGTTTTCCTCTGGCCTTGTAATATTGCAGTACTATGAAAGAAATAAGAGATTTCTAAAATCAGGAGGCCAAGTTAAAAGCCTTGTTGATAAGCCAAGGATGTACATGTATATAGCAAATGCAGAAGGGTGAACCCTCAATTATCTGCTCTGATGGAGAGAGGCATTGGTACAGAGAGTCATTTACGTTATGTCTGATTCTGGAATGAGTTATGAAATTATGCTTAAACATGACGGTGTCTAATGCCTTAAGAATTAACAACATTTGGAACTAAAGTAAGAAAATTCCAAATTGGAGAAACAGAAAAAAAATGTCCAGTTTTACCGTGCAGCCAGCACTATGAAGAGAATGAAAATTATCACCTCTACCTCCAGGCAAAGAAATAGCTTAAAGTTGCCTTGCCTATTTCTTCAAGATTACTTTCTCCAAGCAATTAATACTTTGGATTAAATAACACTTGTTTGGGTGGATTAGAATAAGCTTGGAGTCAGAAGACCTGTATTTCAATATTCTCATCCCTTTTTACTAGCTAAGTAACACTAAGCAAAGCTCATGAACTTCTTCAATGACACTGTTACCATTTGTGACATGGAATTAATAATGGAGGGATATCTACTCTGTATTTTTCAAAGAGGTGTGGATAAGATGCAACAAAGCGAATGTGGGAATTATTATGTAAACTATTTTGAGTCTGTAATGATTAAAACAAAAATGTAACAATATAATCAAATGATATTTACTCAGTGTTTTGAATTTATATATTCACAAACATTAATTACCTTCATATTATATACATGTGCTCTGAAATGAACCAGGTTAAAAAAAAAAATCTTCGAGGATAATATGATCTATCTGAAAAGACACAGAGGAGAACACAACATTCCCCCGTTATCACAGTGGGAATTGCATACACCTCTGAAGCTCCCTGGGGTTCAGTTTCCTCATTCGTAAAGTGTGGGTAACGAATGGTATGAGGCAAAATCAGAATGTTCCCTCCCAGTCCTAAAGTATGATTTGAGAAGGGATTCAGAAGAAAGTTGACATTCAAAATTGAGATTTGTCTTTAATAAAAGAAAATGCTCCTAGTACACCTTTTTAACTACAGATACAAGAATCAAAGAGAACAGAAGTATCTTTAAATAATATCAGCTTCTAAGAATAGTGAATAGAATAATTGACTAAATAACCTGTGGATGAATAATACTCAAAAGTGACTTGGAAGTTTATGATAAGCCTGACAATCAAAATCCCATATTAAGTAACTGAATATGATTTTCTTTCAAAATGTAAGATACCACAAGACACCATGCATGACCGCTAGGTTTCCAATTAGACTCTCAACTTTGGCATGTGTGCCTTCATAAACCCATGAAATGAGCACTGTACTTTGTACAGTGCCATGTGATGCTGTTTTCAGCAACTAGAGCACTAAAATTTTGCAAGGAGTTTCAGTCCTAAGTTGTCACATAGAACAAGGCACAGGGGCTCAATCTTGGGGGCCTGGCACACTGTATTTTTCAAATCAAGGCTGTAATAAAAAATAATGATTTCTAGTATACAAGATCAAATGGGCAAAATCTGCCCAGGAACAAAGACGAGAAGGTGGGAGGGGACAGGAAAGCTGAACGAATGGATACAATGAACCCCGGGTGGAAAGAGAAAAGGGGAGAGTACTGACACAACGTGGGATCGCAGTCAATGTCATGCAACAACGTCTGCATAAATTTTTGAATAAGAAACTAATTTGCCCTGTAAACTTTCACCTACATCACAATAAAAAAAAAAAATCCTTAGATTGTATAGTGCTATAGGGTCACTATGAGTTGGAATTGACTGGATGGCACTGGGTTTGGTTTTTGTTTTTGTTTTCATACATTATCACATGTGATGTCGCCAAGTAGGTGCAGTAGGTAGACTCTCCCATTCTAGTAGAAAGAACAAACGTGTATGGCTGAGGTCACACAGCAAGTAACTAACTGACAGTGCTAGTACCAGACTTCATATTTTCTAACCTGTAGCCCAGTCTTTTGTTTTTAGACTACTATACGCTATTCGGAAACCCTGGTGGCTTAGTGGTTAAGTGCTACGGCTGGTAACCAAGAGGTCGGCAGTTCATAATCCCCCAGGCCCTCCTTCGAAACTCTATGGGGCAGTTCTACTCTGTCCTGTAGGGTCGCCGTGAGTCGGAATCGACTCGACGGCACTGGGCTTGGTTTGGTTATAGGCTATACACTATGCTTTTGTTTTTTCACTATCTACATTAATCCACTGCCATTTGAGTCCATTCCAACTTAGTGACCTCATAAGGGTTCCAGGGCTGTAAATCTCTATGGAAGCAGACTGCCCCATCTTCCTACCGCAGAGCACTGATGGTTTTGAACTGCTGACCTTTTGGTTAGCAGTTGATTGCTTTAACCACTGTACCATCAGGGCTCCGTACTATCAACATTAGTCAGTAATAATTATGCCTATTATTTATCTAACACTACGTATCAAGCACCTTGCTGGGTTCCTCATATACTCCATTTCATTTAATCAACCCAAAACCCCAGAGAGAAGGAACTGTTACCACATTCATTTAACAGGCAAAGAAGCTGAAGCTTGGGGGAGAAACAGAAGCACCTCATTCAACCTACTATTGGGGAGCCAACATCTGCACCTATGTCCGCCTGATTTCCCTCTCCTAATATTTTAATCTCTAACCTAGACAGTTTATGTATCTCTAGGAGATCCCATCTGAGAAGGTTTTCTATCAAGGATTTTTCCTTGAGCCAAAAAGGCAGTTTAACTGAAAAATATCAAGACAGCGCAATGAAACAATCTGCTCTACTGCTTTTTTAGGGATCTCTTTTGGCATCTATGATTAGTATAGGATATTGTTTTATATATTTCATAAATGCTAAGCTTAAAAGCTGTACCCAATGTTTTGGAGCAGGGTTTTCTATCAGGCTGTTGTTCTCAATTTCTATCTCACAAAACACACTCATATCTACTCTGGGACTTCCCCTCGTTTCATGTGCTCAGGACAATTTTACTCCTGGACAATGACAAATATCATTCTAAAATTTTCATGCAATATAGACTGCTTAGCTGTATTCCTGATTATTTGTTTTTTGTTTTCAGAATCAAACACTCTCTTGATAAATGTTAATTCCATCTCTTGTTATTGAGTACATTCTAAGTGCCAAATATTCATTTTGTCCCATCTTTTCTTTGCCTTCCTCCTTTTTTTCCCCCTCCCTCTCTCCCTTTTTTCTTCTTCCCTTCCTTTCATCCTTCTACAAAATAATAATTTAATGTGGCTGCTGTAAGCATAGACATGACCTTGGGGAATGCATCGTCTAGCTGAGACAAGAGCCCATACATGTGATAAACAACAGATGTAAATTAAATGGGAGACAGGCAGTATTCCAGAGACTAGAGAAAATGTAGATTGTATGTAAATTCACAGTGATCGTGAAGAAAAGTTCCTTAAGGAATACCTGAACTGGCCCTTAAACAGAACTAAAAAATAGAGCAAGGAGAAAATTTTGTAAGTTTCAAAGAGGAATAAATAGGTAATATTTATCCAGTCTCTTTTCCCAGCATAGCACCCCTCTCACTTTTCTAACCAGTAAGTACAGACCATGTGCAGTTCTCCAGTTTAATACGCAGTCCGGCATCTCATCTCTTTGCCTCTGCTGCCCCCTGTGCCTGGAATAGTCTCCCAAGCTCCCATCCACATTCTCTTGACTTTCTTTGAAAGTCAGCTCAAGGGTAAATCTGCCGCATCCTGTGAAAGCCTTCTCTGGTTCTCCCAGGTAGGTTAAGCTTGCCTTACTCAGCCTCTTGCTGCATGCTGCACATAACTCCATTGTAACATTCATCACTTTGTCGAGTAAACACCTATTCATGCTGAATTCTTGTCACAATAAGTCTTATTTGCTGTTGAAACCCCAGAACATCAACAGTATTGAACACTAAGTAAACATTCAATATATGTTTCGGGAATGAAAAAATTCTATAAAAACATTTCTGAATTTGGTCTTATAATTTGGGTACTAAAATAGAGGCTCTGAGTGTTAGTGGCTTCATCTGATTCAGGTTATTCTCAAAAATACTTTATGCTTTAACCCAGAGTGAAAGAATCACAAAGGAAATAGCTGAGAATGAGAGAGCCCACAGGATGGAACAAACGATATGCAATGTGAACAGCTAACTGAAGCGTAAATATGCACGGAAAGAGATAAATGAGGCATTCATGTAACAATAGTGTCTGAGTCTACTACAAGGCTTGCTGATTGCAGCCCATGAAACAGCATGAATAAAAAACTAGGTTGTGTGCATTTAGGTAGGTGGATGAGTGGGCAGCACAGGGAACTGGTAATGAAGAGAGTGAATATTTAGATTACTAAAAAAAAAAACAAAACTTTTTTTTGATTCAGAAATGCCTAGTATAAACAATTCATTTCCCACTGAGAGTGAAACCCCCCAAAATGACAGTTTCTTAAAAGTATCATATTTACATGAGACCTTACACAAATTTCATGCAATGTGTTTATAAAAAATATTGAGGATTCTTCAAACAGAAAAGGGATTTCACAGGGCATGCCAACCAATACCTGGAGACTGAGTGGAAATGAGAAAGAACATAAAGGCTTTCCAGCTTCAGGACAGGTAAAAATCCAGGGGAGGCTGTGTTTAGAGATTATCAGCAGGTGTCTAGAATTCTCACTTGAGCTGGCTTTCCCAGTCACACTGAAGGTGAAAAGCATCTCGTTGTTCTCTAAGGATTTAGCAAGAGGAGGGGATAGGACCATCAGACGTTAGAGCTGGAAGGTGTATGGGGACCATCTTCATTTGCCACACTTATTTTCAGATGGGAGACATTGGTGGTTCACTGGTAGAATTCTCACCTACCTTGTAGGAGACCTGGGCTTGATTCCCAGCCGATGTACCTCATGTGTAACTGAAGCCTCTGCTGAGGCTTCTCCTGCTCTGCCGGTGGTTCCCCCCACCTTCCGCGGGGAGCCTGCCCAGCCGCAGCCTATAATCACGGTTTGATCCGACCACACTGTGGTTTGAATTTGGCGCGGGATCTCTGCACATGCGCAAGCCAGAACTTTGGCGCATGCGCAGGACATGAAGAACGGTGTCCTTACCTGACCCCAGACCTGAGCATTGCTGGAGGGGAAGATATTCTCTGGCGCTAACCTGAGCCCCTTTGTAAAGTGAGAAGTCCCACAAGGTGGACTTCCTTTGCAATGTGACTCAGCACCCGGATGTCCAAATTTGGGCATGCAAGACCTTGGCGGGGGCGGTGGGGGGGGTGGGTTGTATCTCAGGCGCCAATCACTGCCTCCCAGGGACAGGAGGACATAAAAACTCCCAAATCCCTTTGGGCGGGGAGCTCCTGGCCTGTTGGCTGCTAGGCTCCACAGGGCTACTTGTTCGCACAAACAATTAATTCCCGCTTTCTGTTTCTCTTGCAACTGGTGGTGTATGACCATCTTATTTCTATTTTTTTTTTTTTTTAATAGGCCAGAACAAGAACCCGTTTATGGTCACACCGCCACCACATGTCTGTCCGTGGAGACTTGCGTGTTAGTATGATGCTGAAGGGGTTTTAGCAGTGCTTCCAGACTAAGGCAGACTAAGAAAAAGGCCTGGCCTATGAAAACTCTATGGAACACAATGATTCCACCTGCAGCCAATCATTGGGGTGGCACAGGACTGGGCAGCATTTTGTTCCATTGTCCATGGGGTCAACCTGAGTCAGCGTCCACTCAATGGCAGCTAACAACAACAACAACGTTTTCAAATGAGGAAACCTTTCAGAAAAAGGTGAAGAAACTTGCCAGGTAGTCATAGAACCAGAAAATGGCAAAGTTGGAGCTAAAACCCAGGATTACCGATTTCTAGTCCAGTGTACTAGGCTAGGCAAAATCAGCTCAAAAATGATCTACTAGGCTTAGCATTCCAAAGTTTCTAGAAGGAAATAGATTTTGCTCTATGGTTCTACGTCAGGTCTTCGTTTTCTTGTATACAGAAAGAATTGCATGGACCATAGTCTCCTAGTGACATCTGGTGTCTAAATCTGGGTAATACAGAATATAATAATAATAGAAATGAAGTACCTTTGCACTTCTGTTTATTAACATTTATTTTTGGAGGGTAATTAAATTCAGAATTTGGAGGACATGTTATAATTTTTGAAGTTAGTGTTTAACGGTCTCTTTTTCTTTCATATGTCTACAAACAGGACCATGTTTCATGGTAATTCTATTTTTGTAACAGCAGTGAATTATTGCTAATCTTGTGCCATCTGGTCCTAAATTAAATAATGTATTCAACAAAGATTTACGAACACCTACTATGTGACATAAGCAGTTCTAGGCACTACCTGTAAAAACCCTGCTGCTGTCGAGTCTATTCTGACTCAGAGCAACCCTATGGGACAGAGTAGAACTGCTGAATGGGGTTTTCAAGGAGTAGCTCGTGGATTCGAACTGCTGACCTTTTGGTTAGCTGCTGAACTCTTAACCACCGTGCCACCAGGGCTCCTTCTAGACACTGGGGTTGCAAATATAATAGTCATGACCCCTTTCTTCAGAAAGCCCACAGCCTACTGTGGAAATAAACACATTACAGGTAACTATAATGTGATGTGATAACACCTATAACTAAGATATGTATAAAATATTATGGGGATGCCGAGGAAGGAGTAGCTGAGTGACTGGGAAGCCAGGAAGGCTTCAGAGAGAATGAGATCGTTTAAATTGAGACTTAGAAAGTGATTAGGAGTCTACCTGGCTTAAGAAACAAAAGGCTTCAATTCATTCTCTCCAATATAACCAAAAAGCATCTCGGGTTAAATACATTTTTGTTAAATTTTATTCCATGAATATGACAGTCACTGACGTACTTTCGGTATTCATTATTTTGGTCATTGTAGAAAAAAAGCATATGCCACCATTTCCAGTCAATAACAAGGGGTGTCTCTAATATTCTCACCTTTTCTGCTACTTCTGCTCCTGGTAAGTAGACGGTCTGGGGGACTGGGACCCAGAGTTGTCTGATTTCAAAGTATTCAGGTGTTAACAATTGAGTGCTTAATATGTGCCAGGTACTCCTCATGGTGCTGGAGATAAAACAGTGAACAAAATCCATGTATTCATTACAGTTACAGTCTAGGGGGAGGACAGACAATAAGTGAATACGTAATATATATAGCGGGTCAGGCGGCTATAAGGATCATAAAGAAAAATTGAGCAGGGATGGGGAATAGGTAGTGTTCTTTGTTATTGTTGTCATTTGATGTCAAGTTGGCTCTGAGTCATGGCAACCTTATGTATAACAGAACAAAATGATGCACAGTCCTGTGCCATCTTTAGTATCTCTGGTGTGTTTGAGTTCATTGTTGTAGGCACTATGTATTTCGAGTGTCTTCCAACCTAGGGTGCTCATCCTCCTGCACTCTATCAGAATATATTCTGTTGTGATCCATGAGATTTCTTTGGCTAATTTTCAGAAGTAGACCACCAGACTTTTCTTCCTATTCTGTCTTACTTTGGAAATTCTGCTGAAACCTGTCCACCATCGGTAACTCTGCTGGTCTTTGAAATACCAATGACATAGCTTCCTGCATCATAGCAACACACAAGTGCCCCACAGTATGACAAAGAGACATAGGGATGGTGGTAGGCAGTGCTACGTAGGTGCTATTTAAGTATGGTAGTCAGGGAAAGCCTCCCTGAGAAATTGGCATTTTAGCAAAGACCTGAAGTTGGAGATGGAGGGAGCCATGTACATATTTGGAGAAGAGTGTTCCAAGCAAAGGGAACTATAAGTGGAAAAGTTCTTGTTGGGAGCATTCTTGGCATGTCTGAAGAATATCAAATAGGACAGTGTGATTAATGAATAAGAGGCCTGGAAAGAATAGAAGACATTAGGTCTAAAAAGAAATAGAGCCAGATCATGCAGGGCCTTGGCCATTGCAAGCAGCGAGGTGTATAAGCACTGTGAAGTTCAGTGTACAGAGGTGACAAGACCTGATTGGACCACAGCTGCTGTGTCCAGATGACCCATAAAGAGGCAAGTACTGAATCAGAAAGACCCAAAGAAGAGTATTTATTCAGGAAACAGATAATGGCCACCTGGAAAAGAGTTAGTAGTGGGAGAGGAGCAACCAGATTCTTTATAAATTTTGAAAATATAATTAAGAGAATTTACTGATGGATCAAACATGCATGAGAAAAAGAGAAAAGTCAAGGGTGATTCCAAGTTGCTTAAATAGTTGGAAGAAAATGTTGACATCTAACGAGATCAGGAAATCTGCAGGAGGATCAATCTGGAGGAGCTAGATATCAAGAATCAAACCTAGCATGTATTAAATTTGAGATGCCTATTAACTGTGATGCAAGTGGGAATGTCTACTAGCATTTGAACAGAATCTGGAGTTCAGGAGAAGGAATATTTGTGCATCATCAACATATGGGTAATATTTAAACCAGGAGATGACAAGAGGGCACACTGGGAATGAGTGTTAGAAGAGAAAAGAGGAGAGGATAGAAGAGAAAAGATCTAAAGACAGTGAAATCCAGTGGGGAGATGAGAAGAACATGCAAAGGATGCTTAGAAGGAGTATCCAAGAAGAATAGAAGAAATGAGAGTGTGGCTTCTAGAAGCCAAGTGAAAAATGTGTTTCAAGAAAGAGAAAGTAATCCACCGGATCAAAGATGTTGGTAGGTTAATTAAAACAAAGACTGAGAATTTATCATTGAATTTAGTACCATGGAAGTCATCAGTAACCTTGAGCAGAGGTATTGTTTTTAGTGTGTGGATCTTTTGGAATATTCAGAGTCTTACTGGAAGAAGAGGAAGGAGACAGAGTGAATATAAAAAATCTCTTGCAAGAAGTTTTGATGTAAAGGGGAGCAGAGAAATCGAGTGGATTATTTTAAAGAAGATTTTTTAATTGAACTTTAGATGAAGGTTTACAGAACAAACTAGTTTCTCATCAAAAAGTACACACATTGTTGTATGACATTGGTTAAAAACCCCATGGCATGTCACCGCTCTCCCTTCTCAACCCTGGGTTCCCTATTACCCGCTGTCCTGTTCTCTCCTACCATCCAGCCCCTGCTCCAGGGCTGACACACCCCTTTAGTCTTGTTTTGCTCTATGGGACTGTTCAATCTTTGGCTGAAGGGTGAACCTCAGGAGTGGCCTCATTACTGAGTTGAAAGGGTGTCCAGGGGCCATACTCTGAGGGTTTCTCCAGTCTCTGTCAGGCCAGCAACTCTGGTCTTTCTTTTTGAACTAGAATTGTGCTCAACATTTTTCTCCAGCTATGTCCAGGACCCTCTATTGTGATCCCTGTTAGAGCAGTCAGTGGTGGTAGCCAGACACCATCTAGTTGCACTGGACTCAGTCTCGTGGAGGCTGTGGTAGACGTGGTCCTTTCTTCCTTTGGACTAATCTTTCCCTTATGTCTTTAGTTTTCTTCATTCTTCCTTGCTCCCAAAGGGGTGAGAACAGTGAAGTATCCTAGATGGCCACTCACAGGCTTTTAAGACCCCAGAAACTACTCACCAAGGTAGAATGTGGAACATATTCTTTATAAACTCTGTTATGCCAATTGAGCTAGATGTTCCCTGAGACCATGGTCAAGAGGGGTTATTTTAAAGGAAGATAATGCAGCATGCTTCCATGCTTATGAGAATGATCTAGTTGATAAGAAAAATATTTCCAAAGGAATACAGAGTGCTCCATTGCTGAGAGAATGAGACCTAGTGCACAAGTGTTACCAGATGGAATTATGGACAGTTCATCCATATTAACAGAGGTGAAGAGAGATATGTATGTACAGATAGTACAGGCAGAGGTGGCAGAATGTGGAGGTTATCTACTGACTGTTTCTATTTCCTGGTGAAATAGGAAGCCTGTCATAACTAGAGAAAGACAAGATAGTTCTGGGGGTTTGAGAGATTGGTGTAAAAGAATTGCATGTGTAAATAGGCCAAAAAAAAGTAAAGTAGAATTGCCAGGGATCACCAGAACCACTTTCAGTTAAGGGCCAAGAATTTAAATAAGGTAAATCAGTAACCCTGTTCTTCTTTAGCCACATTCAAGTGCCTAGATTCTGACACAGAATAAGTAGAAAGTTGAGTTTAAAGAGGGCCTGAGTTTTAAAAGACTAAATCAGTAAAGGAAAAGAAGGGCAAGACTGTTAGGGGTGTTTGCAAGAGAGTAACAAGTCATGGAATATTAGTTAAGTAGGAAGGAAACTGAGAATTTTTGGGGGATAATTTTTTTTTTTTTTAAGGACTGGGGTAGATGAGTAGACAGACAGCTGGGACCACTCATCTGTCAGTTTGTCATACTATGGTGGCTTGCGTGTTGCTGTCATGTTGGAAGCTATGCCACCAGTATTTCAAATACTAGCAGGGTCATCCATGGTAAACAGGTTTCAGCAGAGCTTCCAGACTAAGACAGACTAGGAAGAAGGACCTGGTGATCTACTTCTGAAAAATTTGGCCAGTGAAAACCTTAGGAAAACCAGAAGAATATTGTCTGATATAGTGCCAGAAGATGAACCCCTCAGGTTGGAGGGTACTCCAAATATGACTGGGGAAGAGCTACCTCCTCAAAGTAGAGTTGACTTTAATGACACAAATGAAGTAAAGCTTTCAGGACCTTAATTTGTTGATGGGACATAACCTAGAATGAGAAGAAACATCTGCACACATCCATTAGTAATCAGAACACGGACTGTACAAAGTATGAATTGAGGAAAATTGGAAACTGTCAAAAATGAAATGGAACTCTTGAAGACCAATATTCTAGGCATTAGTGAGCTGAAATGGACTGGAGTTGGCCATTTTGAATCAGATATATGACCTACTATGCCAGGATTGACAAATTGAAGAGGCATGGTGTTACATTCATTGTCAAAAAGAATATTTCAAGATCTATCCTAAAGTACAACACTGTCAGCAATAGGATAATATTCATAAGCCTACAAGGAAGATCAGTTGATACTACTATTATTCAAATTTATGCAACAACCACTAATGCCAAAGATGAAGGAACAGAACATTTTTACCAACTTTTACAATCTGAAATTGATAAAACATGCAATCGAGATACATTGGTAATTACTGGTAATTGAAAGGCAAAAGTTAGAAACAAAAGAAGAAGGATCAGTAGTTGGAAAATATGGCCTTGGTGATAGAAATGACACCAGAGACAGCAGGATAGAATTTTGCAAGACCAACAGGCTATTCACTGGAAATACCTTTTTTCAACAACATAAACAGCACCTATACATGTGGACCTTGTCAGACTAAATACATAGAAATCAGATTGTCTATATCTGTGAAAAGAGATGATGGGGAAGCTCAATATCATCAGTCATAACAAGGTCAGGGCCAACTGCAAAACAGATCATCAATCATCAATTCCTCACAAACAGGTTCAAGTCAAAGCTGAAGGAAATGAAAACATGTCCACGAGAGCCAAAGTCTGACCTTGAGTACATCCCGCCTGAAATTAGAGACCATCTCAAGAATAGATTTGATGCATTGAACACAAATGACCAAAGACCAGATGAGTTGTGGGATGACATCAGGGACATCATACATGAAGAAAGCAAAAGGTGATTAAAAAGACAGGAAAAAAGAAAGACCAAAATGAATGTCAGAAGACACTCTGAAACTAGCTCTTAACATAGAGTAGCTAAAGCAAATGGAAGAAACGATGAAGAAAAAGAGCAGAAGATTTCAAAGGGCAGCTCGAGAAGACAAAGTATTATAATGAAATATTCAAAGACCCGGAGCTAGAAAACCAAAAGAGATCATACTTAGCATTTCTCCAGCTGAAAAAACTGAAGAAAAAATTCAAGCTCTGAGTTGTAATACTGAAGAATTTTTATGGGCAAAATACTGAGTGACAAAGGAAGCATCAAAAGAAGATGGAAGGAATATACAGAGTCACTATACCAAAAAGAAGTGGTCAACATTCAACCATTTCAGCACGTAGCATATGAATAAGAACCCCTGGTATTAAAGGAAGAGGTCCAAGCTGCACTGAAGGCGCTGGTGAAAAAAACAAACAAAAAAACCATTGCTGTCAAGTCAATTCCAACTCATGGCAACCCATAGAATATAGTAGAACTGCCTCATAGAGTTTCCAAGGAGCACCTGGTGGATTGAAACTGCCGACCTTTTGGCTAGCAGCCAAGCTCTTAACCACTATGCCACTAGGGCTCCTTTGAAAAACAAGGCTCGAGGAATTGATGAAATAACAATTGAGATGTTTCAACAAATGGATTCAACTCTGGAAACATCACAAGTCTATGCCAAGAAATTCAGAAGATAGCTACCTGGCCAACTAACTGGAAGGGATCAGTATTTGTGCCCATTTCAAAGACAGGCAATCCAGTGGAATGTGGAAATTATCAAACAATATCATTAATATCACACACAAGTAAAATTTTGCTGTAGGTAATTCAAAAGTGGCTGCAGCAGAACATCGACAAGGAACTGCCAAATATTCAAGCCGGATTCAAAAGAGGACATGGAACCAGGAATACTATTGCTGCTGATGGATCCTGGCTGAAAGCAGAGATTACCAGAAAGATGTTCACCTGTGTTTTATTGACTATGCAAAGGCATTCAACCATGTGGATCATAAAGAATTATGGATAACATTGCAAAGGATGGAAATTCCACGAACTTAATTTTGTTCATGAGGAACTTGTACATAGAACACGAGGCAGTTGTTTGAAAAGAACAAGGGGATACTGCATGATTTAAAATGAGGGAAAGTGTCAGTAAAGGTTGTATCCTTTCACGATACTTATTCAATCTGTATGTTGAGCAAA
The DNA here is from genome assembly GCF_030014295.1 of Loxodonta africana. Lineage (NCBI taxonomy): Eukaryota > Metazoa > Chordata > Mammalia > Proboscidea > Elephantidae > Loxodonta > Loxodonta africana. The sequence goes on from NC_087348.1 coordinate 107,931,380, forward strand.
TACACGTCTGTCAGTTTGTCATACTGTGGGGCTTGCATGTTGCTGTGATGCTGGAAGCTATGCCACCAGTATTCAGACACCAGCAGGGTCACCCATGGAGGACAGGTTTCAGCTGAGCTTCCAGACTAAGACAGACTAGGAAGAAGGACCAGGCAGTCTACTTCTGAAAAGCATTAGCCAGTGAAAATCTTATGCACAGCAGTGGGACATTGTTTGATACAGTGCTGGAAGATGAGTCCCCCCAGGTTGGAAGGCACTCAAAAGATCACTGGGGAAGAGCTGCTTCCTCAAAGTAGAGTCAACCTTAATGATGTGGATGGAGCAAAGCTTTTAGGACCTTCATTTGCTGATCTGGCACAACTCAAAATGAGAAGAAACAGCTACAAACACCCATTAATAATCGGAACCTGGAATGTACGAAGTATGAATCTAGGAAAATTGGAAATCGTCAAAAATGAAATGGAACACATAAACATCGATATCCCAGGCATTAGTGAGCTGAAATGGACTGCTATGGGCCATTTTGAATCAGACAATCATATAGTCTACTATGCTGGGAATGACAACTCGAAGAGGAATGGTGTTGCATTCATCATCAAAAAGACTGTTTCAAGATCTATCCTGAAGTACAATGCCGTCAGTGATAGGATAATATCCATACGCCTACAAGGAAGACGAGTTAATATGACTATTATTCAAATGTATGCACCAACCACTAAGGCCAAAGATGAAGAAATTGAAGATTTTTATCAGCTTCCACAGTCTGAAATTGATCGAACGTGCAATCAAGATGCATTGATAATTACCGGCAATTGGAATGCGAAAGTTGGAAACAAAGAAGAAGAATCAGTAGTTGGAAAATATGGCCTTGGTGATAGAAACAATGCCGGAGATTGAATGATAGAATTTTGCAAGACCAACAACTTCTTCATCGCAAATACCTTCTTTCACCAACATAAACAGTGATTATACACATGCTCCTTGCCAGGTGGAACACACAGAAATCAAACTGACTACATCTGTGGAAAGAAATGATGGAAAAGCTCAATATCATGAGTCAGAACAAGGCCAGGGGGCGGCTGTGGATCAGACCATCAATTGCTCATATGCAAGTTCAAGCTGAAACAAAAGAAAATCAGAGCAAGTCCACGAGGGCCAAAATATAACCTTGAGTACATCCCACCTGAATTTAGAGACCATCTGAAGAATAGATTTGACACATTGAACACTAGTGACTGCAGACCAGACGAGTTGTGGAATGACATCAAGGACATCATATATGAAGAAAGCAAGAGGTCATTGAAAAGGCGGGAAAGAAAGAAAAGACCAAGGTGGATGTCAGAGGAGACTCTGAAACTTGCTCTCGAATGTCGAGCAGCTAAACCAAAAGAAAGACTTGATGACGTAAAAGAACTGAATAGAAGATTTCAAAGGACGTCTCAAGAAGACAAAGTAAAGTATTATAATGACATATGCAAAGAGCTGGAGATGGAAAACCAAAAGGGAAGAAGACACGGCATTTCTCAAGCTGAAAGAACTGAAGAAAAAATTCAAGCCTCGAGTTGCAATAGTGAAGGATTCTATGGGGAAAATATTAAATGAAGCAAAAAGCATCAAAAGAAGATGTAAGGAATACACAGAGTCATTATATCAAAAAGAATTAGTCGATGTTCAACCATTTCAAGAGGTGGCATATAATCAGGAACCGATGGTACCAAAGGAATAAGTCTAAGCTGCGGTGAAGACATTGGTGAAAAACAAGGCTCCAGGAATTGATGGAGTATCAATTGAGATGTTACAACAAACAGATGCAGCACTGGAGGTGCTCACTCGCTTATGCTAAGAAATATGGAAGACAGCTTCCTGGCCAACTGACTGGAAGAGATCCATATTTATGCCTATTCCCAAGAAAGGTGATCCAACCAAATGTGGAAATTATAAAACAATATCATTAATATCAGAAGCAAGCAAAATTTTGCTGAAGATCATTCAAAAACAGCTGTAGTAGTATATCAACAGAGAACTGCCAGAAATTCAGGCTGGTTTCAGAAGAGGACGTGGAACCAGGGATATCATTGTTGATGTCAGATGGATCCTGGCTGAAAGCAGAGGATACCAGAAGGATGTTTACCTGTGTTTTATTGACTATGAAAAGGCATTCCACTGTGTGGATCATACCAAATTATGGATAACATTGTGAAGAATGAGAATTCCAGAACAGTTAATTGTGCTCATGAGGAACCTTTACATAGATCAAGAGGCAGCTGTTCGGACAGAACAAGAGGGTACTGATTGGTTTAAAGTCAGGAAAGGTGTTTGTCAGGGTTGAATTCTTTCACCATATCTATTCAATCTGTATGCTGAGCAAATAATATGAGAAGATGGACTACATGAAGAAGAACAGGGCATCAGGATTGGAGGAAGACTCATTAACAACCTGCGTTATGCAGATGACACAACCTTGCTTGCTGAAAGTGAAGAGGACTTGAAGCACTTACTAATGAAGATCAAAGACCACAGCCTTCAGTATGGATTGCACCTCAACATAAAGAAAACAAAAATCCTCACAACTGGACCAGTGAGCAACATCATGATATATGGAGAAAAGATTTAAGTTATCAAGGATTTCATTTTACTTGGCTCCACAATCAACAGCCATGGAAGCAGCAGTCAAGAAATCAAAAGACACATTGCATTGGGTAAATCTGCTGCAAAGGACCTCTTCAAAGTGTTGAAGGGCAATGATGTCACTTTGAAGACTAAGGTGTGCCTGACCCAAGCCATGGTATTTTCAACTACATCGCATGCATGTGAAAGCTGAACAATGAATAAGGAAGACCAGAGAAGAACTGGTGCCTTTGAATTGTGGTGTTGGTGAAGAATATTGAATGACTTGAAGCACTTACTAATGAAGATCAAAGACCACAGTCTTCAGTATGGATTACACTTCAACATAAAGAAAGCAAAAATCCTCACGACTGGACCAATAAGCTACACCATGATAAACGGAGAAAAGATTGAGGTTGTCAAGGATTTCATTTTACTTGGATCCACAATCAGTGTCCATGGAAGCAGCAGTCAAGGGATCAAATGACGGAAGCAGCAGTCAAGGGATAAAATGACATATTGCATTGGGAAATCTGCTCCAAAAGACCTCTTTAAAGTGTTAAAAAGCAAAGATGTCACTTTGAGGACTAAGGTGTGCCTTACCAAAACCACGGTATTTTCCGTGATAAAACTGGACAATGAATAAGGAAGACTGAAGAAAAATTGATGTCTTTGACTTATGGCATTATTGAAGAATATTGAATATACCATGGACTGCCAGAAGAATGAAAAAATCTGTCTTGGAAGAAGTACAGCCAGAATGCTCCTTAGAAAGGAGGATGGGGAGACTTCGTTTCATGTGCTTTGGACATGTTGTCAGGACAAATTATTTCCTGGAGAAGGACATCATGCTTGGCAAAGTAGAGGGTCAGTGAAAAAGAGGAAGACCCTCAACAAGATAGATTGACACAGTGGCTGCAACAATGGGCTTAAACATAGCAATGATTGTGAGAATGGCACAGGACTGGGCAATGTTTCATTTTGTGGTACATAGGGTTGCTATGAGTCAGAACCATCCGAATAGCACCTAACAACAAGGGGTTGGGATAAAGTGGAGGGATTAATGGAATGTGTACAGTGAGGGTCAAAGAATGTTTGGAGTCAAGATATCAGAGACAACGTGCTGAAAATTTAGGAGATGAAAATTGGAGAGCGAGGTGCCTAACATTGAAAGTATGGAGGGGCACAATTATTGATAATGAAAAGTTCTAGAGTACACCTAAGGAACTGAGTATCTGAAGTAGAATGGAAGCTCTCTGAAGGATAGAAAGCCTAGTATATAGTAGGCCAAGATTTTAGAATTTTAACCTGTGGGCATTTACCAAGATTCATGACAGGAGTAATGCAAAGACTAACACTGCTCCACGTGCTTATTATGAGCAGTGATTACATCTTGAAGCAATAAACCAAAACTAAACCCATCGCTGTGAAGTCAATTCATAGAGATCCTATAGGAGACAGTAGAACTGCCTCCCATAGGGTTTCCAAGGCTGAAATATTTATGGAAGCAGACTACCACATCTTTCTCCCACAGAAAGGCTGGTGCCTTCAAACGTCCAATCTTTTGGTTAGCAGACGAACACTTAACCACTGCGCCACCAGGACTCCTGAACTTGAAACAATAAGGAAGGCTAATAAGCAATATAATCTGACTACATTAACACCTTGGCCAGGAGATTTTTAAGGAATACAGAACGTAAATTATCTGGAAGAACCAACTAGAAGAAACAAAGACAACCCCTCCACATCTAGGCCAAGGGGCAACAGGGTTATAAGGAATGACTTAGCAACCACTTGAGAGCACATATTCCCTAATTTTGTTATTGCTATTTTTCTTTAAACAGATATTCACTGGATGCCAGCTATGTTTTGGTAAATAAATGTGAGCTTCTTAAATAAGGACTCCCTTCTCTGTAATCCTGCAATTCGTTTTAACAGGTTCAACACAGCTCATATCTATTGACATCCCCAGGATGTTTTAGAGAAGAAAGGAAGTCACACTTCTGTGTTCCATCCAATTTCCAACTCAGAAAATCACACTGTTCCTCCCTATATACCTTCCTACTATTTCAACTGAAAAAGCTATTCTGGTTCCTCCCTATGGCTTTCAGCAGAAAGAATGGTGCCTGTACGTTTCCTGAGTGGGAGACTCCAATCAAGCTGTGCTTTATATTGGCTGTTAATGGTAACACACTCTCTTCAAAGTGCTTTCAGAGTCTGCAGAGAAAAAGTGCCCGACACATGTAAGACCTACTAGGAACTCAATCATGTGCCATAAGTACCAGATCACTCAAACATAATTGGTAAGGAATTTCATTTTAGTCATGTTTGGTCACCATCACTGTGCCCTGCACGTTCTCTCCCACACTTACAAACTGTGTTTTCTTGAATTATGTTCCCTTTTTTAATTAATATAATCCTAATGATTCTTCTTTGACAAGAGTCTTTGACAGATCAATCTAATCATATGCTTATTATGAGCAAAGCTCTGAGTCCTGGGGAAAAAGCAAGGAGGAGGACAGAATGAATGAAATATGGTCCCTGCAGGCCAAGAGCTTGCTGTGACAACGAACACTTTGGTTCACATTGCCTTCCTAAGCCTTTGGCTGGGTGAGACCATCATACCATTTAAAGTCTCCTCACGTCAGTATCCCCTGCGGTGGTGCTGGAAAAATGAGAATTTTGAACAGATGGTTCTTGTGCATAGTACACCATCCTAATAATAAATCTATATTTCTCATCTGGACCTTCCCTTTAGCAGCACTAAGTGATCCTACTTCCTCAAATTTCTTTCCATTTCAAATTTGTCCTAAACACCAACCCTGTACGTATATTCCTAAAACATCTCATTTCATGTCACTATTTGCAGAAAGAAGTTGGGTTTCTCCTTTTGTTTACCAGGAATACTTTATAATCTTTAACTAGGAATACAAAGTATTCTAAAGTCTGCCTGCAAACTATATTTCTAACTCTACATTTTGGGGACGCTGCTCAGTAGTGGAAAGAACAGAGCTTGTGGAGTCAGAGACCTCAGTCCAAATCACAGATTTTCTTATGAATAAGTCTGGTTGGTAAGAAGTAGTATCCTATAATGCCATGAGTGCCAAAATAATGATTAAGCAAGCCTCAACATCCTCATCTGTAAATTGGGGCTACCACAGATCCCATCAAAAACTGTGAAGGTAAATGAAATAGTGTAAATCTTTATTTCAGTCCCTGGTACATAGTAAATATTATTTTAAAAAAATAACTATTTTAATCATCATACCATATCAACTTACTTACATCTTACTATTCTGCTTCTCTATGCTCCAGTCAAATGGACTGCTAGTTCCTCAGAAACTCTTGCCTATACCCATCTTGACAAGTTTAAATGACCTTCCTCCTTATCCTGTTCCCTTTTGTAGGCCAAGCTCAAGTGTCCTCTCTTGGAGGCCTTCCCAACCATCTCATAGTCAAGACTAATCATTGCTTTCTCTTATTTACACATGGCTGTTTCCCTCCTACTTGGCAATTATCAAATAATTTAAAATTTCTATTATAAAGATATGGTTTGCCTTCTTTCCCTTCAAACCATTTATCATAATGTACAATTATCACTTATTTGTGTATGTTTTTAATGTTCCTTACTACTGTCCCCCAGCCTATTTGCTCCATGAGAGAAGAGGTCATCATCTTTTGTGTGCATCATTGCATGGCCAAGGAGCCCTGGTGGCACAATGGTTAAGTGATTGGCTGCTGACCAAAAGGTTGATCAGTCAAATCCACCAGCAGCTCCTCAGGAAAAAGATGTGGTAGTCTGTTTCTGTGAAGGTTATGGCCTTGGAAACCCTATGGGGCAGTTCTACTCTATCCTATAGGGTCACTATGAGTCAGAAGGAACTTAAGGGCAGTGGGCGATGTGGTGTGATTGTATGGCCAATATCCTGACTGAGTGCCTGTTACCTAATAACATAGACACTCAATAAATATTATATGAGTTAGTGTTGTTCGATCTTAAGGCAGGAATCATGCCTTATACCTTGTATCTCTTATAAAAATACCACAGAGTGAAAGATGTGACAGGACTCTGAATGAGTGCATAGTCCAATCTGGAAACAGAAATGCAAAAAAAAAAAAAAACCCTGCAATAGACAAGATAATTGTTTTAAAAGAGGCACGTATGAAGTTGGCTGGAACATAGGAAAAACAACATATTTCTAGATTTAGTCCAAAAAAGATTTGAGATGGCTTACCAAAAGATGCACAAAGTACAGTAAAACCCAAAATCCATTGCCATTGAGTAGATTTTGACTCATAGCAACCCTATAGGACAGAGTAGAACTGCCCCGTAGAGTTTCCAAGGAGCGCCTGGTGGATTCGAACTGCCAGCCTTTTGGTTAGCAGCCGTAGCTCTTAACCACTATGCCACCAGTGTTTCCTAAAGTACAATAGAAGGAAAAAAAAAAACAAGGATATAGGGAAGATGTGTTAAATTAGCATACTCCACAAATACATGTTATTGGGCATAAAATGGTTAGCTAATAATTCTAAATTGTTTTAATCAAAGGAAGGTATTAACTGGTGTTATTTGGAAAGTGGCAGATCAAGTTCCTCACTAGGAAGCACAATAAACAATGAACTGAATTATCAATAGTTGAAGAAAGAAAACTTATGTCAGTATTGCCACATATGATCATGTCAGAGTCACATGCTGATAGGTCAATCCTGCAGAACAGTGTGATTTTCCTGTCACTTTTAAAGGGTAAAGAGGTCTTTCCTCCACAAAGCTGTCCTAGCTAGTAATCTCACATGGTGCAAAGAGCTTATTTGCATGTTTCTGGCCAGAGGTGCAAAACGCATCTTATTCAGGTCAGTTCTTGGCAGAAGAGAACCCAGAGACTCAACAGGAGTTTCTGAATTAAGATAAAATACATATCGCAAATGGTCACAATCATAAAATAGACATTTCTGAAGAAAACAATAAAATATTCTAGGATGACATTGAATACCCCAACACGAATCAGAAAACTCTTTTTAAGTCCACAAACATTTGCTTGATAAATTCCCAATCAACAACAAGAACAAAAAAAGCTCTTTAAAAAATTTAAATAAACACCTACCATTAAAGATATCTTTGGAAAGAGATGCTTTCACAGTACCCATTAGCCTTGGAATACGATACAAAATTCTGAACTGATAGACTAGCAGCTTCTTCCTAGAGTTGGAAAGTTAGGAATGAGCTGTCAATGACAGAGAGAGTGAAAATGGGAGCAGAAAAGAAAATCTATAAAAGCGGGAATGAGAAGTCTCTGCCTATCTTACAGTCTAGCCGTCACTCATTATCTTTTCAATTCCTCCAACATACCAGGCGCCTTTTCTGTGTCATGACCCTTGCGCGTTCTGCTCCTTCTGCTCCAAGTGCTCTTCTCATTCTTCATCTGGCTATTCACTGGGCCTCAGGTGAAGCAACACTTCCTAAGGGAAGCCTTCCTTACCTACTCCCCTCTGCCCCCACCCTTAGTCTAATCTCTCATTACATCCTTTATTTTCTTCAAAGCACTTATTTTTAAATGTAATCATATATTTATTTGTGTGATTATTTATTTTATGACTGTTTTCCCCGGTAGACTATAATTTTGATGAGTACAGGAATCATGTCTATTGTGTCTACTGTTGCATCTGCAGCACTTTGCATTGCTCCTGACACATAGGAGTTGCTCAATCTAAATAGCCCATAAAGAATAAAGAAAAGAATAAAGGGTAAACCAGCTTTTGAATCCTGGCTCCATTTCTTAAGCTTAGTTCTTCTTAAGACTCAATTTCATTATCTCTAAAATCAGGGTGGAAGTATAGTCGAACTAATTTTTTAATCTGGGTGGTGGGTTCATGGAAGTACATTGTGTGATTTGCTCTCCTTCTGTAGATATCTAAAATTTTTCATATTTAAAGAACACTATCCACTCATGGGTTGCCAAAAGAACAAACAGATTAGCCTTAGAAGAAATACTACCCGAATGTTCCTTGCAAGTGAAAATGGCAAGAATTCAACTCACCTACTTGGGACACATCATCAGCAAAGACCAATCTCTAGAAAGGGACATCATATTTGATAAAGTAGAGGGCCAATGCAAATGAGGGAAATCCTCAATGAGATGAGTTGACGCAATAGTCACATCAGTGGACTCAAGTGTACCAACAATCATGAAGATGGCTCCGGAATGGACAATGTTTTGCTCTGTCATGCATAAGGTTGTCATGAGTAGGAGCCAACTCAACAGCAACTAACAAAAACAAATGCCATAAAACATCCAGGAATGATCCAGAAATCATTTGAAGTTCAACGTGACCAGTGTGTATGATATATGATAGGGCAGGAATTGGGGTAGTGCTGAAAGGGATGCTGAGGCTTAAGTATTCAAGATTATATGTTGCAAATAAAAGAAACCAACTCGTGTGTTTAAGCAAAAAGGAGGGGGGAGAAAAAGTGGCAGGGGCTTATTACAAGGACACAAGTTGTGTCTCATCGAAACCAAGGGTAGGAGTGACACTGGGTCTCAAACAGCACTAAACCAAGATCTTGAAGGCTGCCAAGAGTTAAAGGAATAGTCTATTTCCAATACTGTGTCTGCTCCTCTCTGGGCCCTTGCTTTATTCTACTCTGCAGTTAATCCTGCTTTCTCTGTTATTCCATCCATATGGCATGAAGAAGTCGAATGGTCACATATTTAACACTTCCAGCCATTTCAAACTCCAACTCAACACCTCAGCAAAAAGATTCTCTCACAAACTGAATCATGTATCTATCTTTATCCAATTAATTTTGCCCAGGGGTATGAGATATTCAAGGTGGATGTTCACTACAAGAGGAGCTTTGTGTAAGATTTTGGAAAGATTTGTATATCTTGATGAAGAGTGTAAACTTTATTTTGCAGGGGTAAAAAGGGTAAAGGCAATGTTTTCAAGCAAGAGAGGGTCATGATAACATTTATTTCTTAGACTACAGTAGCTGTAGCTGAATATGAATAAAAGAGAAGAATTGAAAATGACTTAGGTTTTGATTTGAAAAGCAGTGGACAATGATGTCATTTATTCAGATAGGACAAACAGGGAAGTCTGGCAGGAAGGAGTCATGTTGGAAAAGTGGAGAGTAAATTTGTTGAGCGGTAGCCCAACTTCTGTCTGACCATGTGAAGTTTGAGAAGCCTAGTAGAATTCCAGATGGAGAACTCAATTAAGCAGTCAGCTATTTGATTCTGTATCTCAGGGAAGAGGTGCTGGCTGAAAACAAAATAAAAAAAAAAAAAAATGCAGGCTCCATCAAGATCAGAGGTAGTGATGGCACCAGCTATAACAAATAAATCCAATGGGTAAAAAAATAGAACGTTCTTCTTCACTACTACAAAGTCCCGTTGGGCATTCCTGATTGGTTGGTACCTTTTCCAAGCAATGATTCAGGGTCCTATATTCTTTTAGTCTTGTGGTGTACAAGGAGGCTGTGAAGAAGTGACCAATCACTTTTAGAGGAGAGTGGTGTCCTATAGTCTAGAAAATCCATTTTCTTCTGATCAATCCTGACTCACAGCAACCTTATAGAACTGTTTAGAACTGCCCAATAGGGTTTTCAAGGCTAAAAATCTTTATGGAAGCTGACTGCCACATCTTTCTCCCAAGGAGTAGCTAGTGGGTTCAAACCCCTTTGGTTAGCAGCTGAACATTTAACTACTGCACGGCCAGGGCTCCTACAGTCTAGAAAAGAAAGTGTTTACTAACGGAAGTAGCAGTTAACTTTGTTAAACTCTGTGAGCATTTGCACTGTCATAGTGACTTCCTGTCCTTGGGGGCAGTTTTAATATGCAGAAAATTATTCAGAGTGTTACCTTATTAAATCAACATTTGATTAATTGAGGTTAGAAATTTAAAAACCTAGTTCTTCCTTAAATTCTTAAGTTCAGCACATATGTCTTACTTTTCTATTTATAAAGCTAATAAGTTTTAATAACTTTTAAGAGATTTTTGAATGATTTTGGTCTTATTTTTTACATTTAGTTAATTAAACAGTATTAAACATTTTAACCAAAATTTATACTCTTAATTTACTCTATTAATTTTTAGATATGTTAACTCTAACAAATCTTTCCAATACCTAAAATTAATTCCTAGAAATCTAATAAATTTAACATATAATTACATTGAATCTTCATTTCTTTTACATATTCCGGTAATACTGAATATAAATATTGTAAGTAATTTCAATTTAAGGCCAAAAGACAAACCCAATTACTCAATTATACTGTTTATATTAGGAGCAAGGCTAATCTAACAGGCCAAATTCTCTTCAATATCATACAGTCTTATAATACTAAATATGCCCAAATTTCTTATAATTAATAACATAGGCTCAATTATCTAAGCACTTCTGTTTTTAAATCTAAATATTCAAGGTTTAGAAGTTTTTGCACAAAGAAAGCAATGGTGTATGTCAACACAGGCATTGAGGATACTATCTTAGATGAATGGAGTTTGCAATATTAACCTAAAATGGTGACGAGGGACACTGACAGAATTTGCGTTATTGACGCTATAGCATACACTGAGCCTTATTCACAGTCACTATATCAATGTCCATTAAATGGTCTTACAAATTTCATAGCCCACATACTTGGTTTCGGAGTTTACCTAGTTCTTCTCACAGGACTCTGCAACCTCACCCAGATTAAATTACTGGATTAGAGTTTGCATGTCTTTGGCTCTTATTTAAAATACCTTTCTGTCTAGGTCTAAATACGTCTGATCTTGATGAAAACTTACTTTTTTATTGTGGTTTACTATTTGAAAGGGTTTTGCAACTAGAATATATACATCCTCTAACATATCAAGTTGCTATACAATTCATTCATTTGAAAGTAGTTAGTGGGTAACTACTATGTGCTAAATATTCTGCCAGGCACTAATGACTAAGACACCCATCTATACACAAAAGATGTCTGGCACTATATTTGGTGGGTAGAAAGACAGAAAAATTAAAAGTAACCTGACAATCCTTTTTTCTCCCTCAGTGGCGGAAATAGTAGATTCAGAATAGATACATCAAATAAAGAAAAGATTTATTTGCATTTTATGTTGTATCTGCTAATAGCCATCAACTCTTAAAGAATCTTTAGATGGTAACTCCCAGAGAGAAATGATAGTGCTATGCCACCAATATTCAAATACCAGCAGGGCCACTCATGGCATACAGATTTCAGCTGAGCGTCCAGACTAAGACAGACTAGGAAGAAGGACCCGGTGGTCTACTTTGGAAAAGAATTAGCCAGTGAACCCGACTTCAGAACCAACTATAAAGCTATGGTAGTCAAAACAACTTGGTACTGGTATGACAGATACATTGACCAATGGAACAGAATTGAGAACCCAGGTATAAATGCATCCACCTATGCCCACCTGATCTTTGACAAGGGCCCAAAGTTCATCAAATGGGGAAAAGGCAGTCTTTTTAACAAATGGTGCTGGCAAAACTGGATGTCCATCTGCAAAAAAATGAAACAGGACCCATATACAAAAACTAACTCTAAGTGGATCAAAGACCTAAATATAAAGCCAAAAACCATGAAGTTCATAGAAGAAAAAATACAATCAACACTAGAGGCCCTAATGCACAGCATTAACAGGATACAACTCACAACCAACAACACACAAGCTCCAGAGGATAAGCTAGATACCTGGGATCTTCTAAAGATTAAACATTTATGTTCATCAAAAGACTTCACCAAAACAGTACAAAGAGAACCTACAGACTGGGAAAAAAAGAATTGGCTATTACAAATCAGACAAAGGTCTAATCTCTAAAATCTGCAATAAAATCCAACACCTCCACAACAAAAAAACAAATAACCCAATTAAGAAATGGGCAAAGGAAATGAACAGACACTTCACCAAAGAAGGCATTCAAGCAGCCAACAGACACATGAGGATATGCTCACGATCTCTAGCCATCAGAGAAATACAAATCAAAACACAGTGAGATACCATCTCGCCCCAGCATTACTGGAACAAATCAATAAAACAGAAAATAACAAATGTTGGAGAGGATGTGGGGAGATCAGAACTCTTATGCACTGCTGGTGGGAATGCAAAATGATACAACTTTTTGGAAAATAATATGGCACTTCCTTAGAAATAGAAATACCATTGATCCAGCAATCCCATTCCTAGGAATATATCCTAGAGAAATAAGAGTCATCACATGAATAGATATACGTACACCTATGTACATTGCAGCATTGTTCACAACAGCAAAAAGATGGAAACGACCCAGATGCCCATCAACAGATGAATGGATAAACAAACTGTGGTACATAAACACTATGGAGTATCACACAATGCTAAAGAACAACGATGAATCTGTGAAGCATCTCATAACACGGATGCATCTGGAGGACATTATGCTGAGTGAAATAAGTCAGTCACAAAAGGACAAATATTGTATGAGATCACTACTGTAAAAACTCATGAAAAAGTTTACATACAAAAGGAAACAATATTTGATGGTTACTAGGGAGGGGAGGGGTTGGGATGGAAAAATATTTAATAGACAATAGATAAGGGTATCTTTGGTGAAGGGTAAGACAGTACACAATACTGGGGAAGCCAGCTCAACCAGTACAATGAAAGCCCATGGTAGCTCCATAGACGCATGGACCTGATGGCTGGGCTGAGGGCTTGGGGGCCATGGTCTCAGGGGATCTCTACCTCAATTGGCATACAGAGTTTATAAAGAATATGTTCTACATTCTACATTGGTGAGTAGTGTCTGGGGTTTCAAAAGCCTACGAGTGGCCATCTAGAATACTCCACTGGTCTCACCCCTTCAGGAGCAAGGAACAATGAAGAAAACTAAAGACATAAAGGAAAGAGTAGTCCAAAGGACTAATGGACCACATCTACCATGGCCTCCACCAGACTGAGTCCAGCACAACTAGGTGGCGCCCAGCTACCACTACTAACTGCTCTGACAGAGATCACAATAGAGGGTCCCAGGCAGAGCTGGACAAAAATGTAGAATAAAATTCCAACTCAAAAAGAAAGACCAGACTTGCTGGCCTGACAGAGACTGAAGAAACCCTGAGAGTATGGCCCCTGGACACCCTTTCAGCTTAGTAATGAGGCCACTCCTGAGGGTCACCCTTCAGTCAAAAACTGAAGAGGCCCATGGAACAAAACAAGACTAAATGGGTGCACCAGCCCTGGGGCAGAGACTGAAAGGCAGGAGGGAACAGGAAAGCTGGTAATAGGGAACCCAGGGTTGAGAAAGGAGAGTGTTGACATGTCGTGGGGTTGTTAACCAATGTCATACAACAACGTGTGTGCTGTTTGATGAGAAACTAGTTTGTTCTGTAAACTATCCAAAGTTCAATTTTTTAAAAAAGAAAAGAATTAGCCAGTAAAAAATTTAGAAGACAGCTAGCTACCTGGCCAACAGACTGGAGGAGATCCATATTTACACCTATTCCAAAGAAAGGTGAGCCAACCAAATGCGAAAATTATCTAAAATTATGATTAATATCACCCCAAAACCTAAACCCATTATCATCGAGTTGGTTCTGACCCATAGTGACCCTGTAGGACAGAGCTCCATAGGGTTTCCAAGGAGTGGTTGGTGGATTTGAACTGCTGACCTATTGTTTAGCAGCTGTAGCATTTAACCAGGGCTCTGACTAATATCACATGCAAGTAAAATTTTGCTGACGATCATTCAAAAGCAGCTGCAGGAGAACATCAACAGAGAACTACCAGAAATTCAAGCCAGACTCAGAAGAGGACATGGAGCCAGGGATATCATTGCTGATGTCAGATGGATCCTGGCTGAAAGCAAAGAACACCAGAAAGATGTTTACCTGTGTTTTATTGACTATGCAAAGGCATTCAACTGTGTGGATCATAACAAGTTATGGTTAACATTGAGAAGAATGGGAATTCCAGAACACTTAATTGTGCTCATGAGGAACCTGTACACAGATCAAGAAGCAGTCATTCGAACAGAACAAGGGGATGGATACTGCGTGGTTTAAAGTTAAGAAAAGTGTGCATCGGAGTTGTATCCTTTCACCATACTTATTCAATCTGTATGCTGAGCAAATAATCCAAGAAGCTGGACTCTACGAAGAAGAATGGGGCATCAAGACTGGGGGAAGATGCATTAACAACCTGCGTTATGCAGATGACACAACCGGGCTTGCTGAAAGCGAAGAGGACTTGAAGCACTTACTGATGGAGATCAAAGACCACAGCCTTCAGCATGGATTACACCTTAACATAAAGAAAAACAAAAACAAAAAATCCTCACAACTGAACCGATAAACAGCATCATGATAAATGGAGAAGACTGAAGTTCTCAAGGATTTCATTTTACCTGGATCCACAATCAATACCCACAGAAGCAGCAGCCAAGAGATAAAAAGATGCATTGCCTTGGGCAAATCTGCTGCAAAAGGCTTCTTTAACGTGTTGAAAAGCAGTCACCTTGAAGCCTAAGGTGCCCCTGACCCAAGCCATGGTGCTTTTGCCTCATATGTATGTGAAAACTGTAGAATGAATAAGGAAGGCTGAAGAAGAATTGAAGCCTTTGAACCCTGGTGTTGGTAAAGAATATGGAATATACTATGGACTGCCAAAAGAACAAACAAATCTGTCTTGGAAGGCATATAACCAGAACACTTCTTAGAAGCAAGGAGGCGAAGCTACATCTCACATACTCTAGACATGTTACCAGAAGGCATCAGTCCCTGAAGAAAGACATCATGCTTGGTAAAGTGGAGGGTAAGTGGAGGGTAAGGGAAAAAGAGGAAGACCTTCAACAAGATGGATCAACACAGTGGCTGGAACAATGGGCTCAAGCTTAACAATTATGAGGATGGCACAGGACCGAGCAGTGCTTTGTTCCGTTGTACATAGGGTCATTTTGAGTTGGAATTGACTTGAGGGCACCTAAACAGAACTCAGTCACTTCAACCCAATGGGACTGCCGGAGAGAAAATAGGCAATGAGGTGATCTTATTCTATTTTCCTTCCTAATCACCAGAGATTCCTGAACAAGTTTCACTGAATTCTTGATCAATGGCAGTTGGAGCTGTTTGAAAGAGTTCTCCAGATTTCCATACTTCTTTGAGCATCATTAAGTAGAAGGCACGGTTCAATCTTTTTCACGGGAGCAAATATATCCTTTTTAGGTACACATCAGAACACTTCTTTGGGAAAGGAGAAAGTGAAAAAGGAAGGATAACACAGGCCATGAACACAGTACAAGCATAATGGGAACATATTTTTTCAGAATATAAACACTATGGCATTCTCAACTGTACTTTGTATACATAAAGTACATTGTCCAAAACTGTCACTGATATGGGTGAGGTATCAAAGAAGCAGAGTACTACTCTAGGCTTCCTCATATGCTTATGAACCTTGCAGAGCTTACTCACTTCAACATTTTAGAAAGACGCAGTAATTTAGAGATGAATCTGTGGAGCCTTGTGAAATCCCTAGAAAAGGTGGTTGTAAAGACAATATGGGTTTGCCAAAACTATGAAACTGAGGGATTAGAAGAATACTAAAATGCCTTGCTTCTCTCCAAAAATATGGACATTGAATAGACAAAAAAAAAAAAAAAACACAAAAAAAAAAAACAAAAATTGTGGCTCAGAGAGGTTTATTAAATTGCTAAAGGTAACAGAGCTCATAACCAGCAGAGTCAGCATTTGAGTCCAGTTCTATTTTCCTTAAGGCCTGCATCTTGCTCCTAGAACTTAATGAATTTGTTCTTTTATTTCTATTATTCTCATGACATGAAAGCCTCCTCTCTGTCCTGTTCTTTTCTTTATCCAAATCCCACCTATCTTTCAAGATTGAGCCCCTCTCCTCCATGAAGCCTTTTACTGATGAACTCATATAAGACAGTGTCAAGTGCAGCCAGCATATGAAAATGAATGACTGCCCCTGCCTTCAAAAAGTTCCGCTATTATTCCTTTAAAAGTGCTTTTGTTATGTAAAGTGACAACAATTCCCTAAACGTTTACTAACAACAGCTCCATTCATTAGGAGAAAGAACATTCATTAGGAGAAAGAACACAGTGGTAATTCACATTGATGCCAGCTCCTCCCTGACTATCCAAAACAACGCAAGGGCTGAAAGTCACCTTTTCCCACAGGGTTTTTAAACTCTATGGGGCCGTTCTACTCTGTCCTATAGGGTCGCTATGAGTCGGAATCGACTCCACAGCACTGGGTTTGGGGTTTTTTTTTTTGTCTATGAGTGGAATCAACTGGAGGGCAATAGGTTTGTTTTTTTGTTTTTGTTTTTTTTTTTTTTATTCGTTATGAGTGGCAGTTGACTCCTTGACAAAGAGTTTTGTTTTTTTGTTTGTTTACTCATTATAGTGTGGTAAAATATTCAAAAGACTTTCAGAGGTGAAAAAAAAAGTTTTTGAGAAATGATTTAGTGTAATCTACCAATTTGCCTGGAGCAAGGCAAGTTAGGATCTTTCCCTGGGGTTTCATCTAGCCCCTGCCTTCATGGCTCCACAAAGATACATGTACAATGATGACCAAGAAAAAAAAAAAAAAAAAGCAGCTGCTGTGGCTACTTGTGTACAACCAGATACCTCATTGGATCTAGTTCCTTCGTTTGGAGGTTTAGGGTCATGGTTTCATGGGACATCCCAATTAATTGGGGGTAATACCATGCTTAGTGCTTCTGTTTTCCCTTAGTTTCTTTCGTAGTGCCTGGGGCCTTTCTAATCGATTTTAAAGGAAGATGCCCTATAGCATAATAGGAGGATGAGGTCAGAGAGGGTGACATTTGTTGAGAAACTGTCAAGAATGGTGCACGGCCCTCTCAGGGGTTAATCTGTTTTAATTTGAAACTACAACTTGCTAGTCAGGTAGGTATTAACTCTAGTTAAAAAGAAACCACGAGTTACAGAAGAGACTTGTCAGACAAGTGGAAAAAAGAACGAACTGAATCCAATCAGCTTTGATACCGATGTGTGGTTGAGGAACTGGTGTGTTATAATGGAAAGCCAGGACCAGAAATACTTCCTGAGTTTGACGAGGCAGAAACAAGGATAGAGAATTTGGCAACAGCATAATCAACATAGTGGCTGCAATAATGGGCTCAAGCATAACAATTGTGGGGATGGTGCAGGAATGGGCACTGTTTCGTTCTGCTGTACATAGGGGTCGCCATGAGTTGGAACCCACTCAAAGACACGTAATACAACAACATAAGCAACAGAGAAGTTTAAAGGCAGTACTTAAATGTACTTTGCAGCTAAAATTTAACAATTCCTGGGATAGGGGTGGCAAATAAAGCAGGATGAGGAAAGTTCTTTCGGAAACCAGTAAGGGCATTTTTAGCAGTTCCAAGCAGTCACCTTGGTTACTGCAGTGCCACAAAATGAAAACTGCCTGCAAACAGGAAGAACGTGTCTCCTCAGCTGGGCTTCCTCTCCCCCCTTGAGAGTCCATGGGGATGACAGGGGTTTTCATTGTGGCCAGGACAGATTAGGAGGGTGGAGGTAGGCTTTGTGGTGGAGGTAGGCAGCAACCTGGGCCCTCCCCGTGTCCCTGAGCACCTCTGTTTTTGTGCACAGTCCTGAGGCTTGCAGTGGCAGCCAGCGCTCCCAAGCTCAGTCCTGAAGAAGCCATGGCGAAGTCCAGGGGCCGTCTGTACCTCTGGGTGTGCTTGGCTGCAGCGCTGGCATATTTCTTGGTGAATGTTATAGACTGAATTGGGTGCTTCAAAAATGTATGTCGATTCAGCTAGGTCATGATTCCCAGTATTGTGTGGTTGTCCGCCATTTTGTGATCTGATGTAATTATCCTCTGTGTTGTAAATTCTACCACTATGATGTTAATGAGGCAGGATTAGAAGCAGCTATGTTAACGAGGTAGGACACAACCTGCAAGATTAGGCTATACCCTGAGTCAATCTCTTTTGAGATACAAGAGATAAGACAGCAGAGAGGCTAGGGACCTCATTACCATCACGCAAGAAGAGCAGGAGTGGAGCATGTTCATTGGACCCGAGTCCCTGCGAGAAGCTCCCAGACCCGGGGAAGGCTAATGACAAGGCTCTTCCCCCAGAGCTGACTGAGAGAGAAACCCTTCTCTTGGAACTGGCACTCTGAATTTGGTCTTCTAGCTTCCTAAACTGTGAGAGAATAAATTTCTCTTTGTTAAAGCCATCCACTTGTGGTATTTCTGTTACAGTAGCACTAGACAACTAAGACAGTGGGGTTTATGGCCTGTAAGTCCTCAAAAACCCTTCCTCCAACCCTGGGACTCAAACTCCTCTATGCAGCCACTTCTTTCGCTGAAGCTTGAAGCTGCTCCTTTCCTGCCTGGAGTATGAAGGGTGTAGGGTGTGCTCTAGGCTTGCCTGGGCCAGCTGAACTCCTTATGGCAAACTCTGGGAACTTCAGAAAAACTAGAAATCAAATGGAATGTATTTTTGACATTCCAAATAATAAGTAAGAATAAAATTCAAATTCGGGGGTGGATTATTGTGCTTACCTTGCTTACCAGATCAGCTGCAATGAATAATTTCACATTTTTTCACCACATCAAAGATGGTTTCAGTCGACTCGACGGCAGCGGGTTAGTGGGTAGGTATTGCTGGTATCTGCCTTTCTGCCAATCCCACAGCACCTTCCTACAGAATCAAAGCCTCTTCACATTTACAGTCCCTGACAGGGACGGATTACCCAGTGCGTGTGAAACCCATTTGTAATTGTTCACCGCAGATTAGTAAGTAAACACAAGTAAGCCGTTGCTTACCTTGCCTATTGGCTAACCTGCCCC
Organism: Loxodonta africana; assembly: GCF_030014295.1. Taxonomy (NCBI): domain Eukaryota; kingdom Metazoa; phylum Chordata; class Mammalia; order Proboscidea; family Elephantidae; genus Loxodonta; species Loxodonta africana. Next base: position 107,950,823 of record NC_087348.1, read on the forward strand.
TGTTCAAATTTGTTCATTTTTCATTGAGTGCAAACTGCTGTTACAGGCTGTTGGAAAGACAGCTTTCAGCTCTTGTTATCAGCTGGGATGAAAATGATGGTTTCATTTCCAAGTAATATTAATGAGTCAAAACTTTCAGCCAGTATGGGCAGCACTGTTTTCCTTTCAGGGAATGAAGATTTTGGTCTGGGAGTGGAGAGATGAGTAGTCCCCCTTCCTCTCTTCCTCTTTCCCTCCCTCCTCCCTTCTTTCTTTTAAATAAGAATTTTTTTTTTTAAAGAACCTCTCATAAGGGGCTGGGTTTCTTTCTTCCGATTGGTTCAGAGTGAAAATACTTTGAGGGCGGAGAAACTAGACATACCAGGGAGCAGATTCCAGCCTCCAGTAACTGATAATAGAAGCACTTGTGGGAGGAAGGCTTTGCCTTGCGGAGCTGCGAGTTGAGGGGCACACTCTGGGGGCCAGACCCGCGCGAGGATGTGGAATCTCCTTCAAGACGCCGACTCGTCCGCTGTCGCTTGGCGCCGCCGGAGCTGGCTCTGCGCTGGGGCGCTGGTACTGGCCGGCGGCCTGTTTGGCCTGGGCTTCCTCTTCGGTAGGGACGCGCTAGCCACCCAAACCCCGGCGCATACGCGGGCGTGGGGAGCCGGGCAATTCGCGGTTCCGGGGACACGCGGGCCGAGCTCTTGCTTTCCTCCTGCCAACCCACTAAACACCCACTGCCTTCCGGTGGATAGCGACCCTGTAGCTCTCGGTAGAGCTGCCCCCCCTAGAGTTTCCTAGGATGTAAATCTTCGTGAAAGTTTTTCACATCTTTCGCAGAGCAGCTGATGGGTTCTAACTGCCCACCTTTAGGTTAGCAGCAGAGCGCTGAACCACAGCGTCACCAAAGCTTCTCGTTCTCCCTCAGGGGCAGCAATTTTGAGTCGGAGGTATGTGGTGATGAAAACCAACCAAAACCAAACCCAGTGCCATCGAGTCGATTCCGACTCGCAGCGACCCTACCCACTAATTAGGTGGGGAGGTTCTGGGGGCGGTGCAGGATTTGATTCTGGACCAGTAACTTGTGGGACAGATTCCCAGGGTAAGGTGTAGAACGGTGAATTCCTGAAACTGGGCTTCAGAAAGTTCCACTCGCCTAAGCTTTGCAAGAAGTAGGTACTTTTTTAAGCAAGCGGCAGATATTTGGGGCAGATGAACCAGGTCGTCCAGGGAGCTTTGCTCAAAGCGGCACGTTCTTGCTCAGGATCTTTATGGAACCATGGGCTTGGGGCTTCTTCACGTGTGCGATAGAGTTCACGGCCGTGCTGTACAGGGGACTTTTTCTCTCTGCGTTCTTTCAGCTTGGGAGCAAAAAGGCACATCTGAAAACTGGGTTAATGTTTCTTTGACCCCAGATTTTCTAGAGAGCTCTGAAAAGGATCTTTACCAGAGTTAACCCAACTCTCCAAGAAAACCAGGGCAACGCAGACAAGCTCACACTTTTACTTTGTACTTTTGACTCTACCTTCTCTCAGTCGCCTTGAATAAGTTACCAAATTTCTCTAAACCTCAGTTTCCCTTTCTTTTTGATGAGGGTCGTTTATCTGAAATTTATTGGGAATAGCAATGAAATAAAATGTAAACCTCCTAGCACAGTGCTGGGGTGCAGGCACTTTATTCTTTCTTGGTGGGAAAACTCCTAAATGGACTTTTATGCACAGGATCAGGTTAAGGTATTGCCAGGCACTTTACTCTTGCTCTGGATTCTGTTTTACGCCCAAGTGGAACTGTATTTTCTTTAGCTCTGTTTATTTCAGTATGTATATGTGCGTTTATGTATGTATGTGATCATTTGATTCAATGACTAGGAAGTTCCAGGAGAGCTAGCTGGGTGCTGAATTTGGTAACCATTTTATCCCCTGATCATATCATTTCTCTGCACAAACTCTGTAATGGCGTCCCATCTCCCTCAGTTTAAACGCCAAAGTCTTTACAGTGGCCAAAGGCTCTGTGTGATCTGGCCATTCATTGCCTCTGGTCTCCTCTGTAAGCTGGACTCCTTGCAGAGATGTTGGGTGAATTGTAGTGTCACTGTAGTTTTCTGACTCGGAATTTCTCAAGCCTACTTCAGCTGGAGCTGGAGGCCTGGTGGCACAGCAGTTAAGCGCTCGGCTGCTAACCGAATGGTCTGTGGTTTGAACCCACCATCTGCTACACAGGAGAAAGATTTAGCATTCTGCTCACATAAAGATTTACAGCCTTGGAAACCCTATGGGGGCAGTTCTACTGTCCTGTAGGGTAATGAAATCAACTAAATGGTAACAGGTTTTTTTTTTTGGGGGGGGGGGTACTTCAACTGCAAAAAAACCTCAGCACATTTTGTTTTAGTTTCAGAGCCAGAGCAAATGCGAAGTCTGAGCTTCTTTCAACTTTTTGAAATAATTTATGTACTTGAGATGTATTCGTAATTCATTCATTATAAACATTTATTCAGTGCCTATTCTTGGCAAGCAGAGGAGCAGTCACTGAGGACAAAACCTTCATGGAGAAAGAAGGCAGATCTCTTTTTTGCCTTAACTTTCTACAGATCATGTTTTATCCTCATAAATAGAAACATTAACGCCATATTTAAGTTCAGTGCTGATTTCATCATAAAACATTTCTTAGGGAGAATAGCAGCAACACCTATCTCTGAAATTGGATAAAAAGATATTTTAATTATATTATAATTTAAAAATCAGTTTGCATGTACTTTTTTAAAATTTATTTTTGTTATTGTTGAGAATATACGCAGCAGAACATACACCAATTCAAGAATTTCTCCATGTATAATTCAGTGACATTGATTACATTCTGTAAGTTGTGCAACCATTCTCACTCTCCTTTTCACAATTGTCCTTTCCCCATTAACATAAACTCACTGTCCCTTAGATTTCCTACCTAATGTTTTGAGTTCTGTTATCCATTTGATGCTATATAGACAGTTCTTAAAAGAGTGCGTGTTCTTTTTTTAATGGAAAGTAGGCAAGAGAAATTATACTTCAGAAAAATCTCAGTTAACGCCAGAGGTAATTGATATTTTGTATTTCACATCGGGCAGATGCAACAATAAGGAAAAGTAGGATCTGCCTATGAGCTTGTATCTCATTGCTCTATTTGTGTGCATTTCACAGGGTGGTTTATAAAATCCTCCAGTGAATCAATCATTGTTCCACAACAAAGTGTGAAGAAGGTATTTTTGGATGAATTAAAAGCTGAGAACATCAAGAAGTTCTTATAGTAAGTATATACTTGAAAGTTGATGTGGACAATTTGTTGGGAAAAATTCTATTTAGAAGTTTTTTTTTTTTTTTTTGAATTGTGCTTTCAGTGAAAGTTTCCAGCTCAAGTTAGTTTCTCATACCAAAAATTTATACACACCTTGTTATGTGACCCTAGTTGCACTCCCTGTAATGTGACAGCACACACCTTTCCACCCAGGATTTCCCATGTCCATTCAACCAGCTCCTGTCCCGTTCTGCCTTCTCATCTTGCCTCCAGAGAACAGCTGCCCATTTAGTCTCATGTATCTTCACGGGCGTCCTTTTATGTCTTATAGTTGAGTCTAATCTTTGTCTAAAGAGTTGGCTTTGAGGATGGTTTTAGTTCTGGGTTAACAGAGAGTCCAGGGGCCATGTCTTCCGGGGTTCCTCCAGTCTTAGTCAGACCATTAAGTCTGGTCTTTTTACTAGAGTTGAGTTCTGCACCCCGCTTTTCTCCTGCGCCGTCAGGGATTTTCTGTTGTGTTCACTGTCAGGGCAGTCACTGGTGGTAGCTGGGCACCATCTAGTTCTTCTGGTCTCAGGCCGATGGAGTCTCTGGTTTATGTGACCCTTTCTGTCTCTTGGGCGAGTATTTTCCTTGTGTCTTTGGTGTTCTCCATTCTCCTTTGCTCCAGGTGGGTTGGGAACAATTGATGCATCTTAGATGGCCGCTCACTAGCTTTTAAGACCCCAGACGCCACTCAGCAAAGTGAAATGTGGAACGCTTTCTTAATAAACTTTGTTATACCAAGTGACCTAGATATTCCCTGAACCCATGGTCCCCAGGCCCCTGCCCCTGCTACTCTGTCCTTCGAAGTGTTTGGTTGTATTCAGGAAACTTCTTAGCTTTTGGTTTTGTCCAGCTGAGCTGACTTCCCCTGTATTGTGCATTGTCCTTCCCTTCACCTAAGATAATTCCTGTCTATTTATCTAGTTAGTGAATTTCCCTCTTCCTTCCTCCCCACCCTTGTAACCATCAAAGAATGTTTTCTTCTGTGTTTAAACCTTTTCTTGAATTCTTATAATAGCAGTCTCATACATATTTGTCTTTTTGCAACTGAATAATTTCACTCAGCATAATGCCTCCCAGATTCATCCATATTATGTTTCACAGATTCATCATTGTTCTTTATCATTGCCTAGTATTCTATTTTGCGAATACACCATAATTTGTTTATCCATTTGTAAATTGATGGGCACCTAGGTTGTTTCTGCTTTTTTGCTATTATGAACAGTGCCGCAATGAACATGGGTGTGCATATATCTATTCCTGTGAGGGCTCTTATTCCTCTAGGATATATTCCAAGGAGTGTAATTGCTGGATCATATGGTACTTCCAATTCTAGCATTTTAAGGAAGCACCAAATCAATTTCCAAAGAGGTTGTACCATTTTACATTCCCACCACAGCAGTGTATAAGTATTCCAGTCTCTCCACAAACTCTCCAACATTTATTATTTTCTGGTTTTTGGATTAATGCTAGCCTTGTTGGAGTGAGATGGTATCTCATTGTAGCTTTGATTTGCATTTCTCTAATGGTTAATGATAGTGAGCATTTCCTCATGTATTTGTTAGTTACCTGAATGCCTTATTTGGTGAACTACCTGTTTACATCCTTTGCCCATTTTTTAATTGGATTATTTGGTTTTTTGTTGTTGAAGTTTTGAAGTATCTTGTAGATTTTAGAGATTAGACCCTGATCAGATATATCGTAGCCAAAATTATTTTCTCAGCCTGTAGGTTGTCTTTTAGTCTTTTGGTGAAGTATTTTGATGAGCATAATTGTTAGATATTTAGGAGCTCCCAGTTATCTAGTTTCTCTTCTGGTGTTTGTGTATTGTTAGTAATGTTTTGTACTCTGTTTATGCCATGTATTAGGGCTCCTAGCATTTTCCCTATTTTTTCTTCCATTATTTTTATCTTTTTAGATTTTATATTTAGGTCTTTGATCTATTTTGGTTTAGTTTTTGTTCATGGTGTGAGGTATGGGTCTTGCTTCATTTTTTTGTAGATGGATATCCGGTTATGACAGCATCATTTGTTAAAGAGACTGTCTTTTCCCCATTCAACACACTTTGAGCCTTTGTCAAATATCAGCTGCTTGTAGGTGGATGAATTTATGTCTGGATTCTCAATTCTGTTCCATTGGTCTATGTATCTGTTGTTGAACCAGTACCAGACTCTTTTGACTATGCTCTAAAATCAGGTAGTGTGAGGCCTCCCACTTTGTTCTTCTCCTTCAGTAATGCTTTACTTATCTGGGGCCTCTTCCCTTTCCATATGAAGTTGGTGATTTGTTTCTCCATCTCATTAAAAAATGCCATTGGAATTTGGTTAGGGATTGCATTGTATTTATAGGTCACTTTGGGTAGAATTGACAATTTCTTTGTTCCACTTAATTTTCTGTGCTGAGTCATTTTTCTTTTTGTGTTTTCTTTTCATTCTTTCCATTGCTGTTGATTTTGTATTTGCTGATTCTTTATGTTTTTCATGTTTTTTATTTTGATGTGTAGGACTGTTAGTTTCTTTTGTGGTTACCTTAATATTTACCCTTATTTTTCTACGTTTAAACCAATCTTTTATTTCTTTATATCGCCTTGACTGCCTCTCCATATGAAAGATCTGTGAATACATTTTTAAGTCTCTCTTTTTTGTTTTAATGTTGTCATCTTTTGCATATTGATATCTGTTTCCCTATTTTCAGTGTTTTAGCTTTGATTTCTTTGTGATTTCCCTATCTGGGCTTATATCTGTTTGTTCTCTCCTGTGTGCTAGTCTGGAGATGTTATCTGATGTTATTGATTTTCTAACTGGAGGACTCCTTTTAGCATTTCTTGTAATTTTGGTTTGGTTTTACAAATTACTTAAAGTTCTGTTTATCTGGAAAAGCCCTAATTTCCCAATATTTGAGAGACAGTTTTGCTGGATATACAGTTCTTGGCTGGCAATTTCTTTCCTTCAAGTCTTTATATGTGTCATCCCATTGCCTTCTTGCCTGTGTGGTTTTTGCTAAGTAGCCTGAGCTTAGTCTTATTGTCTCTTCTTTGTAGATGACTTTTTGTTTATTTCTAGTGGCTCTTAAAATTCTCTATCTTTGGTTTTGGCAAGTTTGATTATAATATGTCTTGGTGACTTTCTTTTGGGATCTAACTTGTGTGGGATTCGATAAGCATCTTGGATAGTTATTTTCTCATCTTTTGCAATACCAGGGAAGTTTTCCGCCAGCAAATCTTCAGTAATTCTCTCTGTATTTTTTGTTATTCCCCCTCTTATGGTACTCCGATCACTCATAGGTTATAACTCTTGATAGAGTCCCACATAATTCTTAGGGTTTCTTCATTTTTTAAAAATTCTTTTACCTGATTTTTCCTCAGATAAGTTGGCATCAAGTGCTTTATCTTCAGTCTCACTAATTCAGACTTCCATTGCCTCAATTCTGCTCCTATGACTTTCTGTTGAGTGTCTAATTCTGTCTGACAATTTTATTGTTAATCTTTTGGATTTCTGTTTGCTACCTCTCTATGGATTCTTGCAGTCTGTTAATTTGTCATTGCGCTTTTGTATAACCTTCTTAAGTTCCTCTATTTCTTTGTCTGTGTGTTTCTTGGCTTGTTCTGCATTTTGCCTGATCTCTTGAAGAGCCCTGTGTATTAATCCTTTGAATTCTATCTCTAGTAGTTCCAGGAAATTATCTTCCTCCAGGAGGTTTCTTGATTCTTTGTGTTGGGTGCTTGCTGAAGCCATCATGGCCTACTTCTTTATGTGATTTGATATTGACTCTTGTCTCCAAGCTATCAATAAGTTATTATATGTATTTATTTTATGTTTGCTCACTATGTCATAGCTTCTTGTTTTGTTTTGATATGCCCAAATAGGCTGGTTGTGTGGGCTAGTTAGATTATTGGTGCCTTTGAAGCTGTCACATTCTGTCACTGCATGATTGGAGCTGTTACTAGGTATGTGAGCCCAGAAGTCCATTTATTTTTCTCGTATGTGTCTAGGTAGTTGGTGGCCAAGTATATGGTTCAGGCTTTCAGCTATCATCCTAGACAGGCAGGGGTGATTAGAATAGGCATAGGTGTCTGGCTGCAGTAGGAGATCATGCACTGAGTAAGACATGGGGCTGATGGCTACCCCTGAGTGTCTGGAAGAAAAGCATGTCCCTGCTCCCCAGAGCATGTAGGTGGGTGGGTTTTGCAGCTGGACTATGGGGACCAATGCTGTTGGCTGTAAGGACTGGGAGGTACCACTTATTCTTGGACCCATGCTGTGCATGGTTAGGTGGCGTGGATGAAGCCACCAGTCCTCAGGATCCTGATGTGGGTAGATGAGGACCCTGCTTAATGGGCAGAGTGGTGTCACATGTCACGAATCTACCACATCACCTTATAGCTGATACATTTGAAAATAGGCTTCAGGTATATACCCTGTTGTACTGTGCTAATGAGAGCTTATTCTGTTGAAATGGGCTCACACAGGCCTATGCTGAGGTGGAATGCATTCAAAGTCCATGGCCCCCTTATGCCTGTGCCTAGGCAAAAATGCCTGTAACTTCACTGAGTTCCCAGCTTAAGGGAGCTGGCAGATTATATTTTCCTATTTGGAAACCCTGGTGCTGTAGTGGTTCAGTGCTACAGCTGCTAACCAAAAGATCAGCAGTTCGAACCCAACAGGTGCTACTCGGAAACTCTGTGGGGCAGTTCTGTTCTGTCCTATAGGTTCACTATGAGTTGGAATCGAATCGAAGGCAACAGGTTTGGTTTTTTTTTTTTTGTTGTTGTTGATTTGTTCTGTCTCCAAAGCCAGTAGAATGGCTTTGGGGGTGGGCGACAGATACTTCTGACCCAGGGGATGCGGCAATTGCTGAAGCTGGCCTGGGAGCTGGTTTAGAGCAGGGAGTGGGAAGGTAAATGGGAAAGCAGCTCTTCCCAAAGGGGGTGTTTTTTAATCTGTGCAGTAAGTTAGATGCATGTACTTACCTTTTGCTGACTGAGCACCACTTCTTGCTGGTTCTGGAGGCTTGAGCAGACTCTCTGCCACTTAATTTCTCCAGATGTGGAAAACTCATCCTAAGCTCGCCTACTTGCCTCTCTGCACACGTCAGCCAATGCTGCCTGCAGGGTGCCAATTTCCACCAGCTCAGGTCTGGCAACTCCTCACTGCTTCTGAACCATCTCTCCCTCCCTCTGCTGTTCAGTCCAATTTCTCAAGTTTGCCTTTGATGTTCAGGACTCCTAGACTGTCATATATAATCGATTCACTTGTTTTTTTTTTGGGTCTTTGTTGAAAGAGGGACCACAGGAAGCATCTTACTACTCTGCCATGTTGACCCCACCTCCTGTTTAGAAGTTTTGATTCAAAATTTCAAGTATCAGTAGCTAACCTTTTTTAGTTTCTATCTCTCAGGGATCTTATTGTATCACATTTTACATAGTGAGGAATATGCTTTCAACTGAACTTCACTTTTATAGACGTTTTAGAACAGAAGTCAGCAAACTTTTTCTGGAAAGGGCCAAGCTTTGTGGGCCAGTTGGTAGTCACAGCTACTCAGCTCTGCTGTTGTAGCACAAAAGAAGTCATAGAAAGTACATAACTGAATAAGTGTGACTGTTCCAATAAAACGTTGTTTACGGGCACTGAAATTTGAATGGTTTATAATTCATGTGTCACAAAAAAGTATTCTTTGATTTTTTATAATTTTATATAAAAGGATAATATACAAACTCACATGTATATATGACTTTATTAATTATAGTAGAATTAAAGTTATTAATAAAAATTTGGTAGGATACCTCCTGGTGTATCGAAAGAGCTCTCTCAAGTGAGAGACCCTGAAGCGTAAGCTTCTTTACCTTTGTGGAAACCCCGCCTCTGCCTCTTGCACTTATTCCACTATACCAGTACCAGTATCAATTGCAGTCCAGCCAATTCTGACTCATGGTGACTCCATGTGTATTAGAGTAGAACTGTTCCATAGGGTTTTCAATGGTTGATTTTTTCAGAAGTAGATCACCAGTTCTTTCTTCTGAGGTGCCTCTGGGTGGACTTGAACCTCTAACCTTTCAGTTAATGACCAAAACACATTAACCGCTTGCACCACTCAGACACTCCTATTCCACTGTAGTTATGTATAATAGGTATAATAAAAAATAGAGGTCCAGGAGATGTAGTCTTCACTCCCAGACAGAGCTTCTTCCCTGATTTCTTCTTCCTTTCCCAACCTGTGACATGGACTAACCAACAAAGAAAAAAAAATGAATGCCTTCCTTTACTTTTCTTTCTGGACTCTTGAGCAAAACCTAGCAGCCAGGTTCTTGTTTATTCTCCATGACCCTCTATAAGTTTCTCTTATTACTTAGAACTCAAGGGTGTTCACCATTAACACACTTACACACAAAGAGATTAAGAGCACCCCCACTCATCCCAAGGATGCCAAAATCTCTAGAAGCTTCTTGGAGTCTCCAGATTTGCAACTTGTCATTTATACATCAGAGAGCTTCCAATCTATATGTGCCATATGTACCATGAACTGGGGCAGATCATCCAATAGGCAAGGTAAGCACAGTGCTTACCTTGCTTATCAGATCATATGTAGTGAATGATTTCACATTTTTTCACCACAAAGATTCTGCTTGTAGCTATGACTGGCATCTGTCCCTCCCAACCCCACAGTCCCTTCCAACAGAATCAGAGCCTGTTTTCAAATTTACAGTTCCCGACAGGGGTGGATTACCGAGTAAGCAAGGTAAACACGGGTTTACTTGTGCTTACTAATATGTAGTGAACGATTTCAAAGATGAGGTGAAGCCCATGTGAAATTGCACACTACAGATTAGTAAATAAACACAACTTAGCCTGTGCTTACCTTACTTACTGGGTAATCCGCCCCTGCCCATGGATCAGAAGCCTCCAGCTTTCCTTCTTCTCCCACTTTATGATCCTTTGTTCTGCTCTTAAAGGTCCCCACTACCTATGTGAATTATCTACGTCTGATTGTAGGTTCAGGGGGTTAAGTAGGGGCTGCCTTTTCAGTCAGTATTGGGGGTACAGGCATATCTCATGTTTTCTTTTATGTTCTGTAAACACCTGGTAGAATTCTCAGACCTGTTTACTGTTTGCATCTCTTTAGAGGGCCTTTCCTTCTTCCCTCACGTCCTGGAAGATGAAATTATTTTAGAAGAGCTTTTAGATGGAGTGCCTCAGAATATCAATGGTCTGCATTTGCATACTAGTTCCACCTTTTACTTTAAGTCATGTAACTCCTGTAAGCATAGTCTTGTCATTTGTAAACTAGATGTAATGTATTAAAACAGGAATACCAATAGCTTCCTCATAACTTTGCTTTATAAATGAAATGAGATAATATTATGTAACAGGCTTCAAATGATACTTGGATTATATTTAAACTTTTCAAGCTAGAAAGGTATATATAAGTAATATTTTTGAATATACAAAACAGTCACTGTTTTGGATAATTTCTAAATTATTATTACTACTGTTTTTTAACGAAATTTGGTATTCTACAGTATGAGCAAAAATTATTTGTGACACACTTTCCAGCTGATTAGAACAACACCAACAACAAAAAATTCAGAACTGCCATTTAATGTCAGTTATCTCAATGAGCCTCAAATCTTTGTGAAGTAGTGAGGTAGTGATATTCTTCCTATGTACAGGTAAAGAACTCAAGACATGATAGCCAAATTTTGGCCACGTACAGAATAGCATCTTTGTTAAAGATATTTCCCGTTACAATAGTTCTCTTCATTAATTTTTAATGTACTATAGCGCATGATTGATGGAGCGTGAGAAATTCAGTCTGAGCTTGTGACCGTATGTTTAGATTATTCCTTAATGAGGACAATTTCTAAATGGTTGGTAATTGGTTTCAAATATGCCTATAACTTTCAGTGTTTGAAAGTAAATTTAATTCTCAGTAGTTCTTAGCATGTCTCAGCTTGGCCTTTCGGAAGAAAATATTTTTTATTTCCCAAATACATTTTACACAAGCAAAGAAATGGAAAGAATATGATACTTTTTTCATCTACTGTATGGAGCCTGTCCACAGGACTGCAAATACAAACCAAAAAAGAAAACCAAACCCATTGCCTTTGAGTCAATTCTGACTCATAGCAACCCCATAGGACAGAGTAGAACTGACCCATAGGGTTTACAAGGAGTGGCTGGTGGATTTGAACTGCCGACCTTTTGGTTAGCAGCTAAGCTCTTAATAACTGTGTCATCAAGGACTCTATAAATATCAGTTTGTCCAGTTTTTCTTTTGAATAAGTACAAATTAGAGCACGAACATTTCAAAACAGGCTTTGAAAATCTATTTGATGCAAAAATACCATTACATTCCTTTTTTACCTTATCACTTTTCAAAATATTTTTTAACGTAAATCTGCCTTATTTTGTTGTTGATTTAGGATAAAGACTAAGCATTGATTTCTAACCACTTTTAATTTTCGTTCACCAGTAATTTTACACAGATACCACATTTAGCAGGAACAGAACAAAACTTTCAGCTTGCAAAGCAAATTCAATCCCAGTGGAAAGAGTTTGGACTGGATTCTGTTCAGTTAGCCCATTACGATGTCCTGTTGTCCTACCCCAATGAGACTCATCCCAACTACATCTCAATAATTGATGAAGATGGAAATGAGGTAAAAAAAAAAAAAAAAGGATAAAAGAAAGCTTCTACCTAATATCTATTATTTTCGAATACTTTCTGTGAAAGACTATCTTATCCCATCTGCAAATATTGATAGAAATCAGCATTACTGAAACTTGTTAGTGATATTTTTAATATCTCTTACCAACTTTAACTACTTTCTAATACAATCATGGCTCGTTTAACGTCCATGATATGTTCTGTAAAATAGGACGTTATGTGATCTGGACATTGTGCAAACACAATATTATGTTTGAACAATTCCTGTGCTACAAACGTACAACCTTTAGTTATGAACCGACCCACATAAAGCCTATTATATTAAAAAATTTGAGGTACATATAATGATTCGTAATAACAGATGGGTGATAATTTGTGACACGCATTAAAACATTATTATTATTACTGTATTGTCATGTTAAAGATGTTTTAGTGTATTTGGATGTGTTTCTTTAATGTTCTTTTATGCATAGAAAGGTACAGTATATACTGAGACAAACATTTGATTAACTAACGTTAAATACGAACCGTACCTAACCGTTCTAACTTACCTATAACCTCATGGGACCACAGACATATGTGTGGTTGGTCATTGCTGGAATGGATGTTACATGGTTCATGACTGTAATTGAATTTAATACAATGTTGGATTCTGAGAAGTAAGTGCTTGATGGCAGTTACTATTTTGCATTTTGAGTGTTGCACACCAGTGTTAATCCCATCAAATACAATATATTAGTGAGCTTTGAAGCAACTAAAATAAGACCAGATACCTCTTTGATAGGTTCAGATTATGAAGACATTGCATAGAGTTGAAGTTGCTAGAAAATTCAGAGACTCAGTGAATAGTTTGAGTCAGCAGATTTTCACTGGTGCTCAATGATAGTGTCTGTGATGTGATTATGTGCTCAGCTCTGTTCCAAGAACTTGTGTATGGGCACTTGGAAAGAAAGATGATTTGGAGAAGGGCTTGTGGGGGAGGTCTATAGAATGATACCTATTCAAAAGAATTTACAATCTTATTTTCAAATTAAAGTAGACACTTGAAAAAGAGAAGATAGTTCAAGTGATTAAGATATTTCTTTTCATAGGATTTCATACATTCATCCCTATTTAGCAGAGGGATTTTTTTTTAAAGCTACCATATCTAGAATAGCTCCTGAATAGCTCTTTTCATTACATTAAAAAAAAAAAAATTTTTTTCCATCATTACATAACATAAAAAGAAAAACTGGGCCTTCTAAATTATATATGGCTTCAAATACGTCCAGCATAGTCAGTGAACTGAAAGCTTCATGTGATTTCAGTATATACATATATTTTTTTAATTTCAAAATATGATAATATGTCAATCTCTCTTAGAGATTATCAGTCTCTTAAATGATTAATATGTTTTGCAGTCAATGATATAATTGTTGATAAATTTTCTAATATCATTTCTAATTTTCCAAATTACTGTTTTAAATTATAGTAGTTAACAGCTTAACTTCAAAAAGTATGATTAAATATGTTTCGAAATAAAAAAAGTATTTTAAAAAAGTATATGAGGAATGCCAGTATAGAGCATATGGCCGCAAAACATTTTTTAAATAAATGGTGGCATATCTGTATAATTAAACACTATAGGATTTTAAAAACATGTTTGGGGAAACCATTTAATGATATAAAAAATATATGTATATTTAAATCTCAGTTTTGACCCATCAAATTTAAGAATTATCTATGTACGAGGAAAGTAGAAAACCTACGTTTCTCCTCTCCTTTCCTTCTCACCTCCCAATTGCTTTCCTTCTCACCTCCCAATTGCAACCATACTACTTCTTTTATTATTTTGTTATGCATTTTTACTGTTAAAGCATTTATGTAATTCATAAAGCTTGACACTTAATATAAAATATATCATATATAAGTTTCATTTTGGAGAGTCTGTCTAGTGGTCTTAGCCACCTAAAACTTCTTAAATTTTTAAAACTATATCATTATTTGATTTTTATTTTATCCAAGTTACTTCTACACATAAAGAATCCCTTAGTTTTCTAAAGTGCCTCCCTTCTTTATTTCCCCCTTCCCAGAAGCAATCACTATTCAGCTTTTAGTTGATACTTCAATATTTACCTCTATTTAAATAATAATGTGTTTCTAGTGCTTTTTTTTTTTTTCTTTTCACATTTAGGCATTGCCTGTTGGCATTATGATGATTTAGCTCTACTTCTTCCTGTACCCTGACCACAAGGTCCTTGGGTGGTACAAATGATTTGAGCTCGACTGCTAACCTAAAGGTTGGCAGTTTGAACCCACCCAGTGACACCATGGAAGAAAGGCCTGGCTATCTACTTCCATAAATATTACAGCCAAGAAAACCCTATGGAGCAGTTGTATTCTGTAACACATGGGGCTGCTATGAGTTGGAATCAACTCAAAGGCAGCGTGTAGTTTAATTATTGTGACTATTCACAGCCATGTAATAAACTGTGATTCGTTTTGCTCTTCTGCACAATATATTTTCCCCTGGAGTCAATAATTCTTTTTCTTTTTCTCAGTTGTTTAATTTTGTATTACAAACTTTGCAAGCTTAATTTACTTTCTGTTGGCTTTTTTCAGTTTAACCCCCAGAACTCCAACTCATTTCTCGACCACAAAATAGGTAAAAATCTACAATTTGAAAACACCATACTGTGCTCTTTTGCTCCTAAGAGGGCATAAGAAAATATAATTTGGGTAATTCTGATATGGCATTTTTATTAGCTTGGTCTCCCTAACTAGACTGTAGCATTTTGAGGACAGAGCTGTAATGTATTCATTTCACGAACTCCTCACAGCTTCTACCACCGTGCTGATTATCTGATATGTATTCTCAAAATGGAAACCCTGGTGGCGTAGTGGGTACGTGCTACAGCTGCTAACCAAAGGGTTGGCAGTTCAAATCCGCCAGGGGCTCCTTGGACACTCTGTGGGGCTGTTTTACGCTGTCCTATAGGGTCACTATGAGTCGGAATCTACTCGACAGCAATGGGTTTGGTTTAAGTACTGAAGGATAGACTAACCTTGTAGTGACAGAAGAGATAATATGTATTTTTCCTTGTTTGTAGTTTAATCAGGCCTTAATTGATTTATTTTTGATTCTTTTTTTTTTTCCTCTAGCTTTTCAACACATCATTATTTGAGCCACCTCCTCCAAGGTATGAAAATATTTCAGAGGTTGTGCCACCTTTCAGTGCTTTCTCTGCACAAGGAATGCCAGAGGTAAAACTAAACTAAACTGAAATGAAGTGAAAACAACAACAGAACCTCCCTCTATATGTGCAGATAATAGTTAAAGGGTTGTAAGGCGATTGTTGACATAATCCAAATTTACTCTTTTTCCACATTTGATGTCTTACATTAAGACTAACTTAGAAACATTGCTTTTACTTTAAAAAAAATCTTCCCAATGGTTACAATCTCTGTTAGTTGCTGCATTTCTCTGGTTTTATTTACTTATTTTTTCTTCAATGCATATCGTTTAGATAAGAAACTAGAATTTCTTAGTAAGAAAATGGAGATTGATTTTTTTGTAGCCTTTTTTTTTTAAGGTAAAATTTACTACAACGAAGTACACAAATTCCATGTTAACATTTAATGGCTTTTGACAAATGCATATACCTGTGTGATCTAAATCCTTATCAATGTATAGAATATAACCATCGCTAAGGTAAGTTCCCTCATGCTTCTTGCCAGTCATTCTCACACCGCCACCACCCCCGCCTCCCGCTGCCGAGGCAATCATTCTTCTGAGAAACCCAAAAACCCACTGCCATCGAGCCGATATAGTTTTGCCTATTCTAAGAAATTCATAGAAATGGAATTATATAGCATATAATTTTTTGTGTCTGGCTTCTTTAACCAAGCATAATGTCTGTGAGATTCACATATTCTAGCACTTATTAGGGGTTTATTCCTTTTTATTGCTGACTAACTTCCATTGAATGAATACACTACACATTTTACTACAATTGTAAAACACTGATTAATTTTTCCAAAGAGTTTGAATAAGGGTGTTGTTGCCAATTTCAAATAAAAACCAGAAATGTCCATGCCAGAAAATTTTATGTGGTTTACTCAGTGAAGCAGCGTGGATGCCTATTGCTTGAAATTTAACAATCAAGCCCCAGATTCCTCCCCAGGACTTTGTTTCTGGTGAAAAAATTAAATTCGAAAAGGCTGAATGGTAATTTATTATTATCTTTTTTAAAGTCCTCTTTCATAATACACTATTCCACATTAGTCTATTTGATTTTGTATGTGTTGAGTTTGAAATGCTTAGAATATATTCACAAGGAGTTGCTACTAGAAAATTGGGCATTTAAGACTGTTAATAGAGAGATAAGGATTTAACTGTCATTGTAACATCCTAAGTAAAATATTTGCACTTAAAGTTGAATTGATATTTGGAAAATCCATCTTCATCAAATAGAATTTATTGCAAGGACATAAGATGGTTTGATATTAAAAAACCAACCCACTGCGGTCGAGTCAATTTCGACTCATAGCGACCTTGATTAGGGAAGGCCATATATTTATGAGATAAGATAAAAACATATTTTAATGGTTTTCAAATGTATATGCTTTATCAACTCACTACAAATTTTAAAAAATCTCACAGAGTTAAAATATTTTCTAATTCTATGAAATTTACTTCAGATGAAGAGTCAACATCATACTTAATGGTATAATATTAGAAGAATTTTAATAAAATAAGAAGGCATTCTTACTATATTAGGCATATAATAAAAATATTTTTAGTCATCATAATTATTTAATAATTTTTTGATGTTTTGGCCAGTGAAATGACACATGAAATAGAAATAAGGGGTATAATAACTGGAAATCAAGAGACAATATACTTTAGACCTCAGACATACTGAGGTCACTTAGTCGTATTCCTCAGGGTAAGCCACACTAGCATCGTGCATGGCTCCATGTAAAGTCCCTCTTTCATTTTATTTTCATCTCGTATCTCTATTCCCAATCCCATTCCCTTCCCCACTATACTCACTCTGATATAGGTATGTCCTTAGATATATATGCATTCTTGAAAATACATGGCTTTGTTTTATGCTCGAGGTAGTATTACACTTTAGGTCTTACTTGATTTCTTACTATTTTCAGTCAATTGTCTTTTAAAAAACCATACATGTTGCTTTTTGTCAGGATAGTCATTACTTTTCCTGTTGCATATTATTTCATCTTCTGTGCATACCAAATGTAACATGTATTCTGTTAGTGATGGACTCACAGTTTGACAGGTTGTAGCTAAATGCTCATTACAATAAACATTGTTTGAGTGAGTATGTGCATAGATGTCCCCATATGGACCTGCAAGGGTTTCTCTGTGGACAATAACCAAAGCGTGGGATTACTGGGATTTAGAGCATACTTAACTTCACAAAGTCCAGCCTGTTTCAGTTTATTCGCCCGCTGACCATGTATGACTATCTGTCTTTCTTCGCATCTTCGTCAGCACTTGAAGTTATATGGCTTTAAACTTTTGCCATCTAATTGGTTTACTGTTGTTTTAATTCTCGTTTCTCTGATTGTAAGTAGAGGTTGATCATCTCTAAACATATGTCCTGTTTTGGCTTTTTGCTTTGTGAAATAATTAATTACATTCTTGTTTTTCTCCCTGTTGAATTTCTTTTTTTTCTTGTTAACTTGTAGGCATTTCTAAAATATTTTAGCTATTCATCCAGTATTGGCTTTAAATATTCCAAATGTCTTCTCATTTGTCACCTATTTGCTAACTTTATCTGTGTTGCCCTGTATTGAAAATAGACCTAGTAATTTCTCCTTTTTCATTATCTAGGGTGATTTGTCTGTATATCCAAAAATATTAAAAAAAAAAAAACTAATAAAATCTTCATTAAAAGAATAGCATTAAAATTACTAGATGGGAGTTAAATCTATATGGGTAAATGATATATGATAGCAGAAAATTTAAAAATAGCTGTAAGATATAAAAACACACTTAAAATATCTTAATGTTAAACGAATGTGAACTAGGTGAAGAACACTGAGATCTACTGAGAAGTGAAAAGATTATGTGTAAAGAAACAGATCAAGTGAAAGACAGAACGTTGTAATTAGAAAATTACAAATCCAGTTTGTAGGTTTACTGCGTAACCAATTATGTCCCCAAAGAATGTTTGGACTTTGATAGAATTACAGCCGTAGAGATCATAAATCTTATTTCTTCCAAGTAGAATTAAACTCTTCCAGGTGAATGGGAGGAGAGATGAAGCATATGATTTTGTATGGGATTACTCTTTGTGTTCAAATATCAGATGAGTTTGTTTTCTGCTGTAAGATTAAAGTGTGCTTCACTGGATCACCTGTAACCCAGCCAATGTTTTAAAATATGCATGTTTGTATGTGTGTTTAAAATATTTCCCTATCAGTGAATCTACGTTTGAAGTCTCTGGAGCTTAAAATACTGGGCTCTACTTTAGGCCATTTGAATTTAGTAAACTGACAATGTCTATAATATATGGTCTATCAGTTTTCAGTTTAAAGCTGCATCATAATCATCTGGGGTGGGGGCTTGTAAAACATAGATTCTGAGACCCACCTCCTGAGTCTCAGCAGGTTTGGCTGGACCCTGAGAATATGCATTTCTTGACAAGGTCCTAAAACCAAAAAAACCAAACCCAGTGCCGTCGAGTCGATTCCGACTCATAGCGACCCTATAAGACAGAGTAGAACTGCCCCATAGAGTTTCCAAGGAGCGCCTGGCGGATTTGAACTGCCAACCTCTTGGTTAGCAGCCGTAGCACTTAACCACTACACCACCAGGGTTTCCGACAAGGTCCTACCCAACAAGGTCCTAGGTGATGCTAATTCTGCTATCAAGGACCATGCTTTGAGAATCCCTGCTCTTGTCTTTCATTTCTTTGTCTATTAACAAGGGCAGGAAGATAGGAGCTTGAAAGAAACAAGGAAAATTTTAGGTTAACAGTGCAAGATTGTATTTATTCCCAGTTATAGAACAATGGTACAGTGTAAACTACAGAAGAAGGTCATTGTCTGAAAACAAAGCTTTTTTCTAACTAACAGTGACAACTTGCATTTGAGAAGTGCTGAGAGGACAGATTTATCACACTTGTTTTATTTTCAGAGTATACTGTCATTTTTTGAACTAATAACTTTTCCAATTCCTTCTCCATTGTAATTGGTTTTGTCAGGATTGCTACTTTATCAAAATACAGCCACAATTTAGAGACATTTAAAGAAATCGTCTCCACAAAAGATGGTAATATTAACTACGGGTAAATTTCAAGTAAAACTCTTATATGAAAAATAATTTACTGAAACTAAATTGACTAATGACTCTGTAGCCACAATTAAAATCAAGTAAGAGTGAGCACCAGAGATGGCTAACAATTATTAATCAGACATATAGTGCTATCATTAATGAAGTATTAACACTGCATCAGTTGTAGAAATTGTTGTTGTTGTTAGGTGCCATCAAGTTGGTTCCAACTCATAGCAACCCTACATACAACAGAATGAAACACCTCCTGGTCCTGAGCCATCGTCACAATTGTTGCTTTGCTTGAGCTGATCGTTCCAACCACTGTGTCAATCCATTTCGTTGAGGGTTTTCCTCTTTTTCGCTTACCCTCTACCTTGCCAAGCATGATGCCATTCTCCAGACACTGCTGTCTCCTGATAACATGTCCAAAGTGCATGAGACGAAATCTCACCATCCTCATTTCCAAGGAGCAATCTGGCTGTATTTCTTCCAAGATAGACTTGCTCGTTCTTCTGACAGTCCACTGGGTATTCAGTATTCTTTGCCAACACCATAATTCAAAGGCATCAATTCTTCTTCAGTCTTCCTTATTCATCATCCAGCTTTCACATGCATATTAGGTGATCGAAAATATTGTGGCTTCACTCAGGCAATATCTTAGTCATCAAAGTGTTCTTTTCAACAATTTAGATCTTCAACAAATACTTGTCAAATGAATCCTAGAATCAGCTTGATTAATAAGTCCATTTTCATATCAATTGTAAATTTGCTGTACACATGCTATGAAAAATGTAGTCAAAGAGGAAAACAGTAAGTCAATAAAATTATAGAACATTGGAAATTATCTGAGACTGAAGGCTTAACCTAGGGTGGCCTGAACCCCTTGAAACTGCATGAAGCTGTGTGTGTGTGTGTGTACGTTTATATGCGTTTTTCTGAGGAACACTTCTATAGCTTGATAGCCACTACCTAGGGGACAGACAGGCACCTCTCTGTCAGTTTGTCCTACTGTGGTGACTTGCACATTGGTATAATGCTGCAAGGTGTGCTCCTGTTATTTCAAACACTAGTGGAGGTACTCATGGTGGGCAGGTTTTAGTGGAGCTTCCAGACTAAGTCAGACTACAGTAGCAATCTACTTTTGAAAATTAGCCAATGAAAGCTTTATGGATAGCAATATAGCCACAACAAAGGGCTCAGACATGTCAAAGATCATGAAGATGGAGCAGGATTGGGCAGGGTTTTGTTCTGTTATACATAAGATCGTCATGAGTTGGAACAGGCTCATAGCAACTAACAACAATGGACAAATATGAACAGAACTGATTCCTATTCCTCTAATTCATCTAATTGCCATCTTGATTTAAGTTAATTCCTTCTGTGAATATCTTATCTGAGGCCTATGCCCCTCTAACCCTGTTGTGTCCTCTTGCTTCTTCCCTCTCTCAAAGATGTGAAACATATCTATAGACTGGGAAAAAAAATTTGGCCGTGACATGTCTGACAAGGGTCTAATCTCTAAAATCTACAAAATACTTCAACACCTTAATAACAAAAAGACAAATAATCCAGTTAAAAAACTGGCGAGGATATATGAACAGACACTTCACCAAAGAAGACATTGAGGTGGCCAACAGACACATGAGGGAATCTTGCGATTATTAGCCATTAGAGAAATGCAAACCAAAACTACAATGAGATGCCATCTCACCCCAACATTACTGGCAAAAAAAAAAAAAAAAAAAAGAGAGAGAGAGAAAATAACAAGCATTGGAGAGGTTGTGAGGAAATTGGAACGCTTATGCACAGCTGGTGGGAATGTGAAATGGTCCAACTACTATGGAAATCAATATGGCACGTCCTTAAAAACTAGAAGTAGAAATACCATGTGATCCAGCAATCCCACTCCTAGGAATATATCCTAAAGAAATAAGAGTCATCACACAAATAGACATATGCATACCCATGTTCATTGTAGCATTATTCACACTAGCAAAAAGAATGGAGATAACCTAAGTGCCCATCAACAGATGAACGGATAAACAAATTGTGGTACATACACACAATGGAATACTACACAACCATAAAGGACAATGATGAATCTGTAAAACGTCTCACAACATGGATGAATCTGGAGGGCATTATGCTAAGTGAAATAAGTCAATCAGAAAAGGACAAATACTGTATGAGACCACTATTACAAAAAAAAGAAAAGGTTTATACCAGAAAGAAACAATCTTTGATGGGTATGAGGGAGAGAAGGGCTGGGGAGAGGAAATCATTAACTAGATGGTAAATAAGTGTTAAATTTGGTGAAGGGAAAAACAGTGCACAATACAGGGGAAGTTAGCACAACTTGACAAAGGCAAAGTCATAGAAGCTTCATAGATACATAAGAACACCCTGAGGGACTGAGTTACTGGGGCTGAGGGCTGGGGATCATGGTCATGAGGTCATCTGGTCAATTGGCATAACAAAGTCCATTAAAAAAGTTCTACATCCTACTTTGGTGAGTAACGTCTGGGGTCTTCAAAGCTTGTGAGTGGCCATCTAAAATACATCTACTGGTCCTATCCTATCTGGAGCAAAGAAGGGTGAAGAAAACCAAAGACACAAGGGAAATAATAGTCCAAAGAACTAATGGATCGCAAGTTCCACAGCCTCCACCAGCCTGAGTGCAGAAGAACTAGGTGGTGTCTGGCACCACCACCAACTCTCTGACAGAGTCCAAGATAGAGGGTCCTTGACAGAGCAGAAGAAAAATGTAGAACAAAATTCAAATTTGCAAAAAAAAAAAAAAAAAGACCAGACTTACTGTTCTGACATAGACCGGAAGAACCCCGGAGACTATGGCCCCTGGACACCCTTTTAACTCAGAACTGAAGCCATTCTGGAAGTTCACCCTTCAGCCAAAGATTAGACAGGCCTATAAAACAATAACACATGTGAGGAACATGCTTCTTGGTTCAATCATGTATACAAGACCAAAAGGGCAACACCTGCCCAAAAGCAATGGCAAGAAGGCAGGAAGGGACAGGAAAAATGGACGGATGGAAATGGGGAATTGGGGTGCAGAAGGGGATAGTGATGCACAGCATGGGGATTGCAACCAATTTCACAAAACAATTTGTGTAGGACTTGTTAAATGAGAAACTAATTTGCTCTGTAAATTTCACCTAAAGCACAATAAAATATACATATTTATGAACAACAACAAAAAAAAAAGATGTGAAACAGTCCTCATGCTGAGAAGCGTCTTTTGTACTAACTCATTCTTGATCTCAACAGGGTGACCTAGTGTATGTTAATTATGCACGGACTAAAGACTTCTTTAAACTGGAGCGGGACCTGAAAATCAATTGCTCTGGGAAGATTGTCATCGCCAGATATGGGAAAATTTTCAGAGGAAATAAGGTAAAAATCATCTCTCCTCCCTCTTCCTCAAATATAAAAAAGTTATATTGTATATTGCGTATGAAGAACCATCTCCTGTGTGAAGAACCATCTTCTTAAGAGTTTCTGAGGACCATGATCCTTGCCTGTTTTGCGACATGCCTGTCTTAAGGGAAGGACACATTTACTAGCTTATAGGCAAGGGTATTCAGTCTGTTCATTGGCACTGGGCCAGGACAGAAGCTGAGGGCGAGCAGATTTTTCTGTACCTACTAACTATATCTGTGGCCTGGGAAGAAGCATGCACTGGGTTTGTTGCTAACCTCCAATAGTTTTATTTTAAATATTATCCCCAGACGTATTTACTAAATTAAATTTTTTATATAAGTTGCTATTATTGGCAGGGAGACTCATTTATACTTAGCAGTTTTAAAGATTGCTATCACTTGATTTGCTGACATTTTTGTTGTTTAAACGGGGAATTAAGTTTCAAATATGTTGCTCCCTTTTCAGCCACAGAACTATAGGAATGTGGCCTGTGGAACCTATTTGCTGATTGCGTTTCTAGACTAGCAAAGTAAACAACAAATACTGCCACTAAGATGGATATTTTCCCAAAGCTGCTGCTCTCAGGGAAAGTCCAGCTCTAGAATCCTGTTTTTAGAACTTGTAGTGGGAAAAAGGAAAAAAAAAAAAAAAAAAACAATTCTCTGAGAGATGCCTGTTGGCATAAGTCTTACAATAAAACATTGAGGATGATGTCTGGCCACTTTCGGAGTGTAATTTTGAAAACTAATATCACCAAATCTGGAACAAGTAACTTGCATTAAAGAAAGACACTGTTTTACAGGTTAAAAATGCCCAGCAGGCAGGGGCCAAAGGAGTCATCCTGTACTCGGATCCAGCCGATTACTTTGCTCCTGGAGTTAAGTCCTATCCAGATGGTTGGAATCTTCCTGGAGGTGGTGTCCAGCGTGGAAATGTCTTAAATCTTAATGGTGCAGGAGACCCTCTCACACCTGGTTATCCAGCAAATGGTGAGTGATGAGAACTCAGTTATGATGCATGTAGCATATACTGCATAGCACTCACATACAGAGCTAGGACAGAATACAGTGAACAAGCATATAAATATTTTTTCAGCAAAAGGTCATGCTAAGTGGGGGTAAATAAAGAATATAAACTGCTTCATGTCAGCTGAACTCAGATTTTGCTATCAAATGAATTTGGATTAAATCACGTTCTGTTGCTAAAAAAAGTTCCCTCAAAATTTGTGGTTTTCCCGATTGTGGATAAGGGATAAAACCAAACCAAACCAAAACCTTTGCCATCGAGTCTATTGCGACTCATAGCAACCGTATAGGACAGAGCAGAACTGCCCCATAGGGTTTCTAAGAAGCTCGTGGTGGATTCAAACTGCCAGCCTTTTGGTTAACAGCTATAGCTCTTAACCATTATGCCACCAGGGATTCCAAATAAGGGAAAGTAGATCAGTAATTTTAGAAACCCCGGAAATGACACATTTAGAGTAGAGAGCCCAGAAAAGGCTTTGTGCATTGTTGCTGTATAAAGATAGTAATGAAAACAATCTTGAAACCTTTCCTAAATGTCAGCCCTTTGCATACATTAATTCCTTTGCTTTTCATAACAGGTAGTGTTGTTATCTCTGTTAGGCTAGGTGAGGTAAGTAGTCTACCCAACGTCACCACACCACTCCGTGAGGAGTTGGGATTCAAATTCAGGCAGTTTGTCTCCCAAAATCTACCTGCTCGACTTACGCTGAAATGCTCTTGTAAAACAGCAAGTAGATCATTAACAAAAGGAGTTAACTTATTTTAAAATTACTCAACTGTTTGAAGATGCTTAAAAAAAATCTGTGATCATTTAGTTTCTGTAGTTTAAAACTTAGTTTAAAACAAATTTATAACTTGCATAAAAATTTGCCAATTTGGTACATTTCTGCATTTATTCTTCATCTGGTTTCCCCATCACACTGTCGATTCCTCTAAAGCTTACGTGTTTTTGGCTTTGTAAATCTTCTTGGAACACAGTACATCCTCCTAGATTTTTTTAGGGAGGCAACAGCATACGTATTTACCTAATAATATCACACTGACCCACCTGAAGTTATTTACTCCATCTTTTTATTCTCAAGTTTTAGAAAATGTAATTTCTCCCATTATTATACAAAGTTAAAATTATGAGGAAATTTGAAAACAACTGGAATTTTTCTATTGATGGCCCTCAAATTTGCATGATGGAATTTTAGGGGGGGAAATCTTGTTATCCTTTTGGGGTAACATTTCTTGAATTCCCTTTCTGCCCATTTCCTTTTAATTTTACTTTTATTACAAACATTGCTAACTTATACAAAATTAGAGTTACCAATATTTTGTCAGTCTTGTTTAGTCTATCAGTCCCCCTTTTCTGTTATTATGCTAGAGAATTTGAAAATAATTCTCACATATCATATCATTATATTATTTTACCTGTAAAAAGCAAAAGCTTTTTCAATTACCTAAATTTATTACTAGATTTTTTAAAAATTTCAGAAAAAATGGAAAACTAGCTCTTAAGTTTTTTAAGTCTGAAGAAATGACAGAATGTTTTTGTTTTAATTGAGATATTATTTACCTGCAATAAAATGAAGAGTTCAATAAATCTTGAAAATCGCATACATCTGCATAACCCAAAATAAGATATAAAACATTTCTATCATTCTAGAAAGTTTTTTTGGACCCATTTCTGATCAACTTCCACTGCACCCCCCAGAGTTAAAAGAGGTAACCACTTTCTGATATCTATCACTGAAGATTAGTTTGTTTGGTTTTAAACTTCATGTAAGTGGAATCGGACAGTATTCTTTTGTGCCTTTCTTGTTTCACTCAGTGTAATGAATTGAGATTATCCATGTTCCTGTGTGTATTAATATTTTTTTTCTTTTAGCTCTTGACTAGCATTCTATTGTGGGACTGTGCCACAGATGAGTTATTCATGCTTCTGTTGATGGACAGATACCTGGGATGTTTCCAATATTTGTCTAATGTCAAGAAGGCCACTATGAACAATTTTGTACAGGACTTTTTGTGGACATAAGTTTTCATCTTTCTTGAGTAAATGGAATTCCTGGGTCATAGGGTACATCTCTGCTTAACTTTAAATTTCATGAGTTCTTTAAAGTGATCACAACATTTTATATTCTCATCAGCAATGTATGAGAGTGTCAGTTGCTCCACATTCTTGTTAAAATTGTCAGTCTTTTTTAACAGTTTTAGTAGGGGTGATATGAGGCTGTGTTTAATGTGTTTGAGAGAAAATTTTTTAAAAGGCACTAAATTTTTAGTGAAAAAAATTTGAATTTTTTTCCCAGAATATGCTTATAGACATGGAATTACAGAGGCTGTTGGTCTTCCAACTATTCCTGTTCACCCAATTGGATACTATGATGCACAGAAGTTTCTAGAGTAAGTTTTTTAAACACAATGGAATGTCTATTTGGTTAATTCTCTATAATGGCAGTCTTCACATTTTATGCTAATATCTCCATTATCCGATACTGAAATTCTCAGAGATGGGTGGAGCATGTAATTTTATTACCATGTTAAAGAATAGTGGTTCTGTTCTGGAATGTACTTTATATACTGGTGTAAAAGGTTAAAAAAAATGAACGTCTAATATCTTTGTAACTAGGAAAAAAAAGATAAGAAGGAAGGAGTGAAAGAAGGATCACATGGATTTGGATGTGAGTTTTCTTTAATCATGGTATTCACCATTCAACTGCTCTGGTTAGCGAGTTTGATATCAGCTGCACCCTCAGTGTGTAATAGAATTACTTGATTTCAAAAATCATAAATGCCGTTTACCTTATATGTTTGGAGTTAATTCAGCTTTGTAAGCTATTTTATACATGCAACTACCATTAATAACATAATTCTGTGGAAAAGTGCGTTTTGCATTCAGAACACCAGAATCAAACTTGAACTTTGGAAGCAAACTTATTTGGAAGTAAGAGATCACTTGTATATATTAAGTGGAATAAAAAAAAAAAATTTTTTTTAATAAGACAGTTCCTATTTCACCATCCATGCTTACTAAGGAATAATGAAGCATTCTGCGTGGTTGAAACTTAGCCTTTAAAAAACAAAACAATAACTGGGAGCTCCTAAAAATCAAACACCTATGCTCGTCCAAAGACTTCACCAAAAGAGTAAAAACATTACCTACAGATTGGGAAAAAGTTTTTAGCTGTGACATTTCCGATCAGTGTCTAATCTCTAAAATCTACATGGTACTGCAAAAACTCAACTACAAAAAGACAAATAGAAAATGGGCAAAAGATATGAACAGGCACTTCACTAAAGAAGACATTCAGGTAGCTAACAGATACATGAGGAAAAGCTCGCTATCGTTAGCCATTAGAGAAATGTGAATCAAAACTACAATGAGATTCCATCTCACTCCAACAGGGCTGGCAGTAATCCAAAAAACACAAAATAATAAATGTTGGAGAGGTTGTGGAGAGTCTGGAACACTTATACACTGCTGGTGGGGATGTAAAATGGTACGACCACTTAGGAAATCGATTTGGTGCAGTGTAGCAAGGGCAGGGGTTTGGGGACCATGGTTTCAGGGGACTTTTAAGTCAATTGGCCTAATAAAATCTATTAAGAAAACATTCTGCATCCCATTTTGGAGAGTGGCGTCTGGGTCTTAAACACTAGCAAGCGGCCATCTAAGAAACATCAATTGGTCTCAACCCACCTGGAGCAAAGGAGAATGAAGAACACCAAAGACACAAGGTAATTATGAGCCCAGGAGACAGAAAAGGCCACATAAACCAGAGACTACATCAGCCTGAAGATAGTGCCAGGCTACAACCAATGATTCCCCTGACAGGGAACACAACAGAGAACCCCTGAGGAAGCAGGAGACCAGTGGGATGCAGACCTCAAATTATAAAAAGACCAGACTTAATGGTCTGACTGAGACTGGAAGGACCCCAGAAGTCATGGTCCCCAGACCTGCCGTTAGGCCAAGACAGGAGCCATTCCAAAGCCAACTCTTCAGACAGGGATTGGACTGGACTATGGGATAGAAAATGATACTGGTGAGGAGTGAGCTTCTTGGCTCAAGTAGACACATGAGACTATTTGGGCAGCTCCTGTCTGGGGAAGAGATGAGAGAGGAGAGGGGGTCAGAAACTGGCTGAATGGACATGAAAATAGAGAGTGGAGGGAAGGAGTGTGCTGTCTCGTTAGACGGGCAGCAACTAGGAGTATATAGCAAGGTGTATATAAATTTTTATATGGAAGACTGACTTGGTTTGTAAACTTTCACTTAAAGCACAATAAAAATAAAATAAAGACAAGTGCATAACACAATAATTATAAATCTGTGTTGATGTAGGTATAACGTATAAAGATATAATCTGTATGACAGTAATAGCCCAAAGGAAGTAGAAGGAAATGAAACTATAGAGCAAATGCTTTGAATACTCTTAAAACTTGGTGTTACTCTGAACTAGATTGTTATAAGTAAATATACTAATTATAATTCCCTGTACAACCACTAAAAAAATAACTAAAACAAAATATATAGCTAAAGAAACAAATCGGTCCACTAGTTTTGAAATCAGGAAATTTGAGTACTCCAACTTTGTTCTTCTTTTTCAAGTTTGCTCTGGATATCCTGGGTCCCTTGAATTTCCATGTGAATTTTAAAATCAGCTTGTCCATTTCTTTGCAAAACAAAGCCAGCTGGGCTTTTTAATGGAGGTTATATTGAATTAATTTACTTTTACTTTTTATTTTATTTATTTTTAAAAATTTTTATTGTGCTTTAAGTGAAAGTTTACAAATCAAGTCAGTCTCTCATAAAAAATTTATATACACCTTGCTATATTCTCCTAATTGCTCTCCCCCTAACGAGACAACACACTCCTTCCATCCACTCTCTCTTTTCGTGTCCATTCGACCAGCTTCTTAGCCCCTCTGCCTTCTCATCTCCTCTTCAGACAGGAGGTGCCAACATAGTCTTATGTGTCTACTTGATCCAAGAAGCTCACTCTTCACCAGTATCATTTTCTATCCCATAGTCCAGTCCAATCCCTGTCTGAAGAGTTGGCTTTGGGAATGGTTCCTGTCTTGGGCTAACAGAAGTTCTGGGGACCATGACCGCTGGGGTCCTTCTAGTCTCAGTCAGACCATTAAGTCTGGTCTTTTTATGAGAATTTGAGGTCTGCATCCCGCTGCTCTCCTGCTCCCTCAGGGGTTCTCTGTTGTGTTGCCTGTCAGGGCAGTCATCAGTTGTAGTCAGGCGCCATCTTGTTCTTCGGCTGATGTAGTCTCTGGTTTATGTGGCCCTTTCTGTCTCCTGGGCTTATAATTACCTTTTGTCTTTGGTGTTCTTCATTCTCCTTTGCTCCAGGTGGGTTGAGACCAATTGATGCATCTTAGATGGCCTCTTGCTAGTGTTTAAGACCCCAGATGCCACTCTCCAAAGTAGGACCCAGAATGTTTTCTCAATAGATTTTATTATGCCAGTTGACTTAGATGTCCTCCGAAACCATGGTCCCCAAACCCCTGCCCCTGCTACACTGGCCTTCCAAGTGTTCAGTTTATTCAGGAAACTTCTTTGCTTTTGGTTTAGTCCAGTTGTGCTGACCTCTCCTGTATCGTGTGTTGTTTTTCCCTTCACCAAAATAGTTCTTATCTACGTCGGAATCGAGTCGACGGCAGTGGGTGTTTAGTGGGTATCTAATTAGTGAAAACCCCTCTCCCTTCTTTCCTCCCCACTCTGATAACCATCAATGAATATTTTCTTCTCTGTTTAAACTATTTCTCGAGTCCTTATAATAGTGGTCTTATACAATATTTGTCCTTTTGCAACTGACTAATTTCACTCAGCATAAAGCCTTCCAGATCCCTCCATGGTATGAAATGTTTCACAGATTCACCACCGTCCTTTATCAATGCGTAGTATTCCACTGTGTGGATATACCATAGTTTATTTACCCGTTCATCCCTTGATGGGCACCTTGGTTGCTTCCATCTTTTTGCTATTGTAAACAGTGTTGCAATGAATATGGGTGTGTATATATCTGTTTGTGTAAAGGCTCTTATTTCTCTGGGATATATTCCAAGGAGTGGGATTGCTGGATCGTATGGTAGTTCTATTTCTAGCTTTTTAAGGACAGTTGTCTCTTAAATCAGAGAGGAGAAGAAAATAATTACAGACAAAAAATACATTTATACTGTGCTTTACATTTATGTATATTGGTTCCTTTCCTTGTGCTCTTTTGCTCCTATGAATAAAACAAAAACCAAGCCTGTTGCCATGGAGCCGATTGCAACTCTTAACGACCCTATAGGTCAGGGTAGAACTGCCCTGTAAGGTTTCCAAGGAGCAGCTTGTGGATTCGAACTGCTGACCTTTTGGTTAGCAGCCAGGCTCTTAAGCCAAGCTCTTAACCACTGTGCTACCAGGACCTCAAAATTTGTCTTTTCATTTTTATCCTAAAGATAACTATTTCTTGTTGATCTCCTAAGAACAAATTCTCAAGTTATTTTGTGTGTGTGTGCATGGGAATGTCTTAACTTCTTCATTTCTGAAAGGTAGTTTCACTGGATATAGAATCTTTGGTTGGCAATCTTTTTCTTTCTGCTCTTTGAATATTTCATTCCATTGCCTCTTTGCCTCCAGGGTTATCTCCTGAGAGACAACCACTAGTGGAAAGTACAGGATGGTCCCCCTGTATCTTTCTACCTTTGTTAATCAAAGAAAATTATGCAGGCTTTGGGGGCTGGAAGTTGAACCGAAGGCCTTTTCCCTTGCTCCTCCTCTTTTCCTAATAAGATATGCTTGAAAGTACTTTGTAAAGAAATACACCTTTGGGAATATTTTTATCAGTGGTATAAGTAACATAACAGAAAATTCCAGAGAGTTAGACATCAAGATGTTGCTTAAGAACATGCTCTGGAGAGCACTTTTAACATGGTTTACCGTTGGAAACTGATAACCAAAACCGAAATCTGTTGCCGTTGAGTCAATTCCAATTCATAGCGATCCCATGCAACAGAGTAGAACTGCCCCATAGGGCTCCTAAGGCTGTAAATCTTCGTGGAAACAGACTGCCACATCTTTCTCCCGAGGAGCAACTGGTGGGTTCAAACCACCAACCTTTCATTTAGCAGCTGAGTGCTTAACCACTGCACCGCTAGGGCTCCTACAGACTGATAACATGCAGTGCTAATTCTTACCAATGATTTGAATCTCAGCTCTATCACTTTCTAGCTGTGTGACGTTGGGCATGTTACCTAATCTCTCTAAGCCTCAGGATCCTCATCTGTGAAATGGGAATAGTAACAGAACTGACCTCATAAGAGTTGTAGTAGGGAACAAATGGCCTATTTTATGGAAAGCATTTCTCATGATCCCTGGCCCAGAGAAGCTATTGTGAACAGAAGCAAATTAATTCACATTGTAACTTCTAACATCAAAGTTTTCTTTCAACTAATAATATTTTTTGTGTTCAACAGAAAAATGGGTGGATTATCACCACCAGATAACAGCTGGAAAGGAGCTCTTAAAGTGCCCTACAATGTTGGACCTGGCTTTACTGGAGGCTTTTCTACACAGTTAAGAGGCTATTTTTATTTTCACTATTTCTAGGGAGAACCTTTTGTGTTTGAAACAATCACAGAAGAAGATAGACAAAGTAAACCCAGCAGGAAACAAAACTACAGATTACAGAAGGGAATAGTCTTGCATCATTTCGATTGACGAACATAATTTTTTGTCTGCATACATTTAGAAATGTTTTTTTATATAAATGATGGGTAAGATTTAAAAATCATCATGGGCAGTAAACTTTTAACCAATTTTTTGAGAATTTGTCCTTTGTTTTTGCATTAGAAAAGTCAAGATGCATATCCAGTCAAACAGTAAAGTGACAAGAATTTACAATGTGATTGGAACTCTCAGAGGAGCCGTGGAACCAGGTAAATCAATCATTGAAAAATATTGATGGAGCAACTCTTAAGTGCCAGGCACTGCTCTGAGCTCTAGGAGTGTAAGGCAAAGCAAGTCTTTCCCCTAATGGAACTTACATAAACACAAAATACATAAGTATGAGAAAATTTTTTATTATGATACATGTTGTGAAGAAAAGAAAACTAAGTGTTGGGGTGAGGCTGGTCACAAGACCAAGGTGTATGATGAACTATACATCTTCAACTAAACCATCAAGGGAGGAAGGGCAGGGAGAAATTGTTTTGATATGTTTCTGTAAGTTTTCTGGATTTACTCACCACATATTTTGTGTGGGTAAATATCTTTATTATAACTATAAATGAAAGGTTTATAACTATAAATGAAATTTAAGGCCACCTTGAATTAATACACTCTTTCTACAGTTTTGGAGCCCTGGTGGCATGTTGGTTAAGAGCTCAGCTGCTAACCAAAAGGTTGGCAGTTGGAATTCAACAGCCACTCCTTGGAAACCTTATGAGGCAGTTCTATTCTGCCCTATGTAAAGGTTTGCTGTGAATTGCAATCAACTCGATGGCAATGGGCTTGGTTTCTTTTTGTTGTTGTTTATTTTATATAGTTTTATTTTCCACAACTAAAGTCAGTATATGTTGTTATTTTTGTTACATGCTTTCAGATAGGTTCCAAATCATACTGACCCTATGTACAACAGAAGGAAACACTGCCTGGTCCTGCACCATCCTCACAATCACTTCCATGTTTGAGCCCATTGTTGCAGCCACTGTGTCAGTCCACCTCGTTAAGGGTCTTCTTTTTCAGTGACCCTCTACTTTATCAAGTATGATGTCCTTCTCCAGGGACTGATCCCTCCTGACAACATATCCAAAGTACATGAGATGAAGCCTTGCCGTCCTCGCTTCTAAGGGGCATTCTGGCTGTACTTCTTCCAAGACAGATTTATGCATTCTTCTGGTGGTCCATGGTATATTCCATATTCTTTGCCAACATCATAACTAAAAGGCATCAATTCTTTGGTCTTCCTTATTCATTGTCCAGCTTTTATGTACATATGAGGCAATTTGAAAACACCACGGCTTGATTCAGGTGTGCCTTAGTCCTCAAAGTATCATCTTTGCTTTTGAATACTTTAAAAAGGTCTTTTGCAGCAGATTTGCCCAGTGCAATATGTCACTTGATTTCTAAACTGCTGCTTCCATAGCCATTGATTGTGGATCCAAGTGAAATGAAATTCTTGACAACTTCAGTATTTTCTCCATTTATCATGACGTTGCTTATTGGTCCAGTCCTGAGGATTTTTTTTTTCTTTATGTTGAGATGTAACCAATACTGACAGCTGTAGTCTTTCATCTTCATCAGTAAATCCTTCAAGCCCTCTTCACTTTCAACAAACAAGGTTGTGTCATCTGCTTTGTTAACAAGTCTTCCTCCAATTTTGATGCCATGTTCTTCTTCATAGAGCCCAACTTTTTGGATTATTTGCTCAGCATACCAATTGAATAAGTATGGTGAAAGGATACAACCCTGACACACACCTTTCCTGACTTTAAACCATGCAGTATCCCCTTGTTCTGTTCCAATGACTGCCTCTTGGTCTATGTACAGGTTCCTCATGAGCACAATTAAGTGTTCTGGAATTCCTATTCTTTGCAAAGTTATCGATAATTTGTTATGATTTACACAGTTGAATGCCTTTGCATAATCAATAAAACACGGGTAAACATCCTTCTGGTATTCTCTGCTTTCAACCAAGATCCATCTGACATCAGCAATGATATCCCTTGTTCCACGTTCTCTTCTGAATCTGGCTTGAATTTCTGGCAGTTCCGTGTTCATATACTGCAGCAACCATTTTTTTGAATTATCTTCAGCAAAATTTTACTTGTGTGTGATAGTAATGATATTTTTTTTATAATTTCCACATTCTGTTTGATCACCTTTCTTTTGGAATTGGCACAAATATGGATCTCTTCCAGCTGGTTGGCCAGATAACTGTCTTACAAATTTCTTGATATAGATGAATGAGTGCTTCCAGCATTGCATCTGTTAGTTGAAATACCTCAATTGGTTTTCCATCAATTCCTGGAGCCTTGTTTTTTGCCAATGCCTTCAATGCAGCTTGGACTTCATCGTTCAATATCATCAGCTCTTGATCATATGCTACGTCCTGAAACGGCTGAAAATCTACCAATTCTTTTTGATATAATGACCGTGTCTTCCTTCCATCTTCTTTTAATGCTTCCTGTGTTATTCAGTATTTTGCCCATAGAATCCTTCAGTATTGTAGCTCAAGGTTTAAATTTTGTCTTCGGTTCTTTCAGCTTTTGTTTTTCTAACTCCAGCTCTTTGCACATTTCCTTCTAATACTTTATCTTCTCGAGCTGCCCTTTGAAATCTGTTCAGCTCTTTAACTTCATCATTTTTTCCTTCTGGTTTTGCTACTCTACATTCAAGAGCAAGATTCAGAGTCTCTTCTGACATCCATTTTTGTTTTTTCTTTCTTTCCTTTCTCTTTAATGACCTTTTGCTTTCTTCATGTGTGATGTCTTTGATGTCATTCCACAACTCGTCTGGGCTTCGGTCATTAGTACTGAATGTGTAAAATCTATTCTTGAGATGGTCTCTAAATTCAAGTGGGATATACTCAAGGTTGTACTTTGGCTTTTGTGGACTTGTTTTAATTTTCTTCAGCTTTAACTTTAACTTGCATATGTGCAATTGATGGTCTGTTCTGCAAACTACCACAGTATGACAAACTGACAGATGAGTGGATTTTAGATAAATTTTAGTTATATATAATGTTAGCTTAGATGTACACAGTACTTTTCCACTAAATATCACTAGTTATACATCCATTCCAGCTACTCTTTTACAACGCCAAATTAGAAGTAAAACGTAGGAATTATAGAAATTTCTCTAAAACTACACATCCTTTTCATAAGAGATTTAAAATGACATCTGTAATAAATCCCTATTAAAGTCTTAGTTCATTGTTTCAGTTCCTCAGGAAATATTTTATTACTTATTTCTCATAAAAACAGATACAGTTCAGTTTCTTCTCTTTCTTACATGCAGCCAGTGCTTTGTTTCAGGGATCATTAATATTGATGTACTTCCAAAGAGTACTAACCAACGTATAACAACTGACTTTTACTCAAAAAAAAAACCTGTTGCCACTGAGTTGATTCTGACTCATGGCAACCCCATGTGTGCCGAGAAGAACTGTTCCATATGGTTCTCAAGGCTGTGACCTTTTAGAAGCAGATTGCCAGGCCTGTCCTCTGAGGCACCAGCCATTCAGTTAGTAGTCTAGTGCTTAACAGATTGCACTACGCAGGGACTCTTGGCTATTACTCAGCACCTATTATGTGCCAACTCTGTGCTAGTCATGGAGATGAAGAGATAAAAGAAAAAAAAAGAAAAAACCCAGACCAGGAACAAGGAGCCTACAATTAGGATGGGGAGTCAGACATTTAAGTGTGATAAATGCTAAATCAGATACGAAAATATTGCCCCAAGAGCTGGGCAGGCAGAGTAATTCCCTCTTCCTGTAGAAAATAAGGAAGGTTCATAGAGGGGAAAAATATTTGAACTGTGCCTTGAAAATTGAGTAGAAGGAATGGGAAATAGACAACTTACTACACTACCACTGTGTTCTCTCACTCTGAACATACTGGAAACAGAAAGTGGTAAGCCAGGTAAGGGAAGAGTAACGGAGTATCATAGAAAGACTTGGATAAGGGTAATTTCATGGGCTATGGTTTGAATAAGTTACTACTATAATTATTGTAATACATTGAAGTACATGTTTTTATCTTGGCTTGAGCTTCTTCAGATAGAGGAAACATATATCAAAATCAGAACAAAATAATATATTTACACAAGTCTTCCAGAGCTTATTGTTTTTTTTTTTTGAGTTGTGAAAGTTTCATGTGAGATGCAATTGAACTATTTGCAATTTGCTGTATTACTGACCTGAAATGACTAGTGATCTTGCAATGATGCTTTCTAGACAGATATGTCATTCTCGGAGGTCACCGTGACTCTTGGGTATTTGGTGGCATTGACCCTCAGACTGGAGCAGCTGTTGTTCATGAAATTGTGAGGAGTTTTGGAAAGCTGAAAAAGGAAGGTAATATAAACAGAGAGTAACACTCTGAGCCTCAGTTTAGTCCTCTGTAAAGTGTCATATTAGTACCTCATAGGTTTGTGCGAAGGGTCAGCAGGACTGATATCCATAAAGTATGCCATTTTGGTAGCTAGAGCACTTAGTAGTTCTTAGTAGCATCGAGTAGCTTTCAATAAGTCACGGCTATATTGCCTATATTGGTTCATTAATTACATTTTTTATTTTTGCACTTATTTACCTAACAGTATTTATATTATTGATATTTGTGTGTTAATTATAATCTGTATAATATGAAATAAAGAAATTACATTGTTAGTGGTTAGTGCTGGGCACTGAGAAAATGAAAATGGGTTTCTTCACTGAAGAGGCCACAATGGAGTAGTTCCGAAGCCAACACTTCATGATCAGGGAACTGTGAGTAGAAGTTCCTTGAGCTCTTCCAGCCTCACGTTCAGGTCCAGGTACTAAGTAGCTGAGGAGGCAGAGGCTTCTCAGAAGACACTGGTCTTGCTGCCTTAGAGGATTCTGCAAAATCTCGTTATCTGCATTCTCTTACCCCCAGCCCAGGTTTGCTTTCCCAGAAATAAGGATTATATTCTTACCACAATTACTTACTTCAGTCATTTTAGAATATTCATATGAAAATTAAAATAGCATTTAAAGTTGGTTTTTAAGATGATCACTACATATTGAGAGTAGAAAGCCCACTGTGTTTATTGACCTTGCAAACATGGTGTCTAAAGGCTGTAAAATGTGATTCATATTTTTGTTATCAGCAATGAAAACTAGGGGAAAAATACGGTAAGTTTGCATAGATCTTATTTCCTCAGTGAAGCAAAGTGTTTTCACATTCATTATCTATTTTGAACTGATAGTATCCCATCAGAAGTTCACCTAGTGGCCTCTGTTCTAATTTTACAGGTAAATTAACAAGATTTACAGAATCAAGTAACTCACCCAAGCTATGTAACTAGTACATGGCAGAGTCAGAGAGCCAGAGCGCAAACCCAGTTATATGGCTATCGTTCCACTAAACCATGATGCCTCTATTTAAATTAAAATACAAAGGCATTCCATTTTTTTTTTTTCCAACACAGGTACCTTACATTTTAAGAAAAGAGAACTCTGGATCCCTGAATTTCCGTAGTTCTTTAGAGTAGGGTCATGCATAATTTTATTACAAAAGGTTTCAGTCGTTTCACAAGAAGATTCCCTCTAATAAATGCATAGCATCACTGTGACAACTATACAATATGCTGAAAGGATGGAATAATGAGGACTAATAAACTAAAAAAAGGAAATTTGAACAGTGCTATTAACAAACTTGACAAAAATAAAACACTGGGCTCAATGGCAGTAAGATACACATTTTTAATCAGCACATATGAAATAATTATTAAAATATTAACAACTTAAAATTTTGGGATCATTGATTAGTATAGAAATAGTATATTGACTGCTATCAGCATTATTCCACTGAATCCCCCCTGACAATCGACAATCAAATAGTGTGGTTATCAATAAGCCGTTTTTCCTGGTGCATAACTAAGGAAACTGAGGCTTAGTTAGTCTGAATAACATTTCCTTGATCACGCTGCTAGTAAGTGAGAGAATCGAGGTTTGAAGCCAGATCTTTCTTTAATTCCAAGGTTAGTTTTATAACCTCCAAGTCTTATGACCTCCCTATTGAATTGTGTAGTTTTCAGCAGCAGCAGCAGACATTAGTATTGCTAACTGAGTCCCTGTTGACTCATTCTGGCAGAGAATGGAGTGGCATCACACAGCCAGATGACACTGAGCAGTTGTTCATGTGATGCAGGAATAATAGGGCACAGTTCTAAAAGATTTTCTCAGCTACATCTGCTCTCAGAATGCCAACCTCATCTAGCATTTTCTTCTTTTGCTCTGGGCAGTTACAGACACTGATGCCTTCCTGAGCATACTCTATTATTATAAGCCTAATAAAATATTTTGTGCCCTCCCAGGATTTTTTCTACGTCTAAATTTTATTTTCATTTTCAGTACAATTGTATTATCTTGTATTGACAGATTCGTTTTAACATCCTATAAAAGGAAATTATGTAAGATTCACACTATAATCCAAACTCCCTAACATAACCCACACAGTTTCTTTCCCCTTTTTGAGCTTGGTAATGTCTTGAATATATTACACATTTTCTGAATATGTGTGTGTGTGTGTGTGTATATATATATGCATGTACGTACATACTATATTTTAGGATGGAGACCCAGAAGAACAATTTTGTTTGCAAGCTGGGATGCCGAAGAATATGGTCTGCTTGGTTCTACTGAGTGGGCAGAGGTTAGTTGGTAATTTGCTACAAGATAAATTTTCACAGTAATAATAAACCAGTCAGGACTTAATTACCATCACAGAACATTTACTAGACCCCTTGAAAAGTAACTCTACCTGCATGTATTGTTTTTGTCATTTTTTTTTTTTTTTGGCTTTGTATAATGGAAGCGTTAGTTGTAAATGTTTGTAAAAATTTGTTCCACTAACTTCCAGTCACATTGTAAGTATTTTTTGGCTCCTATTATACTCCAGACTTCCATTTTCTTGGAAAATAAGCAGTACTCCTGTAGACCTAGTTGAAACTTTTACAAGAAAGATTTAGGCTTGTGTCAGGAAGGGCCTAAATACTTTGAGGGTGTAATTTGTCTATATCAATGTTGTACTTTTTTTCATCACTCAACGTTGCACTTTTTTTTTTCAGTTTCTTTCTTACATTCAGAAAGCTTAGGAAATTGCATGTTTTGGAGACTCAGAATCCACAATGACTTCTCAAAAAAAAAAAAAATTGTTCTTTTGGTCAGTGTTCTAAAAATGTGTAGTTATCAATCTGACCAATAGATGGTAGCATCTTGCAGGAGATAGTCTCCGTACTTGACTATTTCAGGGTATATAGAGACATAATTTAACTTACCGCATTTTATAACACCATACATTTTAAATAGCTCATTCCCTGTGAGTCAGGCAAGATTCTCTACTTCCACTTCAGAGTTTCTCGGATCATGCACATTTGTTAAGAAAATTGTGTGAAGGATATATTTATTGTGGTTAAAAAATCCACTCCTTTTCCACTTGCCCTATTAAGTATGTGGACACTCTTATCTTAAATTTTAGTCTTAAAAAGTTTTAGATGTAGTTCCTTACCAAAAATTTTTATTGAAATTCTTTCAAACCAGTTCTTTTGGAGATTTTATATGTCAAATTGTGCTTTACTTGGGCCAGCTGAATTTAGAAATCTGTATACAATAAATGTAAACGTCAATTTGTGGAGGGGGGGGACTGGGGTATATGGCTGTATGCTTATGTTTTTCTTTCTTTTTTGTTATAGGATAATTCTAGACTCCTTCAAGAACGTGGTGTGGCCTATATTAATTCTGATTTTTCTATAGAAGGTGAATATTGTTGGCTTCAGAGGAAAAGATGTGAATATGCTAGTAGGAGCCATTTAGTTCATAAATTATGCAGTAACAATGCCGGCAAATCCAATAACATGTGGATGGGAATCTGTTGATTTTTTTTTTTTTTTCATTTGCTTTGCACTAAGTGCTAATTAGAAAAGCAGCACTCTTTAATTTGCTTCATCGGTTAGATTACCTTATGTGTTATAGGAATTCAGTAAATACCTGTTGAATGAATGAGGAAATCATGGAACTAAAGAGTTCCATGATTTCAGAGTGGGATGGAGGAAACTACACTTTAGGTTTAATCCCTAGTTTCATCATAATAACAAACATATAAGTTTTGAAAAAATGCCGATTTACTAAAATTTCATCATTCACCAAGTGTTTTGCTTTTTCTTCAATTCATCAAATATTTACTGAGCATCTCCTGTATGCAGTGTGCTTTGTCATGGAGTCAGAAAAGTCAGAGGTAACTAGGTAGGGAACAGTCTTACTTAATAGAGATAATAAAATAAATCAATCTAGAATTATGTTACGGAAACCCTGGTGGCGTAGTGGTTAAGTGCTACGGCTGCTAACCAAAAGGTCAGCAGTTCGAATCTGCCAGGCGCTCCTTGGAAACTCTGTGGGGCAGTTCTACTCTGCCCTATAGGGTCGCTGTGAGTCAGAATTGACTCAACAGCAGCGGGTTTGGTTTTTTGGTCAGGATTATGGTATATGAAGGTACTGTAAGAAATAATACAATCAAAATTCTCTGGGGGGGGTCAGAGGAAAAAGAAAAAGAAACTTCAGGAAAGGCTTGAGAAATGAGAGAGGCATTTGAGATAGGCCTTGAGGAATGAATAAGCTTCTAAGAAACTATGACTCAAAGTAAGGGACATTCTCAGGTTTCCATGAAGATTTCTGTGCGGATCAAACAGTCCATTGTCGCTACACTCCAGCCACAACACTCTTCTTTTCACTCCTTGGTAATAGGCAACATCCCAGCCATTGCAACTCCTATTTCCTATACAGGCAGTCTCCATTTATGACGGGATCCTGTTCTGATGATTCCGTTGTAAGTCAGTTCCAGTGTAAGTCGAATATCACGTTTTTTCCTTTTTTTTAGGTTTCATTAGTATTGCCTTTTATTATCAGTATCTTTATAAAACTGATCTTTATTTGTGTGTAGTGGTTGAAAGCATTACGTATAAACTTACAGATGTATTTTAATACATACATACATAAAAAACACAAATAATAAAAATTTACTCCGATGATGAAGGATTGGAATGTGGGCATTTTGTCGGTTGCAGTAATAACTCCACTTGTGGAAGGTTCTGGATCATCTGGATTACCCCTGGGAATGGGGATGGCTTTTCTAGTCAGAAAATGAGTGAGAGTTGTCTGTATGGTCCTTTTGTTTTTTTCTTCATATATTTTGCAGTAACAACTCACTGCTTTCTGAATCTGCCTGTAGATTTTAGCAAGGCCATCAGCGTTTGGGCCCATGTTTTCAAGCAACTAAAGCCCATGATTTAGTTTAGAAAAAGCTCCAGCTAATCTTTTCACTATAAAAATTTTTGACAACTTCTCTCCTTCCTCTTCTTCATTATTATTTTTCTTCTTCAGCGTTTTTGCCTCTTCAAAATCCATCAAGTCCTGATCTTTCAATTTCCCTTCTTCATGATCTATAAGCTGTTCAACCTAGGCAATATCAAGTTCTAAATTCAGCCTTCCTGCCATGTGGACGATTTTCCCTCTGATCTCTTCCATTATATTATCCTGATCAAATGCTTGGAGCATGTTCACACAGTGTTCACGTAACTCAGCATTTTTTTCCATATCACCTACATGCATTTTCCCATAACTTCCTCCCAGGAAGATGCAATGTTCCAAATACACTGAAGTCATAAGTGTGGTTCATCATAGCTCGAACAAGTCAGGGACTACCTGTGTGTCCTTCACTGGTCGTTTTACTTCATTTTTCCCATGCCTCTGATTGGATGATAAATACCATCAAGCATCAAACAATACAAGAAGTCATATATTTTTGCACTTCTCATGTTAAAAGGTAAAATTTTACAAATAAAGCTAAAATCCCCATTAAAGCAACTCCCAAATCTTACTTGCTCTCCAAAGGTACTACTGCCCTCAGTTTAGAATAGAATTTAGCTCACACAAAGTAGGAGCAGCGCAGCAGGTGCAAGTGTTTTTCATGTGAAAATGGATCTAATCCTCAGGATAACCCTGTGAGGC
Source organism: Loxodonta africana (assembly GCF_030014295.1). Classification (NCBI taxonomy): domain Eukaryota; kingdom Metazoa; phylum Chordata; class Mammalia; order Proboscidea; family Elephantidae; genus Loxodonta; species Loxodonta africana. The sequence continues at coordinate 107,992,270 of NC_087348.1, forward strand.
AAATACTTTCATTGTTTCCGTTGTATAGAACAGGAAACAGACTCAGCAGGGATCAGTAACTTTCCCAAGGTCATACAGTTAGTGAATGAATAGTTGAGCTGACCTGTTGCAACTTTTTCTGTCTAACCAGTACTCTCTAGTGCCTCTCACTGTTCTATACCTTGCAGACTCTTGGCGTCATATGGCAGATAAAAGGGGTGTGCAACCTGCCTTTCTCACTGAACAACACGTCACGGATAACTTTCCATGTTCCTACATATAGATCTGCCTCATTTAAAAGTAAAAGTTCAGCATTGTATTCAATAGGGAAATTTCTTTAACGGTCCGGTTGCTTCAATTTGTTGCAGTAAATACCTTATATTTACATGCCATCTTCTACATAAAATGAGGGTACAGAGTGACAAGTACAATGCTTGGGTGTGGATATGTGCATTTAAATTGTAGTAAACGCTGCCAAACTCCTTCCCTACCCCCAAAAAGAGCTGAGTCAGCTTTTATCAGTATTTCTTCTGTTTTTAATATTTCATTGACTATTTGTGCTTTTTTTTTTTCCTTCCAGATGAATTATGGAATTAGCTTTTCAAGTTCCATGAACAATTCCATTGTGGTGCCACTATTCATTTATAAAGCCTGTCTTTTTGCTGTTCCCAGACGTGATCCTTACACTTTGGGATAAAGCTTTTTGCCATTCTTTGAATGCACCATGAACTTTGACATTTCTGGGCGTTTGTAAAGGCTATTCCCTTAGCTCCAAATGCCATTTCTTTTTTGGCTCAGCTAGCTCCTTCTGATTCTATGAGACTCAATTGAAGAGTCCTAGTACCTCCCCGCCCTGCATTCTGACATCTGCACCTTCCTGTGCTCCCACAGCTCCCCAAGGGAACCTCTAGGGGCTGGTTTGTTTGATTCTCACATGCACCAGATGGAGAACTCCTGAGGAAAGGGGATTCCATTTCTGCTCTCTATTGAGAACAGCCTAGACAGTACCTGGCTCACAAATTCACTTTTCCTACAAATACTTACTGAGTAAATGCTAAATAAATACCAGGGCTGCTGTAGGCACTGGGAGTATGGCAGTGAATAAAAGAAAGTACCTTCTCCAAATGACCAGATAATTAAAACAAACAAGCTATGAAAAAAAAAAAAAAAAACAAGCAAATAAGTAATATGTTCGGTAGATAAGTGATATGAAGAAAAATAAAACAAGGTCAAGAGAGAAAGTGGCTAGGATGGTGGTAGGAAGAGTATCTGTTTTATGTAGGGTGATCAGAGAAAGCCTTTTAGAAAACATGACACCTGAAAACATGTTTTAGAAAACATGACACATCTAAGTGACGTGGGGGAGTAAGCCATATATGCTGAGGAAATAGTACTTGCAAAGACTCTGAGGTGGGAGTACGCTTGAGGCAGGTGGAAGGAGAAGAGTTTGGAGAGATGGACTGGAGCTGTTTCATGCAGGGCTCTGTGGGGCATGGTGAGGATGTTGGATTTTATTGAGTGAGATGGGAAGCCATTGGGGATTTTTTATCTGATTTATATTTTATAAGGATCATTTTGGCTGGGGAGTTAGCAATGGTCTTTAAATGAAAAAATAAAAGAAAGAACTGAAATAAAATACAGTTGATCTTACCTTTCAGGAAACTACACTCTGAGAGTTGACTGTACACCACTGATGTTCAACTTGGTATACAACCTAGCAAAACAGGTAAAAGAAAATTACATGTAATTTAAGAAAATTTAAGTTCTGCAAATGAAGTTTCCTTGAAGTGCCATTATTATTTTAAACATCTGTGTTGTTTTATGACTTTTTTTCATATTAATAAATAGCACCCAGCCTTGGTGGCGCAGTGGTTAAAAGCTCAGGCTACTAACCAAAAGATTGGCAGTTTGTATCTACCAGCCACTTCTTCGAAACTCTATGGGGCAGTTCTACTCTGTCCTATAGGGTCGTTATGAGTTGGAATCGACTTGACAGCAATAGGTTTGGTTTGGTTTTTGGAACCAAGTGTTGGATCCCTGGTGGCACACTGCTTAAGAGCTCAGGCTGCAACGATTAGTCAGCAGTTTGAATCCACCGGCCACTTCTTGGAAACCCTATGGGGCAGTTCTACTCTGTCCTATAGGGTTGCTATGAGTCAGAATTTGGCTCGAAGGCAACAGGTTTGGTTTTTTTGGTTTAACCAAGTGTTTGCATACATTAACTCATTTCTCCCCTCCCCACAGTGAGGCAGTCTTTGGATAGCATTATGTCTACCGTCCCATTTTGAAGATAAGCAAATTGAGCTCGAAGGGGATTAGCCACCACTATAATGCAACTTGGAAACCCTGGTGGCATAGTGGTTAAGAGCTATGGCTGCTAACCAAAAGGTCGGCAGTTCAAATCCACCAGGTGCTCCTTGGAAACCCTATGGGGCAGTTCTGCTCTGTCCTATGGGGCAGCTATGAGTTGGAATCGACTCAAAAGCAATGGTTTTTTTATTTTTGTGTGTGCAACTTGTACCAGAGGACTTGATTCTGTGGTTTAACTCCTTAGTTTTAAAAACTGAATTATACTCCTTAATATAGTGATGCCAATTAATTCAGGACCCAGGAAAGTTTAAAAGTTCTAACTGATTGAAAAAGAATATGCATAAAAATACCTAGTGCCAACTTCCAAGGGCAAATCAATTTGGAGCAGAAGCTAGGATACCAGGTACCTACCCTTCCTGACTGCCTGAACTTTGCCCTGGGCTCCAGTTCACTGAGCTCTGTGCTTAGTAGAGTGTGAGCCTGGCTGAGAGACAGGAGTTTCTGACAGCAGTACTCAGAACTGGGCCTGGCCAAGCAGTGGTACCTGAATTCCAACAGGACTGATAGCCAACTCTTCACCTTAGTCCTCCTTCCCCATGAATCCACCAGTTTCTAAATGGTTGCTTAAGACCATCAAGGTCACTGGCATCACCTCCCTTTATTTATTCATTCATTTAATAGTGAGTTTACTGCCTAGTCAGCATAAGGCTCTATGCTAGCTCCTGGAAATACAAAGACAGAAGATAGCAGGTGCCTTCCAGAGAAGCTCAAAGTCTGGTGGAGGGACAGGCAAGTGCACAAATCAGTAGAATATAGTATACGATGAGTTTTATGTGTGCGGTGAAAAATGAGATTCTTTACCGTAGAATTCAGCAAGGGTGCTGATTCCTGTGCCACACAATCTTTTGTTCAGCAAAAGATCATCTGTGGCTGCCTGGGACTGCAGCTCTGGCTCAGACCTTAACTTCCAGTTATGTTCTTCTTTGTGAAAGCAACATTATTGTCTCATGAAGCTGCTCTAAGTTTTTGGACATTGTCGTTGTTGTTTTTAGTTGCCATTGTGTCGATTCCAACTCATGGCAGCCTCATGTGTACAGAGTAGAACTGCTCCATAGGGTTTTCAAGGCTGTGATCTTTTGGAAGTGTATCTCCAGGCCTTTCTTCCCAGGCACCTCTGGGAAAATTTGAACCACCTTTCAGCTAGTAGTTCAGCACTTAACTGTTTGTGCCCTTCAGAGGCTCCTATTTTTGGACAGAGGAGGGTGCTTTTAAAACACTTTTGTTAGAATGAATTACTTTCTCTTCAGCGTAGGACTGAAAAGAATGCTGAGTGTCATGATACTTCCCGGGTTCAGTCATTAAATAGCCCTTTGACAATGTTGTTCCCAGAAGTTGTATTTAATTATGTCTCAGCTATGTAGCCTATGGCCAGTGAATATGTAAGGTGGTATGCAATCAGAGGAGGGGTACCCAGACTGGCCTAGGGTGGTGGTTGTTGTCAGCTGCTACAGAGTTGGCCCTGACTCATGAGAACTCCATGCACAATGGGGTCACACCATTGTGATCCATAGGGTGTTCACTGGCTGATTTTTGGAAGTGGACGGACAGGCCTTTCTTCCTAGCCTGTCTTAGTCTGGAAACTCCACTGAAACCCGCTCAGCATCAAAGCAACACGCAAGCCTACACTGACGGATGGGTGGTAGCTGTACATGAGATACACTGGCTGGGAAACTTAGAATTCTACCACTGAACCACCTCTACCCTCTGGCCTGTGGTAGGGCAAGTTGAAACTGGCTCCCCAGAGAAGCTGAGTCCTGAGGGAGGAGGAGGTATTCTGTTGAAGTAGGAAATGGCATTTTGCAAAGGGAGCAGAATGTGAAAACATGGCCAGAAGGGCACAGTACACTTGTTCTCACATTTATAGGTTTAAAAAAGTTTTTTAAGTAGTTGTGTATATACGATTTTTATCTTTTTTTTTTTTTACTTACAAATTCATATAGGAGTCCCTGGGTGACACTCCTATAAACATTTTTAAACTGAATTTGTTGAAAGTTAGAGCCTATGATTTTTTATTAAATATGAAATGAAATAATTTATACCAAATGTTCAATGACCTATACATAACTATGGACATTAATTAAAAGTTAGTTTGCCAAGTGTTTTTGACACAATTAACACCAAATCTTCTGAGTCTAGAATTCAATGATAGATTGTATTTTACTCTCTTAGTTCTCTCATCTATAAAATCAGAAAATGTATCTACAGCCCAATGTTTAACACAATTACAATAAAACCAAACCAAGCCCATTGCCATCGAGTCAATTCCGACTCATAGCAACCCTATACATACTCAATTAATTAAATGAAATATTAATTTCACTGTTTCATTATTTATTATTTAATGATTTTGATAACCTTACTGGCAAGAAACAATAATAAAAGAAATACTTTCCCTTAACTAGCTTTCCTCTTTTCATTTTCTTTCTTATAAAAGAAGAAGAAATATTTTTTTTTGAGCATAGCTTCTCTCAATTCAGAAAAAAATACTCCCCCCCCCCCAAATAAATAGTATAAGCATTTACCTAAAGACACTTGGCTTGGTTCAGACTTTCTGAAGCCATTGAGACTAGATAAACTCCTGAAATTATTGCCCTGAGATAATCTTTAAACCAAAAATATCCTCTGAAGTCTTCTTTAAATCAAAGAATAGTTTAGCTTAATTAGTAAGAATGTCTGCCTCGAGCATTGTGCTCTTTTCATAACTGTCTATATGAGATCAAATTAGTAACAACAACTTGAAAACTTAGGGGCAGTGAGTTTATGTTAATGAGGGAGGAACAATTTGGAAAAGGAGGGTGAGCATGGTTATATGACCTGGAGAATGTACTCAGTGTCACTGAGTTGTACATATAGAAATTGTTGAATTGATGTATGTATATTCTTAACAACAGCAACAGCAAAATAAAATAAATTAAAAAACAGTAAAGACAATGGCTTGGTAATAATTTAGTGTAGCTTTCTTTTCTATACATTCCATGCATTTTTTTTATATAATATAGTTGTGCCCATACGTATCACGAGCATTTGTCCATGTTGTCAGAAAATCGTGACTGTAATGTTAAATGACTACTAGCATATGGATTGCATCTCTTAGTTTGCTGACCAACAGGCTACTATTCCCTCCCTGGTTAAAGGACATGTTAGGTTTCAATATAACTGGTTTGTAAGTATTCTGTGTTTTTACTTTTAATTTGTGTAGCTGAAAAGCCCTGATGAAGGCTTTGCAGGAAAATCTCTTTATGAGAGCTGGAAAGAAAAAAGTCCTTCACTCGACTTCAGTGGCAAGCCCAGGTAAATGAACAAACAAACAAACAACACACACACACACAAAACCTTTCTGCTGAATTCATGATGGGATTGTGTTAAAAATAAAAGGATGTTTTCTATCTTGAGTGATAAAAATTTAACTCTTCAAAAGGCTCTAAAACCTGATAAAAGCAATGCTTAGGTTCACAAGTAAAACACTATTGCTTGCCTTGAAGCTAAAATCTGTATGGCATCAAAAAAACTGTTCTCTTTTGAACAGGTAATATTTACATGTAGTACAGAACTCAAAGGCCGTTGTGGATATAATGGTGAAAAGTAATTCCCCCTTACATTTGTGTCCCCCTAGTTCTATGGGGGCAGTTCTACTCTGTCCTATAGGGTCACTATGAGTCAGAATTGACTCGACTGCACTGGGTTTGGGTAGTCATCCTCCAATTATTCTTTATTCTGGACAGTTGAATATTTTGGTTATTCTAATAAAGATAGAAACATCATTTCACCATTGGTTGTATCTTCACTAGCAAGTGAAGAGGAATAAATGTGTCAGTAGTTTGAGATTAGAGATAGCAACAGTATGACTATTTTAAGTTATTAAGGACAGGATTTATATCTGAATTATGTGAAGTGAAGCAATCTACTTCCCACTTTATCATGTACAACAAATATAGCTTATAAAATAAGTTGAATGAAGTAATCTGAAGGAAACTATTTTTCAACCTCATGAATCTTAAAAAAATGTGACATAAAATGATCACCATGACAGAACAGTCTTAGGAAAATAGATACTTTGTGAGCAGAATTGCTGTTCCTCTCTACTTTTTTATTGCATGTGTAAGGCTACATAGCTGAAAAACAAAATTTGTGCATAGAGTTTAGTTTAACTGAATCTTTAATCTTTAGACTGATGAGGAAATTACTCTGAAATAATTCTAGTATTTAATCCCTTAAAGGATTGGCAAATTGGGATCTGGTAATGATTTTGAAGTTTTCTTCCAAAGACTTGGCATTGCTTCCGGTCGAATTCACTACACTAAAAACTGGGTAAGTCTATATCAATGTAAAGATAATTTATAAATACATTTTAGTTACCAAAAAAGTGGCTCATGCATAGATGAGTTTGAGAGCAGAAGGGAGAAGTCTGGTTGTTGAGATTGTTCTAGCACTACATGAGAGAGTTTTTGCATCTGGTACCCTGAGCCCTACATTCAAATACCAGTTGGGACCAATAAAATCTGCAAACTTGAGCCTCCATGTACTTCCTTACACATGTTTTCTGTGTCATTTGGCAGCACTGCATCCACCTAGTCATTTAAATTAGAAATGTAGGAATTGTCTTTGACTTCTTTCCCTATTATCATTCAAATTTTATCAGTACTGAGATCTGCAAATATTTGGATTTTTATATTTTATTATATCTCCAATCATTAAACATGAAAAGGAGGGTCACTTTAAATGAACAAAGGTCATAAAACACAGTGAACATGCCCATGTCATGATTCCTTTCATTTTTTTTTTCCTGTTGTTGATGATGATTTTATTTTTTATATGGTCAAAGTAGCACAAGTACATAGTTTATAAAATACCAGATAGTTCTATTAGGGCATGTAATGAAAAATAGTGGTCACCAATCCCACTTTTATGCTCATTTTACCACTGATTCTATTCATCAGACGAAAACTCTTTCAACGTTTTTATTGGTTTTTTCTGATACCTGTCTCCATGTTAAAAATAATTTGCTCATGCTGGGGCTTCTTTGTTCTCGCTTTTATGTATTACCCATTTACTTTATAGGGTCACTATGAGTCGTAATCAGCTCAACACCAATGGGTTTGGTTTTGGTTTTGGTTAGGGAAGGTGGAGATTTAGTTCCCTTGTATCATCTCCTCCTTCAGACCCCCAGATACCTTCTCTCTTTACATTTTTTCGCTATACAGTTGTAATGTTCTTGTTGATTAGAATACCAAGCTGTTTGTATTCTCCAGCATATCAGGTGACCTGGCAGATTTTAATTCCCTGCTCTTGGGGCTGTTCTCCTGCTTCTCTGGCTTCTGTAATGGTGCTCTCCACCTACAGCATAGCTCTCGCCTATGGAGTTTTCCTTCACTATTAGTCTGAGAGTAACATCATTTCTCTACGTTTTAGATCTCTTGATTACTGGTTTCATGTCTTCTTTTTTCTTGCTTAGCTGTTGCCAACAAGTTGATTTCGACTCATAGCAACACTGTAGGGCAGAGTAGAACTGCCCCATTGGGTTTCCAAGGAGCAATCTTTTGGATAGCAGCCAAGCTCTTAAGCACAGTACCACCTGGGCCCTATATTTGTTGGAGCACATCCTTCAAAAGCTTCTTGTAAAAGATATATGAAAACTAAAGACCTTGCATGTCTGAAGATGTCATTTATTCTGAACTCACAGTTCTTTGGTAGTTTGGCTGGGCACAGAGTTTTTGATTGGAAGTCCTGTGTTCTCAGAATTTTGAACTCACTGCTTCATTGTCTTCTAGGATTCAGGGTTGCTCTTGAGAAATCTGATGCCATTTGATTCCTCCTTATTTTATTTTTTTAAGGAAGATTTTAGTATCTTCTCTTTATGACCAGTGCTGTGCTTTAATGTACACATATGCCTTGGTGTATGTCATTTTTCATTCACCAGGCTGAGCACAAAGTGGGCTTTTCAGTCTGGAAAACCATGTCTTTCAGTTCTAGGAAAGATTTTTCTTCAATTATTTCTTCGCTTTTTCCTCTTTTTTGAATGAATATTAGTTTGTGTAGTGCTTGGAGATTATTTTCTGATATTCCCTTTTTTTGTTTTGTTTCAGTTTATGTCTTTTTGTACTTTCTGGAATATTTTCCTCACATTTACCATTCATTTTTCTCTTGAAATCATTTTCATTGCTTCCTTTTGTTCCTTGCTTTACCTCTTTGGTGCCACAATGGTTAAGCTCTTAGCTGCTAAATGAAAGGTTGGCAGTTCAAACCCACGAGCCACTCCATGGGAGAAAGATGTGGCAGTCTGCTTCTGTAAAGATTATAGCCTTGGAAACTTTATGGGGTTTGGCTTTAAACTCTATCCTATAGGGTCACTATGAGTCGGAATTGACTTGACTGCAATGGGTATTTACCTCTTTACTCTGAATTTTTGTTATTTTGGTTTTAGTTGGTTTATTTGGTCTACATCTTTCAAGTTAAATGCTTTCTTCAAATACTTGGTCATCATTTCAAATCTGTTCTTATGCAAGAGTGAGGCAATGAAAAGCTGATTAAAACCCTGCATTCAGGGATGGCACTTGTTGAAAGGTAAGCTTCACAGGACAGTGATTGGGATGGCCTGGCCTATCTGCTTCATTGGGAGGCAGCCATCACTGAGCACCTATAGGTCTGTTCTCTTGGGCCAGTTATTTTTCCCAGACAGGAAATCTTCAATCTCCTGCCAGTGGCATAGGAAGCTGGACAAGCTTAAATGACGGTAGTGATGAGAGAAGATACTATTATTGTTTTCTACATTTTACTTAGGAGAACACTAAGGTAAAGGAAGGTTAAGTGACCACACAAAGTTTGTGGCCCTAAGTCCTAAATCCTGGAACAGCTGATTTCAGAGTCCCAATCAGTTCAACCCATAACTATATAAAATATTCTCAGATATCAATAAGAAAAAATAAGAACCTCAAAACAGTAAACAAAGGGACTAAATCAACAATTCACAGTTAAAAAGGTCCTTTCCTCTTACCTTTTGTATGTTGTCTTATTTTTTTCTTGACCTCTCTGAGTATTCCTTCTCTCTCTTTAATGAGGTTTTGAATCTACCACTGAACCCCTCACTGCTCTGGCTCTCCGGTTTTCAGTACCCTGCTTGTCAGAGAGCCATTTAACCATGACGTTTCAGTGATTAAGGAATTTGCTATATTACCCTGTGATGTTGCCCAGTGCTTATTTACTCACTGTCTTCTTAAATTATTTTTACTCAGGTGCAGTGTTACCTTGCGTCAGATTCTTAAAACATTTCCACAGCTCTTATGTACTTAAAGGCAAACAGTCTAGGTCTTTCCAAAAGGATTTTTTAAATAATATTATTTATATTATATACATATATATTTTAATTGGTACAAACCTAGATTGTATTTGAGTACTGTAATACTAGCCCTTTAGTACATGGATTATTGAGGTGCTATATGATTTCCTTCTCATTGCTGACTAAAACATTCATACTAGTATTAATAATAAATAAGGTTTTATGCATTGTATTATAGACTATCTTATAAGAGATATATTTTGTTTTTGTTTTGCAGGCAACAAGCAAATTCAGTAGCTATCCACTGTATCACACTGTCTATGAAACATATGAATTGGTGGAGAAATTTTATGATCCAACATTTAAATACCACCTCACTGTGGCCCAGGTTCGAGGCGGGATAGTGTTTGAACTAGCCAACTCCATAGTGCTCCCGTTTGACTGTCGAAATTATGCTGTAGTTTTAAGAAATTATGCTGACGAGATCTACAACATTTCAATGAAACATTCACAAGAAATGAAAACATACAACGTATCATTTGGTATGTTGCTCAATCTCAAAATTCAGTATCCGTATGTTCTTATTGATCTCTAAAATCCAATAACCTAGCTTAGATTCGTTTATTATTTTGATGCCATATGATCAAATGTTCTGTTTATGTCTACAAAGATGTTTTCCATTTCATTGATGTTCATATCTTGAGATATTCAAAGTATAAATACAAAAAGATAGAGGGTGGCTTTCTATATTGTTCCTTTTGTTTAAACTATACAACGATGCTCCTAGACAATATGTTCATCAAGCTTTTGATGGTCCTAACTTCTATTTCAGATTCACTTTTTAGTGCAGTGAAGAATTTTACAGAAATTGCTTCGGAGTTCAATAAGAGACTCCAAGACTTGGACACAAGCAAGTATGTTCTCTACAAATAAATTATGCATATCATAGATCTAATTGAAAGAAAATACTAATTAAGATCTTTATTGCTGAAATACCTTTAGAAAGTTCTTGCTGCTTTCTGTCTCTCCACCCTAATGCTGCTTTATCTTTTGAAGGTCTATCCCTGGCATTGTGAATTTGGGCTATCCTGCTCAGAAATGTCAATGCCTCTTTTCTGACGACTCTGGATTAATTACAAAACCCCACCGTAACATTAAAGGTCCTCCACTATGTGACCTCAGCTTTTTCCAGTTTTATCTTTTATTCCTTTTTTTTTTTTAACTTAAATATTTGATTGAATTTTTGGTGAAAGTTTACACAGCAAATGTAAACTTGCTGTGTTCCCATTTGACAATTTCCACACAAATTGTTCGGTGACATTAGTTAAGTTTATCGCAGAGTGTCAACAGTCTCTTTAACTGTGTTTAGTTTGTTACCTTTCCCTGCCCCTTTATCTTCTCATCTTCAAGTTGGAGTAATTGTTGACCTTTTGGTCTCATACTGATGGTTTTAAAGCAAGGCAACGATCTTATGGGTAAAATCCTTTCTTTTGTGTGCCACTCTGATATTTCGCTAAAAGGCGAACTCAGGGCAAGGCTAAGTTCTAGGTTTATGGACTGTCTCAGGACAATAGTCTCAGGGAGTCCTCTCTTTCTACTGTTCCAGTTTGTCTGGGCTTTTTTTTTTTAATAAGAATTTGAGTTCTGCTCCATATTTTTCTCCCATTCTATCTGGGACCATCTATTGTGACCTCAGTCAGAACATTCAGTGGTGGTAGCCTGGCAGCATCTAGTTCTTCTGGTCTCAGAGTTGACTAATTTCACTCAGCGTAATGCCTTCCAGGTTCCTCCATGTTATAAAATGGATCGCAGATTCATCACTGTTCTTTATCGATGCGTCATATTCCATCGTGTGAATATACCATAATTTATCCATTCATCTGTTGTTGGACACCTTCGTTGCTTCCATCTTTTTGCTATTGTAAACAGTGCTGCAATAAACATGGGTGTTCGTGTAAAAACTCTTATTTCTTTAGGATATATTCCGAGGAGTGGGATTGCTGGATCTTATGGTACTTCTATTTCTAGTTTTTTAAGGAAGTGCCAAATTGATTTCCAAAGTGGTTGTACCATTTTACAATCCCACCAGCAGTGTATGAGTGTTCCAATCTCTCCACAGCCTCTCCAACATTTATTATTTTGTGTTTTTTGGATTAATGCCAACCTTGTTGGAGTGAGATGAAATCTCATTGTAGTTTTGATCTGCATTTCTCTAATGGCTAATGATCATGAGCATTTCCTCATGTATCTGTTAGCTACCTGAATGTCTTCTTTAGTGAAGTGTCTGTTCATAGCTTTGCCCATTTTTTAATTCGGTTATTTGTCTTTTTGTACTTGAGTTTTTGCAGTATCATGTAGATTTTAGAGATCAGGCGCTGATTGGAGATGTCATGGCTAAAAACTTTTTCCCCGTCTGTAGGTAGGCTTTTTTCTCTTTTGGTGAAGTCTTTAGATGAGCATAGGTGTTTGATTTTTAGGAGCTCCCAGTTACCTGGTTTCTCTTCGTCATTTTTGGTCATGTTTTGTATTCTGTTTATGCCTTGTATTAGGGCTCCTAAGGTTGTCCCTATTTTTTCTTCCATGATCTTTATCATTTTAGTCTTTATGTTTAGGCCTTTGATCCATTTTGAGCTCATTTTTATGCACGGAGTGAGGTATGGGTCTTGTTTCATTTTTTTGCTGTTGGATGTCTAGTTATGCCAGCACCATTTGTTAAAAAGACCGTCTTTTCCCCATTTAACTGTTTTGGGACCTTTTTCAAATATCAACTGCTCATATGTGGATGAATTTATGTCTGGATTCTCAATTCTGTTCCACTGGTCTACGTATCTGTTGTACCAGTACCAGGCTGTTTTGACTACTGTGGCGGTATAATAGTTTCTAAAATCAGGAAAGGAAGGCCTCCCACTTTGTCCTTCTTTTTCAGTAATGCCTTACTTGTCCGAGGCCTCTTTCCCTTCCATATGAAGTTGGTGATTTGTTTCTCCATCTCATTAAAGAATGTTGTTGGGATTTGGATCTGAATTGCATTAAATGTATAGATCGCTTTTGGTAGAATAGACATTTTTACTATGTTAAGTCTTCCTATCCATATGCAAGGTATGTTTTTCCACTTATGTAGGTCTCTTTTGGTTTCTTGCAGATGTGTACTGTAGTTTTCTTTGTATAAGTCTTTTACATCTCTGGTAGGATTTATTCCTAAGTATTTTATCTTCTTGGTGGCTACTGTAAATGGCATTGATTTGGTGATTTCCTCTTGGATATTCTTTTTGTTGGTGTAGAGGAATCCAACTGAGTTTTGTATGTTTATCTTGTATTCCAATACTCTGCTGAACTCTTCTATTAGTTTCAGTAGTTTTCTGGAGGATTTCTTAGGGTTTTCTGTGTGTAAGATTGTGTCATCTGCCAATAGATATAATTTTACTTCTTCCTTGCTAATCTGGATGCCCTTTATTTCTTTATCTAGCCTAATTGCTCTGGCTAGGACCTCCAACAGGATGTTGAATAAGACTGGTGATAAAGGGCATCCTTGTCTGGTTCCCGATCTCAACGGGAATGTTTTCAGGCTCTCTCCATTTAGGGTGACGTTGGCTGTTGGCTTTGTATAAATGCCCTTCATTATGTTGAGGAATTTTCCTTCTATTCCTATTTTGCTGAGAGTTTTTATCATGAATGAGTGTTGAACTTTGTCAAATGCCTTTTCTGCATCAATTGATAAAATCATGTGATTCTTGTCTTTTGTTTTATTTGTGTGGTGGATTACATTAATTGTTTCTCTAATGTTGAACCATCCCTGCATACCTGGTGTGAATCCCACCTGGTCATGGTGAATTATTTTTTTGATATGTTGTTGAATTCCATTGGCTAGGATCTTGTACAGGATTTTTGCCTCTGTGTTCATAAGGGATATAAGTCTATAGTTTTCTTTTTTTGTGGCATCTTTACCTGGTTTTGGTATCAGGGATATGGTGGCTTCCTAGAATGAGTTTGATAGTATTCCATCCTTTTCTATGCTCTGAAGTACCTTTAGTACTAGTAAGGTTAACCTCTTCTCTGAAAGTTTGGTAGAACTGTGCAATGAAGCCATCGGGGCCAGGGTTTTTTGTTGTTGTTGTTGGGAGTTTCTTGATTACCTTTTCAATCTCTTCTTTTGCTATGGGTCTATTTAGTTGTTCTACCTCTGTTTGTGCTAGTTTAGGAAGGTAGTGTGTTTCTAGGAATTCATCCATTTCTTCTAGGTTTTCAAATTTGTTAGAGTACAATTTTTCATAGTAATCTGATATGATTCTTTTAATTTCGGTTGGGTCTGTTGTAATACCGCCCCTCTCATTTCTTTTTCAGGTTATTTGCTTCCTCTCCTGTTTTCCTTTTGTCAGTTTGGCCAGTGGTTTATCAATTTTGTTGATTTTTTCAAAAAACCAGCTTTGGTCCTGTTAATTCTTTCAATTGTTTTTCTGTTTTCTATTTCATTTAGTTCAGCTCTAATTTTTACTATTTTTTTTCCTCTGGTGCCTGTGGGTTTCTTTTGTTGCTCTCTTTCTATTTGTTCAACTTGTAGGGATAATTCTTTGATTTTGGCCCTTTCTTCTTTTTGGATGTGTGCATTTATTGATATAAATTGGCCTCTGAGCACTGCTTTTGCTGTGTCCCAAAGGTTCTGATAGGAAGTGTTTTCATTCTCATTGGATTCTCTGAATTTCTTTATTCCATCCTTAATGTCTTCAATAATCCGGTCTTTTTTGAGCAGGGTATTGTTCGGTTTCCATGTGTTTGATTTCTTTTCCCTGCTTTTCCTGTTACTGATTTCCACTTTTATGGCCTTATGGTCAGAGAAGATGCTTTGTAATATTTCAGTGTTTTGGATTCTGCTAAGGCTTGCTTTATGACCTAATATGTGGTCTATTCTAGAGAATGTTCCATGTGCACTAGAAAAGAAAGTATGCTTGGTTGCTGTTGGGTGGGGTGTTCTGTATATGTCTATGAGGTCAGGTTGGTGGATTGTGGCATTTAGATCTTCCGTGTCTTTACTGAGCTTTTTTCTGGATGTTCTGTCCTTCACCGAAAGTGGCGTGTTGAAGTCTTCTACTACTATTGTGGAGCTGTCTATCTTCCTTTTCAACACTGAAAGAGTTTGTTTTATGTATCTTGGAGCCCTGTCATTGGGTGCATAAATATTTAATATGGTTATATCTTCTTGGTGTATTGCCCCTTTAATCATTATATAGTGTCCTTCCTTATCCTTTCTGATGGATTTAACTTTAAAATCTATTTTGTCAGAAATTAACATTGCCACTCCTGCTCTTTTTTGATTGTTGTTTGCTTGATATATTTTTTCCATCCTTTGAATTTTAGTTTGTTTGTGTCTCTAAGTCTAAGGTGTGTCTCTTGTAGGCAGCATATAGACAGATCGTGTTTTTTAATCCATTCTGCCATTCTCTGTCTCTTTATTGGTGCATTTAGTCCATTTATATTCAGCGTTATTATGGATAGGTATGAATTTAGTGCTATCATTTTGATGTCTTTTTTTGTGTCTTTTTCCCACTTAATTTTATGTGCTGAGTAGATATACTTTATATGTTGTCCTTTCCTCATATTTGTTGTTGATTTTGTTTCTGCTGAGTCTCTATTTTTTTTTTTTTTTTTGTATTTTATTTTGATGAGTAGGGTAGTTTGTCTCCTTTGTGGTTACCTTATTATTTACCCCTATTTTTCTAAATTTAAACCTAACTTTTATTTCTTTGTATCGCTATATCTTCCTCTCCATATGGAAGGACTATGATTACATTTCTTAGTCTCTCTTTATTATTTTAATGTTATCTTCTTTTACGTAATAATGTCTCTGTTACCCTGTTTCGTTTTTTTTTTTTTAAAATAATCTTGCTTTGTTTTTTTGGATTTCCCTGTCTGGGTTGACTTCTGGTTGCTCTGCCCAGTGTTCTAGTCTTGGGTTGATACCTGATATTATTGATTTTCTAACCAAAGAACTCCCTTTAGTATTTCTTGGAGTTTTGGGTTGGTTTTTATGAATCCCTCAACTCGTGTTTATCTGGAAATGTCTTCATTTCACCTTCATATTTAAGAGACAGTTTTGATGGATATACGATCCTTGGCAGGCAATTTTTTTCCTTCAGTTTTTTAAATATGTCATCCGATTCCCTTTTTGCCTGCATGGTTTCTGCCGAATAGTCCGAGCTTATTCTTATTGGCTCTCCTTTGTAGGTGACTTCTTTTATCCTTCGCTGCTCTTATAATTGTCTCTTTATCTTTGGTTTTTGCAAGCTTGATTATAATATGTCTTGGTGATGTTCTTTTAAGATTTACCTTATGTGGAGTTTGATGAGCATCCTGGATAGATATCTTCTCATCTTTCACAATATTAGGGAAGTTTTCTGCCAACAAATCTTCAACAATTTTCTCTGTATTTTCTCTTATCCCTCCCTGTTCTGGTACTCCAATCACTCGTAGGTTATTTCTCTTGATAGAGTCCCACATGATTCTTAAGGTTTCTTCATTTTTTTTAGTTCTTTTATCTGATTTTCCTTCAAATATATTTGTGCCAAGTGATCTATCTTCGAGTTCAGAAATTCTGGCTTCTACTTGCTCAATTCTGCTTCTCTGACTTTCTATTGCGTTGTCTACTTCTGTAATTTTATTGTTAATCTTCTGAATTTCTGATTGCTGTCTGTCTGTGGATTTTTCCAGCTTGTTAAACTTTTCATTATGGTCCTGAATAATCTTTCTAATTTCTTCAATTGCTTTATCTGTGTGTTCCTTGTCTTGTTCTGTGTATTGCCATATTTCCTTCCTGATGTCTTGAAGGGTTTTGTATATTAAACTTTTGTATTCTGCAGCTGGTAGTTCCAGGAATGCACTTTCATCTAGAAGATCCCTGGATTCTTTGTTTTGAGAGCTTGTTAAGGTGATCATGGTCTGTTTCTTTATGTGACTTGATATTGACTGTTGTCTCCGAGCCATCTAGAAGTTGTTGTATTAGTTTATGCTTGCTTACTGTGTCGTAGCTTCTTGCTTTGTTTTGTTTTGGTTTACCCCTATGGGTTTCTTGAGTGAGCTACCTTGATTATTTTTGCCTTTGGAGCTCTGACGTCCTCTACCCAAATGGCTAGAGCTGTTATGAGGTATCAGTCTAGGAGTTCATTCAGTTTTCTTGTATGAATTCAGCTCAGGTTTCCAGGTAGCTGATCGTCAAGTGTGTGGTACAGGCTCTGTCCTACAGTCTTAGAGGGGCAGGGGTGATTGGCATATATACTGGTATCTGATTGCAGCAGGGAGTCATGCTCTGAACAAGGAAGGGTGCTGAGAGCTGACCCCCGAGTGTCTCTGAGGAAAGCGCATCCCTGTTCTCTAAAGCTTGCAGGTGGGTGGGTTCTGCATACGGACCATGAGCACCCAAAGTTTTTGGTTGTAAGGACTGGGAGGTAACAGTTATCCTTGGATCCCTGTTGCAGGTGGCTGGGTGACCTGAGTGGAGCTACCAGTTCTTAGGTCCCTGATGTGGGTAGGTAAGGACCCTGTTTAATACACAAAGCAATGTCAAACATCAAACAGCCACCTCTCCACTGCACAGCTGAAATGGCTGGAGTCTGCGAACAAGGGCCTATTCTCCCGAAATAGGCCCACACAAGTCCATGCAGAAGGGAAATGTGCTCAAAGTTCATGGATGGTTTATGCCTGGACAGGAGCCACTTCTGTCCTGAGCTCCCCTGGTTAGTGGAGCTAGCAAAATATCTTTTCCCCCAATTGCAAATCTTTTCCTTCCCCAAGGCCGGGAGGATGGCTCTAGATGCTCAGCAGGGCCTATCTCAGGCCCACGGAATTCAGTGCTGAAGCCAGGTTGGGGGTGAGGGGCACGGCAAAATACACGCAAGTACTTAAGCTTTTGCTGAGAGCACTGTTCTTCTCAGGTTCCAGAGGTGTGAGTAGGCTGTGTGGCTGGCTGCTTCTCCCTGAGGAAACTGCAGCCAAACACTAGTACCAGCCCGCCACCATCACCGCTCCGGGAATGGTACCTGAGGGCTCCCCGCAATTCAGGTCTGGTAACTCTTCTCTGCTTCTGAATGGTCTCTTCCTCCCCCTGCCCCTCAGTTCATTTTCTAAGCTTGCCTTTCAAGCTCAGGGCCACCGGCTCGTCACAAATATACTCACTTCACTTGTTTTTTTGGGTCTTTGTTGTAAAGAAGGCTCACCAGAAAAAAAAAAAAAAAAACAAGCATCTGTCTCTTCCACCACCTTGGCTCTGCCTCCCTGGTCTCAGAGTTGATGAGGTTGTGGCTCATGTAGACTTGTTTTTTCTCTGTGCTTTTGGCTATTTTCTTACTGTTTTGCTCCTGGCAAGTAGAGACCCGTGGTTGTGTCTTAGATGGCCACTCACAAGCTTTAAGACCCTTTTAGACACTACTCACTTCACTAGGATGCAGATCACGATTTTTGTGGACTATGTTATGCCAGTTGACTGAGTTGTCCCATGACAGTGTGGTCCTGACCCTTCAAATCCAGAAAACCAACGTTGGAAGGTGTTTGGTTATGTCTGAGGAGTATCAGTATTTGTGTCTTCAGTAAGCTTATGTGCCTACACCCACATATTTGTTTTTGCACGTCCCTATAGGTACTTCTATCCGTTTTCACCTGTGTACACATCTGTACCTACCTGTATACCAGTTCCCCTGCACCTATCCATATTTGCTCAAACACTTGTTTTTACTTTCGTTGTGCTATGTTCACTACATCTGCATTTGATGCTACTTTTCCCATCACCAAAAATAAGTCTCTACTATAAAGCCTACTTTTCCCACACCCCTCCCTTGCAACCAGCAATGAACATTGGTGTCTCTATTTTTATCCATTCTTCTTATAAAAGAGGGATCATACAATATTCGTACTTATATGCTTGGCTTGCTTCACTTAGCATTATGTCCTCCAGGTCCATCCATGTTATAGTATGTTTCATGGGTTCATCGTTGTTCTTTATGGTTGCATAGTATTCCACTGTATGTATGTACCACAATTTGCTCATTCATTCATCCACCATTGTTGGAAACTTCAGTTGTTTCCATTTATTTGCTAATGTGAATAAAGGAGCAATGAAGATAAGTGTGCATATGTCTGTTTACAGCATATTTTTAGATCTCTAGGGTATATATTGGAGCCCTGGTGGCACAGTGGTTAAAGTGCTTAGCTGCCAACCAGTGGGTCAGCAGTTTGAATCCACCAGCTGCTCCTGCGAAACTGTATAAGGCCAAGAGGGTCCCTGTCTTGGTTATCTAGTCCTGCTATAACAGAAATACCAAAAATTGAATGGCTTTAACAAAAAGTTTATTCTCTCACAGTCTAGTAGTCTAAAAGTCCAAATTCAGGGCATCAGCTCTGAATAAGAGTGATGATAACAGATATCCTTGTTATCAAAGGGAAGACTCTCAACCTTTCTTCATAAAGAAAGTATAATGTTGGCTGTTGGTTTTGCATACATGCTCTTAATTATGTTGAAAAATCCCTTTCTATTCCTATTTTGCTGAGAGTTTTTATCAGGAAAGTGTGTTGAATTTTATCAAATGCTTTTTCTGCATCAATCGGTATGATCATATGGTTTTTTTCCTTTGTTTTATTTATGTGGTGGATTACATAGATTGATTTTCTGATATTAAAACGCCTTTGTAATCCTGGTATGAATTCCACTTGATCATGGTGTGTGGTTTTCTGTTGTTGTTTTTTGATATGGTGGTGAAGTCTTTTGGCTAGAAATTTGTTGACAATTTTTGCATCTATGTTCATAAGGAATATTGACCTGTGATTTTCTTTTTTTATGATGTCTTTGTCTGGTTTAGATACCAGGGTTATGCTGGCCTCATAGAAAGAGCTCAGTCCTGTTCCATCTTCTTCTATGTTTTTTGAAGAGAATGGATAGGATTGGTGTCAACTCTTCTCTTAAAGTTTTGTAGAATTCTCCAGCGTAGCCATCTCAACCTGGGAATTTTTGTTGTTGTTGGCAGTTTTTTGATGACATCTATTTCTTCTTTTGTAATGGTCTGTTTAAATTTTCTACCTCTGCTTGGGTAGGTAGTGTGTTTCTAGGAATTTTTATATTTCATCTAGGTTTTCAAATTTGTTGAAGTACAATTTTTCACAGTAATCTGTTATGATCTTTATCTTTGTAGGATCATAATTTGGTTATCTGCCTCTTCCTTTTGTTTTTTTTTTTTCTTTTGGCAATCTAGCCAGTGGTTTGTCCATTTTATCGATCCTTTCAAAGAGCCAATTTTTGGTTTTGTTGATTCTTTCTATTGTTTTTCTATTTGCTAATTCATTTATTTCTGCCCTGATCTTTAGTATTTCCCCCCTTTTTTTTTTTTTTCCTGATAGCTTTTGGCTTCTTTTGCTCTTCCTTTTCTATTTGTTCAGGTTGTTGATTTAAGCCAATGATTTTGAATCTTCTTTTTAATGTAGGCATTTATTACTATATATTTCCCTCTGAGTATAGCTTTTCCTATGTTCTAAAGATTTTAATATGTTGCATTTTCATTTGATTGTAAGAATTTTAAAATTTCACTTTTCATTTATTCTATGGCTCAGTTGTTTTTTAGTGGTATTATTATTTAGTTTTTATGTTTTGCTTTTTTTTTTTTCTCTTAATTTCCCTCTTGTTGATTTCTAGCTTCATACTATTATGGTCAGAGAAGATGCTTTGTTTGATTTCAGCCTGTTAAAATTTGTTGAGACTTGTTTTGTGTCCTATAATATCATTTTTTCTGGAAAATGATCCATGTGTGCTGGAGAAGAATGTATATTGTTCTGATGCTGTATGAAGTGTTCTATATATTTCTGTTAGGTCCAATTGGCTTATAGTTTTATTTAAGTTCTCAATGTCTTTGATGATCTTTTTTCTTAGATGTTCTGTCTGTAATTGAAAGTGGTATGTTGAAGTCACCTACTATTATTGTGGAGTTGCCTGTTTTTCCTTTCATATTAGTCAGTATTTGTTTCATGTATTTTGTTGCATTGCTGTTAGGTGTATATATATTTATAATTGTTATGTCTTCTTGCTGGATTGACCTTTTTATCATTATGTAATATCCTTTTTTATCTCTTATAATAGATTTTGATTTAAAGTCTATTTTATCTGATACCAGTATGTCCACCCTGCTCTTTTTTTTTTTTACTGGTGGCATGGTATATTTTTCCTTGTGCCTTTATTTTCAGCCTGTTTATGTCCTTAGTCTAAGGTTTGCTTCTTGTAGACACCAAAAGGATGGATCTGTTTTTTCGTTTGTTTTTTTAATCCAGCCTGTCACTCTCTGCATTTTACCTGGGGCATTTAGACCCTTCAAATTTAAGGTTATTACTGAAAACGAAGTGTCTACCCCATCATTTTTTTGTTTGTTTTTTGAGTGTTTTATATCTTCTTTGTTTTATTCTGATTTTTGTTTGTATTTGGCTACTTCCTTGTGATGAGCCTTTTTGCTAATTTCCTTCTCAATGTTTCTTCTTGGTGATTTCTTAGTGGTTACCACATGTGTTACATTACACAACTTACAATTGCAATAATGTTTAATGTATAAGCAACTGTTAACATACAACCCTAACATAATAAATCTGTTCCTGATATGCTCCTCCCTTCTGCGTTTCTGTTGATGTGTCTCCATTAACATCCATATATAGCCTATATTTGATGAGTTGGGGAGCCCTGATGGCACAGTGGTTAAAAGCACAGGCTACTAACCAAAAGGTCAGCAGTTTGAATCCACCATCTGCTTCTTGAAAACCCTACAGGGCAGTTCTACTCTGTCCTGTAGGGTTGCTATGAGTCAGAATCAACTCAATGGCAATGGGTTTGGTTTGGGTTTTTATTTGATGAGTTTAATTTGTACTCATTTTTTACAAACTTGGTGTTGTATTGTTTGGAGGCTTTAGTTATTGAGTTTATTCCCTGAAAGTATCATGAACTTGGTCATTATAATTGCCTATGTTTTTTAAGACTTTTTGACATCTCTCATTTTTTTTTTTTTTTATTTTTCCCATGTGTAGATATGAGTATTTATTTAATGCTCTTATCTTTCCATTTGGAGTACTCCCTGATCTGGTGATGGCAAATTTCTCAGCACCTCCATTTGCTTGGAAATGTCTTGATTTCCCTCTTGTTTTTGAATGACAACTTTATTGGGTAAAGAATTCTTGCTGTCAATTGTTTTCTTTCAGTATTTTATATATATTGCTAAATTGTCTTCTAGCATCTAGAATTTTGGGGGAGAAATCTGAACTGATTCTTATGAAAGCCCCTTGGTATGTTATATTGCATTTTTCTCTTGCTGCTTTCAGAATTCTCTTCTCTCTTTGGTTTTCAAGAATTTTATTAGGATATGGAATGAAGCTGATCTTTTCGTGTCTCTTTCAACTGGGGTTCATGTAGCTTCCTGTATTTGTAGGCTTGGTTCACTGTTCAGGCCTGGGAAATTCTCTCTGATTATCTCTTGGAAAATCATTTCTATGCCTTTATTGTTGTCATGGTGGTCTGGGATTCCAATAATTCTAATGTTAGATTTCTTAACTGAATTCCATTATTTCCTTTTCGGTCTGTTCTCTTTTCTTTGCTCTTTTCTCTTGAGACTTGATAAACTAAGTTATTTTGTCTTCTAGTTCATTTATTCTGTCGTCTGACTGTTCAACTGTATTGTTGAGTGTTTCTCTGGTTTTCGCTAATTCAGTCGTTTTATTCATCAGTTACAGGAGTTCTCTTTTTATTTTGATGTTGAGTCTCTCGTTTTGTTCCTCTATTTGTTTCCCAATCTCTGATATTTTGTTTTCTGTGTTTTCTTTTTTTTTTTTTGCTTTCTTTAAGTGTATTTAGCATCATAGTCTGAAAATTATCAATTCTTTGAATTATTCTAGCCTCCGTGGGAGAAATTTCCTCTTTTTAATACTTTGCTTTTGACTGGTCCTTCTTCTTTTGTGATTTTTTTGTGTTTTACTAATTTTTTTGAGCTTGGGCCATTTGTCATCTTTTTTTTACTTTAAATATTGTATTCTTGTTTTCATGGGAAAGTTTTCTGATTGGATGTCTGGGTGGCACAGGGGCCAAGAGCCCAGCTGCCAACCAAAAATCTGGGGCCTGCAATCACCAGCCTCTCCATGGGACAAACATGTGGCAACTCATCTCTGCAAAGACTCACAGTCCTGGGAACCCCACAGTGCAGCTCCACTGAATCTCATGGTTTCTATGAGTCAGAATTGACCCAGCAGCTGCAGGCCTGGTATCTTCTCCTGGGAAAAACTAGAAAGCTCTCCTATACTTAGGTTTTTTTCTCAGTGCTTATTTAGGAGTTTTGGATGCTTGATCTCTGGAATTCAGTACACATGCACTGAAGTGGGTGCACATAAGTGGTGAGGCTCAACTTTCCTGTGGTGAAGGTGAGGGGCTCTCTTTGTTTCCCTCACAGGTACAGCCTCAATCAGTGTCCCGCTGTGGGCTGTCTCTCTCTGTGACATCTTGTCAGTCCAAAGTATTCCTCTCTCCCTGCTGCCCCACTGTTCCTCCCGGTCCTAGTGTCCATCTGTCTCAGACCTCAGCAAGATTCAAAAGCACTCTGTCCCAGTGACACAATCTCTCTTCACTCCCACCCAGTTATACTACCTATGAATTCCCACAACCAAT
Source organism: Loxodonta africana (assembly GCF_030014295.1). NCBI lineage: Eukaryota > Metazoa > Chordata > Mammalia > Proboscidea > Elephantidae > Loxodonta > Loxodonta africana. Next base: position 108,015,552 of record NC_087348.1, read on the forward strand.
TTGTGCCACCTTAAAAAAAAGATTGGCTACAGCCTCCTCAGATTAGTTCTTTTTCTGTGTTCCCTGTTTGGGGTATTACCCAGCCCTGTCCTAAAATGGCTGCAATAAGCGAGCACTCCCGATGTTAGCAGGCAGGTTCTCCCACCTGCTGTGCCATTTCCCCTCCTCTTCTCCCTTGCTTCTGGATTCCCCCTGACTCTCCAATAACTCAGATGCTGCTCAGTGTTCTAAGATCTCAGTCTGTGCTTGTTTTGATTCTTTGTTCAGTGGATTAGTTGCTGGGGGAGTAAATGGGAGCCTCCACTCACTTCATCATCTTGCTCTTCCCTCCTCATTCTTCAACCAAGCTCTCCTTTTCTCAGAGCATGCATTGTTTTCTACCACTTGCTGATCTCATTACCTCCAGAGGGAGAGACGTGTGTGTGTGTGTGTGTGTGTGTGTACAGGTGTGTATGTGTGCATATCCGTATGATTTTTTTGTTCCTAGCCATGCTTTGTGAATTCAGTTAAGAATCCTGTAGCATCTTATTGAAATCATCTTTCATTCAGTTGTCTCTTTTGTTAGTTTATGTGAACTGCTCACAGGTAAAGTCTTATGTTTAGTTTACTTTTATGCTATCACAAAACCTGAGTTTATGATGCTAAATAAATGGATGGTGAAAATGCTCAAATTCAAATCATGGGGACTAGTTTTGCCTATTTTCCTTTCAGCACATAGTGCAGCTGAAATTGTAGTTAAACCCAAACAAACCAAATCCATTGCCGTCGAGTCTATTCCAACTTATAGCAACATTATAGGACAGAGTAGAACTGCCCCATAGGGTTTCCAACCTGTAATCTTTACAGAAGCAAACTGCCACATCTTTCTTCTGCAGAGAGACTGGTGGGTTTGAACTGCTGACCTTTTGGTTAGCGGCTGAGCACTTAATCACTCTGCCACCAGGGCTTCTGAAAGAGTAGTACTGATCTCCTATTCTGACTCTGCAACTTTTGAGTTTTTATCCTGGATGAGTTATTTAACTACTGAGCCTTACTTATCTCATCCTTTATAAAATGGTGCTATTATCCTGCCTACCTTGTAGGATTGCTCTGAAGATTAAAATAATATATTGTATAAACACTTGGAACTGTAACTGGAACATAGGAAGCAATCAGTAAATGGTAGCTGTTACTAATAAAACTAAATTATAACAAGACTGTTGTTTAATTAAATTAATAAATAATTTATTCTTTATTATAATGATTATTTCTCATTAGTTAATTAAATTATGACAAAATTAATATAATGAATTCAGTACTTTATTGCTGAACTATTTAAGGCTTGTGGGTAAATTTTCAATTATATTGAAAATTTATAATACAATATCACAACCACCATCCCTTTTGTAATACAGGCTCTGTGAGAGCACAGAGTGTATGATATATAGCAGGCACTCAAATATTGTTGAAAGGATGAAGTACACACCATCTCTTGTCTTCGTGATACACCTATCTTTAATAATAATAGTGAAAGCATGAGTAGCTATCTTTTGGTAAACGTTTATAATTTGCCAAATATCCTGCTAAGCATTAATATATTATCTAATTTCAATACAGATACGACTTCCATTACTAGAGTATTAGAATACTTAAGGTGAAAAAAGTCTTGCCTATATTTAAAATGGTACCCTGGTGGCACAGTGTTCAAGCATTTGGCTGCTAACCAAAAGGTCGGCAGTTTGAATCCACCAGCTGGTCCTTGGAAACCATATAGGACAGTTCTACTCAGTCCCATAGGGTTGCCATGAGTTAGAATCGACTCAATGGCAATGGGTTCTTTTTTTCGCGGGGGGGGGGGGTGCTTTATATTTAAAATATCAAGGTTTATCAATTGATTATTATTTCAATGTAAATAAAGATTATGATCACTTTTTACTTTCCTTGGGCATATATAACTGTTTCTGTGGTTTTATAAGCCTTAACAGAATAGTTATAGGATTCTAAAATACAGTGACTGTATGTATTTTTGTTCTTAATTTGTATATTACAGAAATTTAAAATATATTAGCTATGTCTCCTTCCGTAAAGATCACACCCTTGGAAACACTATGGGGCCATTCTACTGTGTCCTATAGGGTCTCCATGAGTTAGAATCAACTCTACAGCAACAGGTTTGGTTTTTTAGTTTTTAATTTTCTTGTAGTGCACACGTTTTCTTGAAGTTATAACTGTATTCACTTACTTTTTTAGCCCAATGCTACTGAGAATTATGAATGACCAGCTAATGTTTCTGGAAAGAGCATTTATTGATCCTTTAGGGCTACCAGACAGGCCTTTCTACAGGTAAGAAAACAAATTTATGACATTATAATTTTTTTTTTGTCATTTTTTAGCACTGTGAAGAGAATATTACAGTTGATTCCTTGAAAGCAAATAGAAAATTACAAAATATATGTAGTAAATGATATATTATCCCTTCATAAAATATAATGATTCTTACATATTCCTATTTTTAGCATTTATGTTTTGTTTATTATAAAAGAATATATGCTTATTGTACGAAATATAGAAAATCAAGAAAGCCACGAGAGAAAACAATAATCTCCCCAGTCCCATCAGCCACATATACAATCCTGTTTATGTTGTGGTATGTATAATTTTAGACCCTCTCCCCTTTTAAATATATGTATGTTTATATATAAACATGTGTAGACGTATGAAAAACACATGTATTATGCTCCATTTACTCACTTTCCTAATAGTCAATTAAGACATATTTCATAGGCTTACCTTTGGAGATGGTTGAACTTGGAAGCTTAATTGACAAGTGGCTCATTAAAGTAATACAGTTAAGGAATATGCAATCCAGGAATTGCAGAGTGCTCTTGTTTTTTTTTTTTTTCTTTCATATATCATTTGGACAACTGACAGACAGCAAACTCTTTCTGTCAACAGGCATGTCATCTACGCTCCAAGCAGCCACAACAAATATGCAGGGGAGTCATTCCCAGGAATTTATGATGCTCTGTTTGATATTGGAAGCAAAGTGGAGCCTTCTAAAGCCTGGGAAGAAGTCAAGAGACAGATTTCTATTGTAGCCTTCACAGTGCAGGCTGCAGCAGGGACTCTGAGAGAAGTAGCCTGAGAGGGTTCATTCAAGAGCCCATACTGAGTTGGTGAATTACTCTGAAAGAATCATCATGGCCATGTTGATAGACTAAAAAAAATAGTCGGTTATATATGTGTGTATATTACATTAATATATGTATTTCTCTCAGCATTCATTTTTCTTCTCCCTATGGATTGAAAGAAATAGACAGTTTTATTCTTTAATTATAGAAGGTTATAGTAAAGTTGAAGTAGGTGTTAAAACTAAGAACAGCCTAATATAGTAAAATTCTCATCTGGCACATCAGGGAATCAAGTTTTAACTCAGTCTTTCCAAATGCATTCATGTAGTTTCACACATAGCAAATATCTGTATGTGATAGAGCACAAAGGGGAAAATGCACAAAGCTGCTCCAACTCAGAGACCCCCAGGTCCTGCCTCGCCACCCATGGCTAAGAGGGTCAGTGTCTTAGCACACTAGTTGAGAAGCTCTGGTCTAATCACATTTAGGGATCATTGCTTTTTTAAATAAGAAATATATCATTTATATAAAAGGTTACATATACATATCTTAGGCTGGGTTCTCTAGAGAAGCAAAGCCAGTGAAGCGTATATAAATATATATATATAGAGAGAGAGAGAGAGAGAGAGAGAGATTTATATCAAGGAATTGGCTCACATGTTTGTAGAGGCTAGAAAGCCCCAAGACTGAGGGTCAGGCTGGAGGCTTCTCCTAACACAAGTAGCTGCAGGGGCTGGCAAACCTATGATCAGCATGTCACACCTCTGACTCACAGACTTTGGAGGCCAAGTTGACATATAACTTTAATGACCACAGTCCACTCTTTGTCAACTTGGCACCTGTATACATCTCTAAAAAATGACAATTATTATACAGTCATACTTGCCACTAACACGATACAACTAACACATGTACAATAAAAAATGCATTAGACCTATTTACATCTTAAATTTTTTAAGTGAAGAAAACAAAAATATTTCACGCACACATACAAGGAAGAAATACTCGTATTTATAGGCCTCATTTCTGCAATGGATCACATGGTTGTAGCTGTTATTTAGAACTACTTTCTTCTACCACCCATTCTGTATTCCCTTTACCCTCAGCAAGCACCTCAGCTGGTCATGGTTCTTTGCTTGTTGAGGTGACCCAAACCTTTATTCCTGAAGGGTCTGGGCCATTAATAGTCATGTTGGAACTGAGTTGCTATAGTTTTCTAGTGACTTTAATCACGGGGCATGGTAGTACTACGAGATGCCCTAATCCTGTATTCCTGACATGCAGTTCTTTACTTCCATTATGTAACATCATTCTGATTTCCTCTTGGTTATTAGGATCAGTCACACCAGCCAATACAATAACTACCTTCTTTGCTTGTTTCAGGGACGTGAGAAGCCCAAAGTGGCCAGGTGGCATTCTTAACTTCCAGTTCAGTGGGATCAGTGTTGTGTCTTATAGTAGGAGTATTCCTCCCTTTGGAACTAAGACCTCTAGACCCTCAGAGCGTAAGGTCATGAGGACAGGAAGCAAAAATTTTGTGAGATCACTAGGGGTGATAGTGAGTGGTGTGCCACTCCCATTTCCACCCCTTGATTCCTGACCATGAATCCTGGCTATGGTAGAAACAGCAGTATATATTGGATGCTGGTTTAGAGCATATACAGCCTTCTGGAGAAATCGCCCCAACGCTGGAAGGTATTGTCACCTAGCTGATGCCATAATTTTGTTTTTAGAAGGCCGTTCCATTATTCTGTCAAGCCACCTGCTTCGGGATGATGGGGAACATGGTAAAACCAGCAAATTCCATGAGCATGGGCCCACTCTGCACTTCATTTTCTGTGAAGTGAGTCTCTTGATCCAAGGCAATGCTGTGTGGGATACCATGATGGTGGATAAGGCATTCTGTAAGTTCACAGGTAGTAGTTTTGGCAGAAGTATTGTGTTCAGGGAAGGCAAATCCGTATCTAGAGTAAGTGTCTATACCAGTAAGAACAAAATGTTGCCCTTCCCAATGATTGGAGCAGTCAGTGTAATTAGCCTGCCACCAGGTTGCTGGCTGATCTCCTCGAGGAATGATGCCATATCAGGGACTCAGTGTTGGTCTCTGCTGATGGCAGTTCGGGCACTCAGCAGTGGCTGTAGCCAAGTTACCCTTGGTGAGAGGAAGCCCATGTTGCTGAGCCCATGCATAACTTCAATTCCTGCCACCATAGCCACTTTGTTCATGAACCCATTGGGCAATGACAAGAAAGGCTGGGGAAAGAAGATGACTGATTACCACAGAACACGTCATCTTATCCACTTTATTGTTAAAATCCTCCTATGCCGAAGTCACCCTTTGGTGAGAATTCACATGAGATGCCAATATCTTCACTTCTTTGGTCCATTCAGAGAGGTCTGTCCACATACCTCTTCCCCAAGGAAGAAGGTCATTACCAAATTTCCAATCGTGTTCCTTCCAAGTCTCTGACCATCCAGCCAAACCACTGGCTACAGCCCGTAAATAGTATACAATCATGCAACTGGCCATTTCTCCTTCCAAGCAAAGTGAACAGCCAGGTGCACTGCTCAAAGTTCTTCCCATTGGGAAGATTTCTCTTCACCACTGTTCTTCAAGAAGTTCCCAGAAAGGGGCTGTAGTGCTGCTGCTGTCCACTTTCACATGGTGCCTTCATTTTGTGCAGAACCATTTGTAAACCAGGCATGAGTTTTCTATTCCTCAGTCAACTGATCTTAAGGAACTCCCTATGAGGCCATAGGTGCAGACTGGGAAAGGACAGGTAATGTGACAAATGGAGACCATGGGCATTTGGGACACTTCTTCATGCAACTTCCTTGTGCCTTCAGGTCCTGCTCAGGGACAGTCTTGTATATGCCATTTCCATTTAATGATGGAGTGCTGCTGTGCAAGCCTGACTTTATGACTCTGGGTCCAACAACACCCAGTTCATGATAGGCAGCTCAGGCCGCATGGTGACTTGGTGGCCCATGGCTAAGCGTTCAATCTCTACTTGACCTAGAATTCTTCCACTTGTACAGATCAAGTAAATAATAGGCTTCCAATCTCTTTCACACTAGGGACAGCATGACTAAGTAGCCAATGACATAAGTCCATAAGAGTCAGGCTATTTTGATTATTGCTTTGACTCCACTGTCCATTATGGTAACCATGCCCACCTTGTCTTTGTTGATTGAATACTGCCACTTAGCCCCTACCACCACAGGGTCCAATTGGTCCCATTGTAGTTAGGTATCTTAATTCAGTTAGGGCAATTCCCACTGTCAAACCTGAATTACATAAAATAGCAATCACAGCAGTCTTCAAGGATACCAGGGCTCCCTTCACAAATTTGTGACTCACAGTTGTGGTCAAAGGTGTGTCCTCTGGGAACTCCATGTGTTAGTCTGTGGGCCTAACCTGATAAATACACACTAACATGCCAATTTCCCTAAGTCTTTGGATACCTTCTTCTACAGTACACCAAGGCAAGTCTGGCACTTCAACTTGATTTAGTGTAGTACACTGCTTAACCCATCCTTCAGTGAACCAACCAAATAAACTGTTTGATCCTTTCCTAACCTCTCAAGCTGAAACATTAAATGAAGGATCTGTGCTTAGCGGACCTATATCAATGAACTCAGACTGACCCATTTTTATGTTCCTTGCACTATTATTCCATACCCTTAATAGCCATTCCCACACTTCCCCAGATTTCTGTTTGTACATATTAAAAAACTTAAGTAGTTCTCTTGGAGTGTAGTGTACCTCCTCCTGGATCACACTTTGTGTTTCCCCTTTTGGGGCTTGCTGGGACTTAAGTCTAGGTATAGGTCTAGAGGGAAAAATGAGTGGTGGGGATATGTTCTAAGAACATTCAGCAACATCTTGTAAGGCATCTGCCCCAGGGGATGCCCCAGGCAATGACTTAAGACAAAGGCTCTTCAGATACAGCTGGCTTAATCTCATCAGATGGGGATAGACAGGCTAATGGTTTTACTGGGGAGCGTGGCTTAACAGACAAAGATGGAGTAACCTCCTCAGATGGGAGTGAGAGGGCTGGTTCTGTTGGCAAGAGCCATTTAGTGGAATTTAGGGGTTCATTGTTACCAGCTTCTTGATTATCTGCCCATATGTCTCCATTCCAAGTATCAGGATCCCATTTCTTCCCAATCAATGCCCTCACTTTAGACATCATTCAAGGTTGAGAATTCAATTGGCATTGTAATTCAGCCACTGTTATTATAAGACCCTCGGCTTGGTTTTGGACAATATCAGTGCTTTTACCACAAGAAATAAGGTTTTTTTTTCAAGGCACAAGTGGAAATTTTGAGGTCATATATGCAGCAGTCAATCTATGACTCTGAAGCCCTGAGCTCATCCCTTTTTTCCACCACTTTGTCAAGCGAAAGTAGGGCCAATCAAGCAGCTTCATTATATGTTTCATTCTGACAAAATTGTAGAAAGGTATCAAACATGTGATCACCCAGGGCCGTACCTCTCACCAATGCCTGATCTATTGGTGGTGATATTTTTTGTATTTCTATTACCATCTCATACCATGAATCAGCAGTGCCCTCTTTACTACTGAAAGAAGGGTCAACATATTTAAAACTAACCAGACTTGAAAACTAATTTAAAAAACTCATCCTTATAATTTTATTTCTCCAGAATCACTCTCAGTACCAAATGTCTTAGCCTAGGTTCTCTGGAGAATCAGAACCAGTGAATTGTGTTGTTGTTGTTGTTGTTAGATACCATCAAGTTGGTTTTTGACTCAGATCAACCCTATGTACAACAGAATGAATCAACCCAGTCTTGCGCCACCCTCACAACTGTTGCTGTGCTTGAGCCCATTGTTGCACCCACTGTGTCAATCCATCTCCTTGAGGATCTTCCTCTTTAACCCTGTACTTTACCAAGCATGATGTCCCTCTCCAGGGACTGGTCTCTCCTGATCACATGTCCAAAGTAGGTCAGGTGAAGTCTTGTCATCTTTGCTTTTAATGAGCATTCTGGCTGTACTACTTCCAAGACAGATTTGTTCATTCTTTTGAAAGCCAATGGTGTATTCAATATTCTTTGTCAGCACCACAACTCAAAGGCATCAACTCTTCTTTGGTCTTCCTTATTCATTGTCCAGCTTTCCCATGCATATGAGGCGATTGAAAACACCATGGCTTGGATCAGGCACACCTTAGTCCTCAAAGTGACATCTTTGCTTTTGAATACTTTAAAGAGGTCTTTTGCAGGAGATTTTTCCTAATGCAGTGTTTCATTTGATTTCTTGACTGCTATTTCCCTGGGTGTTGATTGTGGATCCACGTAAAATAAAATCCTTGATGAATTCAATCTTTTCTCCTTTTACCATGATGTTGCTTATTGCTTCAGTTGTGAGGATTTTTGTTTTCTTTATGTTGAGGTGTAATTCATACTGTAGTCTTTGATCTTCATCAGTAAGTGCTTCAAGTCCTCTTCACTTTCAGTAAGCAAGGTTGGGTTATCTGCATAACCCAGGTTGTTAATGAGTCTTTCTCCAATCCTGATGCACCATTCTCCTTCATATAGTTCAGCTTCTCAGATTATTTGTTCATCATACAAATTGAATAAATATGGTGCAAGGATACAACCCTGATGCACAACTTTCCTGACTTTATGTAGTATCCCCTTGTTTGTTCAAACAACTGCCTCTTAGTCTATGTGCAGGCTCCTCATAAGTATAGTTAAGTGTTCTGAAATTACCTTGTTCTTCACTATGTTATCCATAATATGTTATAATCCACACAGCCTAATGCCTTTGCATAGTCAATAAAACACAGGGAAACATCTTTCTTGTATTCTCTGTTTTCAGCTAGGATCCATCTGATATCAGCAATGATATTCCTTATTCCATGCCTTCTTGAATCCAGCTTGAATTTCTGGCAGTTCCCTGTATATGTTTTGCTGCAACCACTTTTGAATTATCTTCAGCAAAATTTTACTTGTGTGTGATATTAATATTGTTTGATAATTTCCACATTCGGTTGGATCACCTTTCTTTGGAATAGACATAAATATGGATCTCTTCCAGTCTGTTGGCCAGGTAGCTGTCTTCCAAATTTCTTGGCATAGATGAATGAGCATTTCCAGTGCTGTGTCCATTTGTTGAAACATCTCTGTTGGTATTCTGTCAGTTCCTGGGGTCTTGTTTTTTTGCCAGTGTCTTTAGTGCAGCTTGGACTTCTTCCTTCAGTACCATTGGTTCTTGATCATGTGCTACCTCCCAAAATGACTGAATGTCAACCAATTCTTTTTGGTACAGTGACTCTGTATATTCCTTCCATCTACTTTTGCTGCTTCCTCCTTCATTCAGTATTTTGCCCATAGGATCCTTCAATATTGCAATTTGACTGTTGAATTGGAATATGAAAGTTGGAAGCAAAGAAGAGGATTGGTAGTGAAAAATATGGCCTTGGGGATAGAAACAGTGCCAGAGATCACATGATAGAATTTTGCAAGACCAGCAATTTCTTCATTGCAAATACCTTTTTTCAACAACATAAACAGCGACTATACACGTGGACCTTGCCAGATGGAATACACAGGAACTAAACTGACTACATTTGTGGAAAGAGAGGATGGGAAAGCTCAATATCATCAGTCAGAACAAGGCCAGGGGCTGACTGCAGAACAGACCATCAATTGCTCACATGCAAATTGAAGTTAAAGCTGAATAAAATTAGAAGTCCAAGAGAGCCAAAGTCTGACGTTGAGTATTTTCCACCTGAATCTAGAGACCATCTCAGGAATAGATTTGATGCATTGAACTATAAAGACCAAAGATGAGACAAGTTTTGGAATGACATCAAGGACATCATACATGAAGAAACCAAGACGTCATTAAAAGGGCAGGAAAGAAAGAAAAGACCAAAATGCATGTTAAAAGAGACCCTAAACTTTCTTTTGAATGTCGAGTAGCTAAAGCAAACAGCAGAAATGATGAAGTAAAAGAGCTGAACAGAAGATTTCAAAGGGTGGTTTGAGAAGACAAAGTAAAATAGTAAAATGACATATGTAAAGTTAAGCAACATATACACATACATAGAAAAAGATTTATACCAAGGAAATGGCTCCTGAGGTTGTGGTGTGTGGTACACACAGAGGCTGAAAAATCCCAAGTCCATGGCTCAGGCTGTAGGCTTTTCCTGACTCATGTAGGTGCAGGGGCTGGCAACCCCAAGATCACCAGATCAGACAGCAGGGCTGTGGCTCACAGCCTGTAGAGACAGACGAATCCCAAGATTGGCAGGTAAGCTGCTAGCTCAAGTCCCAATTACTGGAGGTCAGTTAACAGGAGCCAGTTACAGGATTCAGAGTGTGCAAAAGCCTGAGAGCTTTGCCAGAAAGTCCACCTATATTGGATGCAGGCCAAACTCTCAAGGAAACTCCCTTTCAACTGATTGGCTACTCATAATAGAGCTCATCATGGCAGTGATTATATTATATGGGATCTCATTATAGAGGTGATTACATCATTACATAGCTGCATCATAACTACATCATAACTGCCAAACCACTGAGAATCATGTCCTAGCCAAGTTGTCACACAACCTTTAACCATCACAATATATAACATACGTACAGTGAAAAATAGTAATGAAATCAACATTTGTGAACCCAATAATCAGCTTAAGAAATGGAACATTACCAATATCTTTGAATCCTCCATGTACTGCAGGCCAGTTGCACCTTCTTCTGCCAATGATTACCACTTCCTAGGAATTTGTTTCTCTTTCCCCTGTTTTTCTTATAATTTTACCACACGTGGCTGTATCACTCACATATTTTTGGCTTTGTGAGCATTTTTTGAACTTTTTATTAAAAAATCATATCGTGTATTTTTCTATTACTTGATTGCTTTATTCACCATTCAAGGTTCATCCAGGTTGCAGATTCCATTTCACTAACATAAAGTATTCACTTCTGTGGATATACTGTTTATGTATCAAGATTCAATCAAGAGTGAGAACCCACACAGTAACTTGAACAGGGAAAGAGAATATTAAAAATTATTAATTATAACAACATTGTTATAACAGAAAATTGTTTTGTGAGATATAGAGAGAACACTAAATAATATGAGAACTACAGCTATAAGGAATAGCCACTACACTGAGAGTTGAGACAAGGCAACCAAGGGAGGTGTGCCCCAATCCCCTGTCTCACTGTCTGGCAGAGAAGTCGCTGTGGTGCTGTAATAATAGAAATTGCTGAAAATTCACTCCAGAACTCCCTGGAAATCAGCCCCCGGGGTACTGTGAAAAGCTGTTTATGGGGAAGTGTCTTGACAGAGGCACTCCACTACAAAGCCACCCAAAAAAGCAGTGGGAGCTGCTGGATTCCACTGGTCACCATGTACATGGAATTTCAAAGCCAGTACAAAAACAGAAAATTATCTCATTGATTTTTTTGAATATTGATTAGATGTTGAAATGGTATTTTTAATATATCTAGTTAAATGAAATGTTATTTAATTTCACTTATTTCTTTTTACTTCTTAACTGGCCACCAGAAAACAAAATCACATATGTGACTCATATTTCTAATGTTTAGAGTGGATTTCAAGAGTTTGAGAATTATTTCAAATTAGTTTTATTTTAATTTTTGGAATTAAAAAAGAAAATAACATGGGTGTTCATATAATTTGGAGCCCTGGTGGTGCAGTGGTTAAGAGCTATGGCTGCTAACCAAAGGCTGGCAGTTCAAATCCACCAGCCACTTCTTGGAAACCCTATGGGGCAGTTCTACTCTGTCCTATAGGGCCGCAATGAGTCAGAATTGACTCCATGGCAACAAGTTAGTTGGTTGGTTGGTTCATATAGTTTACTAAGGAAATAATCAGCCATGAGAAAAAAAATTTATCATTATCCATCATTATATTTCTTCTGGAAGCAAGGAGGAAATTCATATTTCAGGCCAAGAAATACACTTCCTTTTAGCAACGTAAAAGCTGCACGTGACTGGTGCTGGATTCATTGTCATGCTGACTCTGGGTGAAACTCCACTGTGTTCCCTAGGCTTGTTTTTTGGAGTTGGTGGAAGCCACTGAGAAGCCCTGTAATTTAACCTTATGAAAATTGTGCGACTTCCATTCACTTGACACTCACCAAAAAATTATACAACAAATCACTTTGACTTTCTCCTGTGAAGACATCTCACTTTGAAACCATGGTTGGCGATGCCTAGACAATGAGAACAAGGTGCCTGTCACATCCATAGAGAGGATACCGTACATCAAGATTACACCCACTTTCAGATTTACTTCCTCTTGGAATCTCAGTTGCTAACCAAAAGGTCAGCAGTTCAAATCCACCAGCCGCTCCTTGGAAACCCTACGGATACAGTTGTACTCTGCCCTATAGGGTCTCTGTGAGTCGAAATCGACTTAATGGCAATGTTTTTTTTGTTGGTCAGCTTTCTAAAACCTGAGCAATTTTTATATTAGCCTTCAAAATTGACATACAATAACTTACATATATTTAAATTTTACAATTTGAAATTTTGACATATGTATATACCTGTTAACCATTACCACAATCAAGATAGTGAACATGACCCCCAGAAGTTTCCTTATGCCCCTTTGCAGTCCCTTCCTCCCTTCTTTCTGACTCCCTCTTCCCGAGAAACCACCAGTCTTCTTTTTGTCATTATAGATAATGGCATTTTCTGGAGTTTTTTATAACTAGAATTGTACAGTATGTACCCTTTTTTGTTTGGCTCCTTTTACTCAGCAAAATTATTTTAAGATTCATCTATATGGTTGTATGTATCAATAGTTCCCTTTTTTTTTTTTACGAATATAGTGTTCCATTTTATGAATGTGCCACAATTTGTCCATTCACCTGTTGTTGTTCACTTGGTTTGTTTCTAGTTTTGACGATTATAAATAAGGCTGCTATGAACATTCAAGTGCGGTTCTTTGTTTCGACGTATATTTTTTTCTCTTGGGTAGATATCTAGGAGTGAAATAGCTGCGTCATCCTGGTGTACGTTTAACTTTTTAAGAAGTTTCCACACTTTTTTTCAAGGCAGTTGTACAATTTTACACTCCCACCAGAGATATATGAGAATTCCAGTTCCTCCACATTCTCACCAACATTGGGTATGCTCAGTCACTCACAGAATTCTTAATTTTTATTCATCCAAAGGTGTGGGGTGCCTCTAAAATATTTTAGCTTAATCACAGACTTGAATGTCTTTACTTTTACCAGGAAAAGTCCAGTTCTAATATTCATCATTCCAGTTAACAGGTCAATAATCTCACCAATTAAAGTCCATTACTAACATTCACCATGTTATTTATCGATTGTTGTGTCTTGATCAAAATATGGCTAGCAAGGTGCACTGACAATAGTTGCTTGTAGAGCTTGAGCTTCCTGATCAAAATGCTATCTTGCCACCCCGGGGCTGTGCATTCTTGATTAGAATTCTAGTTGCATCTGCATTTATTCCTTACCTGCATCTGTTGCAGTTGAGTCAATTCCAACTCATAGCGACCCTATAGGACAGAGTAGAACTGCCCCATAGGGTTTCCAAGGAGTGCCTGGTGGATTCAAGCTGCCAACATTTTGGTTAGCAGCTGAACTCTTAACCACTATGCCAATCAGGGTTCCTTAGCCTAAGTAAAAAATGTACAATATCACTGTCTATTCTGAGATATTTTTAAGTTTTGCTATAGATATCATGATATATGCAGTGTCTAAAACAGTGCTTGGCACATGGAAGATAATCAATGAATGTTTAATAAATTAGTTAATTGAGGATACCTAGGAACATTGGTGGCACAAAAGATTAAGCGCTTGGCTGCTAACTGAAAGGTTAGCAGTTTGAATCCACCCATAGGCTCCAAAGAAAGACCTGGTGATCTGCTTCTATAAAATTACAGCCTAGAATTTTTTTTTTAGAAAACCCTATAGAGCAGTTCTACTCTGTCACACATGGCATTGTTATAACTCAGAATTCACACCTAACACCAACAGAGGGTGCAGACGGTTTGTGCTTAACTACTAACTTAAAGACTGGTGTTTCAAATCCACCAAGTGATACTGCAGAAAAAATGACTGGAGATTTATTTCCATAAAAATTGTAGCCAACAGTAGACAAGTGTCAACTCTGGTGAAGGGAAAGACAACACAATATAGGGGAAGCCAGCAAAATTTGACCAAATCAAAGCCATAGAAGTTTTCTGGACACATCCAAACACCTTGAGGGACTGAGTTGATGGGGCTGGGGACCATAGTCTCATGGGACTTCTAGGTCAATTGGCACAACATAGTTCATAAAAATATTCTACATCCCACTTTGGTAAGTAGCATCTGGGGTCTTAAAAACTTGTGAGCGGCCATTTAAGATACATCTATTGGTCCTATTCCATCTGGAGCAAAGGAGAAGGAAGAAAACCAAAGACACAAGCCTAAAAGACTAACGGACCACATGAACCAGAGACGCCACCAACTAGCTTGAGGTCAGAAGCATAGACGGTGCCCAGTTACCACCATCAACCACTCTGACAGAGATCACAACAGACAGTCCTGGACAGAACAGGAGAAAAATGTAAAACAGAATTCAAATTCATGAAAAAAAAGCAAACTTACTGGTTTGACAGAGATTGGAGGAACCCCTGAGATTATGGCCCCGAGACAGTCTGCTAACTCAGAACGAAACACTCCTGAGGTCCACTTTTCAGACAAAAATTAGATAGGCTATCTTTAACTATAACACATGTGAGTAATGTGCTTTCTATTTTAATCAAATATATGAGACCAAATGGGCAACTCCTGCCCAAAAGAAAGGTGAAAAGGCAGGAAGGGACAGGAACTGGATGAATGGACACAGGGAACCCAGGATGGAAAGGAGGAGCATGCTGTCACATTGTGGGGATCATAACCAATGTCACGAAACAATATGTGTATAAATTTTTGAATGAGAAATTAACTTGGGCTATAAACTTTCACCAAAACACAATTAAAAAAAAAAAAAAGATTATAGCCAAGAAAACCCTATGAAGCAGTTCTATTCTATAATTCAAGGGATTACCACCAGTTGGAATTGACTTGGCAGCAACGGGTTTGGTTTTTTGTATTATTGATTTATTACTGTGTGTAATTAAGTTCAAACAGGGCAAAATGATGGCAAGCTTAGATGTGGAGTCCAGAGGATTACTGAACAACGATAAATCAGCAAGATGGGAGGAGCAGGCCACAGAGAAAGTTGATCCTTATAATTTATAGAGCCAAAGTTAAAAGTGCCCATATGCCAAGTAGATACCTTCCAGACTGACCCATTTCATCAAAATAATTTGAATCTTGTTTTTCATAGTTACTGGACCTTTAGACAGAAACCCTGGTGGCGTAGTGATTAAGTGCTACAGTTACTAACCAAAAGGCCGGCAGTTCAAATCCACTAGGCGCTCCTTGGAAACTCTATGGGGCAGTTCTACTCTGTCCTATAGAGTCACTATGAGTTGGAATTGACTTGATGGCAACGGGTTTAGTTTTTGGTTTTGGAGTTTTAGACAGTGATTCAGAGAAGTGAATTAACCTACTACAAACTTTTGATCTATACATTCAAAGTGGTACATTGTGATTTGGGGACCTTTATAGGTCACCACAGTTAATGTTTACTTCAGAAAACTGACTCAATGAAACACAGCCTGGTTACAAATTCATCTCTGTAACACAATTCCCATAAATGGCTCTGTTGAGTAAAAAAAAAAAAAGTTGACATCAAGTGATTCTGACTCATGGTGACACCATGTGTGACAGGGTAAAACTGCTCCATAAGGCTTTCTTGGCTGCAATCTTTATGGGATCAGACCACCAAACCTTTCTTTCAAAGTATCACTGGATGGGTTTGAACCACCAACTTACAAGTTAGTAATAAGAGCAAACTGTGGCACCCAGGGATCTTCTGAGTAGAGATAGCCACCTATAAATTTATCTTCAAAGTCATACAGGCTCTTCCTTGTTTTGTGAAATATTTTTAACTTTAAAAAGTTCACAAACATCAAATGCAGTTCTTTATAATTTATGTATACATACATCGGTCAAGGATTTATAAAACTCTTTAATCTGAAAGACAATTTTCTGACTGAACTCAGTATTTTATTTACATCAGAAAATATTGGTGGTTAATTGTCTTGAAGAAAAGCTTACCCTACTTAAAAAAGAAAAGATTCGTATAAAATATCATATTGTAGATAATTATATTTTACATTTAGGATGAAGGATAATTAAAACACATACATGAAGCATTTGTGTCTTAGTAACAGCTCAACATTTATTTACTGGGCACTTGCTGTAAGTCTAGCCTGGCTTGTTTAATATGTAAAAGTGTTTTAAATAACTCCTAAATGCAAATTTTGGACTTAACATCTAAAATTAAATAATGATATCAGACACTGATATAGTTATCTACCCATTTTCTTAAATAGATAAAACAATTGTGTAAATCCAATCAAAAGGACTTGATCTTGAGTTAAGAACTACAATAACCTAATCTTCTGTTTCTAAAGAAAAGAGTGTAGTAAAATATCTGAAGAAAATGTCTAGCCTTTGGAAATTCTACAAAGTGCTAAAGAATAAAATGTACTTCTCCATATTATTCATTCGGAAAAGAAAGGCCCTCACTGGTGGTCACTGGGATGCCAAGTTATAGTCACCAGTGAGTCCTATCCTATTATGCAACCAGCCAATGGAGCTGACTTTGACAACTTTTCTTCTAAAACTATCATTGTGAGATGGTTTGTAATGCTCATTAGTTGGTATGTTTAGAAAAAGTGAGTTTCAATATAAGCTTTCTTCCGAAGACTACTTGAAATGGTTTTGTTTGTGGAGGATCAGAAAATGAGGTCTCTCCCATGGAGATGGGTGGTTTGTCTAATTCTGGGCTGTCCAGTAGGGTAGCCCATGTGGCTATTGAACACTTGAAATGTGGCCAGTCTGAATTGAGATGTGCTGTAAATGTAAAATGCATACTAAATATTACAGACATAGTATAAAAAATGTAAATATCTCAGTAATTTTTATATTAATTACATGTTGAAATGATAATGTTTTATGTATGTTGGACTAAATAAAATATATGATTAAATTGATTTCAACTATTTCTAAATTTCTAATTGCTTTTTGTAATTTGGCAACCAAATTTTAAAAATTACACAACTTAGATTATATTTGTATTGGATGGTATTGGTCTAGTTAATAATGAATTTTATTATTTACATCTTATTTTTGGCACTAAACAATTAAATGGTTTTTAGTAAATCTTGTGATTAATTTAAGCATATCTCTAAAATCATTTTGTGTTTGCCTTATATTCCCAATTACATAAGAAATTTCCTGGAGAAGAAGGATTAGTTATCTTGTGCTTTGGTATACCCGAAACCTAAACCTGTGCTAAACACAAAATAAGTGTTTCATATAAATCAGATGATCATGGTGAATCAAGTGGAAACACAGTAGTGGAATGTAATTCTTTATACCTTTAAAACCTTTGTTTTGTAGATTTAGCTTTAACAAATACTCTATTTCAAATGTGTTTCTGAGAGCTCATAAAAACCCATTGCTGCCAAGTCGATTCCGACTCATAGCAACTGCCCCACAGGGTTTCCAAGGCTGTAATCTTTACAGAAGCAGACTGCCACATTTTTCTCCTATGGAGTTGCTGCTGGTTCCAACCGCCTGCCTTTTCAGTAGGCGCTTAACCACCGCGCCACCAGGGCTTAGTTTATGTAAATTGAAAGTTCTGATGAAGAAGAGGAAAAGGATTACACTCTCCTCTCAGCAACACAAATAGGGCACCTGAGTTCACTTAGAGCAGTTTAATACATTTATTTCAATTTTTAAGGGGTAATTTGTTAAAAAAAAACAAAAAAAAAAACCTGGTGCTAATTCTCTCATAACTTGTGGTCTTGAGCCTTTAGAAATATGAAGGGATTTGCAACAGTGAGGATCTAACCAGGAAATGTTGAAACCACCCTGAATGTTTAAAACAGAGGCAGTTATTCAAGAAATTGGTTACATTGGTGAAGGAACAACTGAAAAGCCAAACAAGAGTGAAATAACCCAGAGATTATCATCAGCACAGAACCACCACCACCCTAGACTATGGAGACATAAAGCTGGTCCTTTATTGATGCTCAGGGCCAGTGCCATCAATGGAGACTGAGAACATAGGGGAGAATGTACCCAAGGTAAAGAGGGAGAAAAGAGATACAGTAACTTCCCCTTCCTCTCACTCTAATACTCTGCCAGTGCCTGCTGGAAACCCGCCTTAGGCAAAAGCCTGGAAAACTCAGCCTGCAGATCAGCCCGCCCAGAAGACACAGCAAAGCAAGGAAACGGTAAAGAATGGGTCTGAGGGCATATAATCCTGGGCTTGGAAGGGTACATCATTTTTGCCCTTCTGTATGTATTCTCCCTTTATTCTGTTATTCTCATGCAACTCCACAGGTTAAAGAAAAAAACATGAAGGAAATATTTTGAATTGAATAATATCGAAGATCCACTATTACAATACTTTAAGGATGCACTTAAAGAAGTACTCAGAAGGAAATTTATAGCCTTAAATGCATATATTATAAAAGAAAGGCCTGTCTCCAAGAGCCAAAGAAGAGCAAATCCAAGCCAAATAACCTAGAAGCCCAAAACAACCAAAAACCAAACCCGTTGCCGTCGAGTCAATTCTGACTCATAGCAACCCTATAGGACAGAGTAGAACTGCCCCATAGAGTTTCCAAGGAGCGTTTGGTAGGTTTGAACTGCCGACCTTTTGGTTAGCAGCCGTAGCACTTAACCACTATGCAACTAGGGTTTCCAAGCTAGAAGTAGCATAATAAATTGCAGAAATCACAGAAATAAAAACCAAGCATCCAATTAAGAAAATCAGTAAAGCCAAAATCAACTCTTCGAACACGTTAATTAAATTGATAAACCTTTAGAAAGACTAATTTAAAAAAGGGGGAGGTTTCAAGAACAAAAGATCAAGAGTAGAAAAGTGAACATGAAGATCCTTCAGAAATTATAAACACAGAAAAAATTTTATGAAAAACTCTACACTTGCCATTTAGACGAAATGAACAAATTCCTTGAAAAACACATCTTACAAAAGGTGACAGATGAAATAGAAAGTCTGAATGGTCTGATTTGTATTAGAGCAATTGAACCAATTTTTTTTTTTAAACTTCTCACAAAGAAGGAGCCCTGGTGGCTCAGTGGTTAAGAGCTCAGCTGCTAGCCATAATGTTGGCAGCTGGAATCCACCAGCCACTCCGTGGAAACCCTACGGGGCAGTTATACCGTATCCTATAGGGTTGCTGTTACCGAAACCAGAAAGGTGGGTCTCTGTTCAGTGCACTCAGGCTTGCCAATTATCTGGACACCAGTCTTAGAGAATGAGAAAATAACTTTATGGCAATGCAAGAAGCCGGGAGGAAATTCCTCAGATCCGACTCTCTGAGCTATGGGGAAGCAGGGCTTATATATGATTTGGGCAGTAAGATGGCAGCCACACAGGTGTATTGGGGATGGATAATTCTAGAAGGTGACCAGGGAACAGGAAGTAATGTGGTTCTTGTTGGCTGTCTTGATTTGCAATAGGGTCCAGGTGATGATAGTCCTTCTAATTCATTCCCCATGTTGCTGCTTCCTCTGTTGAAATCAATTAACGGTCACAGCTGGCCCTTCTGCGCACGCTGAGCGGGCCAAATCTGGCTCGGGCTAGTTTAAAAACCGAAAACCAAACCCACTGCCCTTGAGTTTTTTCCACTGGCATTCTTAGGGTCAGGTTACGTTGCTGTGAATCGGAATTGGCTTGATGGCAAAAGGTTTGGCTTTTGGTTTTCTCACAAAGAAAACTCCAGTGATCTCTACCAGCAAAATCTTTCAAACCTGTAAAAAAAAAAAAAAAAAAAAAAAAATTTTTTTTTTTTTTACACCAACACTTCCAGAGAATAGAAACAGAAGGAACACTTCCCACCTCCTATCTTTGATTCTCAAACCCAACAAGGGTATTAAAAAAAAAAAAAAAAAAAAAAAACTCACCCAAGTCTTTCACATAAACACAGACACAAGAAGTCTAAGTAAGATATTAGCTAATCAAATGTTTTGTTAGTTGCCATGGAGTTGATCCCATCTGACTCATGGTGACTCCTTGAGTGCAGAGTAGGACTGGCCCATAGGTTTTCCAAAGCCTTGACCTTTAGAAAGCAGATTGGAGTCCTGTCTTCTGAGGACTCTCTGGGTAGCTTTGACAGCCAACATTTTAGCTAGTAGTCAAGCTTGTGACACCCAGGGACTGCAGACAATAAACTCACCAGTAAGTGATTTAGGACCCACCTTAAATCCAGGATGATTTCATCTTGAGATCCCCAGCTTGATTATATTTGCAAAGCCCTATTTCCAAATGAGGTCACATTCAGGAGTACCAGGGATTAAAACTTGGACATTTCTTTTGGGGACACATTTTCATCCACTACACCATCCAACAGAATGAAAAAAGAATATGAAGCCTGATATTATCAAACATTATTTGTTCAAATGAGTCATTTCAATCAGTATAACCTCATCAGCAATTTGAGTTTGACTGAACTCAAATTGTTTAACCCAAAACACCCATCGCCATCCATTTGATTATGACTCATAGAGACCCTATAGGACAGAGTAGAACTGCCCCATAGAGTTTCCAAGGAGCACCTGGTGGATTTGAGCTGCTGACCTTTTGGTTAGCAGCTGTAGCACTTAACCACTACGCCATCAGGGTTTCCTCAAATTGCTTACACCCAAATAATCCAGATTTTTTAAAAAGTACTGTCTATATCCCAATTTCCTAAATCAAGAATTAGATCAGCTAAGATGTCAGATATTTGTGCCTCTAATTCTCATTTTCACAAACCATTCACAAGAATCATTCACATTTTGATGCCACATGCCACTTTCAACTATAAATATTGGGTAGAAATTAATCAGGACTGAGGGACTTAAATGGCCATCCTGGAGATGAGATTATATCAGATTGGACACAATAGCAAAGAAAGGCCAAAATTTTCCAGGAAAGAAACAACGTATATTCAAATACCATATTTTAATATGGTTAGAAATGGAGGAAATTTGAATAGAAAGTGGGACCCCTGAAACTCAGACATGAATTTGCCACAGGTAAAAAAAAAAAAAAAAAATTTTTTTTTTTATTCATATCCATCCCCCACATGTCTGTCAGTTTGTCTTACTGTGGGGGCTTGTGTGTTGCTGTGATGCTGGAAGCTATGCCACCGGTATTAATACCAGCAGGGTTACCCATGGAGGACAGGTTTCAACTGAGCTTCCAGACTAAGACAGACAAGGAAGAAGGACCCGGCAGTCTGCTTCTGAAAAGCATTAGCCGGTGAAAACCTTATGAATAGCAGCGGAACATTGTCTGATATAGTGCTGGAAGATGAGCCCCCCAGATTTGAAGGCACTCAAAAGATGACTGGGGAAGAGCTGCCTCCTCAAAGTAGAGTCAACCTTAGTGATGTGGATGGAGTAAGCTTTCCGGACCTTCATTTGCTGATGTGGCACAACTTAAAATGAGAAGAAACAGCTGCAAACATCCATTAATAATCGGAACCTGGAATGTATGAAGTATGAATCTAGGACAATTGGAAACTGTCAAAAATGAAATGGAAAGCATAAACATCGATATCCTAGGCATTAGTGAGCTGAAATGGACTGGTATTGGCCATTTTCAATCAGACAATCATATAGTCTACTATCCTGGGAATGACAACTCGAAAAGGAATGGTGTTACGTTCATCGTCAAAAACAATGTTTCAAGATCTATCCTGAAGTACAACGCTGTCACTGATAGGATAATATCCATATGCCGCCTACAAGGAAGACCAGTTAATACGACTATTGTTCAAATTTACGCACCAACCACTAGGGCCAAAGATGAAGAAATAGAAGATTTTTATCAGCTGCTGCAGTCTGAAATTGATCGAACATGCAGTCAAGATGCATTGATAATTACTGGTGATTGGAATGCAAACGTTGGAAACAAAGAAGAAGGATCAGTAGTTGGAAAATATGGCCTCGGTGATAGAAACAATGCCGGGATCAAATAATAGAATTTTGCAAGACCAACGACTTCTTCATAGCAAATACCTTCTTTCACCAACATAAACGGCGACTATACACATGGACCTCGCCAGATGAAACACACAGAAATCAAATTGACTACATTTGTGGAAAGAGACGATGGAAAAGCTGAATATCATCAGTCACAACAAGGCCAGGGGCCGACTGTGGAACAGACCATCAACTGCTCATATGCAAGTTCAAGCTGAAACTGAAGAAAATCAGAGCAAGTCCATGAGAGCCAAAATATGACCTTGAGTATATCCCACCTGAATTTAGAGACCGTCTGAGAAACAGATTTGACGCATTGAACGCTAGTGACCAAAGACCAAACAAGTTGTGGAATGACATCAAGGACATTATCCATGAAGAAAGCAAGAGGTCATTGAAAAGACAGGAAAGAAAGAAAAGACCAAGATGGATGTCAGAGGAGACTCTGAAACTTGTTCTTGAGCGTTGAGCAGCTAAAGCAAAAGGAAGAATTGATGAAGTAAAAGAGCCGAACAGAAGATTTCAAAGGGCCTATTGAAAAGACAAAGTACTATAATGACATGTGCAAAGAGCTGGAGATGGAAAACCAAAAGGGAAGAACACACTCACCATTTCTCAAGTTGAAAGAACTGAAGAAAAAAATTAAGCCTTGCGTTGCAATAGTGAAGGATTCCATGGGGGAAATATTAAAAGACGCAGGAAGCATTAAAAAAAGATGGCAGGAATATACAGAGTCATTATACCAAAAAGAATTAGTCGATATTCAACCATTTCAAGAGGTGGCGTATGATCAGGAACGGATGGTACTGAAGGAAGAAGTCCAAGCTGCTCTGAAGCCATTGGCAAAAAACAAGGCTCCAGGAGTTGATGGAATATCCACTGAGATGTTTCAACAAACAGATGCAGGGCTGGAGGTGCTCACTTGTCTATGCCAAGAAATATGGAAGACAGCTTCCTGGCCAACTGACTGGAAGAGATCCATATTTATGCCTATTCCCAAAAAAGGTGATCCAACCAAATGTGGAAATTATAGAACAATATCATTAATATCACACGCAAGCACAATTTTGCTGAAGATCATTCAAAAGCGGCTGCAGCAGTACCTTGACAGGGAACTGCCAGAAATTCAGGTCGGTTTCAGAAGAGGACGTGGACCCAGGGATATCATTGCTGATGTCAGATGGATCCTGGCTGAAAGCAGAGGATACCAGAAGGATGTTTACCAGTGTTTTATTGACTATGCAAAGGCATTCGACTGTGTGGATCATAACAAACTATGGATAACACTATGAAGAATGGGAATTCCAGAACACTTAATTGTGCTCATGAGGAACCTTTACATAGATCAAGAGGCAGTTGTTTGGACAGAACAAGGGGATACTGATTGGTTTAAAGTCAGGACAGGTGTGTGTCAGGGTTGTATTCTTTCACTATACCTATTTAATCTGTATGCTGAACAAATAATATGAGAAGCTGGACTATATGAAGAAGAAGGGGGCAACAGGATTGGAGGAAGACTCCTTAACAACCTGCATTATGCAGATGACACAACCTTGCTTGCTGAAAGTAAAGAGGACTTGAAGCACTTACTAATGAAGATCAAAGACCACAGCCTTCAGTATGGATTATACCTCAACATAAAGAAAACAAAAATCCTCACAACTGGACAAATGAGCAACATCATGATAAACAGAGAAAAGATTAAAGTTGTCAAGGATTTCATTTTACTTGGATCTACAATCAACAGCCATGGAAGCAGCAGTCAAGAAATCAAAAGATGCATTGCATTGGGCGAATCTGCTGCAAAGGACCTCTTCAAAGTGTTGAAGAGCAAAGATGTCACCCTGAAGACTAAGGTGCGCCTGACCCAAGCCGTGGTATTTTCAATCACATCATATGCATGTGAAAGCTGGACAATGAATAAGGAAGACCGAAGAAGAGTTGACGCCTTTGAATTGTGGTGTTAGTGAAGAATATTGACTATGGCATGGACTGCCAAAAGAACGAACAAATCTGTCTTGGAAGAAGTGCGGCCAGAATGCTCCTTAGAGGCAAGGTTGGTGAAACTGCGTCTTACATACTTTGGACATGCTGTCAGGAGGGATCAATCCCTGGAGAAAGACGTCATGCTTGGCAGAGTACAGTGTCAGCAGAAAAGAGGAAGACCCTCAACAAGGTGGATTGACACAGTGGCTGCAACAATGAGCTCAAGCATAACAACGATTGTTAAGGATGGCGCAGGACCAGGCAGTGTTTTGTTCTGTTGTGCATAGGGTCGCTATGAGTCGGAACCAACTCAACGGCACCTAACAACAACAACAACAACAACAATAAATATCCATGACAGGCATGAACCAGCAGTATGGGGTATTTTTGGTGGGTTATTTATAAAGATCTGGAAACATGTGAATCCAATCAATGGTAGGAAGGTACGTCTATCTGCAGGCAACTGTACTGCAGAAACCTAATCAGGGTGGGGCTTCAGGGATCCTGATATAAAAGCCTACCAAAGACAAGACTTGCTCTTTTCAGAGGTTTTTGGAATTGGCTGGACTGTGGAGATCTAAGAAAGCTACAGTTGCTGTTCACAGAACCCAGGGAACACAGAAAGGCTGACACGATTGGATGAATTTTCCTACAAGGGCTGATCAGACAATTATAGAGTCTTCAAGTGAATACAGAGTTCCAAGTAGATAAATTTGTACTTATTTCCCTTAAAATAAAAAATAAATTGAGAGGAGTATTCACTAATTAGATGGTAGATAAGAACTACTTTAGGTGAAGGGAAAGACAACACACAATATAGGGGAGGTCAGCACAACTGGATTAAACCAAAAGCAAAGAAGTTTCCTGAATAAACTGAATGCTTTGAAGGCCAGCATAGCAGGGCCAGGGGTTTGGGGACCATGGTTTCAGGGGACATCTAACTCAATTGGCATAATAAAACCTATTAAGAAAACATTCTGCAGCCCACTTTGAAGAGTGGCATCTGGGGTCTTAAACGCTAGCAAGTGGCCATCTAAGATGCATCAACGAGTCTCAACCCACTTGGATCAAAGACGAATGAAGAACACCAAGGACACAAGGTAATTACAAGCCCAAGAGACAGAAAGGGCCACATGAACCAGAGACTACATCATCCTGAGACCAGAAGAACTAGATGGTGCCTGGCTACAACCAATGACTGCCCTGACAGGGAACACAACAGAGAACCCCTGAGGGAGCAGGAGACCAGTGGAATGCAGACCCCAAATTCTCATAAAAAGGCCAGACTTAATGGTCTGACCGAGACTAGAACGACCCCAGTGGTCATGGTCCCCATACCTTCTGTTGGCCCCGGACAGGAACCATTCCTGAAGCCAACTCTTCAGACATGGATTGGACTGGACAATGGGTTGGAGACAGATGCTGGTGAGGTGTGATCCTCTTGCATCAGGTGGACACTTGAGACTATGTTGGTATCCCCTGCCTGTAGGGGAGATGAGAGGGTAGAGGGGGTTAGAAGCTGGCGAAATGGATACAAAAAGAGCGGAGGGAGGGAGAGTAATTGGGAGTATGTAGCAAGGTGTATATAAGTTTTTGTGTGAGAGACTGACTTGATTTGTAAACCTTCACTTAAAGCACAATAAAAATTATATATAAAAAATTATAATCTAACAGTCATCAGGTTTAATATGTTCCGAAGGAGCTATAATGTGCCTAGGTAACAAAAAGTATGTAATTACTTTCGGTTTACTCTTGAACCATAGAATTTGAATCTCTATTATTGTTTTGAATTTTATAAATTAATATGATTGTCTCTTGTGAGTAAAGTTGTGGATTTACCGAGGAAAAGTCTTAGAGAGCATGTACTTTTATATTTGTCATCGTACTTACAACTTAATTAGAAAACCTTGTTGGAGAATGTAAGAAATAATATCTCTTAAGACACTTAAGTTTCCTGTCTTGGTCTTTAAAGTGGCCAGTAACAACACTAAAATTGGTGATGGCTAGAGAGAGGTGACATTGGTGACCACACTGAAGTACCAGAAATGAGAGAACTCTGCTTTTGCTGTGCTCTTGAAGTGGGAATTCTTATTACCTTCAGTCATTTATTTTAAAGCACAATATATTAGATGACACTGTTGATTTTTTTTTAACTTGGGGTTTACATATTTCCAAGTGTGAGTGACTGTCATGGATTGAATTGTGTTCCCCCAAAATACATGTCAAATTGGCTAGGCTGTGATTCCTAGTATTGTGTGGTTGTTCTCCATTTTGTGATCTGATACTCTTCCATTTTGTGATGTGTTGTAAATCCTAACCTCTATACCTCTGGTGGAGCCCTGATGACACAGTGGTTAAGCCTTTGGCTGCTAACCAAAATGTCAACAGTTTGAATTCATCATCCACTCCTTGGAAACCCTATAGGGCAGTTCTACTCTGTCCTATAGTATTCCTGTGAGTTGCAATCGACCAGGAGGTAATGGGCTTGTTTTTTTGGGTTTGGGTCTGTGGTATGATCCCACATTTGAGTGGGCTGTCTGTTATGTTAATGAAGCAGGATTAGATCACGTTAGTGATGATTAAGGAGGGATGTAACTGCAGTCACTGCCCTTTACCACCCTACAAGAGATAAACAGGATTAAGGCGGGATGCCACACCGTTACTCAGGTCCCAGCTCTGATCAGATGTAAGGGGAGATTCCCTGGGGTGTGGCTTGCATTACCTTTTATCTTACAAGAGATAAAAGGCTAGAGAAGTGAGCAGAGAGAGAAGGATCTCCAATCAGCATGAAAGAAGAGCCAGGAGTATGTCCTTTGGACCTGAGGTAACTGTGCTGAGAAAATCTTAGACCTGGGGAAGATAGATGCCAAGACACATGAAGATTACCAAGGGACACCAGACCTGCAGATGTTGAAAAGAGAAAAGGACCTTCCCCCAGAGCCAAGAGAGAGAAAGCCTTCCCCCTAGAGACAGCATCCCAAATTTGGACTTCTAGCCTCCTCTACTGTGGGAGACTAAATTTCTGTTTGTTAAAGCTATCCACTAGTGGTATTTCTGTTATAACAGGACTACATAACAAAGACAGTGACTTTTCAACAGTAAATCTGATATGACCGTGGAATATATTGCTCTTCTATTCTAAACAATAAAAACCCTTTAAATAAGGTTCTTAAAGCCAAGGGTATTGATAACAAAGGGAGATGAACATTCAAATTTTAGAATTTCCAGAACTCAAGTTTGTACTCAAAAGGATTAGTGTACACCTAATCATGTATTTTCTATTATGGAGAGATGAGGGTGTGCTTTTTGTTTTTGTTTTTTTTTTGATAGAATAAAATGAAGCATTGAAAATGACTAATTTTGGTATGTATATTTTTTTTTATAGTTGTATAATGTATGTGTGTGTATGTATTCATATATGTAATAATTTTTCCCAAGTTCTATCAGTGGGTGGCAAGAAATGTACTTCTGTGTGTGAGTTCAGAGACATAGAGCAGTGCTTCTTCCTGTCAGCTGTCAGCTCCAATAGTAGCTGCACATTTTTGCATAATAGCAATTTTGTATTTATATTTTATTTATTTATTTGTATATGTGAGCTTCTGATTGGAAATATATTATCTTTTTCTTTGTTATATCTCTACCAAAAGAAGTAATCCCTGTCTTATTGTATAAGATTCTAAACAATACACTTAGTCTGATATTTCTTCATGTACATGTCATAGATTGAATTATGTGTCCCCCAAAAATGTGTGTATCAACTTGGCTAGGCCATGGTTCCCAGTATCCTGTGGTTGTCCCCCATTTTGGGATTGTAATCTTATGTTAAAAGGATTAGGGTGGGAATGAAACACCACCCTTACACAGGTCATATCGCTGATCCAATGTCAAGGGAGTTTCCCTGGGGTGTGGCCTGCATCGCCTTTTATCTCTCAAGAGATAAAAAGGAAAGGGAAGCAAGCAGAGAGCTGGGGACCTCCTACCAGCAAGAAAGCAGCACCAGGAGCAGAGCACGTCCTTTGTGCCTGGGGTCCCTGTGCCTGAGAAGCTCCTCAAAAAGAGGAAGATTGAGGAAAAGAACCTTTCTCCAGGACCGACAAAGACAGAAAGCCTTCCCCTGGACCTGACACCCTGAATTTGGACTTGTAACCTACTAGATTGTGAGAGAATAAATTTCTCTTTGTTAAAGCCATCTGCTTGTAGTATTTCTGTTATGGCAGCACTAGATGTCTAAGACAATAATACCTATTGATTTTAAGCAAAAGGAAAAATTTAGCACTTCAACACCTTTATCTTTCCCAAATGCATGTATACACTTCTCTCTCTTGTCTCACCAAGATAGTTACATTGTAAGTTTTTATTAGACGTTGTTGTTGTTACTAGGTGCCATCAAGTTGGTTCCGACTCATAGTGACCCTATGTACAACAGAATGAAACACTGCCTGGTACTGCACCATCCTTACAATCGTAATGCTGAGTCCATTGTTGCTGCCACTATGTCAATCCATCTCATTGAGGGACTTCCTTTTTTCTGCTCACCCTCTACTTTACAAAGCATGATGTCCTTCTCCAGGGACTGATCCCTCCTTACAACATGTCCAAAGTATCTAAGACACATTCTCGCCATCTTTGCTTCTAAGGAGCATTCTGGTTATACTTCTTCTAAGACGGATTTGTTCGTTCTTTTGGCAGTCCATGGTACATTCAATTCTTCGCCAACACCATGATTCAAAGGCGTCAATTCTTCTTCGGCCCTCCTTATTCATTGTCCAGCTTTCACATGCATATGATGCAATTGAAAATACCATGGCTTGGGTCAGGCACTCTTTAGTCTTCAAGGTGACATCTTTGCTTTCCAACACTTTAAAGAAGTCTTTAGCGGCAGATTTGCCCAATGCAATGTGTCTTTTTATCTCTTGGCTGCTGCTTCTGTGGGTATTGATTATGGATCCAAGTAAAATGAAATCCTTGACAACTTCAATATTTTCTCTGTCGTGCTGCTGCTTATTGGTCCAGTTGTGAGGATTTATCTTTATGTTGAAGTATAATCCATACTGAAGGCTGCGGTCTTTGATCTTCACTAATAAGTGCTTCAAGTCCTCTTCACTTTCAGCAAACAAGATTAATTATGCCCATTATTATCTCTATGTAAACGGAAAACCATAGCTAAGGGGTATACTGTGGTTATAATTCTTTTTTTACATGTTTGTTTTCCCTGCAATTTATACGTTCCAGTTCTCTTTCACTAAAACTAACACTAACTCATTCTAAAACTCTCTGAACTTAAAGCTTTTTCCCTGATTTACAGACACTTTAATCTCTCAGTTTTACCTAGAGCTGTTTTGCCACCTTCAGGTTTAAGGGTGGCAATAACTTCCCACTGTTGCTAGACTTTGGGTTCTTTATCCCTTGTTGGTTCCCTTCACCTTTCATACAACATTGTGAGGAGCCCCTTCACTAAAATCTCCTGAGCCCTTTGTATTACAGTGTTTCCTACCTTCCTGATAACATTTATCTTTACAACCTTTAAATGTTACTGTTTCTGAGGGCTTCACACTCTGCAGATCCCTCCCTTCCAGCTTTCAAGAAATCCTTCTCCTCCAGCACAGCCCTCACACTGTCTCCCATGTCCACCACCTGCCTCTGGGTGGACAGGCAATTGAAGCTGAAAGAAATTGGGGCAGTAGACACTGCTGCCTGCTGGGAAACATTTTCTTCAGCATCAGAGTTTTGTCACCTTGTCCCTCTTTCCAGGCCGGTTTGCCAAAAGTTAGTACGTGTTTCTTGATGAGACGATGTTTGTACAGGTTTGCTTACTTATTGAGATTACTAAGGTGCTAAATCAGTCATTTCTTTTGTTTTGGAGAAACCTAATTTTTTAATCATTCCTAGTGACATCTATTAGAAGACCCATGAAATACAATCACTGGGAAGAATTGGGCGTGGTCTTCAGAGTTTAATAAAAGGCATCCAAGGAACCAGGCTCATTTTCTCCAGAAGAGACAGAGGGCTTTGGAACTCTCCTGCCTGTGGAGCCCTCTGAAAGCTCCTGTGACCACACTGGGAGGTTGAACCCTTAACAGAATTTCATGACACTACTTCTATAGCAAGCATTAGTGAAATCGTTCACATGTTCCTTAAGTGACTTAGGTGAGTACACAATTTACAGAAGTGGAGTTGCCACTACTTTCCCAAACCAAAACAAAGCAAAAATAACTTTAGTTTATCAATCAGTCCTTTCCTTAACCTACATATGAATTAATCTATTTTGTCAATATTATTATATACTGGAGTTAATAGGGTGGTTAAATTCTGTCTTATTTGTATGTATGCCTTGGATGTTCACATGTATTATAAGGACTAAGAAAGTAGTTGCCAGACATCTAGTAATTTTATACTTCAAATGGTTCCTGAAAAAGTAATAAAAAACCATACCCATTGCCTTCAAGTAGTTTCCAATTCATAGGGACCCTATAGGACAGAGCAAAACTGCCCCGCAGGGTTTCTGAGGAACACCTGGTGGATTCCAACTGCGTACCTTTTAGTTAGCAGCCGAACTTTTTTTTTTTTTATAATTTTTATTGTGCTTTAAGTGTAAATTTACAAATCAAGTCAGTCTCTCACATAAAAACTTATATACGCCTTTCTATACACTCCCAATTACTCTCCCCCTAATTAGCCCGCTCTCTCCCTCCACTCTCTCTTTTCATGTACATTTAGCCAGCTTCTAACCCCCTCTACCCTCTCATCTCCCCTACAGGCAGGAGATGCCAACATAGTCTCAAGTGTCCGCCTGATCCAAGAAGCTCACTCCTCACCAGCATCCCTCTCTAACCCATTGTCCTGTCCAATCCATGTCTGAAGAGTTGGCTTCAGGAATGGTTCCTGTCCTGGGCCAAAAGAAGGTCTGGGGGCCATGACCACTGGGGTCCTTCTAGTCTCAGTCAGACCAGTAAGTCTGGTCTTTTTATGGGAATTTTGGGGTCTGCATCCCGCTGTACTTCTGCTTCCTCAGGGGTTCTCCGTTGTGTTTCCTGTCAGGGCAGTCATCAGATGTAGCTGGGCACCATCTAGTTCTTCTGGTCTCAAGATGATGTAGTCTCTGGTTCATGTGGCCCTGTCTCTTGGGCTCATAATTACCTTGTGTCCTTGGTGTTCTTCATTCTCCTTTAATCCAGGTGGGTTGAGACCAATTGATGCATCTTAGATGGCTAGCAGCCAAACCATGCCACCAGGGTTTCTGAAAAAGGAATAGAAGTACTTTATTCTATAAGAAGTTCATAAATGTACTACTCTAAAAGTAGTACATACATGTATACATAACAGGAATATTCTACTATAAGTCTATAATGTAGTGATTGGCTTGAAAAAAAAAAACTGTTTTTGTTACTGATAAGTGTCTCTTTAGAAAATTTTCTTTACTGACTTAAATTGTAAAGAAGCCAGAAAATGCCTGGGCACAAAATTGTTACTCGTTACCATGCAGGAATATGAGAGAGATGAGTGCCATCTACACTCACTGAGTGTAAAAATGAGAACCCATTATTTTAGTCTAAATCAATTTTTAAAAAGTTTGTTATTTTGTGCTGATTTTCACTATTACATGATACTTTCATTTTTTCACTCTGTGTAGGGGTGCTTGCTCGTAGTTTGAAAGGGCATGGAAGATATTCCTAGTCTCTTTAATATTTGGTTTGTTTAAATGCCCAGTGTCAACAATAAGATATTTTAGGAGCCTGTTGTTTTGGGGAGCTGTCTAGTCGATTCTGACTCATAGTAACTCCACATGACTGAGTAGATGCCCCATAGTGTTTTCCTGGCAGATTACCTGGACTTTCTCCTCAGAAGCCACTGGGTGGGTTCAAACCACCAGGTGTGTTTGCCTAAATTTTAAAATAGTTGCTAAGAAACAATGGATGACGTGTGTTATCTTAGAGAGTAATAGTTAGCTGATTTTAATTTTAGTCAAAGGTTGGAGTTCTGGCTCCAACATTAACTATTGGTACAATTTTGTGTAAGTCACCATGATAGGATGATTCTGTCAATTAAATAAAATAATACAGATAAAAAAGTTTAGTTGCCTGAACTTGGCTAAACCAGTCAGGGACTATGAACATTAAGATTGATTTTTACACCAATCAGAATAATATAGATTGTGTCAAACTACTGAAGCACAAGCCGAAGAAGGAAAGGACGCAAACTGAGATCCTTCCACGGAGAAGAAAAGGAGTTGATGCCATAGATGCATGTTGATTAGGAAGCCAACAAAGTTTTCAACAGAGCTTGAGAGTCGTATTTGTGTGTCAGTTTCCAGTTTTTTCATTTATAAAAGAAACTATATCAGGCCTAGACATAAGTATACTATTGAGTCATGACCCGAGTAAAAGTTTGCTTAGTTTTTTGTCTCTCTGAGACAGATAATAAACTCCTCTGATTTTCTTCCCTCAGGAAAATGGACTCCAACATCTCCCAAGCTTTCCAAAAGGAGCTCACCTGCTGCATCTGCTTGAGCTACCTTACAGACCCTCTCACCATAGGCTGTGGGCACAGCTTCTGTAGGCCCTGTCTATATATTTCCGGGGAAGACACCAAAACCGCCCGTTGTCCTCTATGTGGGGAAACATCAAAGAAGACAGACATCAAATCCAATATTCTTGTGAAGAATCTGGTGTCCCTTGCTAGACAAGCCAGTCTCTGCCAGTTCCTGAGCTCTGAGGATCAGATGTGTGGGACACACAAGGAGACAAAGAAGATGTTCTGTGAAGAGAGCAAGAACCTACTCTGTTTGCTCTGTTCTTCCTCTCAGGAGCACGAGGCTCACAGACACTGTTCCATTGAATACGCTGTTGAGAAGTACCGGGTAAGTGATGCTTCTGAAAGCCTTTGAAAGCTGGAGAATAATAGAGCTAAGAGAGTATAAGGAAGATGAGTGCCATGATTATGATTAATTCTCTCATCACTGGGAGTCTTATATGTGCTGGCTACTGTTCTAGGTGGGAAGGGTAAAGCTGTGAATAAAATAGGGAAGGAAATCTGCTTTCACAGAGGCTGTATTCGAGTGGCAGGGCAATTCGCTTAATGATTATGAATTTGATTATGCAAAGTGAAGCACAGGACACCATAACACTCACATTTTTAGAAATAGCTCCTGGCCACAAAAATTACATGTTTAACAAGTGCTTTTTTTTTTACTGGAAGCATATTTAGTAATACTGGACAAACATGTACGATAATAGTATAGAGAAATAGCAAGATATTTATAGGAAATTTAACTACATTACATAAAGCCTTTATTTGACAGTTTTCTCAGGAAAATTGTTTCATTACTTTATGTGGCTCTATAGCCTGAAACTCCCAGAAGTGATGACTATCGGGTAGCCAGTGAAACATGACCCTTCCACTTTCCCGAAAGTACGTTCATCTAACATCCCTGATCTTTAGTCGTCAGTAAGGGTCTGAAATCTATAATATTTGTTCTGTTGGTTCTTAATTCAGTATTTTTGTTTTTACAGGAGAAGCTCTTAAAACAGATGAAGTCTTTATGAGAAAAGATCCAAGAAAATCAGAGAAATCTAAACGAGGAGTGCAGAATAATCAACCTGTGGATGGTAAGCCTGAGACCATGTTTTCCTCATAACCAGCTTGGTACAGACATGCTAGAACCTTATCTATTAAGAACTTGAGCTTTAATCATCATTGCCAGGAGATTCTGTGAGTGGGCTCATCAGTAGGAAAAAGGATCTGCTGTTTTTATGTAGGAGAGTATGACACTTTGGATTTCTAGAACTTAGTATATCAGGAATTAGGGGGGAAAAAGCCATCAGAACAAAGTGCAACAAATGCTGAAATGAAGGCACATGCAGGGATTTGGAGAAGTTCAATAACCGTTGGTCAAGAGTTGAAAAAAAGTTTTCGAGAGAGGCTCACAATCAATTTGAGTTTTAAAGGACAAGTGTAAAAAATCCATGGGCATTTCAGGCAGAGATTTCTGTATGAGGTGAGTTCTAGAAATTAAAGAGTATATAATTGGGAACTATAGGCATTTCATAGTGATAGTACAATGATGCTCATGGGGAGAAAAAGGTTTGAATAGCAATATAGGAAGTGTGCTTGTGATGGTGAAAAGTGATAATGTAGTAGGTAGAGAATGACATAGGATCAATTAGGAGAAATTTCAACATGTTGAAAAACTGGGGAAAAAGGATAGAGAAAAGGACTCGGTGAGGAGAGAATGAATACATAGGTATTGGTAGGGGTCATGCCATGGAGTAAGGGTCAATGTTCCTATAATGTTAGGACACAATGAGAACCTGAAGTCTTAAGTCTTTATTACCAGGAAGTAATCCCATCCAGAGCAACAAGGAATAGTGATGGAAGAAATCAGATTTAGGTTTTGAGATTAGGAATTTTAGGGAGATTTTGTCTGATGATTTCTAATCCTCAGAATAGTAGGCAACTTTCCTGCTAAGAGTGAATGATCAGGCTAGGATTGAGCAGATTTGAGATGAGAGGCTAAATCAGTAACAAAGAGTTCAGAATGTGAAATATGATTTAATAATTAATCATAAATTTATCTTTTTACATGTAATCTTTCATATTTTAGGGAACATTTATTTATAGAGGGTCAGAAAAAGAGGAAAACCTTCAATGAAATGGGCTGACACAGTGACAGCAACAATGGGCTCAGGACCAGGCAGTGTTTCATTCTGTTGTACACAGAGTCGCTATGAGTCCGAACTGACTCAGTGGCACTTAGGAACATATTCTTAAAATTAACTCTGAAAGACATTTCTACAAGCATTCTGGGAACTTAAGAAGTAGATTAAAGTGTTTTGAGGAAAGGATAGGTTTCTGTAGTTAATAAAGAATGAAAAGTAAGTAAAGGAAGGAAAGAGCGATAAGTGTGGTTTCTGGCATGTGGAAAGACATGAACTTAGCATGTATGTAGGTGGATGGTGGATTACATGATCATGAATCAAAGAGAAATGAATGAGGTTTAAGTGGTGAAGGATAAAATCAGCCTGGGTATGTGATCTAAGAAATCCATGTCCCTGCAGGATTATATATATCTAAGGAGAGAGATTATCAGAGATGAATACCAGAAGTTGCAACCAGTCCTCCACAGGGAAGAAAAACATTTAGAGGGACTGAAAACTGAACACAAAAAGATTTTACAGCAACTTGAGAAAAGTTGAGCCACAATGGTTCAAAAACAAAAACACCTAAGAGAAATATATGAGGAGCTGCTGAATTTGTGCCATAAACCAGACGTGGAGCTGCTCCAGGTGAGAAATGAGGATATTAGTTCAAGTTCACATCTTTGTCTTCCATTACGTATTTCAAACCAAAATCCTATTTCTGCATTTTCCGCTCCTGTGGAGAGTGTTATTGTCCAAGTGAATATGATATAAACCTCAACTCCTATCCTAACCAGGAACGACAAAATTTTGTGGAATTGTAAGAGTAGCTTTCCTTCTAAATTCTTGTTATTTAATTCACTTCTCTATGCAGCAGAAGGAAACCCTGGTGGCATAGTGGTAAAGTGCTACGGCTGCTAACCAAAGGGTCAGCAGTTCGAATCCGCCAGGCGCTCCTTGGAAACTCTATGGGGCAGTTCTACTCTGTCCTATAGGGTCACTATGAGTCGGAATCGACTCAATGGCACTGGGTTTGGTTTGGTTTGGTTAATGCTTGCAGAGAGGAACAATATACTCATAGACATTCTAGTCTCTAGGTGAGCAATGTGAGGAAGAGGAAAAGCTAACGTTCACATCCCTCTGTTTGGAAGTCCTAGGCTTGAATTGTGCTTGTCTTGAGGCACATTACCCTTCAGAAACAGGCCTGTGAAGAGGCCGCCTTGCAGACAACTGATGGTTGCAGCAATGTTGTCTCTACTTATGTCCTTCTCCATCTTCATTCACCCTCAGGGCCTTAGTCATCCAGAATTTAGTTTCTATCAATGGGTTGTACTGTGATTTTCCTTTGAAGAGTAAAAGAAAGTTACAAAATCTAGAGTGGAGGAAGAGAGTGTTTGGTATTTTTCTGAACTTTCCCAAATCCAAAGACTAATTGGGCAGAATAACAAATTTCTGAGGAATTCCAAGCTTTTCTTTTTTCTCTCTCTCTCTTTATAGGATTTGGAAGACACATTGACAAGGTAAGTTAGGCCTTCAATGCAAACTAGAGCACCAGGGGGCTAGGAAAGAGATCAAAGTGTTTCTCCCCAAATGAAGTTTTATTGAGATACTAAATCTTTTGTGTGTGTGTGCTTCTGTGCATGTGTTTGTGTGTGTTTCACTGAATAGGGTTTTCTATCCCACTCTATCAGAAGTTAGCTTTGTTCTTTCTGTGCTCATGGAGGTATATACATTGTAGGGTTCAACACAGAAGTCACTGGAAAAAAGCTACGTGTGATTTTAGATTTCAAAATCATAAACATATTAAAGCACAGGGACTAGCTTTTTGGGGGGGGGAAGTAGATTGCCAGGCCTTTCTTCCGAAGCACCTCTGGGTGGACTTGAACTTCCAACCTTTCGGTTAGCAGGTTAGCAGATTAGCACTTTAACAGTCGAGCACATTAACCATTTGTACCACCCAGGGAAATGCAGTCAATCTTCTTATATTTTTATGAATTAATATGATAAATCACTTTTGCTCTATTGTTTTAGGTATCACTTGATGTTTTATGTATATTGTGAGTTTCACTAGATAATCACCTCCAGGGAGCTTCTAATATTTCAGCTGATGAAATGGTTCTTGTTTGGTGCTGTGGAGTGCTGAGTCATAGTAATCCTACAGGACAGAGTAGAACTTCCCTGTAGGATTTTCCTGTTTTTTAATCTTTATGGGAGGGGATCATCAGGTTTTTCTCTCAAGGTGCCAATGGCTTGGTTCATATGGCCAACCTTTCAGTTAGCTGCTGAGCACTTAATGATTATATCATCATATACATATTTGTTTGTATAACAGGTCTATATAAATTGCTGGCCTATGTGATGTGTTGAATTAATTAAGAAATGTTCATTATAAAATGGTGTTGTTGTTGTTGTGAGGTGCCTGCAAGTTGGAGGCGACTCCTAATGATCCTCTGAACAGCAGAATGAAACACCATCCTCACAATCCTTACTATGTGTGAGCTCATGGCTACAGTCACCTTATCAATCCACCTCATTGAGGATCTTCCTCTTTTTCAGTTACCCTCTACTTTACCAAGCATGATGTCCATCTTCAGGGACAAAGTACATAAGAAGAAGTCTTGCCATCTTCCCTTCTAAGGAACATTCTGGCTGTACTTCTTCCAGGACAGATTTGTTTGTTCTTCTGGCAGTCCATGCTATATTCAATGTTCTTTGCCAACACCACGTTCAAAAGCATCAAATCTTTGGTCTTTCTTATTCATTGTCCAGTTTTGGGGTGCATACAAGATCACTGAAAATACCAAAGCTTCAGTCAAGCATGCCTTAGTCCTCAAGATGACATCTTCTTTGCTCTTTAACACTTCAAAGAGGTCATTTTCAACAGATTTGCCCAATGCAATACATCGTTTGATATCTTGACTGCTGCTTCCATGGGCATTGTTTGTGGATCCAAGTAAAATGAAATCCTCGAAAACTTCAAGAATGTTTAAAATGATGTCTCTTCAGTTTTCAGACATGAATTTTAGTTTTCAGACTTGGTTTATAAAGTGTTTGGAAACTGTAGAGGACTACAGAAAACTAACAACGTTGAATGTAAACAACTGTTAGATATGGGAGGGCTCTATGAGTTCACCTAACAATTCTTTTTTACTTATTTTTTATCACCCACAAAACTGTGAGCCACTGAGTACTTGAATATTGTCTTATTCACCATTGTATCTGCACAATAGATTACTGTCTATACAGTGTAAATATCAGTAAATGTGGATTCATTTAATGCTAATAGTGGACACTAAAATTAGATTTTTTTTTCTTTCAGTAAGACCTATATTTGAATCCTGGATCAGTAATTTATTTTATGTTTGATTTTAGACAAGTAATTCATCCACAATATGTCGAGGTTTCTCATTACAAAGTGTTGGTAAGAAAAGAAAATGAATTCATAATATTGCTGAGTGGATTAGAATAGGTAGCCCAGATTAAATGGGTCAGAGAAATGCCTATAGTTAGTAAACAATAAACATCATTTTCTACTATCACTTTAAAGTTATTATCATTCCCACATGGAACATTTTCCAGAGTAGACTACATCTTAGGCCACAGAGCAACCCTCAACAAAATCCAAAACACTGAGATAATACAAAGTATCTTCTCTGACCACAACACAATCAAAGTAGAAATTAACAACAGGAAGAGCAAGGAAAAAAAAAAAAATCAATTACATGGTAACTGAATAACACCCTGCTTAAAAACCACCGGGTAATACAAGAAATCAGAGATGGAATAAAAAAGTTCCTGGAATCAAACGAGAACGAAAACACATCATACCAAAACCTTGGGACACATCAAAGGTAGTTTCAGAGGTCAATTTATAGCAATAGATGCACACATCAAAAAAGGAGAAAGGGACAAAATCAAAAGATTAGCAATGCAACTTGAACAAATAGAAAGAGAACAGCAAAAGAAATGCACAGCCACCAGAAGAAAGGAAATAATAAAGATTGGAGCAGAAATAAATGAAATAGAGAGCAGAAAAGCAAAAGAAAGAATCAACAAAACTGAAAGTTGGCTCTTTGAAAGGATCAACAAAATTGACAAACTACTGGCCAAATTGACAAAAGAAAAACACTAGATGATACAAATAATCCAAATAAGAAATGAAATGGGAGAGAAAAACACTACGTGATAAAAATAACCCAAATAAGAAATGAAATGGGAGACATTACAAGAAATCCAACTGAAATAAAAAGGATCATAACAGAGTATTATGAAAAACTATACTCCAACAAATTTGAAAACCTAGAAGAAATGGACAAACTTCTAGAACATACTACCTACCCAAACTAACACAAAATGATGTTGAAAATCTGAACAGAACCATAACAAGAGAAGAGATTCAAAAAGTCATTAAAAAAAAAAAAAAAAAACTCCCAACGAAAAAGAGCCCTGGCCCAGATGGCTTCACTGGATAATTCTACTAAACATTCAGAGAAGAGATTATGCCAGTAATACTCAAATTATTTCAAAACATAGAAAATGAAGCAATACTGCTGAATTCTATGAAGCCAGCATAACCCTGATACCAAAACCAGGCAAAGACACCACAAAAAAAGAAAATTACAGACCAATATCTCTCGTGAATATAGATGCAAAAACTCTCAACAAAATTCTAGCCAATAGAATTCAGCATTAGATCAAAAAGAAAAAAAAAAAATACGCCATGATTAAGTAGGATTCATACCAGATATGCAAGAATGGTTCAACATTAGAAAATCAATCAATGTAATCCACCACATAAATAAAAGGAAAGAATCACATGGTCATCTCAACACAGAAAAGGCATTTAACAAAGTCCAACACCCATTCCTGATAAAAACTCTCAATAAAACAGATACAGAAGGGAAATTTCTCAACATACTA
Source organism: Loxodonta africana (assembly GCF_030014295.1). Taxonomy (NCBI): domain Eukaryota; kingdom Metazoa; phylum Chordata; class Mammalia; order Proboscidea; family Elephantidae; genus Loxodonta; species Loxodonta africana. Next base: position 108,055,345 of record NC_087348.1, read on the forward strand.
AACGGTATCTATGCAAAACCAACAGCCAACATCATTCTTAATGGAGAGAGGCTGTGAAGCCTGGAGAAGTCTCCCAGGTTGTGCACTACAGCCTGGCTAGAGGGAGTATAGATGTCACACAGCACCAGCTATTCCCAAGACTGGAAAAGAAGATAGGTATAGACAGACCAGAACTGAGAAATAAAGAAAGACAGAAAGGGAAAAAGAGAGAAGGGAAAAAGAAAAAGAAAGAAAAGAAAACCCCCCAGGGATCCTGCCTACAGGGCTGTGCAGATTGGGTGAGTGGCTCCTAGGCCTTGCAGTGCAGCCCCGCTAGAAGGGGCTCCCAAGTGCCCACAATGGATGAGGCAAATTCAAGTAGCCCCGGGGAGGGGGAGGGGGAGGGGGAAGCAATTGCCCCTGGCTAAGAGACTGCGGCTGGGGGAAGAAGAGGAGGCCAAAGGGGGAGGGATGCTCTGTCTCCTGCTGGGAACTTTGTGAAGCTGTTTTTCCACACTCCCTGTCCACCAATCTGCGATGTGGGTGGGACAAATCCAAGTGGCACAGATGCTGCACTTCCCGGCCTGCCAAGCCACTGCAGCCAGCCAGGAAGCTCGGAAGTAGAACACCAGGAAGAGAATGGGGGGTGGGAAAGCATGCATGTATTGCTGGTTACCTGGTGCTCTCTCTCCTGCTGGGAGCTCCATGGAGCTGCTTTCCGTGCTCCCTGTCAGCCAATCTCCGACAGGAGTCCAAGATAGCCGATCTGGGTTGTGTTAGCCGATAAGGAACCTCGGCATGTATCTCTCCTCATTCTCAGTCCTCCATCAGTTTCTTATTCCATTTGGTGTTTGGCTGAGTTGTTTATCTCTTCATCTGACACTTCAGGTTCCAGGAATGATGTTTGTCTGTTTTACTTAGTTTTTTGGGTCTTTGCTGTGGAGGGACTGGCGTGGTGCTTATGTCTATGGCCCCATGTTGGCCAGAAGACTCAAGAGATATTTTTGATGGAGAATACCAAAAAATAGTGATTTGTTTGAGGTACGATGTTAAAAGGGTAAAATCAAGAATGAGACACAGGTTTGGCTTTGAAACGAGGCAACCTGAGGTTAGTAATGGAGGAGGTAAAGCCAGTTTGGGGTTGGTGGGATAATAAATTTAGGTTGAGACGTTAGCTTTTAAGGTTTTGTGAGATATACAAGTGGAAATATGTAGTAAGCAACTGGATGAGAAAGACTGGGTCTGGACAGGGATATTTCACGATCATCAGCATATTCTAGATACTGGAGTAGATGATACCACACAATGAGAATTTTTAGAGAAAAAAAGAAAAAAGTTTTCAGGTAAAAAAAAAAAAAACTTGAGGAGTCCCTGCACTGATGTGTTAGGCTAGGAAAGGGAAAGTGGTAAAAGTGAATTGATAGAGGAAAACCACCAAAGGATTTAGATTTGTTTGAAGCCTAGGCTACACAGGTTTTATAAAAGGAAGGACTGGTAAAATGTAAGGAAAGCCGTTACTAAGGCTTTATGGAAGTAAATAATTATGTAAGTAAATATTATGGAAATAAATATTTGGATTCAACAAAGGAGGACATAGGTGAGAAGAAAAGTATGGTTTCAGTAAAGTGTTGGGAATGAAAGAGATTTCACTGAAATGATGAAAGATCAAGAGTTTCACAAATGAGTATAGGAAATGCACACTTATAATTAAGAAATATGCTTTTGGGGGGCAAAAGTGACAGCACAAAAGTCAAATGAAGATATTGGGACGTTAGATGTTTTACTTTGTTTTCAGTACAATGGAATTAAATAAAGTATACTTAAAAGTTGAGAGGAAAGCAAGAAAAGAGAAACTAAATAATGAAAAGGAAGGAATTAATACTGAAAGGGGGTTGTCTTTTGAAAAATGTCTCCCAGAACCCATGGAAGTTGACTAAGTGGCATGTGTGACCTTGGATAAAAAGAGCAAACTGCACCCTTAGAGACAAGGTTCTGGTTAGCATGCAATTTGTGGACCTGGTGGTAAAATTTTAAGAAAGGTCACATCTTATCCTGTGATGTAATATTGGCTATTATTTCATGAAAGTGAAGACTTACTCTGTAGGTAAGGTATCTGAGGGTAAAAGAAACTAAAAACTTTTAGTAGCAAGTACGTCTTAGTATATTACATGTATAGGCGCCCTGGTGGCACAATGGTCAAACACTTACCTGCTAACCAAAAGGATGGAGGTTCAAATTCACCAGTGCTCTGCTGGAAAAAGATGTGGCAATTTGCTTCTGTAAAGATTACAGCCTTAAAAGCACTATAGGCAGTTCTATTCTGTCTTGTACAGTCGTGATGAGTCGGTATAGACTCAGAGGCACACAATAACAACAGTATATTGTATAAGACAATTAAGTATAAAATCAAAAATCCCTTTTTTGAAAGAAAATGTGGATATTTGAGGGAAAGTAGTTGGAGACAAGATATTACTATTGTTGGAATTAAAAAATAATTAAGTGGAAGAAAAGAAAAAAAAAAGAAGCCCCCAATTTTTGATTTAATGAATATAGCAAACTGACAGAAGACAAAACAGTAGCTTAGAAGACATGGACAAAGGCAACCTAATAAATATTCCATTTATTCACTACCAATTCAGAGTTATGTGCATCTATGCAGGAAGATGATCCATGCTGAATATCGAAAGGTACATCTATTTCTCTATGAAGAGAAAAAATATTTAGAGAGGCTAGAAAAGGAAAGCAAAGAGATTTTTCAACAACTCCAGGAAAGTGAAAACACTATGGCCCTGAAGGGGGAACTCCTACGGGGAATGTATGAGGAGCTGAACGAAATGTGCCACAAACCAGACACAGAGCTGCTCCAGGTAAGGACAAAGGAAGGGGAGTCAAGGTGCTGCTTGGAAATGATGTCCACATTCTCTGTCTTCCATCTTTGGCTTGGAATAGTGCTCTCTGATAATATGATAAGGATAGTGTCTGTCCAGGTAATACTACAGATCAAGGGTCAATCATGTCTCATCCAGGAGCAGTGAAGCTTTGTAAAAAAAGTAGGCATTACCACCCCAGAGAAAGTGTTCTGCTAAAAATTCTCCTAATATTCATTCAATGACTGAACTGCAGCAGAGAGACTTATTTTAATATATTTACATTTGTGTCTTGATTTGACAATGTTAACAAATTTGGGAATCTATACAATATGTTTTGTCATTCTGTTTCCGTGTCTTTGATACCCACTGCTATTACATTTGGAATAACCCATGCTTTGGAGTAAGAAATTATGTGAGAGCACTATGAATCTTGTTACAAATACTAAAATTTTCTTTTTTTCTTTTACAGCATTTTGGAAACCTGATGAAAGTTAAGCTTGCACCTATATTTAAGTTGTGAGAATTGACAGTGATTATACTGAAATTTGAGCATAATTTATTTATTATAATCTCAGAGTATACTTATCTTTCTCTTTCTCAAAAGGTAGAGAAGGCTTGGTTGTCTAGCCTAAAAAGGGATCGGGTGGTGGTGTTAATTTCAGGTGTGTATACAGAAGTTCTATGGGGCAGTTCTACTCTGTTGTATAGGGTTGCTATGAGTCAGAATCGACTCGACAGCACTGGGTTTGGTTTTTTTTTTTTTTTATACAGAAGTTGTATGATGGCAATTCCATTGCTGCTTATGATTTTCACAAGTATAAACACATGTCAGTGGTGACTAGTGTGGATTAAAAACCATAGTGCTCTTGTGCAGCATGTCCTCCTCGTCATCAGGTCATTTTTCACACCCCTGTGGTTGGGAGGAAACCCTGGTTGTGTGGTGGTTAAGAGCTACAGTTGCTAACCAAACAGCTGGCAGTTAGAATCCACCAGGTGCTCCTTGGAAACGGTATGGGGCAGTCCTACTCTGTCATATAGGGTCGCTGTGAGTTGGAATCAACTCAATGGCAACAGGTTGGGAAGAAGAAACTAGACAGTCATGACTGAGATGTAACTGGATACCAGGTTTGAAATGTTAGGAAGTGAGATTAGATTTTATTTTCATAAAATAAATTGACATTTGCTACATTCCACCATTTGTGAACAGAAGATTTCAAAGAGCAGCTGGAGAAGACAAAGTAAACTACTATAATGACATGTGCAAAGAGCTGGAGATAGAAAACCAAAAGGGAAGAACAGCCTCGGCATTTCTCAAGCTGAAAGAGCTGAAGAAAAAATTCAAGCCTCACATTGCAATAATGAAGGATTCTATGGGGAAAATATTAAATGATGCAGGAAGCATCAAAAGAAGATGGGAGGAATACACAGAGTCATTATACCAAAAAGAATTGGTCGATGTTCAACTGTTTCAAGAGGTGGCATATGATCAGGAATCGATGGTACTGAAGTAAGAAGTCCAAGCTGCACTGAAGGCATTGGCAAAAAACAAGACTTCAAGGAATCGATGGAATATCATTTGAGTTGTGTCAACAAACAAATGCAGTTCTGGAAGTGCTCACTCGTCTATGGCAAGAAATTTGGAAGTCAGCTACCTGCCCAACTGACTGGAAGAGATCCATATTTATGCCTATTCCCAAAAAAGGTGATCCAACCGAATGCTGAAATTATGGAACAATATCATTAATATCAGATGCAAGCAAAATTTTGCTGAAGATCATTCAAAAGTGGCTGTAGCAGTATATCGACAGGGAACTGCCAGAAATTCAGGCCGGTTTCAGAAAAGGATGTGGAACCAGGGATATCATTGCTGATGTCAGATGGATCCTGGCTGAAAGCAGAGAATACCAGAAGGATGTTTACCTGTATTTTATTGACTATGCAAAGGCATTCGACTGTGTGAATCATAACAAACTGTGGATAACATTGTAAAGAATGGGAATTCCAGAATACTTAACTGTGTTCATGAGGAAACTGTACATAGATCAAGAGGCGGTTGTTCAGACAGAACAAGGGGATACTGCCTGGTTTAAAGTCAGGAAAGGTGTGTGTCAGGGTTGTATCCTTTCACCATACGTATTCAATCTGTACGCTGTGCAAATAATACGAGGAGCTGGACTGTATAAAGAAGAACAGGGCATCAGGATTGGAGGAAGACTCATTAACAACTTGCGTTATGCAGATGACACAACCTTGCTTGTTGAAACTGAAAAGGACTTGAAGCACTCACTGATGAAGATTAAAGACTACAGCCTTCAGTATGGATTACACCTCAACATAAAACAAAAATTCTCACAACTGGACCAGTAAGCAACATTATGATAAATAGAGAAAAGATTGAGGTTGTCAGTGATTTCATTTTACTTAGGTCCACAATCAACACCCATGGAAGCAGTGGTCAAGAAATCAAAAGATTCATTGCATTGGGCAAATCTGCTGCAAAGGATCTTTAAAGTGTTGAAAAGCAAAAATGTCACCTTGAAAACTAAGGTGCACCTGACCCAAGCCATGGTATTTTCAATTGCAAAATATGCATGTGAAAGCTGGACAATGAATAAGGAAGACCGAAGAAGAACTGACACCTTCAAATTTTTGTGTTGGTGAAGAATATTGACTATACCATGAACTGCCAAAAGAATGAACAAATCTGTCTTGCAACCAGAATGCTCCTTAGAAGCAGGGGTGGTGAGACTTTGTCTTAAATAATTTGGACATGTTATCAGGAGGGATCAGTCCCTGGAGAAGGACATCATCCTTGGCAAAGTACAGGGTCAGTGGAAAAGAGGAAGACCCTCAATGAGATGGATTGACACAGTGGCTCCAACAATGGGCTCGAGTATAACAATGATTGTAAGCATGTGAAGGACCGGACAGTGTTTCGTTCTGTGGTATATAGGGGTTGCTTTGAGTCGGAAGAGACTTGACAGCACCTAACAACAACAACATTTGTGGAACCTACCTCTGAGGATTTTTTTTTTTTAATTAATTTTTATCAAGCTTCAAGTGAACATTTACCGTTCCAATCAGTCTGTCACATGTAGGTTTACATACATCTTACTCCCTTCTCCCACTTGCTCCCCCTCTATTGAGTCAGCCCTTACAGTCTCTCGTTTCATGCCAATTTTGCCATCTTACCTCTCTCTATCTTCCCATCCCCCCTCCAGTCAAGAGTTGCCAACACACTCTCCAGTGTCCACCTGATTTAATTAGCTCACTCTTCATCAGCATCTCTCTCCCCCCAACTGACCAGTCCTTTTCATGCCTGATGATTTGTCTTCGGGGATGGTTCCTGTCCTGTGCCATCAGAAGTTCTGGGGAGCATTGTCTCTGGGATTCCTCTAGTCGCAATCATACCATTAGGTATGTTCTTTTCATGAGAATTTGGGGTCTGTATCCCATTGGTCTCCTGCTCCCTCAGGAGTTCCCTCAGGAGTTGTCTGTTGTGCTCCCTGACAGGGCAGACATCGATTGTGGCCGGGCACCAACTAGTTCTTCTGGTCTCAGGATAATGTAGGTCTCTGGTTCATGTGGCCCTTTCTGTCTCTTGGGTTCTTAGTTGTCGTGTGACCTTGGTGTTCTTCCTTTGCCTTTGCTCCAGGTGGGTTGAGACCAATTGATGCATCTTAGATGGCCACTTGTTGGCATTTAGGACCCCAGGCGCCACAATTCAAAGTGGGATGCAGAGTGTTTTCATAATAGAATTATTTTGCCCATTGACTTGGAAGTCTCCTCAAACCAAGTTCCCCAGACCCCAGCCCCTGCTCCGCTGACCTTTGAAGCTTTCATTTTATCCCGGATGCCTCTTTGCTTTTAGTCCAATCCAATTAGGCTGACCTTCCTTGTATTGAGTGTTGTCTTTCCCTTCACCCAAAGCAGTTCTTATCTACTGATTAATCAGTAAAAAGCCCTCTCCCTCCCTCCCTCCCTCCCCCCTTTGTAACCACAAAAGTATGTGTTCTTCTCCGTTTTTTCTATTTCTCAAGATCTTATAATAGTGGTCTTATACAATATTTGTCCTTTTGCAACTGACTCATTTCGCTCAGCATAATGCCTTCCAGATTCCTCCATGTTATGAAATGTTTCAGAGATTCGTCACTGTTCTGTATCGATGCGTAGTATTCCATTGTGTGAATATACCACAATTTATTTACCCGTTCATCCGTTGACGGACATCTTGGTTGCTTCCAGCTTTTTGCTATTGTAAACAGAGCTGCAATAAACATGGGTGTGCATATATCTGTTTGTGTGAAGGCTCTTGTATCTCTAGGGTATATTCCGAGGAGTGGGATTTCTGGGTTGTATGGTAGTTCTATTTCTAACTGTTTAAGATAACGCCAGATGGATTTCCAAAGTGGTTGTACCATTTTACAATCCCACCAGCAGTGTATGAGAGTTCCAATCTCTCCGCAGCCTCTCCAACATTTATTATTTTGTGTTTTTTGGATTAATGCCAGCCTAGTTGGTATGAGATGGAATCTCATCGTAGTTTTAATTTGCATTTCTCTAATGGCTGATGATCGAGAGCATTTTCTCATGTATCTGTTGGCTGCCTGAATATCTTCTTTAGTGAAATGTGTGTTCATATCCTTTGCCCACTTCTTGATTGGGTTGTTTGTCTTTTTGTGGTTGAGTTTTGACAGAATCATGTAGATTTTAGAGATCAGGCGCTGGTCTGAGATGTCATAGCTGAATATTCTTTCCCAGTCTGTAGGTGGTCTTTTTACTCTTTTGGTGAAGTCTTTAGATGAGCATAGGTGTTTGATTTTTAGGAGCTCCCAGTTATCGGGTTTCTCTTCATCATTTTTGGTAATGTTTTGTATTCTGTTTATGTCCTGTATTAGGGCTCCTAGGTTGATCCTATTTTTTCTTCCATGATCTTTATCGTTTTAGTCTTTATGTTTAGGTCTTTGATCCACTTGGAGTTAGTTTTTGTGCATGGTGTGAGGTATGGGTCCTGTTTCATTCTTTTGCAAATGGATATCCAGTTATGCCAGCACCATTTGTTAAAAAGACTATCATTTCCCCAATTGACTGACACTGGTCCTTTGTCAAATATCAGCTGCTCATACGTGGATGGATTTATATCTGGGTTCTCAATTCTGTTCCATTGGTCTATGTGTCTGTTGTTGTACCAGTATCAGGCTGTTTTGACTACTGTAGCTGTATAATAGGTTCTGAAATCAGGTAGAGTGAGGCCTCCCACTTTCTTCTTCTTTTTCAGTAATGTTTTGCTTATCCGGGGGTTCTTTCCCTTCCATATGAAATTAGTGATTTATTTCTCTATCCCCTTAAAGTATGACATTGGAATTTGGATTGGAAGTGCGTTATATGTATAGATGGCTTTTGGTAGAATAGACATTTTTACTATGTTAAGTCTTCCTATCCATGAGCAGGGTATGTTTTTCCACTTAAGTATGTCCTTTTGAATTTCTTGTAGCAGAGTTTTGTAGTTTTCTTTGTATAGGTCTTTTACATCCTTGGTAAGATTTATTCCTAAGTATTTTCTCTTCTTGGGGGCTACTGTGAATGGTATTGATTTCGTTATTTCCTCTTCGGTGTTCTTTTTGTTGATGTAGAGGAATCCAAGTGATTTTTGTATGTTTATTTTATAACCTGAGACTCTTCCAAACTCTTCTATTAGTTTCAGTAGTTTTCTGGAGGATTCCTTAGGTACACGATCATGTCATCTGCAAATAGTGATAGCTATGTACACGATCATGTCATCTGCAAATAGTGATAGCTTTACTTCCTCCTTGCCAATCTGGATACCCTTTATTTCTTTGTCTAGCCTAATTGCCCTGGCTAGGACTTCAAGTACGATGTTGAATAAGAGCGGTGATAAAGGGCATCCTTGTCTGGTTCCCGTTCTCAAGGGAAATGCTTTCAGGTTCTCTCCATTTAGAGTGATATTGGCTGTTGGCTTTGCATAGATGTCCTTTATTATGTTGAGGAATTTTCCTTCAGTTCCTACTTTGGTAAGAGTTTTTATCATAAATGGGTGTTGAACTTTGTCAAATGCCTTTTCTGCATCTGTTGATAAGATCATGTGGTTTTTATCTTTTGTTTTATTTATGTCATGGATTACATTAATGGTTTTTCTAATATTAAACCAGCCTTCCATACCTGGTATAAATCCCACTTGATCAGGGTGAATTATTTTTTTGATGTGTTGTTGGATTCTATTGGCTAGAATTTTGTTGAGGATTTTTGCATCTATGTTCATGAGGGATATAGGTCTAAAATTTTCTTTTTTTGTAATGTCTTTACCTGGTTTTGGTATCAGGGAGATGGTAGCTTCATAGAATGAGTTGGGTAGTATTCCGTCATTTTCTATGCTTTGAAATACCTTTAGTAGTAGTGGTGTTAACTCTTCTCTGAAAGTTTGGTAGAACTCTGCAGTGAAGCCGTCCGGGCCAGGGCTTTTTTTTTGTTGGGAGTTTTTTGATGACCGTTTCAATCTCTTTTTTTGTTGTGGGTCTATTTAGTTGTTCTACTTCTGAATGTGTTAGCTTAGGTAGGTAGTGTTTCTCCAGGAATTCATCCATTTCTTCTAGGTTTGCAAATTTGTTAGAGTACAATTTTTCGTAATAATCTGATATGATTCTTTTAATTTCTGTTGGTTCTGTTGTGATGTGGCCCTTCTCGTTTCTTATTCGGGTTATTTGTTTCCTTTCCTGTTTTTCTTTAGCCAGTCTAGCCAATGGTTTATCAATTTTGTTAATTTTTTCAAAGAACCAGCTTTTGGTTTGTTAATTCTTTCAATTGTTTTTCTGTTCTCTAATTCATTTAGTTCAGCTCTAATTTTTATTATTTGTTTTCTTCTGGTGCCTGATGGGTTCTTTTGTTGCTCACTTTCTATTTGTTCAAGTTGTCGGGACAGTTCTCTGCTTTTGGCTCTTTCTTCTTTTTGTATGTGTGCATTTATCGATATAAATTGGCCTCTGAGCACTGCTTTTGCTGTGTCCCAGAGGTTTTGATAGGAAGTATTTTCATTCTCGTTGCTTTCTAAGAATTTCCTTATTCCCTCCTTGATGTCTTCTATAACCCAGTCTTTTTTCAGGAGGGTATTGTTCATTTTCCAAGTATTTGATTTCTTTTCCCTAGTTTTTCTGTTATTGATTTCAAGCTTCATTGCCTTGTGATCTGAGAAGATGCTTTGTAATATTTCGATGTTTTGGATTCTGCAAAGGTTTGTTTTATGACCTAATATGTGGTCTATTCTAGAGAATGTTCCATGTGTGCTAGAAAAAAAAGTATACTTTGGAGCAGTTGGGTGGAGAGTTCTGTATAAGTCAATGAGGTCAAGTTGGTTGATTGTTGTAAGTTGGTCTTCCGTGTCTCTATTGAGCTTCTTACTGGATGTCCTGTCCTTCTCCGAAAGTGGTGTGTTGAAGTCTCCTACTATAAATGTGGAGGTGTCTATCTCACTTTTCAGTTCTGTTAAAATTTGATTTATGTATCTTGCAGCCCTGTCATTGGGTGCATAAATATTTAATATGGTTATGTCTTCCTGATCAATTGTCCCTTTTATCATTATATAGAGTCCTTCTTTGTCCTTTGTGGCAGATTTAAGTCTAAAGTCTATTTTGTCAGAAATTAATATTGCTACTCCTCTTCTATTTTGCTTATTGTTTGCTTGATATATTTTTTTCCATCCTTTGAGTTTTAGTTTGTTTGTGTCTCTAAGTCTAAGGTGTGTCTCTCGTAGGCAGCATATAGATGGATCGTGTTTCTTTATCCAGTCCGTGACTCTCTGTCTCTTTATTGGTGCATTTAGTCCATTTACATTCAGCGTAATTATAGATAAATAAGTTTTTAGTGCTGTCATTTTGATGCCTTTTCATGTGTGTTGTCGGCAATTTCATTTTTCCACATACTTTTTTGTGCTGAGACGTTTTTCTTAGTAGCTTGTGAGATCCTCATTTTCATAATGTTTAACTTTGTGTTTGTTGAGTCGTTACGTTTTTCTTGGCTTTTTTCTTGAGTTATGGAATTGATATTCCTTTTTGTGGTTACCTTATTATTTACCCCTATTTTTCTAAGTAAAAACCTAACTTGTATCGTTCTATATCGCCTTGTATCACTCTCCATCTGGCAGTTCAATGCCTCCTATATTTAGTCCTTCTTTTTGATTATTGTGATAGTTTATCTATTGATTTCCATGATTTCCTGTTATGTGTATTATTTTGTTTATTTATTTATTTTTTAGAATTAGTCTTAATTTGTTTGTTTTTGTGCTTTCCCTATTTGAGTTGCGTTGATATCCGGGCGTTCTGTTTTGTGACTTTGTGTCGTGCTGGTACCTGATATTATTGGTCATCAGGCCAAACAATCTCCTGAAGCATTTCTTGCAGTCTTGGTTTAGTTTTTGCAAATTCTCTAAACTTGTGTTTATCTGTAAATATCTTAATTTCTCCTTCATATTTCAGAGAGAGTTTTGCTGGATATATGATCCTTGGCTGGCAGTTTTTCTCCTTCAGTGTTCTGTATATGTCGTCCCATTCCCTTCTTGCCTGCATGGTTTCTGCTGAGTAGTCTGAACTTATTCTTATTGATTCTCCCTTGAAGGAAACCTTTCTTTTCTCCCTGGCTGCTTTTAAAATTTTCTGTTTGTCTTTGGTTTTGGCAAGTTTGATGATGATATGTCTTGGTGTTTTTCTTTTTGGATCAATCTTAAATGGGGTTCGATGAGCATCTTGGATAGATATCCTTTCTTCTTTCATGATGTCAGGGAAGTTTTGTGTCAGGAGTTCTTCAACTATTTTCTCTGTGTTTTCTGTCCCCCCTCCCTGTTCTGGGACTCCAATTACTCGCAAGTTATCCTTCTTGATAGAGTCCCACATGATTCTTAGGGTTTCTTCATTTTTTTTAATTCTTTTATCTGATTTTTTTTCAGCTATGTTGGTGTTGTTTCCCTGGTCCTCCAGAAGTCCCAGTCTACATTCTAATTGCTCGAGTCTGCTCCTCTGACTTTCTATTGCGTTGTCAAATTCTGTAATTTTATTGTTAATCTTTTGTATTTCTACATGCTGTCTCTCTATGGATTCTTGCAACTTATTAATTTTTCCACTATGTTCTTGAATAAGCTTTTTGAGTTCTTCAACAGTTTTATCAGTGTGTTCCTTGGCTTTTCTGCATTTATCCTAATTTCATTTGTGATATCTTTAAGCATTCTGTAAATTCGTTTTTTATATTCTGTATCTGATAATTCCAGGATTGCGTCTTCATTTGGGAAAGATTTTGATTCTTTTGTTTGGGGGGTTGGAGAAGCTGTCATGGTCTGCTTCTTTAAGTGGTTTGATATGGATTGTTGTCTCTGAGCCATCACTGTGAAACTAGATTTTCCAGGTAATCAGCTAAAAAAAAATGCAGTCAGATCCCTATCTGAATTCTCCCTCTGGCTCAGGCTATTCGGATGTTAATGGAGCCGCCTGGGGAGGGTGGTGGAGGGATCAGAGAGCTAGGAGTGTAGCACCACAGAATATAGAGCTGATCACCACGTTCACGCTCCGCCCCCGTCCGCCAAAATCCAGGAGGGACGGCTCCCCGGCTGGGACGCTGCTTTCCCCGCTCCGAGACCTGTCACTTCCTCCCGGGGACTTCTCCCTCTGGTGCGCGGCACCGCTCGCGAGCACTGGGTGGGCGTCTCCCGCATGAACGGGTGGGCCCGCCCCCAGGGTCTATTCAGGAGAATATAATTGGACCCCGTGCTCACGCCCCACCCATGCGCGTGCCCAGATCCCAGCGGGACGGCTCCCCGGCTGGGACACTACTTTCCCCACTCGGAGACCAGTCACTTCCTCCCGGGGACTTCTCCTTCCGGTGCGCCGCAGAGCTCGCGCAAACTGGGTGGGCGTCTCCCACATGACCAGGTGGGCCCGCCCCCTGGGTCGATTCAGGGGAATATAATTGGACCCCGTGTTCATGCCTCGCCCGCGCGCGCGCCCAAATCCCAGCGGGATGGCTCCCCGGCTGGGACGCTGCTTTCCCCGCTCTGAGATCAGTCACTTCCTCCCGGGGACTTCTCCCTCAGGTGCGCCGCACCACACGCGCGGACTGGGTGGGCGTTCCCCGCACGAACGTGTGGGCCCCGCCCCGGGGTCGCTTTAGGGAAATATAGCTGACCTCCCCCCTGCTCGCGCCCCCCCGCTTCCCGCCGAACTCCCGGCGGGACGGCTCCCTGGCTGGGACGCTGCTCTCCCCGCTGGCAGATCAGTCACTGCCTCCCGGGTGCTTCTCCCTCTGGCTGCGCCGCTACGCCGCTCGCGCCAACCAGCTAGACTTCCTCCCGGGATGGGTTCGGGGGGGAAGGGCTGGGCCCCCCGTCTGTGCCATCTGCCCCCCTGGGCTCTGCCCCAGATTGGGCTCCGAAGGTCACCTGCCTGGTACGCTGGCTCCTAGTTCTGAAAACGGTCGCTGTCTGCCCGTATTTGTTTGTTTTCCGTCTCTAAGTCTGTGCTTGTTGTTCAGAGTTCGTAGATTGTTATGTATGTGATCGATTCCCTTGTTTATCCGAGTCTTTGTTGCAAGAGGGATCCGCGGTAGTATCCACCTAGTCCGCCATCTTGGCCCTGCCTCCCCCTCTGAGGATTTTGAGGAAGCATCTTTAGTAGAACACTGATATAATCACTGTGATGTAAACTTTGGGCCCAGAAATAATAACGGAGACTTCTTCTTTGGAGGAGCGAGTTGGTGCAACTGCATATGCCCCAGCCAGTAAACCCAGAGATCAGCTCATGGCCCAACCCTGGATTGATAAACAGGCTCAACTGTTTCCAAGGTAAGAGACGGCCCTTTGGTGGGATAGCACCTTTCGGTGCTCTTTCTCCATTAGTCCTTCTATAGTTTTTTTTTTTTTTTTAGGAAGCTTTTATAATCAAATTTCCTTTTATAGAAAAAACTAACTGAAACCTGAGGAAAAGTCCAGTATGATAAATTGTAATAAGCTCTTTAGACAGTAAACAATCATAATCACCCAATTTAAAGGTGCCACTGAAAGTAACAGAGCTTGGTAATATCCCTCATGTTCATGTATTTCAAGAAAATTTGTGAATTTCTTTCATTTTTCTGGTTAAGGATTTGCTTGTTATAAAGATGGACTGGTAGTCATCGATCTCCAGTAATTTCTAGGGCTCTCCTGTTGATCTCACCCATATTGACAGTGAAAAACCAGAATATCTAGACACTATGTAAAGCATCTGTCCATCAGGACTTGGTAACTGACTGTTTTTTTCTTTCTGCAGTGTATATTTCCTTGGATCATGAAATAGTCACTTGCCATGTTCTCGTGTTTGAAGACCTGAGACGTGTGCTCTTTAGTGGTGATCATCTCGATGTGGACCACAATTCAACAAGATCTAAGAGTTTTCTTGCCTGGGGAGCCCAGACCTTCACATCCGGCAATTATTACTGGGAGGTGGATGTGGGGCACTGTTGGAACTGGGTTATTGGACTTTGTAATGATTCTTGGACAATGAGGAATGACATGCTGGTTAGCTCCGAGGGAATTTTTCTACTTTTTTGTGTCCGTGAGAACAATCAGTGCAGTCTCTTTATCTCCTCCCTACTCTTACCTCAGTATGTAGAAAGACCTCTAGGACATGTAGGGGTGTTCCTGGATTATGAACCTGGTGTAGTGAGCTTTGTTAATGTGGATAATGGTACCCTCACTTGTAGTTTGCTTTCCTGCTCCTTTTCTTCCCCTTTCAGGCCTTTCCCTTGCTGTGGACCCCAAGGATCAGGGACAGTTTAGAAATTTGTCCATGTCTCAAAATGCTAATACCTGAGACCTTTCCTAGTGCCGACTTGCTTATCTTTAACCTCGTCTACATTTATTAGACTACTGGTTGTATTATTCGTAAAAGTATGATAATGTTAAGTGCATGAATTTGATTTGATTTTCCTTAAATAAAAACACACTCTCCTGGAATACCTTGGAATCTTTATGCTGTGTCTTATCATTGGATTTCTAAGCCAGCTGAAGGTAAAAGAATACTTGGCTGTTTGATCCAGTATACTGGGTTAATCATATAATTATTAGAATAGACAATAAAACTCACTTTTTGTTTTGGAAAATACAAGAAATTCAACAGCCCAAATCCATTTTAATAAGGTACAAAAACCCCACTCTGACTGCAATTTTGACTCTTTCTCATCTCATAAAAGAGTGACTACCTGACACTCCCGAACCGCCCTAACACACACACACACTCACACACACACACACACACACACACTTCTACTTCTCTCAATGAGAAAGCTTCATTTCCTGTAGGTAGGAATCCCCTTTCTCATTCCAGGGCCTCTCATAAAAAAAACCAAAACCAAACCCAGTGCTGTGGAGTCGATCCCGACTCATGGCGACCCTATAGGACAGAGTAGAACTGCCCCATAGAGTTTCCAAGGAGCACCTGGCGGATTCGAACTGCCGACCCTTTGGTTAGCAGCCGAGCTGCCTCCAACTCAGTGCTCACTCACCGAAGTGTAATGTGTTGGTGTCTCAGGCCTTCAGTAGACTGTAAGCCCCTCCAGGGCAGGTATAATATTTTCTATTTTTGCATCTCCAGCCTCCTGTGCCCTGCTGCCTATGAGACAGTAGTTTATAAAATGGTGTATTGGTTGATTATTAAGTATTAAACTCCTGTCTCCTTAAGTACAGAATGAACACTGGTGTCTAGTGAATTCGACAATATGGACATATATTATTGTAAAGCAGATTTGTGATTAACAACTTTGTAAATTCAATATCTATCCCCTCTAGGAAATACTTAATCATTATGTATTGGCTCTTGAACTTTTTCACAGTGGAGAGATACTGCAGAGTTTCTCTTCCTAAAAGAAACAATCTGTACCAATTTCTTGCTTCCTGGCCTCTTCATGTCTCAGACTCCCCGTTTTTCCTCGTCTGGTAATTTCTTTTCTTCTCATTTTATTTTTAAATTTTATACTTTTGAACCAGCCCATGTAATCTCCTCCTCACATTCCTCCCTAAAAAACCAAACCCATTGCCTTCAGTCCATTCCCACTCATAGTGACCACTATAGGACAGAGTAGAACTGCCCCACAGGGTTTCCAAGGTTGTAATCTTTATGGGAGCAGATTGCCACATCTTTCCAACCCACACCTTTTGGTTGGCAGCCGAGTACTGCTAACAGTGGTTGCACTGTGGCACTAGGGTTTCTTTT
Organism: Loxodonta africana; assembly: GCF_030014295.1. Lineage (NCBI taxonomy): Eukaryota > Metazoa > Chordata > Mammalia > Proboscidea > Elephantidae > Loxodonta > Loxodonta africana. The sequence continues at coordinate 108,071,435 of NC_087348.1, forward strand.
CCACCCTATAAAGCTCTGAATTTTGTGGGAAACAGAAACTGGCACAAAGACTGGAAGGGAAGGACCTTATCACTGAAGACCCCTGCTGCACACTGTGCTGTGTCCTTAGCTCACACTGCCTGTATGCCCTCACCACCCCTGCAGGATGGCTTTTACTGTCTTGTTTTTCTTCGAGCAATTTAAGGATGGGGGGAAGTCTTTCTATCAGGACCCCCTCCCCTCAACCATAGTAAAATGCAGAAACTTGAATCTACTCCATATCATCCTGACTCTCTAACTTGTTTCTATAAAGATACCCATTGTCTCCATTTATTGTCTTAGCTGGAACCACTGAAACCCTACTCCTGACCTGCTCTGTTTATACTCAGCCAGTATTGACTCATCCTCTACAGTTGGCTTCTCTCATTGCTGAATTGAATGACCACTTTTTGGACAAATTCTGTCGGTCCGGTAATGTGTTTGTGGAGGCTATACAAAGAATCAGACATGCTGCAGGCCACAAAGCATCTAACAAGTGCCTGAATTGTTACAAATCAGTTGGATGGGGACTAGAATATTGTATCGCCAAAGTTATGTGAACCCAGAGAAGGTCTGGCAACACACCTCTCCACATTCAAAGCTCTCCACCCCTCTTCTACCCTACTCAGGCTTAGCTTCTCCTCCTCACACAGTTGCTCTCTGAATCCCAGCTTGTTTCCAATGAGTGTTTCCTCCTAACACAGAGGGCTGAAGAAAAGATTGCAGTAGGGAGACAGTGTCCCTTCGTTTCTGGGGACAGCCATACCTGGCAGCTGGGGAGAAGGATAAGTGTCTGACAGCCCAGGCTCCTCACTCTCTGGGGTCCCTATTTTGGCAAAGTCCCTGGATAATAGCACTAATTCTAGACTCCTGCAAGGAATGTTTTCTTAAATTCTTACTTATTCTTAAAAAGTGCATTAATACAAGTAGGTATTTCTAGGACATCCACAATATAGTCTCCCTCCCTCCCTCCCATTTTTCCATGCTCTTTCCCTCACAGTCACTGTTTAAAACCTTTCTCCAGTACATTCTGCTTCCTGGAGCCTCCAGAGTGTCCGCGAGATAATTCCTGCAAAACCTAGAAATTCTGACTGATTAAAATAACTCAACCAGATGAGTGTACAGACCCTGCTAACTGACCACTACACAGTGCCCACGCTCTTCCCATGCAACAGAATTAAAGCCAACCCCCAGCACCTCAGTTTCACAGGCATTTCTGACTATTGGCTGCAGGGCTCCAATATGCGAATAATTAATTCGACGTATGTTTTGGGGCCCTTTTCACCTCCAATTTTTGGTCTCTTCTCTCTAGGAAGGATCAGCCCTGCAGAAAGACTACCAGAAACCAGGGTGCCACCTTTTTCACCCCCTGGGATTCTCATTCCCACCTTTCCTGCCCCAGCTGCTCCAGCGTGCTTTAGAAGAGCAGGTGCAGGCGCCCAGTCTCTCGGGGAAAGGGGAGCCACGACACCGCCCCTTTGCCGCCGCACTTACCACCCAGCACCTTTTGACCGCGCCTGGTCTCCCTCCGCGCGTTCCCCGCGGGAGGCGCTGGGTGAAGCAGCCCACCTGGGCCTCAGGGTCGTAGGAGCGAGCTCTGGAGGTGGGCACGGGGGACTGTTAAGGTTTAGGCTCCAGGGCAGCCACGGGCCTGAGCAGGGAGCGCCTGGATCTCGGCCACAAAACTCCGCCGGGTCCCCGTCTGACCCAGGGTCCCCGCAGGTTTCCCGCATCTGAGTCCAGACACAGACGCCGCCGGCAGGTCACGTACCTGTGCGAACACCCGGACCACCACCTTCCAGCACCACTATTTCCTTCAAGAGCCTCCAGGCCCCCTTGGCACCGCCAGTCGCTCCGGACAGGGCTGTAAATTCCTAGAGAACCGCTCATTTCACGCCCTAAAGTCTCCCCGGGAGACCTTCCTGGCCGAGGGACGCTAAGGCCTTTCCTTGGACCCTCCTGAGATCAAGTCCTTGAGAGTGAGGAGCCCGCACCGAACCCCACGTTCCTGAGAGCCTGAGTCTGAAGCGTCGCCGTCCTGGAGAACCCCTTCATTGTCCCCAGGCTGGGACCACAGATAATGCCTTCCCACTGCTGCCCTGCTGCCTAGATGAAAACGCGCGATTTCTCCAGAGGCGGAGCTTGGTTCAAGCTGGCGAGAAGGTCTTCTGTACCTACCTAGCCTGGGAGCTCGTTTTGTTGGTGCTGGAGCCATCTAGGGTAGCTGGATGCTGGGGCCAGGGGCTGAACCTAACCTCCTTGAACTTGGCTGCCCTCTGCCCTGGACAAGGAAGGCGGGATCTCTGAGTCAGAGTCCAGCGGTGAGTGTTCACTGCCTGATCTGAGGACCAGCTTTACCCTTCCATACTCTCTTTTTCCATAGCTCAACTTAAACTTTTACTAATTTGTTTAATTTTTGGTAAAATAACTTCATAAAGATAAACGATAATCAATATGATTTACATTTTCAAAAGATAACAAAAATAGTTAAAAAGTGCAATTTATCTATATTTAAAAAAATAAAAACATATAAATTGCAAACAATAAATAAATTTTTGACATTGATTACAGGAGTAAAAATTCCTGAAAGAGGAGACTAGAATTGTTTTGAGACAGAAGAACTTTATTTCTGTTCTTTTCCTTCTCTTTTTGAGAAAACATGATATGCAGAAATAAGCTTGTGTACGTCCAGCGTCAGTGCTCTCAGTGGCAAAGTCGAATTCCTTTTTCTGGTCAAGGTTTTGATGCCTAAGAAAAACTACCTAAAGTATTTTCAGGTTCATTGCTTTTGTTATTGTGTGCCCTTGAGTCCATTATGACCCTGATTAAATATCCTCAAAAAAAGAGGTAACTTCGTGCACAAGAACTAAATACTATTGCTAATAACTGAATCGAGGCAAATCCATGTCATTTTTAACTGAGAGATGACTTCTATACTATCTGCAAACAGTACACATAGCCTTCAAAACTCTCACCATCAATGGACACCTAAAACTTACAGCCTTTCCGTAACCTCAAGTGTTCTATCTTAGGCGAGAGTGGCAAAACCAAAAAACCAAACCCACTGCTGTCAAGTCAATTCCGACTCATAGTGACCCTGTAGGGCAGAGTAGAGCTGCCGGCTAGAGCTTCCAAGGAGCGCCTGGCAGATTCCAGCTGCCGACCTCTTGGTTAGCAGCCATAACGCTTAACCACTAGCCACCAGGGTTTCCAGGAGACACTGGCAGGAGCCCTGAATACTGCACTGTAGCAGGTGACACTATTGATAATGGGCCATAGACCCCTGTCAGTCCTCTGGGGATTTGATGTGGCTGCTTTGGGGCTGGAGCCCTGGTGGAGAAGTGGTTAAGAGCTAAAGCTGCTAAGCAAAAGGTGGACAGTTGGAATCTACCAGCCTTTCCTTGGGAACTCTATGCGGCAGTTCTTCTCTGCCCTATAGGGTTGCTATGAGTAGGAATCCACTCGACAGCAATGGGGTTTGTTTTTTGTCCTTGTTTATTTATTTATTTGCTTTGAGCCAAAATAAAAGTTCTAGTTTTTTTTTTCTGGGAACACAATCTGTGGGCGGTGAGCTAAGGTGCCAGGTCTCTCACTCTTGGCTCTTGCCTTCTGCAGCAATCAGGAAAGGAACATGAACTGCCAGCTACAGAGAGCTGCCCTGTGTATGTGCAGAGGGGCACACTGGGAAACACTTGGGTGGGGGTTGCTTCCTGCCGCCAACACACGCACATGCAGGGATCTGGTTTCTTTTCTAAGGGCTTCTCCACTGTTCCCTATTCAGTCCTGCTTCCTGTCTCCTCTGGCATTGCTGAATGAGGCCATGCTGTATCCTCCTGCTGGATGCTAGTGGATATAGCAACATTCTCCAGGTCCCCATTTTGTAAGGACATTGTTCTCATAATTTTCCAGGAACATTTATAAGAGATGCAGATACCCTGTAGGTGGTGCCACACTGGTTCCCGGTGGTGAGGGCTCCAGGAGTCCTGGAACCCAGCATTGCCCCTGAGTCTGAGTCATATTCATCCCACTAGGCTCCTCATCCAGGGGATGATTTAGGACCCAGGATTAGGTGAGTCATCAACCACTCCAGCTAGCGCAAGACTACACTGTATCACCACAGTCCAGAGGAACCCATCAAAATTTTATACCCACATACCCTTTAATGCAGCGTATCATCTAGTTCAGTGTCCATTAAAGATGAGACTTGTAGGTTATAAAGGAAGGATGATTAAAAAAGAAAAATAAAATCTTTTTAGAAAGCTCAAGGATGGAAGCCAGTCTGTGGTGGGCAGAAGGGAGTGGCGGGAATTGCAACCCCTTTTGCCCATCCAGGCAGGGGCCTATTTATAGAAAATAGCACCCATGGCAGTTTGAAATTGCTGAGTGATCTTTCACAGCTGGGGCTGGAAACGGCAATGGCCAATAGGAGCTGCTCATTAGTGCCCCTCCTCAAGCAGCACCCAGGTCATGTGCTCTTCCTATCATACCTTAGTTACCCCTCAGCATCCAGGTGTAGTGCTCGGTTGCAGGATGAGGTGGTGGCTATTGTGCACCCAACCTCACACCCCCATGGTTTTCAAGACCCAAGCACTAAAGGAATGTTTGGGGGCCCAGGGAGCCTCACCTTGTGCCATCCCCTTCACCATCCCTGAGTAGATCAGGGAATGAGTCTTCATGATAGGCATTCTCCAAGTGAGGTCCTAAGATCCCCGGAAGTACATACAATCAGAATTATTTTTATCCTAATACTTGGGCATTATTTGCCTTTTTGACTTTTATTCCCTCGTGAAAGTAGGGTAAACATATACAGGGTTACATGACATAAGATGTCATAAAAGACTGGATAGACAAACAGATACGAGAATCTGGAGGTATTGTATTAAGCCTGACATTAAAGGGATTTGTTAAAAAGTTAAAAAATAAAAAAAAGCTGCTCATCTGATTAATATATTTATTGTTATGGTTTTAAAATATATGCTTATTTAAAAAAAATATTGTTACATATTGTAGTTTTACAAACGTTATTCTCAATGATTTAATAAAAAGTGTTTCATTTTTTCAGTTTTTGTTTCTAATACGGCAAACATTGACATTAAAAACCCTTTGGCTTAAAAGTTCCTTGGGTTCTCAATAATTTTTTATCAGCTTAATTGAGGTAAAATGTACATACCATGAAATTCACCAACTCAGTTTCTACAGTTTGATTATTTTTAATAAGTTCCTGTTAAATGTATTTGTACAGCCATCACAACATCTGTTTTTATAACACTTCCTTCCCTCCCTTCCTGCCCTTCTGCAGTCTATCCCTACTCTTACCCCCAGGAAACCACTGATCTTTCTCAGTAGTTTTGTCCTTTTTTAGAAACATCATAAACGTGTAATTATAGAATATATAACCCTTTTGTGTCTGGTTACTTTCATTTAACGTAATATTTTTGAGGCTCAGCCGTTTTTTTCGTGCATATCAGTAGTTTGCTCCTTTGTATTGTTAACTGGTATTTCACAGTATGAATGTATCCCATTTTGTTATCCGTTCACTAACTGATTGATACTGGATTGTTTCCAGTTTGGGGCCTTTATGAATAATGATGTTATGAACATTTTCATGCAAGTTTTTGTGCGGACATATGTTTTCATTTCTCTTGGGTGGATACTTACGGGTAAAAGTTCTGGGTTATTTGGTATATACATTTTTAATTTCTTAGGAACCTACCAAACTGCTTTTTTCTAAGTGGCTGTACCACTTTGTTTTGTTACTAGGAATCTATGAGTGTTCCAGTTCCTCCACATTCTCGTGAAAGCTTGGTATTGTCGGCCATTTTTATGTAAGCCGTCCCATTCTTTAACGTGTAGTGGTATCTCACTGTGGTTTTAATTTGTATATATGTTACTAATGAAGAATGATGTTGAGCATCTTTTATTCCTTGGTTCTTCTCCCTCTAACTACATTTACTTTCAATATTCGATTTAATTTAATATTCAGTATATGTCCTGATTTTCGTCCTTGGATCTTAGTACTCTGAAAAAAAAAAATTGAAATCTAGATCATCAAAAATGATAAAAGGGAATGAATTTAATAAAATACCCAGAAGTTTTGTGAAAATGTGATATTCCTGGCATAGGAAAGCCAGAGAGTTTGCCTAAACTCCAGTCGTACTGACAATACAGCATAACCTAGTTGGTTTATTTCTGGATTATGATGAGGTTTTGATATTAGGTAATTCACTAAAACAATTCCCAATGTTAATATGTTGTTGTTGTTATTAGGTGCCACTGAACTGGTTCTGACTCACAGCAATCCTATGCACAACAGAATGAAACACTGCCCGCACCCGTGCCATCCTCACCATCGTTGTTATGCCTGAGGTCATGGTTGCAGCCACTGTGTCAATTCATTGGTTGAGGGTCTTCCTCTTTTTCACTGACCCTCTACTTTACCAAGCATGATGTCCTTCTTCAGGGACTGGTCTCTCCTGATAACATGTCCACAGTATGCCTGGCTGTACTTCTTCCAAGACAAATTTCTTCATTCTTCTGGTAGTACATGGCATATTCAATATTCTTCACCAGCACCATAATTCAAAGGTGTCAATTCTTCTTTGGTCTTCCTTATTCATTTTCCACATTTCACATGCATATGAGGTGATTCAAAATACCATGGCTTAGGTCAGCTGTACCTTAGTCCTCAAAATGATATCTTTGCTTTTTAAACTTTAAAGAGGCCTTTTGCAGCAGATTTGGCCAATGAAATAAATATATCATTTGATTCCTTCATTGCTGCTTCCGTGGGTGTTGATTGTAGATCCAAGTAGATTGAAGTCCTTGCCAGCTTCAATATTTTCTCCATTTATCATGATGTTGCTTATTAGTCCAGTTGTCAGGATTTTTGTTTTCTTTATGTTGAGATCCAATTCTTACTGAAGACAGAAAGAAGTCTTTGATCTGCATCAGCAAATGCTTCAAGTCCAATTCACTATCAGAAAGCAAGGGGGTATCATCTGCATATTGTAGATTGTTAATGAGTCTTCCTCCAATTCTGATCCTGCATTCTTCTTCATATAGTCCAGTTTCTCAGATTATTTTCTCAGAGTGCAGATTGAATAAGTATGGTGAAAGGATACATCCCTGATGCACAACTTTCCTAACTTTAAACCACGCAGTATCCCCGTGTTCTGTGAGAAAGACTGTCTCTTGGTCTATGTACAGGTTCCTTATGAGCACAATTAAGTGTTCTGGAATTCCCGTTCTTCACAATGTTATCCATAATTTGTTATGATCCACAGAGTCCAATGCCTTTGTATAGTCAATAAAACACAGTTAAACATCTTTCTGGTATTCTACCATTGGTTTATGTAATATTCTCATTTCTCATCTGCATTTCTACAACGGGAGACTAAATAGCCTTTCTTACCTTCAGAACGGACTCTTTCCAATATGACTTCTAGTTGAATATGTTTGAAATACAAAGCTGAACATTATTACCCAGTTACTGTGACTTTTCTCCATCACCGTAGAAATAAAACTCGAATTATTCAATGTGACGTAGAAGTCCCTTTAAGGAGGCATTGATTCTCATTCTAAATGGTCTCTAGCACACTCATTCCCTGTGATCCACTATTACCCTATTGCTTGTAGTTTACCACTTCATGTTTTCTCCGGCCTCATTATTGTACTTGTGAGCCTCTGTCTGGTAAGTCTAGCCCTTCTGGGATAAATGTAGGTGTGCTTTAAAGCTGAGGAACAGCACTATCTCCACTGGGGCCCAAGGACGTGTCAACAGCCCTTTCTTTCTGGGTTTCCCTAGTCCCTGTGAGTTAGCTTTGGATGATATTATTACAGTGTGAACTAGATGCTGCCTTACATGGCTGTTATTGATACTACAGCAGTCATTTCAAAGAACCTATCTTGGTTATCTGTTGTCACTAGGTGTGCCTATCCAGGCTGGGAAATGACAAGTGCAGAGCTCTAGATGACAGTGATACCCAAACTTGTCTACACATTGCAATCATATGGAGAATTTCAAAATGTGCAGATGCCTATGCCCCATCCCTAGGGATCGTACATTAATTGATTTAGGGCGTGGCACTGGCTTTGTAGTGTTTAAAACATTTCAGGGTAATTGCAACATGCAGACGTGGTTCCTGGAAGTCCTGGGCATGTGCTAGGGAGCCATGATTTTTAAGCTAGTTCTGAAAAAGTTCATTTGACACATAGTCATGATACTAAACTGTGGCCCTCTTTTTAGTTTATGAGTGAAAAATAAGGGTCTGAGAGTTGCAGATAAGAAGTAGGGAATTTGTGAGAGAACATTCAACAGCTTGGAAAAACAGGCAGCTGAACATCCATAACCCAGGAGCATCCCTGAGTTGTTTAACTCTATCTGCATATGATAGAATGATTGTCATCCTTCATGTAACAGAGCAGAGAGGCTTCCCCAGGATCACCTGTCTTACCATTTCTCCTTGTCTGGACTTACTAACAAACTACAACAACCCAATGCCAACAGTCTCACATATGCTCTTCCCATAATGTCTGCTACTACAGTTAAGACCTGAGCTCCCCAGCAATATAATCACGGAATCCCGGGGAACTGATATGACACATGGTTTTATGGCTCTTATAAGCCTCGTATTTCTCAAAACCTCAGGTAATATTATGTAAATAAAGCCTCACTATTCACAGATTTGGTGTTGTGAATTCGCTTACTTGCTTAAATTTTCTTGTAACTCCCAAACTCACCGCTCCTTCTAGGTCATTCCCAGACAAACTGTAAGAGCAAATACAAATTAGAAGTAGGAAAGAAAGAGAGCGAGGCTTAATTCACCCTGCTGAGAAAGGGAAAAGACTCCCCGCTCCCTTTTCTTAGAGCATTTACTTTAGAGAGCTTGTAATCAATCAGGATTTTTTTATTTGGAAACTCTGTGGGGCAGTTCTACTCTGTCCTATTGGGTCGCTACGAGTCAGAATCGACTAGACTGCACTGGGTTTGGTTTTGGTTTATTTGAAAAGTAGGTAAAATCTTTTAAAGTCTAAGTAAGCCTCTTGCCAGTTTTACAATCCATGAAGTTCCTAGAGGACCTGGCAGCCATCTCTTGACGCTAGATGTAAAAGAACTTTTCCATATATTTCCAAAATCCATAGGAAAAAAGTGTTAGCTCAGTCCAGACTGGAAATCTTGGTTCTGTAGGACCCCAAGCGTTGCCATCACTTTAAAAACAAATGAAATCTGTAGCTTTCAAAACTCTGAGGCAGTAGCAGCCACTTTACACCTCAGCTGCCACTATTAGATGTTCCTTTCCTATCTGTGATGGACAGTGAGTCTCAAGGGCCGTGGTCCTGTGTGTGTCTGGGAGGAGATGCTGTATTTGGAGCCCCTAAACCAGGAAGAGCTTTTTTTTTTTAATGGAAAATGAGAAGGTGAAAAGTGGGAAGCTAATTCCTCCTGTCTCCCCACCACAGGTTCAGAGGTGGTGGTTAAGGGGCAGTAGAGCTGCCAGGAGCCAGAGCCCAAGTGCTGCTGGGCTACAGCACCCTTATATTGACTCAGCTCAAACTCCCAGCCTCCACTTCTGCTCAGCCAAGGAGGGAGACCGCTCTACTCATGTCAATAGAGCCCAGGAGCAGAGAGGGAATATCAGAGTGGCTGGGCCTCTGCTACGGGTCTGTTTGGTTTATTATGGTTATATTCATTTACAATGTTGCCGAACATTATTAAATCATTAATATATAAAAAAATCTATGGGATGTGTAAATATGTAAACAATGACAACTGTTCTGAAGTTTTTGTATCACACTATTGCTTACCTTTTAAATTTACCACCTATATTTATAACCCTCAATAATACACAGTTTTGTAGATTTTGAACTTTTTAGAAATAACTATTGTGTGTATTCTGCAATTTTCTTTTTTACCTTAACATTGTGTTCCTGAGATGTATCCAGATTGTTCCATGTAGCTGTAGTTTATACATTTTCAGTATACTTGATACTCTTTCAGAGACCTTGGGTGCTGAGGAGGGTTAAGTACTCAAATACTAGCCGAAAGGTTGTCACTTCAAACCCACACGGAGGTGCCTTGGAAGACAAACTTGGGGATCTGCTTCTAAAATGTCACAGCCTTGAAAACCCTACGGAGTAGTTACACTCTGCACACATGTGGCCACCATGCGTGGAAATCAACTTCATAGCAGCTAACAATGACACGTACTCTTTCATAGCTATATACTTGAATATATTTATTTGTTCCACTACTTACGGAGTTGAGATTGATTTCAGGTGTTTCTTTATCATAATTATTTTCGTGATTGTAAACAGGGGGGTTAAAGCCACTTTCGAACCTGACACACACAAGACTTGCTTTAATCTAGACTATTTACCCAGGAATTGCACACAACTTCAGCTTTACTAGAGATTGGTTTCCAACAGTTGTACCACTTTATACTCCCGCAGCACGAGATAATACTTGAGGTTGCTCTATATCATCACCGAAACTTCATATTTTTTAAAAGTATCCATCTGATGGTAGTGATTATAACTTTCATTTTTATTTCTCTCATTACTAAATATTTTTTACATGTGTTTCTGTTCTTCTCTCCTATGAAGCAATTGTCCTGACTTTTCGTTCTTTGGATGGGTGGGAGGTTCAACAAATTTTTCTTGTATATTTGAAAACATTTGTTATATATTCTGGATGCTTATTCTTTGGTGGTTATATGTGTTACAGTATTTTACTCCCAGCTTTTCACTTCCATTATTTTGTCTTTTGATGACTGAAATCCTTAATTTTTGTAGTTAAATTGATCATTATTTCATGTATTTTTGCTTTTTTGTTTCCTCTTTAAGAAATCACACCCTAACATGTGTCTAAAAGTATTCATATATTCAACTTCTTTTAAACGATGAATTTGCCTGTCACATGGAATTTAAACCTTAATGTACTTGAAATTGATTTTTTTTAATATGAGGGAAATATCCCAGCATATGCATAGGGAAGTATATCTCTTTTACATCCATTTGAAATGCCTTTCTGCTCAGTCATAAAGCACGTATCCACACAGCAAGTGAGTCTTACAATTTCTCTTTGAATTTTGTGGTTTTATTCTCCATCCCTGCACCACTGGCTCATAGCTTAATGGCTACACTGTCTCTAGACCATTGGCTCTTCCACTAATTTCTGGAATATATATTTGATATTTTGACCCACAAAGGAAGCTCTATGGGGCAGTTCTACTCTGTCCTATAGGGTCGCTATGAGTCGGAATCGACTCGATGGCAGTGGGTTTGGTTTTGGTATTTGGGTGCTCTAATATTGCTTACATTACATTCCTATCGAGTAGAAAAATTTATATGTATAAAGCCACACCGTGGGATCTTCTCCTCATACGATGGTATTCCCAGAGTTTTAAATACATCCAACAATAATATACCTGCAAAACTGATAGCAGTGTCCTTTCCTACTAATTCTCAAGAAAGCATGCTCATTAATTATTTGAGCTATGTACCTGTGGAAAGTTGTCTTGACTATTGTCTGTTCCCTGTATTTTGCAAGCTAAAGAAAAGATTTTTCTCTCTTGATGTAATTGAATGGTTCCAGATTTATGAGTTGATGTAGCTTTCATAACAATAACCTATAATACAAAATTTTTTATTTGTTTTCTGAGTCCCTAATAGTCTGCTTAAGATCTTACTTTTCCTGTTATTCTTTGTTCACTAAAAGCAACATACTTAAACAACCATATTGAACAAATTGTTTCTAGCTCTTGTTTGGTTCCGAAATGTAGGAAATTTACTGAGCCTTTGTATCTATAAATCAGATTCATTCCATGTTTCTTATTTACAGCTTTCATCAGAATTGCTAATGCACAGATTACAGGCCCTTCCCCATTGTATAATTTTCTTCATGAGTGGGAATGGATTCGATGGCAATAAGTTTGGTAAGTTTTGGTTCTGACCCAAGAACTTGCCTTGCTAACAATGTTCAGCGATACTAATGTTGCTGGAAACTGCACCAGATAGAATCACTGGTCTGTGTCACTGTTTTATGCCATGTTGATCTCAGCGCTCCCTATCTCATTGGTTTAACCTTTATTTTATGTTTTTTTTAATGGTCTATGGCATTTACTTTCATGAATATTCTCAATTATTAATCAGAAAACTTTGAAACCGTGTGTTGTAGAACAACCTTTCTATCAGAAATGAAATTCGGTGAAAATACTGCATAGTGTGAATCACCAGAGCAAAGATATGGAGCAGCACCCACTGTCAACCCTATTGCAGACAAGGCAAGTATCTCATTCACTTATTGTTCATTCAGATATTTGTTAAGAGCCTGTTATGTCTTAGGCATTGTGTTACCTGTAGGAAATAGCAGTGAATACAAGAGACACTTCCTTTATCTCATAATTCATACGGTTAAAAGGGAAAGGACAATATAAAGGACTTATATAAAGACAGGCCTGTCCTGGTCCTGAGGATCCAGGAATATTTCCCTGTAAAGAGTTTTTCCCTAAGGATGAATTGAGAAGGATTTTAAGAGATCAAGATGAGGGAGAAGAATATTCAAGACTGACACATATATTGTACATAACTGGGTTTCTTTATGATGCAAACACTCTGTGTTCCTCTATTACACCTTTAAGATGGAATCACACTCATACAGTAAAACCTGTGAAAGCTGGAACCTGTATAAAGTGGAAACCTCTCAGGAGGAAAAATCAAATATTTTTGCTGTGTGATTAATTATTTTTGTGTATGGCCTTTCTAGCCATGATCTGGGAACTCACACTCAGTTGATTGTGTGATAGGCTAATTGTGGCCTACCAAGGGGATTGGTCAGTTATGCCTTAAGAGGGAGCCAGAGCAGAGAGGAACCCACCACCACCAAGGAAGGAGAGACAAACAGGGGAGACCCAGCAGCAGAGACCTAGCAGCAGGAGAGGGTACAGTAGCTTCCCAATCCACAGAAGACAAAGTTGAGTGCCTTTGGGCAGAGACTGAGGGCCAAGGAGAATCAAACTTGTGAGCACGGCTGGGAAGAGGCTATCCTGATGGAAGACTCTTATCTTGAATGTTCCAGGGCCTGAATTGTAATTGTTACTTCCCTTATAAGAAACCCTATAATCCTGAGTATAGCCTGAGTTCTGTGTGGCCATTGCAAAGAATTATTGCATCCAGCAGAGAAGTAGAGAGTGCTGTGTGAGGGGTGGTTTGTTTCAGAATTAGTAAAGATGGTAGAGAGAGGAGACTTGTCTGGCCTCTGCCTCCTGGGAGTCAACTTTGCGCTGTTGATCTTGGTTTCCCTAGGGGCGGGAGGAGGTCAGACACCACCCCCAAGAAGTTTTTAACAATTTTCCACTTAACAAAGATCGAAATACAAGGCAGTCCCCTCAAGTTCCAGCTTTCAAAGTTTTTGTTATATATGCTTCTAACTCCAGCAGGCTCATAAAACACGTGAATAATCACAGTATATATTAAATGTAATGTGCCAAAAGAGATGATTTTAATTAAAAAAAATTGAACTAGCGAAAGTTTTCATTTCCAACTTTTTTTTCATAGTTAATAACAACAAAATGTTACTTTAAAGAAGAACAAAATAAAAGACAATAAAATATTATTGATCAGCTTCAACTGAGAAAGACTCCCTCCGATATGAAGTTTCCAGGTTCTTGAATTCACCACTATCATGTGTGGCCAGTACAAAAGAAAGGCCTGAGAGGGTAATTGAAGGAGCAGGCTGGGTATCTCCATATGAGGGAACTTTTGGCAACATTAACAAAACTCATACTTCTACTGTCAAAATCTATATACACACCAACTCGCCCCAGAGGTTTCTCTATATACTGAGGAAACACTGGGGAAGTGGTCAAGAGATTGTAACGATTAATATCCTTCACACATAAAAGAAGAAATACGTTCTTAGATTCAACCAGTGAGCCATTCTTCCTTAACCAGGTATCCTTACAGACTCCTACAGCCCAGTCCCAAGCGTCGTCCACATCTATCTCCCAGTAGTGTTTTCCAGAGGTGAAGGCCTGGTCCCCCCATGCAGCAAAGTACTGAGATCTTCTAGAAGGAAAAGGCACCTCTTGAAGGTCACGTCTAAGCCTCAGACTTCTCACGTCATCAAACACCATGATATTCTGACTGCTTATTTCATAACGGAAGGAAATTTCCACTGTGGAAAAAGAGAATATTTCAGTTCAAATCAGTTTTTCAATTTCTATGGGATGAGGGGGTCACTGGGTCTAGAGTATCACTGGAAAAACAGGCCACCACTACAAGGGAAGTTATGGATAGAAAATATCAGATTGAGGGCTATCAGCGGATGTGCAGAAAAAACGATACCTAAATACACTGGAAAAAAACTCCTAAAATCCCAGAGAATGTAGAGGAGGGAGATCATGTAAACTTCTGGTTCATTGCTTTTCACAGCACATTAAAAATCAGGAACCTGCACTGATACCAAGTCCACAGCAACATGACTTATCTCCACTGTCTCTTCTCAGGGCAAAAAATCCCAACATTTTATACCTGAATAAGTGGTGATCACATTTCCAAGTATATTATAAGATAAACCAGCAGGCTTAAATTCAAGAATAAAATCCAGGTATGCCTTCTTAGAAGAAGACCTGGTGGGGCAGTGGTTAAAGCACTCAGCTGCTAACTTAAAGGTCAGTGGTGGGAAACCACCAGCTGCTCCTAGGGAGGAAGATGTGGCAGTCTGCTTCCATAAAGATCGAAAGCCTTGGAAACCCTATGAGGCCGTTCTACTCTGTCCTGTAGGATAGCTGTGAGTTGAAATCCACTTGGCGGTAATGTCTTCAGTTTTGGGGCTTGGCTTATATCTTCTTAGAAGGGGTCTCCTACTCAGAATGTCCTGGCTTTTAAACCTGGTTCCATCTCAGGCTTAGTCATTCTCTGCCTGCCGGGCTAACCCAGCTGGATTAGGTCTACCATGGAGCTCTGTGTACTGCCTCAACCACCCACTTGTTTTATTGTTGCTCATAAATTCTGGTTTTCTGTATATCACTTTTTTATGTTTATTTATGTATTTCTCAGAACGTATTAATTAAAATGCACATTATTACAAATTCAATTACTATGAAACTTTAAATGCAAAATATTTAAAAGTAAAATACCAGGGACCCTATCACCATAAGCAACTGCACTTAATTTGAAATTGAAATGTTCTGAAATAATATTTCCTTCTGTATGACTCACTGAATGACTGACATTGTATCTGGGAATGGTTCTAGGTCTCAAGGAGCCCTTTTTCAGATCATTTCCTTTTTCTCATTAACTATTTAATACCGGCCAGAATAACATATCTCTTTTCCCACCGTTTATGTAGAAATTTTTCATATTATCATAGGGCAAATATGATTATTCATAGGCTGCTCTCCTCCCAAAATCAAGAATCAATAAAGAGGGAATGATTGCCCATAGAAAACCATTATTGGAAGACGTTGTATGTGGTCCCACCACTGGGCTGACACTCACCTCGGAACTGGCGGAACCTGTCTATCAGGCCAGTGATGGGCCTAGCACTGAGCGCTGGGTTCACAGGCTGGGGCATGTCCAGCTGCACGGACTCGCTCCTGCAAGGGGGAGAATCAGTTAATCTTTCAGGTGCCAAAGGGGCCATCACAGTATGTAAAAAAGACATCAGCTAACTCATCAGACATGGAAGGGACTGAACAATGGGTTGGAGAGAGATGCTGATGAAGAGTGAGCTACTTGTATCAGGGGGACACTTGAGACTGTGTTGGCATCTCCGGTCTGGAGGGGAGATAGGAGGGTAGAGAGGGTTAGAAACTGGCAAAATTGTCATGAAAGGAGAGACTGAAAGGAGGGAGGGGGTGACTCATTAGGGGGAGAGTAAGTGGGAGTATGGAGTAAGGTGTATACAAGCTTATATGTGACAGACTGACTTGATTTGTAAACTTTCCCTTAAAGTACAATACAAATTATTAAAAAAAAAAAAAAAAAAGACGTCAGCATTAACTGAAAATGTTTCATCAGAACCCGTTACCAATATTGTGGTGTATCTGCAGTATCCTGGGATGGAATTATGCAACTCTTAGGGAATCATTCTTTCTTCTCTGCCTGCTTCCTTCTCCTGCCCCTCAGAGGTACATGCCTCTCTCACCTACCACCTGGCACAAACTAGGCCATTCACTTCACTAAGTTTATGTGTTTGAAACCTAAAATCAAAGATAGCTGTCTTCTAGACACTTATGCACTGAGCCCTGCAAAACATACCTCCCTGATTCACAAGAAAGAAACAACGCTAATTTGTGAGTTGTGGAATGACATCAAGGACATCATACGTGAAGAAAGCAAGACAAGAGAGAAAGCAAACACCTAAATGGGTGTCAGAAGAGACTCTGAAACTTGCTCTTGAATGTTGAGTAGCTAAAGCAAAAGGAAAAAATGATGAAGTAAAAAAGAAGAACAGAAGATTTCAAAGGGTAGCTCAAGAAGACAAAGTAAAGTATTATGGTGACATGTGCAAAGGCCTGCAGATAGAAAACAAAAAGGGAAGAACACTCTCAACATTTCATAAGCTGAAAGAACTGAAGAAAAAAATTCAAGCCTTGAGTTGCAATACTGAAGGACTCTATGGGGAAAATACTAAGCAACACAGGAAGCATCAAAAGAAGATGGAAGGAATACACAGAGTCATTGTACCCAGAACTGGTTGATCTTCAGCCATTTCAGGAGGTAGAATATGATTAGGAACCCATGGTACTGAAGGAAGAGTTCCAGGCTGCGCTGAAGGCATTAGTGAAAAACAAGGCCACAGGAATTGATGGAATATCAATTGAGATGTTTCAATAATCGGAAGCAGCACTAGAATTGCTCACTCTTATGCCAAGAAATCTGGAAGACAGCTTCCTGTCTACCTGACTGGAAGAGATCCATATTTATGTCTACTCCCAAGAAAGGTGATCCAAGTGAATGCAGAACTTATCCAACAATATCCTTAATATCACGTGCAAGTAAAATTTTGCTGAAGATCATTCAAAAGCAGCTGTAGCAGTACATTGACAGGGACCTGCCAGAAAGTCTGTCCAGGTTCAGAAGAAGATGTGGAACCAGGGATATTATAGCTGATGTCAAATGGATCCTGGCTGAAAGCAGAGAATACCAGAAAGATGTTTACCTGTGTTTTCATTCACTATACTAAGGCATTCGACTGTGTGGGTCACAACAAATTATGGACAGCACTGCAAAGAATAGGAATTCTGAAATACTTAATTGTGCTCATGAGGAACCTGTACATAGATCAAGAGACAGTCATTTGAACAGAACAAGGGGATACTGCATGGTTTAAAATCAGGAAAAGTGTGCATAAAGATTTTATCTTTTCACCATACCTATTGGATCTGTATGTTGAGCAAATAATCCGAGAAGCTGGACTATATGAACAAGAATGGGGCAACAGCATTGGAGGAACACTCACTAACAATCTGTGTTATGCAGATGACACAACCTTGCTTGTTGAAAGTGAAGAGGACTTGAAGCACTTACTAATGAAGACCAAAGACCACAGCCTTCAGTATGGATTGCATCTTAACAGTAAGAAAACAAAAATCCTCACAACTGGAAGACTCATTAACAACATGCATTATGCAGTGGACACAACCCTGCTTGCTGAAAGTGCAGAGAACTTGAAGCATTTACTGATGAAGATCAAAGCCCACAGCCTTCAGTATGGATTATAATATACCTCAACCTAAAAACCTCAGCATAAAGAAAGCAAAAATCCTCACAACTGGGCCAATAAGCAACATCTTGACAAAAGTAAAAAAGTTTGACTTTGTCAAGGATTTCATTTGACTTGCATCCACAATCAACACCCATGGAAGCAGCAGTCAAGAAATCAAAGGATGCACTGGGCTGGGCAAAAAAAACAAAGCTGTCACCTTGAGGACTAAGGTGAGCCTGACCCAAGCCATGGTGTTTTTAATCACCTTATATACATGTGAAAGCTGGAGGATGAATAGGGAAGACCAAAGAAGAATTTACATCTTTTGAATTGTGGTGTTCACGAAGAATATCGAATGAACTGCCAAAAGAATGAGCAAATCTGTCTTGGAAGAAGTACAACCAGAATGCTCCTCAGAAGCAAAGATGGCGAGACTACGCCTCACATACTTTGGACATGTTATCTGGAGGAACCAGTCCCTGGACGAGGACATCATACTTGGTAAAGTAGAGGTTCAGTGAAAAAGAGGAAGACCCTCAACAAGATGGAGTGACACAGTGGCTTTGACAATGAGCTCAAGCGTAGCAACAATTGTGAGGATGGCACAGGACCGGGCAGTGTTTTGTTTGGATGTGCATAGGGTCGCTGTGAGTCAGAACTGACTTGACAGCACCTAACAACAACAAAATTTGTGATAGAGGGAACAGGAAAACATATTCAGCAAAACATACACAGCATGCATACACAGAAAATATCTAGTATCTCCATAAGTTACGTTCGCACTTTGTTAGAAACACTGTGGTCTCTTTCACAGGCCGCATGGTGCTCTACTTTGCAGGGAAGGCCAAACTTACCTGGTCAATATGTCTCCCAAATCCTGTGAAGAGAGGAAAAAGTTTAGAATTCTAACAAGTTGGTGAGTCTGCCCATTCAATCTTTAGGTTTGGGCATATTCGGAAAAGTACCAACCAACCAGCACCACACTTTTTTGGTAAATCCATTTTTTTTTTTTTAAGTAGGATCCCACTACAACATGTGAATAGAACCTGAATTCTCGATGAATTCAGAAACCCGAGGGTGAGTGAATAAAGAGAAGGATGTGAGTATAGATGGTAGCCATGCAACCGTCAGCTGTCTGCAAAGTGGTCTTTCCCATGGCTTGTCTCCAAAGGGTAGTGTGCCCCAGAACAGAGGCAACTCAAATCAGGGACTTTAAAACAGAAGGAGGAAGTAAAAGTTATCTCTTCCCAAATTTCTCCATATTGCCTGCCTGGAGACAAAAGTGGAATGCTCATGGGTAAGACGTTTCTTTCTTGATTTTAGAGAAGCAAGGTAGAGAAGAAGACTTTTAGAAGGGAGTACTGTATTTTCCACAAATACTTTGTGCCTTCTATGTTGGTTTGCCATGTTGCTGTAAAAAAAATTAACTTTGCACACTTATGAACATATCTGGGGTGGGGGGAGGGCAGGACATGGATGGCAAACAAAAGTAGAAGGCATTCATTTGTCAAAAAATACAGTATTCCCTGGGAAATCTACTCTCCTAATTACATAAAGCTTTGTTGTTCATGGCTGAGATAGGAGTCACAGTTTATGTCTATTATTCTCAGTTGGGAAATGACCACCAAAGGAAAAAAATTTGTGCCTTTGGTACCAAATATCTAATGGAGGTCCAGGATGTGAACTTTAGCTAATACAAATGAGTTCCAGGCGCGTCCTCGGTTCTTACCTGGAGCAACTCCACATCTGATTTATGGCACATATTCCTCAGCTCCTCATACATTTCTCTCAGGTGCCTCCCCTTTTGAACCATTGTGGCTTCACTTTTCTTCAGTTGCTGAAATATCTTCTTGCCTTCATTTTTCAGTCCCTCTAAATGTTGTTTTTCTTCCTCAAGGAGATTTGGATGCAATTTCTGATACTCAGACCTGATAATCTCTGACAGTAGAAACACATAATACTGCAAAGACATGGATTTCTTAGATCATATGTGCAATGCAAGTTAACCCCCTTCCCCTTAAACCTCACCTGTTTCTCTCCGACTCACATCCTCTACCAATCAACTGCACTCAACCTAAATCCACGTCTTCCTACTTGTCAGGAACCACAGAATGACCCTTCAGTTTCATTCCTTCATTTGCTTTCCATTCAAAAGTCAAACCCGTGCTCCCTTCAAAACACCTTCATTCACTTCAAAAGCTCCTGAAATGTCTGGAGAAGTGCCACATGCTTATTTTCTGAGTTGCTGATATACCGGGGTTTACAAATCTGAACAAGTGTCATACAGCCTTACACTGAAAAGGCAGGTTATCTTTCCTTTTGATAAACCACTCACAGAAGCTCACGGCCCACCATGATTTCAGCTCAAATTCTTCATGGACAAATCTCCAGCAAGTCTGTCACAAGCTGGTTCCAAAGAAAACAGCCTCATACTTACTACCCACAGCTTGATAATTAGGCTCTCCTCATTCAGATTTCTCCAATTTTTTTGAATATTTTCCCATAAAGATCTCATTTGCTTTAGGAGCTTCTCCTACAAAGGAATCATGAATATGAGTACCAGAGAAACAAATCCTATGCATTTCATACCAGAATAAATGGATATAGTCAAGAGATACTAGATCAATGTACTTTAGGGCGAGTGGAAGGATGATAATATTCCCTTGTTTACCTTCCATAATTACCAATTCTGGGAAATTTCAGGCAGTAGAAACACAAAATTTAGTGGAATCTTTTGCCTAAAGAAACTGAGGAATGAGGATTTTATGTAACATTGCTAATTTTCAGATAAACAACTTGTTCCAGAATTCGGATGTACTGATGCTGTTGTTATTGAGTTGATTTCAACTCATAGGGGCCTTACAAGACAGGGTCGAACTGCCCCATAGGGTTTCCTAGGCTGTAATCTTAGCAGAGCAGATTGCCAGGTCTTGTCTCCTGTGGAGCTACTGGAGGGCTTGAACCACCTACCTTTTCCTTAGCAGTCTGGAGGTTAATCTTTAAGTTACCACGGCTCCGTTACTGATGTTAGGCCCTGCTATTTTCCAGCATGCTTGAAACTCTGGTGGCATAGTGGTTAAGAGTTCGGCTGCTAAGCAAAAGTTTGGCAGTTCAAATCCACCAGGCCTCCTAGGATACCATATTAAAAAAAAAAAAAAACCAAAACGCAAACCCATTGCCATCTAGTCAATCCGACTCATAGTGACCCTGTAGGACACAGTAAAGTTGCTCCATACCATTTTCAAGGAGCATCTGGTGGATTTAAACTGCCAACCTTTTGCTTAGCAGCTGAACTCTTAACCACTATGCTATGAGTCGGAATCTACTCAGCAGCAACGGGCTTGGTTTTTGGTTATTTGACCTGTATTACTAAACATGCTTCCAGTAGGAGAACCTCTTTGCTCATATATTTTTGCTATCTGAAAATGAGGACTTCACAGCACCTTGAGCATTATATTGCATATTCAAAAGAATAATCCTTAACTTAATCATATCTCATCTCCTTGCTGGAATACAAACTGTGAAGGCAGATATGTTTATGTATTTTATTTACACTGTTCTCCTTCCTGCCTAGGACACAAGCTAGCACATACTAGACTCTCAGCGATGAGTGGATTACTCATCATCATGGTGCTCAACTTCCTTGTACTCTATCAGCTCTACTATCCTGCAGCTTTCAAAGTGCTTTCAGATGTATCACTCACCCGGTATTCCTCAACAGCGCATTCTATGGAACAGTGTCTGTGAGCCTCGTGCTCCTGAGAGTTAGAGCAGAGAAAACAGAGCAGGTTCTTGCCCTCTTCACAGAACATCTTCTTTGTCTCTTTGTGAGTCCCACACATCTGTTCCTCAGAGCTCAGGAATTGCCAGAGGCTGGCTTGTCTGGCAAGGGACACCAGATTCTTCACAAGAATATTGGTTTTGAATGCTGTCTGCTCTGATGTTTGCCTGCACAATGGGCAACAGGCAGGCGTTTCAGCTTTTTCCCAGGAAAGGCAGAGACAGGGCCTACAGAAGTTGTGCCCACAGCCTATGGTGACAGGGTCTGTAAGGTAGTTCAAGCAGATGAAGCAGGTGAGTTCTTTCTGGAAGGCTGGATCCATCTTCCTGAAGGAAGAAAATCTGAAAAGTTTATTATTCTGCCCTGGACAGACAAAGGCCTAAGTAAAATTTTACCCTGATTGTGACCTAAAAATACACTTGTGTGAAATTCAAATTCCTAAAAAACGCAAGACTTACTAGACCAATAGAGACTAGAGAAACCCCCAAACTACTGCCCTAAGGTACCCTTGGAACTTGGAAATGAAGCCACTCTTGGAGGCCTTCTTTTAGCCCCATAATAGATTGACTTATAAAATAAACAATGTAACTCTTAATTAATGTAATCCCTTAAACAATCCACTATATGTGAGCAAAAGGTCAATATTTACCCAAAAGCAAAGATGAAAGAGTGGGCAGGAAAGTTAGATCAATGTAAACAGAACAAACAGAATGGAAATAATGAGAATGCTGACACATTGTGAATATCGTAACCAATGTCTTGGAACAATTTGTATAAAAATTGTTAAATGGAAACTTAATGTGCTATGTAAGCTTTCACCTAAAACATAATAAAAAATTTAAAAAACAACATAGAGAAGAATATTAATAATATAGAAAGATGTTTAATGTTCATTGTTAATATGGAGAATGTGAGGAAAAAAAAAAAAACCCGTTGCCATCAAGTTGATTTCAACTCATAGCGATCCTAAAGGACAGAGTAGAACTGCCCTATAGGGTTTCTAAGGAGTGGCTGGTGGATTTGAACCGCTGACGTTTTGGCTAGCAGACGTAGCTCTTAACCACTATGCCTCATGTGAAGATGTTATCAGATGGCATGTACTTCAACCCCACTTTTTACCAAAAACAAAGACAGTATTTTACCAAAAAAAAAATGAGGTGTTTGAAACCTTAGTGAGCAACTGGTCAGTTTTGTCTTCCTAACCAAAAAAACCAAACCTGTTGCCGTAGAGTTGATTATGACTCATAGCAACTCTACAGGACAAAGTAGAACTGCCCGATAGAGTTTCCAAGGAGTGCCTGGGAGATTCCAACTGCCAAACTTTTGGTTAGCAGACTTAACTCTTAACCTCTATACCACCAGGATTTCCCTTGTCTTCCTACTGGGCTTAAAATGAGCCATCCCAGAGGCAGAAGGCGGGGACCTCACTACCACCAAGAAAAAAGAGCTGGGAGGTGGAGCACATCCCATGGATCCAGGGTCCTTGTGCTGTGAACCTCCTAGACCAGGAGACAGACAGAGAGAGAGAGAGCTGTAACAGAGAAAAAATCAGCAGAACCAGGGGACCGATACAAGATGGTGCAGTGGGATTCACAGCCTGTGAAGCAACACAGCTACAGTTGGTTTGGTACAGTGGGTGTGCCACCCACAGTGCAAGAGAAATGAGAGCCTTGAGGCAGGAGGCTTCTCAAGGGACTGGGTTGCCACCAGGCCCTTGTCAAAGAAGCTAAGCTTGTGAACCATGGAGCAAGAGAGCTGAGTACCTTCAGGCCGAGGCTTCTGGTGGAGTGGGGTGCCTTTGGGCACTTACTTGAGGAGCTAAAGAACTTTGTGACACTTGCCTGAGCAGGGCAGAGGCTGGGTGGAGGGGCCAAGAGAGAGAGGCCTGCCTGCAGGACAGCCAAGAAGCTTTTGTGACTTAAGAACTATATCCTGAGTCGTTCCTGATCCTGAATTATAACCTATTACATCCCTAATAAACTCCATAATTGTAAGTAAGGTCTATGAGTTCTGTGTGGCGATTGCAATGAATTACTGAACACAGCAGAAAAGTAGAGAGTCCCATGGGAGGGATGGCTGGTGTCAGAATTGGCAAAACGATTTAAAAGAGGAGGTATTTCTGACCACTACCTCACAGGGATCAGCTTTGGGCTGATGGTGATTCTCCCCTCTCGTGTAGTTAGATGAGAAGGTCAGACCATGGAATGCTGCCATCTCATAAAAGGTTAATATAACAATATCTTTATAAGGGAGGTAATAAAGATTAAGAAAAATAAGTCATTGATTTAAGATGCAGAAATGTACAGAATGCCATCAGTCTGTACTTGTCTTCTATCCCTCACCCATGATCCAGAAAATGCCTCTCTGAACAGCCGTGGATAAAAATGTATGAGAAACACTTATATACAAGATATACCCACAAAACCAAATTTTCTATTTTATCTATTTTCTTTTATCTTAAACAAAATACACTACTCTAAAGAGCTTCTAGGAGCCCTGATGGCACAGTGTTTTAAGTGCTTGGTTGCTAATCAAAAGATTGGTGGTTTGAAACTACCACAGAATCAAGATGTGACAGTCTTGGAAGCCCTATGGGGCAACTCTGCTCTGTCCTTGTCCTATACGGTTGCTATGAGTAGGAATCGACTCGATGGCAATGTGTTCGGTTTTTGGTTAAAACAACTTCTAGATACATAAGGATTAACAAGGATTAATTTAATAACAAAAATTGGATCAGACTTCATCCAGAATCTTCTTATGTGAATAAACTTGCTGCTAAATTTGCCCTATCTTTATAGTTTATACCACGGTGTTCAAACAAGTTTAAAAGCAAAGATGTCACTTTGAGTACTAAAGTCAGCCTGGCCCAAGCCATGCTTTTTTCAGTTGCATCATATGCATGTGAAAGCTAGACAATGAGTAAGGAAGAACAAAGAATTGATGCCTTTGAATGATGGTTTTGGCAACGAATATTCAATATACCAGGGATTGCCCAAAGAACAAATATGTCTTGGAAGAAGTACAGCCAGAATGCTCCTTAGATGCAAGGATGACGAGACTTTGTACATGTTATCAGGAGGGACTAGTCCCTAGTGAAGGACATCATGCTTAGTCAATTAGAGGGCCAGCTAAAAAGAGGAAGATCCTCATGAGATGGATTGGCACAGTGGCTGCAAAAACGGGCTCAAAATGCAATTGTGAGGATGGTGCATAACCAAGCAATGTTTCATTCTGTTGTACGTAGGGTCACTATGACTCAGAACCTACTCCAAGGCATCTAACCACAACATTCAAACAAACAAGAAATAAAGAGAGGCGAATAGCAATATCTTCCAAATTCATTCACACTATTATAAAGTACCTCTTTACATTGTGAAAAAATATAATTCTCATGCAAGAATGATCAGCACCAGAAAACAAATAATGCTTATAAAAATTGACTTTGCTAGCTCACAAGGTAATTATGAGCCCAAGAGACAGAAAAGGCTACATGAACTAGAGGCTACATCATCCTGAGACCAGATGAACTAGATGGTGCCGGGCCACAACCGATGACTGCCCTGACAGGGAACACAACAGAGAACCCCTGAGGGAGCAGGAGAACCATGGGATGCAGACCCCAAATTCTCATAAAAAGACCAGACTTAACGGTCTGAATGAGACTAGAAGGACCCCAGTGGTCAGGGTCCCAAACCTTCTGTTGGCCCAGGACAGGAACCATTCCCAAAGCCAACTCATCAGACATGGATTGGACTGGACAATGGGTTGGAGAGAGATGCTGATGAGGAGTGAACTACTTGGTTCAGTTGGACACTTGAGACACGGTCTGGAGGGGAGATGGGAGAGTAGAGGGGGTTAGAAACTGGCAAAATGGTCATGAAAGGAGAGACTGGAAGGAGGGAGCGGGCTAACTCATTAGAGGGAGAGTAAATAGGAATATGTAGTAAGGTAAGTTTACATGTGAGAGGCTGACTTGATTGTAAACGTTCACTTAAAGCACAATAAAAACTATTTTAAAAAATTGACTTTGCTAAATAGTTCTCACTTCTGTACTCTCTGAGTGCAGATGACACTCTCATTTCTGTTATTTCGGCATGGTCATCAGTGTTACTTTTCTAGAGGCCCGATCATTTCTTGGCTTCTTTAAAATTTAAGTCAAAGTATTGTTATTTCTGAACAGACAACATTTACCACAGTCAAAAACAATATTTTCCCTAAATCATACAATGTATTACTTATATTTTATAGAACAATCTGTCTCTTATGTATACATTTATATACCACTTGTAGAGTAATACACTTAGGCACGACATAAAAAAAACAACCAAACCCATTTTTAGCATCTACACCTGGGTTGGACACCAAGTACAAAATTACAAGATATCTGGCAGCTACATTCTGATTCCTTATAACACGTAAGAACCAAGAATCACTTAAATTAATAAAAATAACATCAATCATCAAATTAACCCCCAAAATATAAAGAAAAGATGATGTCAGTTTCCTAAGTAGGCAAACAATATAATTTCCAAGAAACCACCTCAGTTTGCCAATGAATCAAATAAAATTATGATTTTTTGTTTGTTTATGGTTTGGGGAAAGTAGCAGGAATTCCTCTTCTGTAAATTCTGTACTCACCTAAGAAATATGTGAAGGGTTTCGCCAATGCTTGCTGTACAAGTAGTGTTATGGAAATTAGTTCAGGGTTCAAGTCCCCACGCTGTGGTTACAGTAGGTTTCAGAAGACTCCGCAGGCAGGAGAGTTGCAAAGGCAGTCTCTCCAGAAGTCTCTTCTGGAGAAGAGGGAGTGAGCCTGGTTCGCTGGGTCCCTTTTATTGGACCACACCCATTTCTTCCCAGTGATTGCATTTCACAGGTCTTCAAATAGGAATGATTAGCCTATGTCAATGAGAAGATGGGGTTAAGTAACACCTTTGCTAATCTTCATAAACTAATCTCTGCAAACATCAAATCATCAAAATGGTTCTTGTGAAAACGAACCTACAAGGCTCAGTTTCGCTGTAAATTAGTATTGAAGCAAGACTTTTATTTTTTAACTTATAAAAACTTAGAAAAGACAGGGAGCACAATAGAGAACCCCTGAGGGACCGGAAGATCAGTGGGATGCAGACCCCAAATTCTCATAAAAAGACCATACTTAATGGTCTGACTGTGACTAGAGGAAGCCCGGCGGGCATGGTCCCCAAACCTTCTGTTGGCACAGGACAGGAACCATTCCCGAAGACAACTCATCAGACATGAAAGGGACTGGACAGTGGGTAGGAGAGAGATGCTGAAGAAGAGTGAGCTAATGGTATCAGGTGGACACTTGAGACTGTGTTGGCATCTCCTGTCTGGAGGGGGGATGGGAGGATAGAGAGAGTTGGAAGTGGGCAAAATTGTCACGAAAGGAGAGACTGGAAGGGCTGACTCATTAGGGGGAGAGCAAGTGGGAGCAAGGAGTAAGATGTATATAAACTTATATGTGACAGACTGACTTGATTTGTAAACGTTCACCTGAAGCTCAATAAAAGTTAATTAAAAAAAAAAAAACTTAGAAAAGAAAATGTCATTAGTTAATGATTTTAAGGTAGGTCTGGTGAGATTGGGTAGAAGGCCGGCTGGGACAAGAGGATAAGTGCGGATGTAGCATCTGAAAACTAAATGTAAATTTCAATTAAGAGGTTGGGCAAGTTTTTATTTATACTGTTAAGGTTAAACTAAATCACACAAGGAATACATCTCAAGTAAGATGTTTTTCTCATTCATTCCAGGAAGAGAGTAATTTTTCTTTTCTTTCTCTTCAGAATCATAGTATCACACACAGTGTAGGACCTCAAGAAATAATTCACTCCCTGAATCTTGAGAGTGAAGAAGTTTGAGCTCCTGTTGAGGTTTCTGGACAGCTAGGGCCATAAATGTAGCCCAAAGACTTAAAAATGTCATTGCCTAAGGCCAAGACCACTGTGTAACCAGACTTCCAGGTTTGCTCAGCCAGGCTAGGAAGGCACACAGAGCAGATGAAAGCAAAAGAAGCAGCTTTATTTAGTTGGGCAAGTAAAGGGGCACATCAGGACCCCGGTTGCCGAGGTATCTCCCAGAACAATAGCCCAAGGAGTTTTTATGGGTAAAGTAAGTCGGGTCTGGGGTCCCCAGGAACACCCCACGGTGGGGCAAGCTTACTGATTGATTTGACTGAGAGGGAGATCTTGGGGCGGTCCGGTCTTCAGCACCTGTTTGTCTAGAGTTAGGATTATTTCTTGATGAGATTATGTTTGTTGAGTCGGTTTGTGGAGATTACCAAGGTGTTAAATCAATCATTTCTTTTGAAGAAACCTAATCATTCTATTAACTCTAATTGAAAGACACATGAAATATAATCAAAGGGAAAAATCAGGTGTGGTCTTCAGGGTTCAATAAAAGGCATCCAAGGAAACAAGCTCACTCTTCTCCAGAAGAGACAAGAGTGCCTGTGGAACTCTCCTGCCTGCGGAGTCTTCTGAAAACACCGGGAGGATCTGGATCCCCGAACTCACTCCGGTAACACTACTTCGACGGCAAGCATTGGCGAAACGCTTCGCATATTCCTTAGGTGAGTTACGGGAGTACACAACTTACAGAAGAAGACTTCTTGCTACTTTCTGAAACCAAAACAAACTAAAAATAATTTGGTTTATCAATCAGGAATTGGGGTATTTTTCTATGAAATGATATCATTTGTTTATAAAAATTAGTCCTTTTCTTAACCTGTGTAGGAATTTGAAACCCTGGTGGCGTAGTGGTTAAGAGCTGCGGCTGCTAAAGAAAAGGTCGGCAGTTCCAAACCACCAGGCGCTCCTTGGAAACTCTTTGGGGCAGTTCTACTCCGGTCGTATATGAATTAATCTATTATGTCAATATTTCTATATATTGGAATTAATAGGGTGGTTAAATTTTGTCTTATTTTTATGTATGCCTTGGATTTTTTTTTTTTTTTTTTGGATTGTTCATATGGATTATAAGGACTCAGAAAGTAGTTGCCAGATATCTTGTAATTTTGTACTTGGTATGGTTCCTAAAAAAATGAACAGAATTTTATGGTTCCTAAAAAATGAACAGAATTATCTTACTTTATACGAAGTTCATAAATGTACGACTCTAAAAGTAGTGCATGCTTGTATATGTAAGAGGAATATTCTACTATAAATATGTAATACAATGATTGGTTTTGGAGAAGAAAAAAGGTTTTAATCCTGGTAAATGTCTCTTTAAAAAATTCTGTTTACTGACTTTAAGAAGCCAGGAAATTCTTGGGTACAAAATTTTACTGCTGACCATGCAGGGATGTTAGAAATGAGAAGGCTGTCTGTATTCATTTAATGGAAAAGTGAGGACCCAATTTTTTATCAAAATTCATTTTAAAAAGCACAGTTTATTGTTTGGTGCTGATTTTCACTGTTTCATGATACTTTCATCTTTCACAGTGTGCAAGGGTGCTTGCTAATAGAAAGGGCATGGAGAGTTTAGTCTCTAATTTTTGGTTTGTTTTAATGCCCAGTGTCGATAATAACATATTTTAAAAGCTTGTTGTTGGGAGCTGTTGAATTGATTCTGATTCATAGTAACTCAGCATAACAGTGTAGAAGTGTCCCATTGGGTTTACTTGGCAAATTTCCTGGTCTTTCTCCTGAGGAGCGTCTGGGTGGATTGGAACCACCAACCTTTCTGTTACAGCTGGGTGCTTAACCCTTTGCACCACCAGGGCTCCTTCATATATGTTCATATATAAAAGTTCTGATTGAAATCTGATTCAGTTTTACAAAGCTTAGTTTAATTCTTATTAACACTTTTCTATTCAGACATTGAATTTTTTGTTGCATTCTGTCTGAATTAACAAAATTTCAAAAGGGAAAGTTTGGTATTGCGAATATGTTTTGCATGTACATATTTCTAATGCATTTTTTATGATAAGTTTCAAGAAGGACATTTTCTATATTATAGGAGAGTGACAGAAGACAAATGTGCATAATTATTATTATACCAATTATTTTCCCTACGTAAATTGAAAATTATAGATGAGACGGGCTATACTGTGGTTATATTTCTTTTTCTTAGAATATCTTTGTTTTCCCTGCAGTTTATAAGTTTCAGTTCTCTGACTTTTTTTCGTCAGTTTGGCCAATGATTTATTGATTTTGTTGATCTTTTCTAGGAACCAGCTTTTGGTCTTGTTAACTCTTTCAATTGTTTTTCTACTCTCTTTCATTTATTTTTGCTTGAATTTTTATTATTTCCTTTCTTCTGGTGCCCTTGGGCTTCTTTTGCTACCTGCTTTCTATTTGTTCGAGTTGTAGGGTTATTGTTTTGATTTTGGCCCTTTCTTCTTTTTGGATGTGTGCGTTTATTATTATAAATTGACCTTTGAACACTGTTTTTGCTGTGTCCCAAAAGTTCTGGTAGGATATGTTTCCAGTCTCTCTCTTTTTTTTTTTTAAATTTTTTATTGTGCTTTAAGTGAAAGTTTACAAATCAAGTCAGGTTCTCATACAAAAATTTATATACACCTTGCTATGTACTTCTAGTTACTCTCCCCCTCGTGAGACAACACACTTCACTCTCTATTTTCCCGTCAATTGGGCCAGCTTCTGACCCCCTCTGCTCTCTCATCTCCCCTCCAGACAGGAGCTGCCCACATAGCCTTATGTGTCTACTTGATCAAAGAAGCGCACTCTTCACCAGTATCATTTTCTATCCCATAGTCCAGTCCAATCCCTGTCTGAAGAGTTGGCTTTGGGAATGGTTACTGTCTTGGGCTAATCCATTCTCTTTTGATTCTGTGAATTTTTTATTCCATCCTTAATTTCTTCTACAACAGAGTAGTTTTTGAGCACAGTGTTGTTCAGTTTCCATGTATTCGATTTTTTCCCCTTGCTTTTTCTATTATTGATTTCTACTTCTATGGCTTTATGGTCAGAAAAGAGGTGTTGTAATAGTTCAATGTTTTGGATTCTTTTAAGGTTTGCTTTGTGGCCTAATATTTGGTCTATTCTGAAGAATGTTCCATGTGTGTTGGAAAAGAAAATGTACTTGGCTGCTGTTGGGTGGAGTGTTCTGTGTACATCTGTGAGATCAAGTTGGTTGATTGTAGCATTTAGATTTGTTCCTTTATTGAGCTTTCTGGATGTTCTGTCATTCAGAGAAAGTGGTGTGTTGAAGTTTCCTACTACTATTGTGGAGCTGTCTATTTCTCTTTTCAATCCTGTTCGAGTTTGTTTTACATATTTTGGAGTCCTGTCATTGGGTGCATAAATATTTATTATGGTTATGTCCTCCTGGTGTACTGATACTTTTATTATTATATAGTGTCCTCCCTTTTCCTTTGTGGTAGATTTTGCTTTAAAGTCTATTTTGTCAGAGATTCATGTTGCCGCTCCTACTCTTTTTTGATAGTTGTTTGCTTGATATATTTTTTCCATCCTTTGAGTTTTAGTTTGTGTCTTTGAGTCTAACATGTGACTCTTGTAGGCAGCCTATAGACAGATCTTGTTTTTTAATCCCTTCTGCCACCCTGTATCTCTTTATTGCTGCATTTAGTTCATTAACATTCAGCGTAATTATGGATAGGTATGAGTTTAGTGCTGTCATTTTGATGTATTTTTTTTTTTGTATGTGTTGTTGACAGTTTCTTTGTCCCACTTAATTTTCTGTGCTGAGTCATATTTCTTTATGTGTTTTCTTTCATCTTTTTTCATTGTTGATGATTTGTATTTGCTAAGTCCTTATGTTTTTCTTGTTTTTTATCTTGATGTGTAGGACAGTTAGTTTGCTTTGTGGTTACCTTAATATTTGCCACTATTTTTCTAAGTTTAAACCCATCTTTTATTTCTTGATACCACCTTGACTTCTTCTCCATATGAAAGTTCTATGAGTCCATTATTTAGTCCCTCTTTTTTGTTTTAATGTTGTCATCATTTATATTTTAACTTCTCTGTTTCTCTATTTTCAGTGTTTAGCTTTGATTTATTTTTGTGACTTCCCTATCTGGGTTGATATCTGGTTGTTCTGACCTGTGTTCCAGTCTTGAGTTGTTATCTGATGTTATTGATTTTCTAACACTAGGACCCCCTTTAGTATTTCTTATAATTTTGATTTGGTTTTACAAATTGCCTAAACTTCTATTTATCTGGAAATGCACTAATTTTGCCCTCGTATTTTATATGAGAGACAATTTTGCTGAAAATTATATTTTTTTCCTTCAAGGCTTTATATATGACATCCCATTTCCTTATTGCCTGCATAGTTTCTGCTGAGTAGTCAGAGTTTAGTCTTATTGACTTTCCTTCATAGATCATTTTTCACTTTTCCCTAGCTGCTCTTAAAATTCTCTTTATTTTTGGTTTTGGCAACTTTGATTATAGTATGGCTTGGTGACTTTCTTTTGGCATCTACCCTGTGTGCGGTTTCATGACTTTCTTGGATCTTATCATCTTTTACAATATCAGGGAAGTTTTCTGCCAACAAATCTTCAACAATTCTCTCTGTATTTTGTTATCCTCCCTGTTCTGGCACTCCAGTCACTCGTAGGCTCCTCCTCTTGATAGAGTCCCACATAATTCTTTGGGTTCTTTCATTTTTTTTTTAATTCTTTTATCTGATTTTTCCTCAAATAAGTTCGTGTCAAGTGCTTTCTCTTCAATCTCAGTGATTCTGAGTAGTTCTCTGCCTTTCACTAAACCCTCACAAACTCATTCTCAAGCTCTGACCTGAAAGCCTTTTCTCGGGATTTAAAAGCACACTGGCTAATCCCTCAATTTCACCTGGAGTTGTTTTGCCACCTTCAGGTTTAAGGGTGGCATAGCTTCCTACTATTGCTAGATTTTGGGGGCTTCATCCCCTTATTGGTTCCCTTCACCTTTCATGCAACATTGTGAGGAGCCCCTTCATGAAATCCCCTGAAACCCTCTGTATTAGAGTGTGTTTCCTACTTTCCTGACTGATAACATCTCCCTTTACAACCTTTTAATTGTTTTTTTACTATGTCAATTTTATTGTGGTAATTGGTTGGATGGATTGAAATGAGGAAAAATCAGATCTGATGTTTGTTTACTTTCCAGTAAGTGTCAGGTATTTTGAAGGGATTTTCTAAAGGTTGTAAAACTTTGAGGCTTAAAGATGAGTAACAACCAAATATTTTTAATGTTATATAATTCTCATTGAATCCTTTCTGTTTGAAAGAAAAATCAGTATGGTTCATCAGAAAGCATTCATTCTCAAGCAAGAGTGCAAAAGAACCCATAAATTAGTCATTTAATTCATGTTCAAGTTTTGATATGGAACTCTTGTAAAAAATTCCACAAGTATGCATTTTTTGTGAGAAGACGGAGGGCTACCTGACTCCATGGAGAAAGTGGCCACTCTCAGGCACTATGGAGTGAAAGTCACTTCTGTTTTAGTCATTTCTCTTTTTATTTTAACCCTTTTCCCTGGAACTTTCCCTCATCCCAAGCCTCTTGAGTTAGTGGCCGATCATTCTCCTTGACTTCTATTTAATCTAGGTCTGGTGAGAATGGGTGGAAGACAAGCTGGGGCAAGAGAATATGTGCAAATGTATCATCTGAAAACGTAAGTGTAATTTAAACTCAGAGTTTGATGGAGTTTTTGTTTATATTATTAAATCACAGAAGGAATATATCTCAAGTATTGTGTGTTTTTCTGATTCATTCCAGGAAGAGAGTAATTTTTCTTCTCCTTCTCTTTAGATCCATCGTGTCACAAACACTACAGGATCTCAAGAAATACCTTATTTGCTGAATCTTGAGAGTGAAAAACCTTGAGCTCCTGTTGAAGTTTCTGGACAGCTAGGGCCATAAAAGTGGCTCAAAGACCTAAAAATGTCATTGCCTAAAGCTCAAGACCACTGGTCTGAAGAGGACATACTGATGTTACTGGAAAGCATGGAGAATAACCTCTCACCCAGTGACAAGCAAAAGTTCAAAACAACCCAGTCACGTATGAACTGGGAAAAGGTAGCTTTTAGAGGTTTTACTGGAGAAATGTGCAAAAACAAATGGTTAGAGATTCCTTATACTTTGAGGAAATCTTGCACTTTGAAAGAATTAGTCCTGGAAGCTCAGGAACATGTTAAAAAACTCTCCAAAAACAAAAAATTCAAGACACATCCAGACTTCCCCAAGAAGCCCTTGACTACTTATTTCCGCTTCTTCAAGGAGAAGTGTTCCCAGTACTCCCAAGTGTACCCTGAGCTGAGCAACCAGGAGCTGACCAAGGTTCTAGCCAAGAAATATAAAGAGCTCCCAGAGAAGATGAAACTAAAATATATTCATGATTTCCAGAAGGAGAGACAGGAATTTGAAGAAAAACTAGCTCAATTCAAGAAAGACCACCCTGATCTCATCCAGAGCAGCAAGAGATCTATTGTCCCCAAGAGGCACCGAACTGAAACCCAAAAGAGTTCTCTGGGAAATAGGAACAAAATGGGGTCTTCTCTGGAGAATGGTGACTTTTCCAAGCAGATGAAATTCCATGGAGAGCCCGAGAAGCCCCCCATGAATGGATACCACAAGTTCCACCAGGATATGTGGTTAAGGAGGGAGCTGCAATATGTGCCCATGAGAGAGCGCAGGGTGGAGATTAGCAGACACTGGCAGCACATCCCACAGAGCCTGAAGGACCATTATAAGAACCTGGCTGAGGAGCTGCAGAAACAGTACAAGGTGGACCTGGATCTCTGGCTCAGGAGCCTGTCTCCTGAAGAATATGCAGCATACAGAAATGTAACCTATTCTATGGGCAAGAATATGAGCAAACTCAGAGAGGTGTCTCTGCAGTGCCCATCAGTGAAGTGTTTGCAAGAAGGGCCTAGAGAGGAATGGGAGCTACAGGTTCCAGGCACAGATTCACCAGAAACTATTCAAGTCAGTCATCATCCTCCATGGGGGTCAGCACAAAATAAGAAGGAAGATGGGCAAGTGGTGGAAGGCAGTGACTCCTCAGACTCTAGCAGTGAGGATGAGGATAGAGATGAGGGGTCTGAAGACAGCGACTCCAGCTCATCTTCCTCAGAAGATTCAGACTCCAACTGAGCCAGACCCTAATGAAAATGAATCTCTCATATTTCCCTCCTATTTTTCTTCTTTCCTTTCCCTTCTTCCACCTCAGTACAAAGTAGGAAAAGTTGGCAGAAAGGGAACTTGAAGTTGGGGGTCAGGGGTATCCTTTTGGGAAAATAACTATAAGACTTAGCCAGTATTAGGCTCCATACATCTCGATATCATCCCTCTCCCAAGAAATTCCATGTAATTGGGGCTCTTGGAATACACAATGAGATGGCTAGGGAGTGGGAACTCTCTAGATTAGACAGTATTTCTGAAATGTGAAGCTTTGTTCTCATCATCTGCCTGCTAGAGTTGGTAAGAGGACACTCATAAATCTTTGCCCTCTACCTTCCCTGTTGATCTCTGAATTCCTGCACTGGAATTGGGTTGAGAAATATTTGATGGGAGGTAGGATAGGTGCCTTTAAGAAAATTGTCGAACTCCTGGGATCTCTCTCATCCACTGCCTGCGGGAAGGAGTTGGGCATTTCCAATACTACAGTTGGCAGAGTAATGTGGGCAGTAGTGATTATGTCTATATATTTAACTGGTAGCTGTCAATGTATTTTTATTTCTGAATTAAAAAAATAACATTAAAAATAAGAACTTCACTGTTCCATTTGAATGAGCGTCTCCATACAATCAGTGCCCTTTCATTTTCGGCACTAGTTTCCAGGAAACGTCTGTGTTTACCCTGGGCAGAAATCACATGTTTTCTGCTGCTACAGGTAGAAGTGAATCTCAACGTTAGCATTACATATATATATATATATATATATATATATATATATATATATATATATATATGAATTTCCCCTGCTAGTCTCCTGTCAGGCTCCTGGTTCTGCTGCCTCTACTGCTAACGTTTCCCTGCTCCTGCTTGCCATCTTGCCACCTTCAGGGTTAGAGCTCTCTCTCTGTCTTCTGGGTCTGGGAGGTTCTCAGCCCAGGGATCCCAGTTCCAAAGGACTTGCTCCATCCTGGCTACTCTTTCGTGGTTGTTTTGAGATCTATCTTCCACCTCTGGGATGGCTCACTTTAAGCCTAGCCGGATATCAAAATGGACCAATCCCCTTGGTAGACGCAGTTACCTTATTACACAGTCCAACCCAATTACCTAGGTGGCAGTTACAGGACCATGGCAAGAAAGGCCATACAAAAGCAATCCATTGCACAGCAAACAACAACAACAAATAAATTGAGATTGACTAATTCTTGACAGTGAGTCTCAGAGAGGTATGGTAGGGTAGGATCAAGCCTCCTTGGCCCCCACAGTCTGAGGCTTAAGTTGCTCCAATGGATCTTTTGAAGAAAGGACTCCTAATCTGGTGAAAACCCTTTAATATAAATATAAAAGAAAATAAGGTAAATAATGTGGACATTGATAATGTTTAAAATAAGAAAAATACTGTCTTAATAAAGTTGTCAGAAATTGGGTGGATCCCCATCATAAAGAACCATAAACAAGTTTTCTGTATTTTATAAG
The DNA here is from genome assembly GCF_030014295.1 of Loxodonta africana. Taxonomy (NCBI): domain Eukaryota; kingdom Metazoa; phylum Chordata; class Mammalia; order Proboscidea; family Elephantidae; genus Loxodonta; species Loxodonta africana. Next base: position 108,107,523 of record NC_087348.1, read on the forward strand.
AATTTGAAAAAGTCTAAAGATAAGCGCACTCAATGAGACACTTGGCACAGCGGCTACAACAGTGGGTGCGAACATATCAATGATTGTGAGGATGGTGCAGGAACAGACACTGTTTTGTTCAGTTGTATATCGTGTCGCTATGAGTTGGAACCAACTCTATGGCAACTAACAGCAACAACAAAAGATGTGGATCACAATGAGACATACCTGGTCACCCAAGAGCTCTGATAGAGATGTACAGGGAGATTAATATTGTTTTCATGCCTGCTAATACAACATCCATTCTTCAATCCATGGATCAAGGTATAATTTCAATTTTCAAGTCTTATTAAGAAACACATTTTGTAAGGTTGTAGCTGCCATAGACGGTGATTCTTCTGATGAATCTGGGCAAAGTAATTTGAAAACATTCTGAAAATGATTCACCATTCTAGATGCCATTATGAACATTTGTGATTTCTGGGAGGAGGTCAAAATATCAACATTAACAGGAATTTGGAAGAAGTTGATTCCAGCTCTCATGGATGACTTGGAGGGGTCCAGAGTTTTGGTGGAGAAAGTAACTGCAGTTGTGGAAATAGCATGACAACTAGAATCAGAAGCGGGGCCTGAAGATGTGACTGGATTGCTGCAATCTCATGACAAAGTTTGAACGGACAAGGAGTTGCTTCTTACGGATGAGCAAAGAAAGTGGCTTTTTGAGATGGAGTCTGCTCCTGGTGAAGATGCTGTGAACACTGTTGAAAGAGCAAGAAAGGATTTAGAATATTACATAAACTTATTTGATAAAGCAGCTACAGGTTCGAGAGGATTCGCTCCAATTTTGAAAGAAGTTCTCCTGTGGGTAAAATGCTATTAAACAGCACCACATGCTGCTGAGAAATCTTTTGTGAAAGGAGGAGTCAACCGCTGCAGCAAACTTCCTTGTAATTTTACCTTAAGAAATTGCCACAGACACCCAAACCTTCAGCAGCCGCCACTTGGATCAATCAGCAGCCATCAACATAGGGGCAAGACCCTCCACCAGCAAGAAGATTAAGACTCGTGAAGGCTCAGATGATGGTTAACATTTTTTAGCAATAAACTATTTTTTAGTTAAGGTATGTACTCTTTTTTTTTAGACATAATGTTATTGCATACTTAATAGACTATAGTATAGGGTAGGCACAACTTTTATATGCACTGGGAAACAAAAATTCGTGTGCCTCTCTTGTGATATTCACTTCATGGCAATGGTCTGGAACTGAAACCGCAGTATCTCTGAGGTATGCCTGTGTACTCCTGGTGGAAATGCCTACACATACTCAGTCAAAGTTATGCAAAATGTTGTCTTTTCATCACTCCTCAGAATAGCCCCAAATTGGAAACCAGTATCAATCAACAGTAGTATGCTTGAGCCCTGCAACAATGGGCTCAAACAGCAGCAATTGGGAGGATGGCACAGGACGGAGCAGTGTTTCATTCTGTTGTGAATGGAGTCACTGTGAGTCACAACAATTCAAAAGCACCTAACAACAACAACACTTAAAAGCAGTTTCTGTTGGGAGACCAGAAAAAGTATGGAAGGAAGACTTAAGTGGGGAGCAGTCATTGAGGAAAACCTGGCTGGAGAACCATCCAACCCTAGGAGAATATAAAACATTTGGTGCACCTGAAGTGACTATCCCAAACCTATTGCCTACAGATTCCGACTCATAGTGACCCTATAGGACATAATAGAACTGGTCCATAGGGTTTCCAAGGCTGTAAATCGTTATGGAAGCAGACTGCCACATCTTTCTCGAGGGTTTGAACTGTCCAACTTTCGGTCATTAGCTGAGTGCTTTAACCACTGCACCAACAAGGATCCTTGAAAGTAACTATAGGATCAACAAATCCATAAACAAACTCATTCCTGGCTAGATTAAGTCATACCCCTCCCATTCCACATGCACAAGGCCTACTTAAGTGAAAACAAGCCTGCTTTTGGGCATAAAACACCATCTCAATCTCTCATGTTTTACCCAAGATTACTGGCCTTCTGAAAAAGTTACAAGATGTTCAAGAAACAAAAATAAGAAAGGAAGGAAGGGAGGGAGGGAGGGAGGGAGGGAGGGAGGGAGGGAGGGAGGGAGGGAGGAAGGGAGGGAGGGAGGAAGGAAGGAAGGAAGGAAGGAAGGAAGGAAGGAAAGAAGAATGAGTGAATCTGTTAACAGACAAAGCGTTCAACAGATTTCTGTGACCCTTTGTCTTCATACATCCCTCTCTCCACAACTCAGCTCTACCAGTTCTGGTCACCTAGGCTTTTCTGAGCTCTGAGCTGTGTATCCTTACCTCAGCAAGGTGGCCAGAATGAGGATCAGCCATTGCCTTTTCCTTCAAACAAAGAGTACGCCCAAGACATTTACATTTTATATTCTGCATGCATAAGTATCACATGCTACTCACCAACATTTTAGAAAATACAGAAAAAAATGAAATCAATTTAATCTTATCATTCCTATAGAATATCAATATTTTGGAATAAAATATATTTTATTAATAATTTTATAATTAGTATATATACAGAAATGATTATATAATAACAATAAATATTAATGCATATAATTATGCATTAATATTTATTGTTATTATGTAATGGTGAGTAGCATGTATATAATTATACATTAATATTTATTGTTATCATATAATCATTTCTGTAGTTTTGTCCAGTTATTGAAAATGTCTAACTCTTGTTAACAAACTGTCAATAAATATCTCATCCTTCCATTCTGAGAAATATTATATACTTTCATAATGACATGGAAGGCTGAGTTGGAAATTAGACCTTGGTCTGGAGTGCTGTTGGGATGGTCTGACCTGGGGAAAACAGATCTGAGAGAAAAGCCAGTATAGCCCTTGATTTAGGCAGGAAATTCTGGGGTATGGATACCAGAAAGGATTATAAAACCAAAAACCCCGTTGCCATTGAGTCAGTTTAGTAGAACTGCTCCACAGAGTTTCCAAGGAGCAGCTGGTGGATTCAAACTGCCAACCTTTTAGTTAGCAACCATAGCTCAATGTAACTCTTAACCACTGTGTCACCAGGACTCCAATAAAGCAGGAAATCCAGCAGACCTCTCTCTGCCTGTGGTGTTGGGCTGGGAGCCACCAGAGGAGGGCAGAGAGATGAGTTCTACTGCCTTGGCCTCAGAGCAAGGGCAACCTCCCCTCCTGCTGGAGCCATTGCTTGTTCCTGGAACAAAGAGGCAGGTTTCTTCCAACCAGCAGTCTTGAGAAAATAGCCTCCCCCCTCCCCTTGTAATTTTTACTCTGTCATTTCCCTCCATCCAGACTTCCCTCAGATCAACCCTCCCCCATCTGGCTGGCTCCATCCACTGGTGCTGGAGAATCAGGAGATCACCGGGGTTGCTAGTTGTTATGGATTGAATTGTGTCCCCGCCAAAATGTGTGCAATATGGCTAAGCCGTGGTTCCCAGTATTGTGTGATGGTCCACCCTTTTGTCATCCGATGAGATTTTTCTACGTGTTGTACATCCTACGTCTATGATATTAATCAGGCAGGATTAGAGGCAGTTATGTTAATGAGGAATGACTCACTCTACAAGAATAGGTTTTGTCTTAAGTCAATCACTTTTGAGACACAAAGGAAATAAGCCAGCAGAGAGACAGGGGGACCACATGCCACCAAGAAAGTTGTGACCCAGGTTCCTGTGAGAGAAGCTCCTAGAACAGGGGAATATTGATGACAAGGACCTTCCTCCACAGCAGACAGAGGGAGAAGGTCTGCCCCTTGAGCCGGCACCCTGAAATTGGACTTCTAGCCTCCCAGACTGTGAGAGAATAAACTTGTTTCTAAGAGCCATCCACTTTTATTTCTGTTGTAGCAGCACTAGACAACTAAGACACAGGACCCAACATGTCACTTCCCTCTCTACTCCCTCTACCCCCTATGCAGCCAGACATGTGCTTAGCTGGTCCCCTTAATGCAGATACACTGTTGCTGCTGAATCTCTGGTCTCTTCTCCCAGATCTGGACCTCACCTCTTGCCCTATCCCTGGAAGGCTCAATTCGGGGAAACCCAAGATTTCAGAAGGCTCAAGCAAAACTTTGGTGGCCTTTTGGGTGCTCACTGAGCTTCCTGCACACACAATGGGGGCATCCTGGAAACTGGGGCTCCCACGTTCCCTCTCTCTTCCTGACAGTGACCCCTGCTCCTCAGAGCCTTTCTCCATGTCTCAGCTGGCTCAGGCTGTTGTGGGCCCCAGGATCTCTGTGCCCACAAGGAGGTGCTTTAAACACTCTTGTGCAGAGATCTGAGCTGCTTCTCCAGATCCACAGCTTGGCTTTCCCAGACCCCAGGAAGAATATCTGGTGACAATTATAATAGAAGGAGGGTTTCTCAAGGGTCCAGGGTAGCATCTCAATTTATCCCATCAGTAGTGGGCTAAATGAATTGGGGACATAAACCTGTCATTATTACTTTCCCAAGTAGAAATAAAATCCAATTTACCTGAACCCGATTCCTCTTTCTCATCCCTGTTCATGGGTCCCTGAGCTGGGGCTTCCTAGCCGTTCTTTCCTGTTCCCTGAGTTGGGATGGGAAGTGCCAGACAGAGAGTCCTGGTCCTCCTGCTGTTCTTGAGCCTTTAGAGGCTTGATCTGGAATGTGCAGGGTGGGGGAAACCTCCATTCTGGAGTGGAGGCCAAAGCTGGCCTTACATTAAATTCTTGCATTAAAATACAAAAATCAATCAGTAAATAAAATACGAACTGTTCCTACCTGAAGGCTATAATTAAAGCAACCTCAGGCAAACCATTTCCAAATATCCAAAACAGTTGCTAAAATCATAAACTGATGACATCCTCTTTCCTACTTTTTTATACAATTCAAAATAAAAGTTAAGAAAAACTATGTATAAATTTAGGATGTGGGGTTTCATAGCTGAAAAAATATTTCATTTTTATTTGAAATGATTTTTTTTTATACACTAAATTCTGGTGAATATTGGGTTTGTCTCTAACATCGCTTCTGGTCGATTCATCTTTGTCCTTGTTCCTGTACCAGTACTGCACTTGCAAGTGTGGATGCAAAAAATTATATTCCAATCTTACTAAAAGCAAGTTTTTTATACTGTACAGAACTGGGAAGAGTCTAGGGGACTGGAGTGGGTCACATGGGTCAGTCTCCATCTGAATCACTGGGGCCCATGTACCAGCAGACAGCATCAGAGAGAAGCTCGACCAACTGATTTCTCTGTCCACGGCTGTTACTAAAGCCCGGCTCTGCTGTGTGTCCTGGCCGAGCAGACGCCCCACCCTTCTAGCCTATGGTCCCAGCACCACCATCACACAGTTTCCCTTGACCTTGGAAATCAGGGTCTGACACACACAAGTATCTGGGCTCAGGACGTCTTCAATTGTCATCTTGATGTTGTAATATTTGCTCCCCTTGTGCAGCTTGTCCACAACCCACACACCCAGGTCTCTACGAAAACAGTATGGCTCCCGGGGGCTGCCTTCTCCTTCTTGTCAGTCCAGAGGGTGTTTCTGCTTTCTTTCTGAGTCCTCCTGCTGAACATGTAGGTCTTTATCCCTGAAGGCCTTCCATAACAAGGCAGTTCTTTTCAGTTGTTCTGAGGAAGCTTTGCTCACTTGGCTGAGATCCAAGAAGTTCTTGCCAAACCTATGCAAGGAGACAGGCCACAGGCAGTACTAACAAACAGTCACAACTTGGCTCTCCACTGCCAGAACCATGGCCCAAACATTGTCAGGACTGAGGCATTTCACCTTCCAATGGAAGCCTCAGTGGAGGCCAAACAGGACCAGTATAGTTCCTCAAGGCGCCAGTTCGTGAGGTTGTTCTTCCTTCTCCTCTTGTACCTCATCTGGCTTTGGCAGTCGGGGGGGCTGGTGGGGGCCTTGGCATGGGTCAGGCTGGCACCTACCCCTAACCCCTTGGGCCTCTGTGAATTGACATGGGGCTTTAACACTTGATTGAAAGTACGGCTGATGTTCTTGCCAGGTTTCCAGCCCATGACCTGCAGTATGGACAGCTCATAGGCCTCCGCAGGGATGGCCTCATAATCTGCCTCCCCTGGCACTAAGCCTGGAGTTCGGTGTCTGCCCCTTCGCCTTTGGGGATGCATTCTTTCTGGATCATGGGGATAGCGATCCTGGAATCGACACCCTCATTGTCTCTGTGTTCCAGAGACTACTTGAATTCCTCAATGAGCTCCTTCACAGCCTAGCATATCAGCACCCCATCCACCAAGGCCTCAGCATCTCTGGATGTTCAGGGGCCTGGGTCAGTAGCTGCCTGCAGTATTCATTCCAGATCAAAGGGATGACAAACTCCTTGGGAGTTTCTGAGGGCTTCACACTCTGCAGCTCTCTCCCTTCCACGGTTTTTAAGAAATCCTTCTCCTTCAGGGCAGCCCTCACACTGTCTCACAGGTCCACCCCCTGCCTCTGGGTGGACATGCAACTGAAGGGGAAAAAAACTGGGGTGGTAGACACTGCTGCACGCCGGGAACATTTTCTTCAGTGTCAGCATCTGCCAACTTGTCCCTCTTTGCAGGCGTGTGCTGTGTTTGCCAAAAGTTAATACATATTTCTTGATGAGATGATGTTTGTGGAAGTTTGTTTACTTATGGAGGGTATTAAGGTGTTAAATCAATCATTTCTTTTGTTTTGAAGAAACCTAATAATTCTCAGTAACACCTATTAGAAGACCCACGAAATACAATCACTGGGAAGAGCTGGGCGTGGTCTTCTGGGCTCAATAAAAGGCACCCAAGAAACCACGCTCACTCTTCTCCAGAAGAGACAGAGTGCCTTTGGATCTCTCCTGCCTGCGGAGTCTTCTGAAAGCTCCTGTGACCACATCGGAAGGAGTTGAACCCAGAACTGACTTCCATAACACTACTTCTACAGCAAGCGTTGGTGAAATCCTTCACATATTCCTTAGGCGACTTAGGTGAGTGTACAATATACAGAAATGGAGTTCCCGCTACTTTCCCAAACCAAAACAAACCAAAAATAATTTTAGTTTATCACTCAGGAAATTGAGGTGTTTTTCTATGAAATGATTTCATTTGTCTACAAAAATTAGTCCTTTCCTTAACCTACATATGAATTAATGCATTTTGTCAATATTATTATTAGATTTAATAGGGTGATTGCATTTTGTCTTATTTTTATGTATGCCTTGAATGTTCATATGGATTATAAGCACTAAGAAAGTAGTTGCCAGATATCTTGTAATTTTGTACTTTGTGTGGCTCCTGAAAAAGGAATAAAAAACCAAACCCATTGCCGATGAGTCAATTCTGATTCATAGCAACCCTATAGGACAGACTAGAACTGCCCCGTAGGGTTTCCAAGGAGCGCCTGGTGGATTTGGACTGCTTACCTTTTGATTAGGAGCCACACTCTGCCACTACACCACCAGAGTTTCAGAAAAAGGAATAGAAGTACTTTATTCTATAAGAAGTTGATAAATGTAGTAGTCTAAAAGTAGTGCATAAGTCAATGGGTAAGAAGACTATTATACTATAAGTATATAAGGCAATGAATGGTTTGGACAAAAAAAAAAAACTTTTTGATACTGATGTCTCTTTAGAAAATTCTGTTTACTGATGTAAATTTTTAAGAAGCCAGGAAATGTTTGGGCACAAAATTGTTACTGATTACCATGCAGGAATATCAGAAATGTGACTCCCGTCTATATTCATTGAGTATAAAGATGAGAACCCAATGTTTTAGCTAAATCAATTTTAAAAAGCACACGTTGTTATTTTGTGCTGATTTTCACTATTACATGATACTTTCATCTTTTCACAGTGTGAAGGGGTGCTTGCTGATAGTTTGAAAGGGTGCGGAAGATATTGCTACTCTTTAATTTTTGATTTCTTTAGATGCCTAGTGTAGATAAAAAGATGTTTTTAAAACCTTGTTGTTGGGAGCTGATGAGTAGCTTCTCTCTTGTAGTAACTCCACATGACTTAGTAGGACTGCCCCATAGGATTTTCCTGGCAGATTACTGGGTCTTTCTCCTAAGGAGCCACTGGATGCGTTGGAACCACCAACATTGCTTAACCGTTTGCACCACCAGGGCTTCTTCATATATATTCATATATAAAGATTCCGACTGAAATCTGATCCAATTTTACGACCAAAGAAAACAAAAGGCCTGTTGCCGTTGAGTTGATTTCGACCCATAGTGAACCTACAGGACAGGGGAGAACTGCCCAACAGAGTTTCCAAGGAGTGTCTGGTGGACTTGAACTGTGGACCTTTTGGTTAGCAGCCAAAGCTATTAACCACTATACCAGCAGACTTTCCCAATTTTACAAAGCTTTGTTAAATTCTTACTAACACTTTTGTATTCCGAAATTGAATTTTTGTTACATTCTGTTTGAATTAACAGAGTTTCAAAGAAGAAATTTTGATTTTGTGAATATGTTTTTCATGTACATATTTCTAATGCATTTTTTACAGTGAGTTTCAAGAAAGACACTTTCTATATTACAGGTGAGGGGCAGGAGACAAATGTGCATTCTGCCCATTACCGTGTTTTGTTATTTTCAACTTTTATTGTCTCTTTAAGGATTTTGTATTAGAATTATAACCCTACTTCATAGACAGTCTTGGCGAGGAAAAATACCAGGACTGTTCGCTTAAATTAAAATAGTTGATAAGAACCTGGCTGGTTGATTCTGTCTGTATGGTATCTTGGAGAGTAACGGTTAGCAGAGTTTACTTTTAGTCAAAGGTATGAGTTTTGGCTCCAACATTAACTGTCAGTATGATTTTGGATTAGTCATCCTTATAGGATGGTTTTGTCAATTAAATGAAATAGTAAAGGTAAAAAGTTTAGTCGCATGAACTTTGCTAAGCCAATCAGTCACTAGGAACATTATGATTGGCTTTTACACCAATCAGAATACTAGAGATTGAGTCAAACTATTGAAGCACAAGCCCAAGAAGGAAAGGACACAAACAGGTTCTTTTATGGAGGAGAAATGGAGTTGATGGTGTAGATCATGTTAATCAGGAAGCCAACCAAGTTTACAACAGAGCTCTAGAGCTGTCTTTGTGTCAGTTTCCAGTTTTTGTCATTAGTAAAAGACAAAAGGCCTAGACGTAAGTATAGTATTGAATCACAATTGGAGTAAAAGTTTGCTTAGTCTTTTGTCTCTCTGGGGCAAATGACAAACTCTCCTGATTTTCTTCCCTCAGGAAAATGGACAACATCTCCCAAGCCTTGCGAAAGGAACTCACCTGCTGTATCTGCTTGAACTACCTTATAGACCCTGTCACCATAGGCTGTGGGCACAGCTTCTGTAGGCCCTGTCTATACATTTCCTGGGAAGAAGCCAAAACTACCCGTTGTCCTCTATGTGGGGAAACATCAAAGAAGACAGACATTAAATCCAATATTCTTGTGAAGAATCTGGTGTCCCTTGCTAGACAAGCCAGTCTCTGCCAGTTCCTGAGCTCTGAGGATCAGATGTGTGGGACACACAAGGAGACAAAGAAGATGTTCTGTGAAGAGAGCAAGAACCTACTCTGTTTGCTCTGTTCTTCCTCTCAGGAGCACGAGGCTCACAGACACTGTTCCATTGAATACGCTGTTGAGAAGTACCAGGTAAGTGATGCTTCTGGAAGCCTTTGAAAGCTGGAGAATAATAGAGCTAAGAGAGTATAAGGAAGATGACTACCGTGATTATGATTAATTCAGTCATCACTGGGAGTCTTATATGTGCTGGCTACTGTTCTAGGTGGGAAGGGTAAAGCTGTGAATAAAATAGGGAAGGAAATCTGCTTTCACAGAGGCTGTATTCGAGTGACAGGGCAATTCGCTTAATGATTATTAATTTGATTATGCAAAGTGAAGCACAGGACACCATAACACTCACATTTTTAGAAATAGCTCCTGGCCACAAAAATTACATGTTTAACAAGTGCTTTTTTTTTTTTTTTTTTTTTTTACTGGAAGCATGTTTAGTAATACTGGACAAACATGTAGGATAATAGTATAGAGAATTAGCAAGATATTTATAGGAAATTTAATTACATTACATAAAGCCTTTCTTTGACAGTTTTCTCAGGAAAATTGTTTCATTACTTTATGTGGCTCTATAGCCTGAAACTCCCAGAAGGGATGACTATCGGGTAGCCAGTGAAACATGACCCTTCCACTTTCCTGAAAGTATGTTCATCTAACATCCCTGGTCTTTAGCTGTCAGTAAGGGTCTGAAATCTATAATATTTGTTCTGTTGGTGCTTAATTCAGTATTTTTGTTTTTACAGGAGAAGCTTTTAAAACAAATGAGGTCTCTATGGGAAAAGATCCAAGAAAATCAGAGAAATCTAAACGAGGAGTGCAGAATAATCAACCTGTGGATGGTAAGCATGAGACCACGTTTTCCTCATAACCAGCTTGGTACAGACATGCTGGGACCTTATTTATTAAGAACTTGAGCTTTAATCAAGGGAGAAAAAGGCCATCAGAACAAAGTGCAAAAAGTGCTGAAATGGAGGCACATGCAAGGATTTGGAGAAGTTCAAAAACCGTTGGTCAGGAGTTGAGAAAAAGTTTCGGAGAGAGGTTCACAATCGATTTGAGTTTTAAAGGACAAGTGTAAAAAATCCATGGACATTTCAAGCAGAGATTTCTGACTGAGGTGAAATCGAGAAATTAAACAGTACATAATGGGGAACTACAGGTATGTCATACTGATTAGTACAAAGACGGCCATGGGGAGAAAAAGGTTTAAATAGCAATTTAGGAAGTGTACCTGTGATAGTGAAAAGCGATAATGTAGTAGCTAGAGAATGATATAGGATCAATTGGGAGAAATTTTAACATGTTGAAAAACTGGGGGAAAAGAGAAAGAAAAGGACTCGGTGAGGAGAGAATGAATACATGGGTATTGGCAGGGGTCATGCGATGGAGTAAGGTTTAATGTTCCCATAATGTTAGGACAAAATGAGACCCTGAAGCCTTAAGTACTCATTACCAGGAAGGAATCCCATCCATGGCAACAAGGGATAGTGATGGGAGAAATCAGATTGAGGGTATGGGATTAGGAATTTTAGGGAGGTTTTGTCTGATGATTTCTCATCCTCAGACTAGTAGGCAACATTTCTGCTAAGAGTGAATGATCAGGCTAGGATTGAGGAAATTTATGATCAGAGGCTAAATTAGTAACAGATCAGAATATTAAATAATCAAGCATAAATTTATCTTTTTACATGTAATCTTTCATGTTTTAGAGAACATATATTGGTAAAGCAGAGGGTCAGGAAAAAGAAGAAGACCCTCAATGAGATGGACTTACACAGTGACTGCAACAATAAGTTTAAACATAAAAAACATCGTTAGGGTAGGATGGCGCGGGACCAGGTGGTTTTTCATTCTGTTGTACATAGTGTCCTTATGAGTTGGAACCGACTCAGTAGTACCTAACAACAACAACGTATTTTAAAAATTAACTCTGAAAAAAATTTCTACAGGAATTTCGGGAACTTTAGAAGTGAATTATAGTGTTTTGAGGAAAGGATGGGTTTCTGTAGTTAACAAAGAATGAAAAATAAAGTAAGGAAAGAGGGATGAGCATGGTTTCTGGTGAGTGGAAAGACATGAATTTAACATGTATGTAGGTGATTGGTGGATTACACAATCATGAATCAAAGAGAAATGAGTGAGGTTTAAGTGGTGAAGGGTAAAGGCAGCCTGGGTGTGTGATCTAGGAAATCCATGTCCCTGCAGGATTATATATGCCTACGGAGAGACATGATCAGAGATCACTATCGGAAGTTGCATCCAGTTCTCCACAGGGAAGAAAAACAACATTTAGAGGGACTGAAAAGTGAACGCAAAAAGATTTTACAGCAACTCAAGAAAAGTCAAACCACAATGGTTCAAAAACAAAAACATCTAAGAGAAATGTTTGAGGAGCTGCTGAATTTGTGCCATAAACCAGACGTGGAGCTGCTCCAGGTAAGAAATGAGGATATTAGTTCAAGTTCACATCTTTGACTTCCATTACATATTTCAAACCAAAATCTTATTTCTGCATCTTCTGCTCCTGTCCAGACTATTATTGTCCAAGTGAATATGATATAAACTTCAACTCTTATCCTAACCAGGAACAACAAAATTTTGGGGAATTGTGAGAGTAGTTTCCCTTCTCAATTCTCTTTATTTAATTTACTTTTCTGTCCAACAGAAAGGAACAACTTCTTTGTAGACCTTTTTGTCTCCAGGTGGGCAATATGAGGAAGAGGAAAAGCTAGCATTCATGTCCTCCTTCTGTTTGGAAGTCCTAGGCTTGAGTTGTGCTCGTTTTGAGGCACATTACCCTTTGGAAACAAGCCCTGTGAAAAGACCACCTTGTAGACAACTGATGGTTGTAGCAATGCCGTCCCTACTCATGTCCTGCTCTGTCTTTGTTCACCCTCAGAGCCCTTAGCCATCGAGAATTTATTTTCAGTCAATGTGTGGTACTGTGATTTTCCTTTAAAGAGGAAAAGTAAAAGACATTTATAAAATCCGGGGCGGGGGCAGGGAGGAAAGGAGGGTTTGATATTTTTTTGAAATTTCCCAAATCCAAAGATTAGGCATAACAAAAAAAGAATTTCTGAAGAATTCTGAGTTTTTCTTTTTATTTCTCTTTACAGAATTTGGAAGACACATTGACAAGGTAAGTTTGGCCTTCAATACAAACTAGGGCACCATGAGAGCTAGTAAAGAGATCAAAGTGTTTCTACCAAAATGAAGTTACTGAGATAGTAAATCTTCGTGTGCATGTGTGCTTATGTGACCGCATGTATTTGAGTGTGTTTTACTGAATATAATTTTCTATCCCACTGTATCAGAAGTTAGTTTTGTTTTGTCTTTCTGTGCTCATGGAGGTATACATTGTAGGGTTCAACACAGAAGTCACTAGAAAACAGGTATGCATGACTTTAGTTTTCAAAATCATAAACATATTAAAGTGCATGGACTAGCTTTTCCAGGCATTAGAGGAGAGGCAGGCATCTATGATAAGAAGGGGGTGGAGGCAGGGACAGAAGAAAAGAAAGAATCCCTAAGAATTGCAAAGTCTTCTCCCAGGATCATGGAGGTGCATACAATATCAGAAAGGAGTTCCGATGAAACATATTATTCTGTTGAATGCTGACATCTTTTGCACATACCGTGATGACCCCTTTGACATCTGAAAGATTACCTGAATCTTTCCCCTTGTAGGAGTGAGTCTGTGCAACTGCACATGCTCCAGCCGGTGAACCCAGCGCTCAGTGCCAGGCCCATCACTGGACTGATAGACAGGTTCAACCAATTCCAAGGTGAGTGGCAACCCAATGATGGAACCCCATACATTGTCTTTAATAATGGTTTTCTTTGGATAATATGGAGCCCTGGTGCCAGAGCAATTAAGAGCATGGCTGCTAACAAAAAGGTCTGCAGTTGGAATCCACCAGCTGCTCCTCGGAAACCCTATGGGACAGTTCTATTCTGTCCTGTAGGGTCGCTATGAGTTGGAATCCACTTGACAGTAATGGGTTTGGTTTTTTATGCCCAATGTTTCCCCTTTTTATTAACCCTTGATTTAGGAGAGAACAGCCTCCTAAGAGACATTTATAGTCCTAGTTGCCCTGGGATAACATGAAAAAATCTAAATGAAAGCTGGTGAAGGGATAAATGTGATTCATGCCTGTAATAAATTAGACAATGAGAAACAGGAAACAATCAAAAAGGGCTCCTAGTGCTGTGGGGACCATGGTCTCAGGAAAAATCTAGCTCAATTGGCATAACACAGTTCATAGAGACTATGCTCTGCTTTCAACTTTAATGAGTAGCATCTGGGGTCTTAACGGCCTGTGAGTGGCCACCTAAGATACTCCACTGGTCCCTTCCCTTCGGGAGCAAGGCAGAATGAAGAAAACTAAAGACACAAGGGAAAGATTAGTCCAAAGGCCTAATGGACCACAACTAACATGGCCTCCACCAGACTGAGTCCAGTACAACTGGATGGTACCTGACTACCACCACTGACTGCTCTGACCGGGATCACAATAGAGAGTCTTGGACAGAGCTGGAGAAAAATGTAGAACAAAGTTCTAACTCACAATAAAAGACCAAACTTACTGGTCTGAGAGAGACTGGAAAAAAACCCTGAGAGTATGGCCCCTGGATAGACTTTTAGCTTTGTAATGAAGTCATTCCTGAAGTTTCACCTTTCATCCAAAGGTTAGACAGGCTTATAAAACAAAACGACACTAAAGGGGCATAGGAGCCCAGGGGCAAGGACTAGAAGGCAGGAGGGGACAGGAAGGCTGGTAATGGGGAACCCAAGGTCAAGAAGGGAGAATGTTGACATGTCGTGGGGTTGTTAACCAATTTCATAGAACAATATGTGTACTAACTGTTTAATGAGAAGCTAGCTTCTTCTGTAAACCTTCAGGCAAAGTACAATAAAAAAATGTTCAGTAGAAAAAAAATGAAATATATATTTAAACTCTGAAAAAAAAGGGGGGCTCCTAGAACCATTCTGAGATAAAATACCAGTTATTCATTCATTTAGTCATATAGAACTGCATATTTAGTTAGGGCATTCTAGTTTTAACTAAAGTACAGTTAGTTATGGTGATAGGATTGATGTTTTAATTACCTAGTGCTGCTGTGACAGAAATACCACAAATGAGTGGCTTCAACAAACACAAATTTATTTTGTCACAGTTTAGGAGGCTAGAAGTTGGAACTTAGGGTGCCGGATCTAAGGGAAGGCTTACCCTCTGTTTGCCCTGGGGAAGTTCTTATTCCTTTGCTCCTTGGTGAACTTCATTTGGCATGGTGTCTTTCCTCTCCCACCTCTGCTTGCTGGCTTGCTTTTTAATCTCTTTTATATCTCAAAAAGATTGACTCAAGACATCCTACAGTAATTCTGCCTCATTAGCACAACAGAGATAATCCGTTCCCAAGTGGGATTATAAACACGGACATAGAAGTTAGGATTTGCAACACATATTTTGGTGAGGCACAATTGAACCCATAACAGTTGGCAAATTTTCATTTTTTAAATATTTTTCCTGTAAAGCTTCTTAGTAATTGAATTTGTAATAATGCGCATTGTAGTTGATACAGCTAGAAAATTTTGTCCATAACATAAAATAATGAAAGGCATAAAATAAGAATTTGTGAAGAACAACAGTAAAACAAGTTGGTGGTTGATGAGACAGTATACAGAATTCCATAGTAGATCTAAACCAGGGAGGTTAGACTGGCATGCAGATGAAGACCAAGCCTGAGGTGAAACCAGGAGTAAAATCCAGAAAATTCTTAGTAGAAAACTTCTTCTAAGAAGATGTATTTAGATCTTTTTATTCTTAATTGGAATTTGTTTCCTTAACTGGAATACCATAGTATGCCTGGCAAAGTGATCACCAATTATTTATCTCTAAGGATCTTCTTTCCCCGGAAGAGGGGCACTGAAGTTAATTTCATAGCAATGACTATGCCTTATGGGAAGGTCTTCTGTTTCTAATGGGAAGTGAAATGTAAAAAATCTTTGTGATTTTTTTCCATTGAGATTAGGTGTTTGTTAATTCTGCAGATATACTGGTAGCCCCTGAATCTAATGACATTTTCCAACCAAGCTGCCCTTAAAGTCTTGGTCAGTTTTCCAGTGACACACTAGATCTCATAAGACTTTAAAAACTGATTTTGACTGGAATATTCTCTTCTTTCCGCAGTGAACATTTCCTTGAATTATGAAACAAGCAGTCACGATATCATGCTGTCTGATGACGTGAGAAGTTTGATATTTAGACATGACCTTCAAGAGGTGCCTTTTCCATCTGGAAGATCCAACTACTTTGCTACATGGGGAGCCCAGGCCTTCACCTCTGGAAAACACTACTGGGAGATGCATGTGGACAGCTCTTGGGATTGGGCTATAGGGGTCTGTAAGGATACTTGGCTAAGGAAGAACTGCTCAGTGATTGAATCTGGGGACACATTTCTTCTTTTATGTGTGAAGGGGGATAATGGTTACCATCTCTTCACCACCTCCCCAGTGCTTTCTCAGTACATAGAGAAACCTCTGGGGAAGGTTGGTGTGTTTGTTGATTTTAACAGTGGAAGTGTGAGTTTTGTTAACGTTGCCAAAAATTCCCTCATATGGGAATACCCCGCTTACTCCTTCAATTACTCGCTCCGGCCTTTTTTTTGCACTGGCCACACATGATCATGGAGAAGTGATGCACTTGGGAACTCCATATCTGAAGGAGCCCACACATGATCATGGAGAAGTGAGGAACTTGGGAACTCCATATCTGAAGGAGCCCGTCTCAGTTGAAGCTGATCAATCATACTTTACTCTCCCTTAGGTTGTTCCATTTTAATGTAACTTTGTTTTATCATTGGTAAATATAAAGCTGGCGTGGCAATGCAAAACTGGTTGGCTTAATTTTCTTTCAATTAAAATCAAGTCCTGTGGTCCTTTTCCTGAAACACATACTGTTTTTATTCACCTACTTTGTGAGTTGGCTAGAATTACAAGAGTATATGACTGGGATTCCATCTTAACAGTTTAATGCAGGATCACAGAGTGTTTGCATCATAAAGAGACTTGTTTATCTACAGTGCAAATGTCAGTCTGAAATATTCTACTCCCTCATCATGGTCTAGTAAAATCATACTCAACAATTCACCCTTGTTGGTGTTAGGTGCCAGGAAGTCCACTCTGACTCATAGCAACCCTGTGTACAACAGAAGGAAGCACTGCCCAGTCGTGTGCCACTTCACAGTCTTTGCTGTGCTTGAGCCCATTGTTGCAGCCACAGTGTCAATCCATCTCCTTGAGGGTCATACTTTTTTTCATTGACCTTTCACTTTACCAAGCACGATGTCCCTGTCTAGAGGCTGATTCCTCCTGATAACTTGTCCAAACTGCTTGAGACAAAGCCTCACCATCCTTGCTTCTAGGGAGCATTCTTGTACTTCTTTCAAGACAGATTTGTTCTTTCTTCTGGCAGTCAATGATATGTTCAATATTTTTCTCCAATGACATAATTCAAAGTCGCCAATTCTTATTTGGTATTCCTTACTCATTGTCCAGGTTTCACATGCATATGAGGCACCTGAAAATACTGTGGCTTGTGTCAGGAGCACCTTAATCCTCAAGGTGACATCCTAGTTTTTCATCACTTTCAAGAGGCCTTTTGCCACAGATTTGCCCAACGCAATATGTCATCTGATTTCTTGACTGCTGATTCCTTGGGTATTGATTGTGAACCCAAGTAAATTGAAATCCTTGAAAACTTCAATCCTTTCTCCATTTATCATGTTGTGGCTTAATGGTTCAGTTGTGAGGATTTTTGTTTTCTTAATCTGAGATGCAGTCCATACAGAAGGCTATAGTATTTGATCAGTAAGTGCTTCAAGTAGTCTGCACTTTCAGCAGTCAAGGTTGTGTCATCTATACATGGCAGGTTGTTAATGAGCCTTCCTCCAATCCTGATGCCAGGTTCTGGGATTATTTGCTCAGCACACAAATTGAATAAATATGCTGCACGAATACGACCCTGACCCACACCTTTCCTGACTCTAAACCACACAGTAATCCCTCATTCTGTTCTGTCCAAACAAATGTCTGTTGGTTTATGTACAGATTCCTCATGAGCATGATTAAGTGTTCTGGAATTCCACTTCTTCACAGTGTTATCCATAATTTGTTATGATCTACACAGTCAAATGCCTTTGCATAGTCAATAAAACAAAAGTAAGCATCTTTCTTGTATTCTCTGCTTTCAGCCAAGGTTCATGTGACATCAGCAATGACACCCCTCTTTCCATGTCCTTTTCTGAATCCAGCTTGAATTTCTGCTAGTTCCCGGTGGATGTATTGCTGGAACGGCTTTTGAAGGATCTTCAGCAAAATTTTACTTGTGTGTTGGATCACCTTTCTTTGGAATTGGCACAAATATGGATGTCTTTCATTTGGATGGCCAGGAAACTATTCCAAATTTCACAACATAGACGAGTGAACACTTCCAGCACTGCATCCATTTGTTGAAACATCTCATTTGGTATTTTGTCAGTTCCTAGAGCCTTGTTTTTTGCCGTTTCCTTCAGTGCACCTTGGACTTCTTCCTTCAGTACTATCATCTCTTGATCACAGGCTACCTCCTGAAATAGTTGACTGTAGACCAATTCCTTCAGGTACACTGACTCAGTGTATTCCTCCCATTTTCTTGTAATGCTACCTGAGTGGTTCAATATTTCTCCCATAGAATCCTTCAGTATCACACCTAGAGATTTGAATTCTATCTTCAGTTCTTTCAGCTTGAGAAATGCTGAACATGTTCTTCCTTTTTGATTTTCTAACTTCAGGTCTTTGCATATTTCAATATAATTCTTTACTTTGTCTTCTCAAGACATCCTTTGAAATCTTCTTTTTGTATTTTATTTCTGTCTGTCTTTTTAATGCCCTTTTGCTTTTCTCATGTATAATGTACCTGATGTCATCCCATAACTTCTCTGGTTTTAGTCATTAGTGTTCAATGCACCAAATGTATTCTTGAGATGGTCTCTAAATTCGGGTGGGATTCTGACCATCTTACTTTGCCTCTCATGGACTTGTTTAATTTCTTTCAACTTCACCTTGAGCTTGCACATGTACAGTTCATGGCCTGTTCAGTGGTCTGCCACTGGCCTTGTTCTAAGTGATGATATTGAGCTTCTCCATAGTCTCTCCACAAATGTAGTAGATTTAATTCCTATGTATTCCATCCAGCAACGTCCATGCATATAGTGATGCTTTATGTTGTAAAAAGTTATTTGGAATAAAAAAGCGATGGATGGATTAAAAAAAAAAAAACAGGATCCATCAGTATGCTCTCTATAAGAGACACACCTTAGAAACAAAGATGTACATCTATTAAAAATCAAAGGATAGAAAAAAATATATCAAGCAAATAACTACCAAAAAAGAGCAGGAGTGGCAATACTAATTTCAGATAAGATAAACTTGAAAACAAAATCCACCATAAAAGACAAAGAATATAATTACTAAAGGGATGATCCATCATGAAGACTTAAGCATAATAAACATCTACATACCCAATGATAGGGGTCCAAAATCCATACGACAAACTCTAACAGCACTAAAAACAGAAATTGACAGTGCCACAATAATAGTAGGAGACTTCAACACACCACTGTCAGTAAAGGACAGAACATCTAGTAAGAAAATCAACAAAAATTCAGAAGAGCTGAAGAGCACAATCAGCCAACTTCATCTCAGAGACATATATAGAACACTCCAGCCAACAGCTGCAAAGTACACATTCTTTTCCAACACACATGGAACATTCTCCAGAACAGGCCACATCTTAGGCCACACAGCAACCTTCAACAAAATCCAAAACATTGAGATAATACAAAGTATCTTCTCTGACCACAATGCCATCAAAATATAAATTAACAACAGGAGAAGTAAGGGGAAAAAATCAATTATATGTAAACTGGATAACACCCTGCTGAAAAACCACTGGGTAATAGAAGAAATCAAAGATGGAATCACGAAGTTCCTGGAATCAAAAGAGAATGAAAACATATCATACCAAAACTTTTGCGACACAGTAAAGGCAGTCCTTAGGTGTCAATTTATAGCACTAGATGCACACATCAAAAAGAAGAAAAGGACAAAATCAAAACATTAGTTACACAACTTGAACAAATAGAAAAAGAACAGCAAAAGCAATGCACAGCCACCAGAAGAAAGGAAATAATAAAGACCAGAGCAGAAATAAATAAAACAGAGAATAGAAAAATAATAGAATCAACAAAACAAAAGCTGGTTCCTTGAAAGGATCAACAAAGTTGGCAGACCACTGGCCAAACTTAAAAAAAAAAAAAAAAAAAGGCAGGAGAGAATGCAAATAACCCCATTAAGAAAGGAAATGGAGGCATTACAACAGGCACAACTGAAATAAAATGGATTATAACAGAGTATTATGAAAAACTATACTCTGACAAATTTGAAAACCTAGAGGAAATGGACAAATTTCTAGAGACATACTACCTACCCAAACTGAAACAAAATGTTGAAAATCTGAACATACCTATAACTAGAGAAGAGATTGGAAAAGTAATTTTAAAAAACTCCTAACCAAAAAAAGTCCTGGCCCAGATGGCTTCACTGGAGAATTCTACCAAACATTCAGAGAAGAGCTTACACCAGTTTTACTCAAACTATTACAGATCATAGAGAAGGAAGCAATACTTACAAATTCATTCTATGATGCCAGCATAACTCTGATACCAAAACCAGGCAAAGACACCACAAAAAAAGAAAATTACACACCAATATCTCTCATGAATATAGATGCAAAAAATTCCCCCCAAAATTCTAGCCAATAGAATTCAGCATCGTATCAAAAAAAAAAAAAAATGACTAAGTAAGATTCATACCAGTTATGCAAGAATGGTTCAACATTAGAAAGTCAATCAATGTAATCCACTACATAAATAAAAGGAAAGAAAAGGATCACATGATCATCTCAATCGACGCAGAAAAGGCATTTGACAGTCCAACACCCATTCCTGATAAAAAAAACTGTCAATAAAATAGGCATAGAAGGGAAGATTCTCAACATAATAAAGGGCATCTATGCAAAATGAACAGCCAACATCATTCTCAATGGACAGAGGTTGAAAACATTCTCTTTGAGAACGGGAACAAGACAAGGATGCCCTTTATCACCACTCCTATTTAAAACTGTGTTGGAAGTTCTAACAAGAGCAATAAGGCAAGAAACAGAAATAAAGGGCATCAAGATTGGTAATGAGGAAGTTAAACTGTCCCTATTCGCAGATGATACGACACTATACTTAGGAAATCCAAAAGACTCCATGAGAAAACCACTGGAACTAATAGAAAGATTCAGCAGAGTAGCAGGATAGAAGATCAACACACAAAAATCAGGTGGATTCCTATACAGCAATAAAAAGAATGATGAAAAGGAAATCAGGAAAGCAATAGCAATTATCACACAAAAAAAAATCATACCCCTAAAAAATAAAATACTTGGGAATAAATCTAACCAGGATGTAAGAGACCTATACAAAGAAAACTACAAAACACTACCACAAGAAACCAAAAGAGATCTACATAAATGGAAAAAACATGCTCAGGGGTAGGTAGACTCAACACTGTGAAACTGACAATTCTACCCAAAGTGGTTTTCAAATACAATGCAATATTGACCCAAATACCAACAACACTCTTTAAAGAGATGGAAACATTTATCATTAACTTTATGTGGAAAGGGAAGAGGCCGCAAAGAAGTAAAGCACTATAGAAGAAGAAGAATAAAGTAGGAGGGCTGACACTACCAGACCTCAGAACCTGCTCAAAACAGCCTTGTACTTGTACAATGACAGATAGATTGACCAATGGAACAAAATTAAGAACCCGGATGTAAATCCATCCACCTATGGTCACCTGATCTTTGACAAGGGCCCAAAGTCCACCAAATAGGGAAAAGACAAATGGTGCTGGCAAAACTGGATGTCCCGTCTGAAAAAAAGTGAGACAGGACTCATACCCCACAACATATACAAAAAATTAACTCAAGATGGATCAAAGACCCAAATATAAAGCCAAAAACTGTGAAGTTCATAGAAGAAAAAACAGGGTCAAGACTAGAGGCCCTAATACATGGAATTAACAGGATACAAATCACAATCAACAACACACAAGCTACAGAGGATAAGTCAATAACTGGGATCTTCTAAAAATTAAAGAGTCATGCTCATCAAAAGACTTCACCAAAAGAGTAAAAAGAGAACCTACAGACTGGGAAAAAAAATTTGGCTATTACAAACCAGACAAAGATCTAGTCTCTAAGATCCACAAGAAAATCCAATGCCTCTACAACAAAAAGACAAAAAACCCAACCAAAAAAGTGGGCAAAGGAAATGAACAAACACTTCAGCAAAGACATTTAAGCTGTCAACAGACACATGAGGAAATGCTCACCATCTCTAGCCATCAGAGAAATGCAAATCAAAACCACAATGAGATACCATCTCACCCCAGCATTACTGGCACAAATGAATAAGACAGAAAATAACAAATGTTGGAGAGGCTGCGGGGATATTGGAACTCTCATGCACTGCTGGTGGGAATGCAAAATGATACAACCACTTTGGAAAAATGATATGGCACTTCCTTAGAAAGCTAGAAATAAAAATACTATATGATCCAGCAATCCTACTCCTAGGAATATATCCTAGAGAAATTAAGATTTGTCACACAAATAGACACTTGCACACCCATGTTCATTGCAGCATTGTTCACAATAGCAAAAAGATGGAAACAACCTGGATGCTCATTGACAGACGAATGGATAAACAAACTGAGGTACATACACATGGTGGAGTATTATGCAACACTAAAGAACAACGATGAATCCGTGAAGTATCTCATAACATGGATGCACCTGGAGGACACTATGCTGAGTGAAATAAGTCAATCACGAAAGGACAAATATTGTATGAGACCCCTACTGTAAAAACTCATGCAAAGGTTTATACATAAAAAGAATAATTTTTGATGGAGACAAGGGATGGGAGAGGTAGGGATGGAAAAATGCTTAATAGACGATAGACAAGCAGCAACTTTGGTGAACTTGTGAACAAGACAGTACACAATACTGGGGAAGCCAACACAACCTGTACAAGGCAAGCCCATGGTAGCTCCATAGACACATCCAAACTCCCTGAGTGACCAAATTGCTGTGCTGAGGGATGTGGGGACCATAGTCTCAGGGAACATCTAGCTCAATTAGCATAACGGAGTTTATGAAGAAAATGTTCTACATTCTACTTTGGTGAGTAGCATCTGGGGTCTTAATAGCCTGTGAGTGGCCATCTAGGATACTCCACTGGTCTCACCCCTTGGGGAGCAAAGAAGAATGAAGAAAACTAAAGATACAAGGGAAAAATTACTTCAAAGGACTAATGGACCCCATCTACCACGGCATCCACCGGACTGAGTCTAGTACAACTAGATGGTGCCTACTGGCTGCTCTGATTGGGATCACAATAGAGGGTCCCGGACAGAGCTGAAGAAAAATGTAGAACAAAATTCCAATTGAAAAAGACAGACCAGACTTGCTGGCCTGACAGAGACTGGAGAAACCCTGAAAGTAGGGCCCCCAGACACCTCTTCAGCTCAGTATTGAGGCCACTCCTGAGGTTCACCCTTTAGCCAAAAATTAAACAGATCCATGGAAAAAAACAAGGCTAAAGGGGTGCACCAACCCTGAGGCAGACACTGGGAGGTAGGAGGGAACAGGAAAGCTGGTAATAGGGAACCCAGGGTTGAGAAGGGAGAGTGTTGACATGTCATGGGGTTGTTAACCAATGTCATACAACAATGTATGTCCTGTTTGATGAGAAACTAGGTTGTTCTGTAAACCTTCATCTAAAGTTCGATTAAAAAAAAAAAGAATAACAACAACAAAAAAAGCCGGTGGTCTTTCAAAATTCTATCATGTCATCTCTGGCATCGTTTCTATTACCAAGGCCATATTTTCCAACTACTGATCCTTCTTCTTTGCTTCCAACTTTCCATTTTCAATCAGCAGTAATTATCAATGCATCTGGATAATTTTGATCAATTTCAGACCACAGAAGTTGGTAAAAGTATTCAATTTCCTCATCTTTCCCATTAGTGGTTAACGCATTTCGGGAGAGCTTTTAGACTGAGACAGACTAAGAAGAACCTGGGGGTCTACCTTTGAAAAAACTGGCCAGTGAAAACCTTATGAAGAACAGGAAAACATTGTCTGATATAGTCCCGGAAAATGAGCACCACAGTTTGGAATGCACTCAAAATACGACTGGGGAAGAACTGTGTCCTCAAAGTAGAGTCTGCCTTAATGACACGGATGGAGTCAAGCTCCAGGACCTTTATTTACTGATGTGGCAGGACTCAAAATGGGAAGAAACAACTGCAAACATCCAATAATAATCAGAACACGGAATGTGCAAAATATGAATCTAGGAAAATTGGAAATCATTAAAACTAAAATGGAACTCAGAAAGCTGGATATCCTCGGCATTAGTGAGCTGAAATGGACTGGTATTGGACATTTTGAATCAGGCAATCATATGGTTTACTATGCCAGAAATGACAAATTGAAGAGGAATGGCATCACATTTATTGTCAAAAAGAACATTTCAAGATCTATCCTGAAGTACAACTCTGTCAGGGATAATATCCATAAGCATACAAGGAAGTCTAGTTAATAGGACTATTTACACACCAACCACTAAGGCCAAAGATAAATTGAATATTTTTTACCAACTTCTGCAGTCTGAAATTGATTAAACATGCAATCAAGATGCATTGATAATTACTGGTGATTGAAATGCAAAAGTTGGAAGCAAAGAAGGATTGGTACTTGGAAAATATGGCCTTGGTGATAGCAATGATGCCGGAGATCACATGATCAAATTTTGGTAACCCAATGACTTCTTTATTGTAAATACCTTTTTCAACAACAGAAATGGTGAGTAAACATGTGGACCTCACAGGAATCAAATCAACTACATTTGCGGAAAGAGACAATGGAAAAGTTCAATATTGTCAGTCCGAACAAGACAGAGGTCCACTGAGGAATGGAACATCAATTGCTCATATTCAAGTTCAAGCTGGATAACAGTGCCAAGAATGGGAATCCCTGAAGACTTAGTTATGCCCTTGGGGAAACTGTACTTAGACCAAGAGGCAGGTGTTCCAACAGAACAAGGGGATACTGCACGGTTTAGAGTTAGTGAAGGTGTGCATCAGGGCTGTAACATTTGACCATACTTATTCAATGTGTATGCTGAGCAATTAATCTGAAAAACTGTGTTATGAAGAAGAACAGGGCATCAGGATTGGTGGAAGCCTCATTAACAACCTGACGTATGTAGATGACACAACCTTGCTTGTTGAAAATGAAGAGGATTTGAAGCACTTATTGAAGAAGATAAAAGACCACACCCTTCAGTATGGATTACGCCTCAACATAAAGCAAAAATCCTCACAACTGGATCAATAAGCAACATCAAGATAAATGGAGAAAAGATTGAACTTCTCAAGAATTTATTTGGCTTGGATCTATAATCAACAGCCACAAAAGCAGCAGTCAAGAAATCAGACGACGCATTGCATTGGACAAATCTGCTGTAGGAGATCTCTTTAAAGTTTTAAAAAGCAAAGATTTCACTTTAAGGAATAAGTGAGCCTGACCCAAGCCGTGGTGTTTTCAGTTGCCTCATATGCATGTGAAAGCTGGACAGTGAATAAAGAGGACCAAAGAAGAATAGATGCTTTTGAATTATGGTGTTCAGAAACAATATCCGATATACCATAGACTGCCAGAAGAACGAACAAATCTGTCTTGGAAGAAGTAGAGCCAGAGTGCTCATCAGAAGCAAAGATGACTAGACTTCCCGTCACATAGTTAGGACTTGTTATCAGGAGGGACCAGTCCTAGGAGAAGGACATCATGCTTGGTAAAGTGGAAGGTCAGCAAAACAGAGGAAGAGCCTCCTTGAAAGGGATTAATACAGTGGCTACAACAATGGGCTCAAACATCGCAATGATTGTGAGTATGGCTCAGGAACTGGGAGTGTTTCCTTCTGTTGTATATAGGGTCGCTATGAGTCAGAATAGAATAAATGGCACCACCACCAACAGCAAAGATAGGAGCAATGTAAATACACAAAACCCAATTAGTTTTCCATAAAAAGGATACCACTACTTATGTATTACTAATATTCATAAGAATAAAAAATAGGCAGACAGGAAGTTTCCAAAATTAAAAAAAAAAAAAAAAAAAACGAGAGGGCACTAGATTTGGACAGATTTTCAAACATACCAGTAAACTAAAATAATGAGAGCAGTATGGTACTGGTACATGAATCCACAAACAGACAAACAGATTCAGATTCAGATATACCCATCCATTGCCATCAAGACGATTCTGACTCATAATGACCCTGTAGATATAGATATATACAAATTTACTCTATTCTAACATGAGATCCACTTGCACCTGGAGCAGTAGGAAAGAGCTGAGACTTGTGCCCAGAATAAGTGAAGACATTGCTTAGAAAGCCAGTGCCTAAAGTCAGCGGAGACTGACTGTAAGGAACAGTTCATTCAAATAATACATGTGAATTAAAAAAAAAAAATGAATTTCTAGGTTTTAGACTCAGTAAGAAAAATCTCACTGGCAGCTCAGAGTTTAAATATAGAAATGGAAACACAGGTGAAGCATGAATCTGCCAAATTTCAAGTTTGGGAATGGCCAACTCCTTCCCTCAGGGAGTAGAAAAGAGTCATGAGAAGTGTAGCTCCCCACCCCCCGCCCCCAAGGTGCCTACCTTCCCTCCCACCCCAGTTCAGCACAGGGGTCCAGAGGACAGTTCCCTCTAGAAGGAAGGGGCCATAGTTTCACACATGTCTTCCTGCCAACTCTGGCAGGAAGATGGAACAAAACTGCTCACATCAGAAATATTCAGTCGAAAGTGGTGTATACCCCCTTGCTCAATCATCTCATTCTTTATTCCAAGACCCTTACTTGCACGGAGTTCCTCAAGGGGGTGGTATTGTGCTGAAGGAAATCCCCTACCAGCTCTTTCTAGAATTCTACCCCCAGCATAGTCCCCCAGGGACTGAAATTAAAATGTTCACTGGGAGAGTCAAGAACTTGATAACAACTTTTTTAATGCCAGATTTTAAAAAAAGAATGTGCCAGAAAATAAGAGACGACTTTGTATTGCAGCCTTAAGATGGAATTGCACTCATAAAAAAAAAGCACTCATATATTCCTGTAATTCCAGCAAGCTCATAATACAGGTGAATAACCATATTTATTCCAGGTAATGGGCCACTAGACACGTTTTCATTTAAAAATATTAAATCATCGCAGTTTTGCATTTCAGGCTACATTCCTAATTAATAACAACCAAATGTTACATTAAGTAGAACAACCTAAGAGACAATGAAGTGTTGATTAGCTTTGATGGAGAAAGGCTCCTTCAGATATGGCATTCCCAGGTTCCTGACTTCTCCCTGATCATATGAGGTCAGTGTAAAAGAAAGGCCTGAGCGGGTAATTGAAGGGGATAATACAACTCTCTATGAGTGAACTTTTGGCAACATTAACAAAACTCATACTTCCATTGTCAAAATCAACAAACACACCAATCCGCCCCATGGTTTCTCTACATACTGAGAGAGCATTAGGACTTGGTGAAGAGATGATAACGATTATCCTCTTTCACACATAAAAGAACTATGTCCTCAGACTCGATCACTGAGCAGTTCTTCCTTATCCAAGAATCCTTATTACAAACTCCAACAGCCCAGTCCTAAGAGTCATCCACATCTGTCTCCCAGTAGAATTTTCCAGAGGTGAAAGCCTGGGATCCCCATGCAGCAGAGCAGTTAGATCTTCCAGAAGGAAAAGGTACCTCTTGAAGCTCATGACTAAGCCACTAACTTCTCACTTCATCAAACAGCATGATATTCGGACTGCTTATTTCATAATTGAAAGAAATTTCCACTGTGGAAAGAAGAGCATCTCCCAGTCAAGATCAGTTTTTAAATTCCTATGGAATGAGAAGGTCACTGTATCTAGAGTGTCAATGGAAAAATAGGCCAAGACTATAAGGGAAGTTCTAGCCTGAAAATATCAGACTGAGGAGTATCAGTGGATGTGCAGAAGACAAAAACACCTAACAATGTCAATAGACCAAAAAAAAAAAAAAAGCCCTAAAATATCAGCGCATGTACAAGGGAGGGAGGTCATGCCATCTTCTGGATGGTTGCTTTTCATGACACATTAAAATCCAGAACTGTCCATTGATGGCAGTCCATAGACTATAATTTACCTCCACCATCCCTTTTCTCAGACATAAATAAATGGTGATTACTTTCCAGGCATGTTATAACGTTTGCTTAGCAAACAAATTTAAACTTAAGAATAGTATTTGAGTATGCTTTTTAGAATGGGTCTCCTACTAAGTATTTTCTGGCTTTTAACCCTGGTTCCATCTCAGGCCTAGTCTTTCTCTGCCTGCTAGGCTAAACCCCTGGTTTGGGTCTACCATGGAGCTCTGCATGCTGCCTCATCAAGCACCAACTTTATTGTTGTTCATAGATTCTGGTTTTCTGCCTACTGCTTTTTTATGTTTATTCGTGTATTTTTATGATCATATTAATTAAAATACATTATTACAAATTCAATTACTAAGAAACATTAATGGAAAAATTTTTTTCAAATAACTGCATTTAACCTGAAATTTGAAAGTTCGAAAGTAATATTCAGGTCTGTATGACACACCAAGTAATTGACGTTGTATCTGAGAATGGTTCTAGCTCTCAAGGAGCCCTTTTTCAGATCGTTTCCTCTCACTTTTAAGTAATTTATTACAGATCTGACTCACATTTAGCCTTTCCCTAACTTTCATTTAGATATTTTCCATATTATCATGTGGCAAATACAACTATAAATGTCTTTTCACAGGCTGTTCTCTCCTAAATCAAGAATCAATAAAGAAGGAAAGAATGCCCATAGAAAACCAAAACTGAAGGACACTGTATGAGATCCCACTACTGGGCTGACACTCACCTTGGAACTGGCTGAACCTGTCTATCAGGCCAGTGATGGGTCTGGCACTGAGCGCTGGGTTCTCAGGCTGGGGCATGTGCAGCTGCATGGACTCACCACCCCTGCAAGGGGGAGAATCAGTTAATCTTTCAGGTGCCAAATGCGTCATCACAGTATGTAAAAGAAGATGCCAGCATTAACTGAAAATGTTTCAGCAGAACCCATTGCTTATATTGTGCTGTGTCTCCACAAGCCTGTGATGGGCTTGTACCATTCTTAGAGAATCATTCTTTCTTCTCTGCCTGCTTCCTTCTCCTGCCCCTCAGAGGTACTTGCCTCTCTCACCCACAACCTGGCATAAACTAGTCCATTCACTTCAATAACTTCATGTGTTTGAAACCTAAAACCGTAGGTAGTTGTCTTCTAGCCACTTATGAACTGAGCCTTGCAACACATACTTCCCTGAGTCTCAGGGAAGAAACAATGCTAATTTGTGACAGATGGAGCAGTAAAACATACACAACGTGCCTGCACAGAAAATATCTAAACCTTCTATAAATTAGGTTCTCACATTGTTAGAAACACCATGGTCTCTTTCACAGCCCTCATGGAGCTCTGATTTGTAGTGAAGGCCAAATTTACCCTGTCAATATATCTCCCAAATCCTGTGAAGAGAATAAAAAGAAAAGTTTAGAATTATTTGCAAATTGGTGGTTCTGCCAACCTAGTCTTCAGGTTTGAGCAAGTTCAGAAGGTACCACCCACCCACCACCATGGTTTTTTGGTAAATTGAGTTTTCCTTTCCTCTCTAAGGTTAATCGCAGCACAACATGTGGATAGAATCTGAATTCATCAACAATTCTCAATGGGTTCAGAAACCTGAGGGTGAATGGATAAAGAGAAGGACGTGAGTACAGACTGTAGTGATACAACGGTCAGCTGTCTGCAAAGTGGTCTTTCCCAGGACTTATCTCCAAAGGGTAATGTGCCCCAGAACAAGGGCAATTCAAATCTAGGATTTTCAAATGGAAGGAAGAAGTAAAAGTTAGCTCTTCCTAAATTTCTCCATATTGCCCAGCTGGAGACGGAATGCTTGTGAGGAAGTTGTTCCTTTCTTTACACAAATGTTACATACTTCAGAATTAGAAGCTACGAGATGAGATCTTCCTACAATTCCTAACCAGGCTTTCAAACTGGTATCTGTCCTCTAACCCTTGTTTCTGCCTTTCTTGTCTCTCAATTTGATTTTCTCCTCCTATCTAATGCCACAGGCTTCCATTCTGCCCTGTCATTTTAAGGATATTCATTCTCATTCTTTTGCGCATCTTTTCCCGTATTTATCTATTCATTCTGTCTTCCACCCACTTTCTTTGTTCTTATCTTTAGCTTTTCATCATGTTCGATTTTGTTTTGTTTTGTTTTTGAGAAGTGGCTGATATATTAGGGTTTATTTTTCTTAGCTAAGATTCATGCTACCTCACATTAGAAAGGCAGATTACCGTACTCTTCCATACTGGTAAACCAATCAGAGCATCTCAAGGAACACCACAATTTCAGCTCAAGTTCTTAAGGGACAAAAATCCAGCAAGTGTGTCACAGCTGGTTCTGCAGAAAACAGTCTCATACTTATATTCCACTCTCTGGCTATTTGTCTCTCCTTATTTAGATTTCTCTGATTTTCTTGGCTCTTTTGCCATAAAGACCTCATTTGCTTGAACAGTTTCTCCTGCAAAAGAATCATGAATAGGAGTATCAGAGAAGTCAATTTTATACATTTCATACCTTAACAAATGAATAGAGGCAAAGGTTGATGTACTTTAGGGCGAGTGGAAGGACCGTAATGTTTCCCTGTTTACCCTCCGTAATTATCAAATCTGGGAAATTGCAAGCTGTAGAATCACAAAATTTGGTATCATTATTTGCCTAAGGAAACCGACAAATGAGGATTTTATGTAACATGGCTAATTTTGAGATAAATATCTTTCCACAGAATTTGGGTCTTCTGATGCTGTTTTTGTTGTGTGCCATCAAGTGGATTCTGACTCATACCCATGCTATAGGACAGAGTAGAACTGTCTCTTAAGGTTTCCTAAGCTGTAATCATTAGGGGAACAGACTGGCAGGTCTTTTCTCCCTCGGAGCTGCTGGCGGGCCGAACTGTCAACATTTTGCCTAGCAGCCAAGACCTTAACCACTGTGGAACCAGGGTTCCTCTACTGATACTAAAAAAAAAAAAACTGATACTAGATACCTGCAATAGGTTCTTGAGAAGCAGCTCAGACTCCCTCCCAAGAGTTTCTAGATCAACGCCTTGTGTGCAGAGACACTAGGGCCTGGCATCAGTTTAAGCCAGGTAAAAGATGGAGGGAAGTTCTGAGAAGTAGGAGGAACTGTCAAGAGGAGGCAGCATGTGAGTAGCTGGGTAGGCACCTACGAGGCCACCATCCTTTTGCCTGACTCCTCTGATATCTTGCAGTTTCTCTGGTTTCAGTCTTCCAGGGATAGGACAATAGGTGAGGTCTGGCTCTGGAGTCAGATAGTAGGGATTTAGCAAGGAGAGTGTCCCTATGGGAAAGAGACACAGCTGAGCCTATGCCTGGGTGCACGGGGGACAAACAGGTGAGGAGGGTAGAGTTGGGAGTAGCCTTTGGGACCTGCAAGCCTCAAGGATGTCCAGAGTAAGACATTCCTGCAAAGTGAAGGATTAGATGTTGCAAGGGGCGGGGGGGGGGGTGTAGCTGTTGCAAAGGGGCGGAGGTGGCTTTTCTGTTGTGACCGCTGGACAGAACATGCTCCCCTGTTAGCTTCAGAAACAAGCAATGGCTGTCCAGGGAAGAGTTCCCGTGCTCTGGAAGAAAGGAAGTAGAACTCTTCTCTCTGCCCCTCTGTGGAGCTAAGCCCAACCACACAGACAGAGAGGTCTACAGGGCTTCTTGCATCCTAGAGGGCCTCCTGGTGGCCCAGACCCCAGAATTCCCTCCCTAAATCAGTAGCCACCCAGGATTTGCTCCCTGGTGTGTTTTTTCACAGGGCCAATCGTGCCAACTCTATGCCAATGATATTGCCATTCCCAGGCCAGCATCTTTAAAAATCACTTTTCTCTCTTTTTATCGCTTAGTTTATAACTGTCATCATAACAAAACCAAAATGATGGAAAAAATGACAAAGAAAGAATATTTGAAGAATAAATAACTCATATTCCAATTTTGCTAAAATTTGATAATTAAACCATATGCTTTCCTCTCCTAATGTATGTCTCACCAAAGGTTTTAGTGCTCAGGATGCAGAGATTTTAGAAGGACAAGGAACCACCTGGCCTCTAAACCTTGCATAGGAGCCCTGGTGGGTCAGTGGTTAAGTACTAGGCTCCTAACCAAAAGGCCTTCAGTGTGGACCCACCAGCCATTTGGCCACACCACAGGAGAAGGATGTGCTGATCATTTCCCATAAAGAATACAGCTTAGGAAACAATATGGGGCAATTCTCCTCTGTCCTATAGGGCCACAATGAGTCAGAATCAACTTGATGGCAAACAGGGTTTGATTTTTTGAAAACATCCGTGATACATGTACAGATATTTCGAGTATGATGCTAGTAAGGCTTTGTTGTTATTGTTAGGCTTAAGAAGACAAAGTAAAGAAATATGATGACATGTGCAAAGACCTGGAGATAGAAAACCAAAAGGGAAGAACACACTCAGCATTTCTCAAGCTGAAAAAAATGAAGAAACAATTCAAGCCTCGAGCTGCGATCCTGAAGGATTCTACGGGGAAAATATTAAACAACACAGCAAGTAAGGCTTTACACGTCTGCTTTTAAAAGTGATCTTAGATTCCAAAGCACAACTACTCACTCATCGGGGGCCCACAGTTTTTAAAAACACCCAAAAGGATTTCTTTTTATTTCTTAACCACCTTTCCTAGTACCATGCTTTCTGTTCTGAAGTAAGAGATACGTATTCAATAATAAAATATCCTTGCAAAATATTCATACAGGTTCTTTAGGAAATATGGGATTAAAGTGAGTTCATGTTATTCTTTTGCTTGTCTGTGTTTTACAAAATGTTGGTGATTTACATGTAATGCTTGTGTAAACCAAAAATAAAATTGAAATGTGCTCATGTTGCAAGGCTTCGGGGGCTTTATCCCATCGTTGGTTCCCTTCACCTTTCACACAACGTTGTGTGGACCTCCTTCACTGAAATCTCTTAAACTCTCTTTTTATAGGGTATTTCCCACTTTCCTGACTGATAACATCTATTTTTACAACCTCTTAGTTGTTATTCTACTCTCTCAATTTTATTTTGGTAACTGGTTGGATACACTGAGATGAGGAAAAATAGGAGGAATCAGATCTGACATTTGTTTACTCTCCAGTAACTGTCAGGTATTTTGATGGGGTTTTGTAAAGGATGTAAAACTTTGGCTGAGGCTTAAAGATGAGTAACAGTTAACCAGAGAAAGATTTTAAATGTTACATAATTCTCATTGAATCCTTTGCATTTGAAGGAAGAATCAGTTTGGTTCATCAGAAAGCCTTTATTCCCAAGTGCAGGGTCCAAAAGAATCCATAAATCAGTCATTTAATTCAGGTTCAGGTTTTGATATACAACTCATAAAAAAATTTTACAACAGCATGCATTTTCTGGGAGGAGAGGGAGGGCTACCTGGCTCCAAATAGAAGCTGGCCACCCTCAGGGCACTATGGACTGAAAGTCACTTCCCTTTTAGTTATTTCTCTTATTTTAATGTTTTTATTCCTTCCCCTGAAAATTCACCTTATCCCAAGCCTCTTGAATAAGTGGCCAATCTTTTTTTCTTGCTTCTAATTAAGGTAGTTCTGGTGAGACTGGATAGAAGGTTGGCTGGGATAAGAGGATAAGTGCAGATGTAGCATCTGAAAACTAAGTGTAAATTTAAACTCAGAGATTGGGCAAATTTTTATTTATATTGCTAAGGCTAAATTATCGACTCGACGGCACTCAGTTTTCTCGGTAAGGTTAAATTAAATCACACAAGGAATATATCTCAAGTAGGGTGAGTTTTACTCATTCATTCCAGGAAGAGAGTAATTTTCTTAATCTCTTTTTCTTCAGAACAATAGTATCACAAACACTGTAGGACTTCAATAATTCACTTGCTGAATCTTGAAAGTGAAGAAGGTTGAGCTCCTATTGAGGTTTCTGGATATCTAGGATCATAAAAGTGGCCCAAAGACTTAAAAATGTCATTGCCTGGAGGCCAAGATCACTGGTCTGAAGAAGATGCCCTAATGTTACCAGAAAGTGTGGAGAATAATCTCCCTCCTAAAGATAAGCAGAAGTTCAAAACAACTCAGTCACATATGAACTGGGAAAATGGTAGCTTTCAGAGTTTTTTTCTGGAGAAAGGTATAAAAACACAGGGTCGGAGATTTCTTATAATTTAAGGAAGTCTAATACATTGAAATAATTAGTCCTGGAAGCTGAGGAACATGTTAAAAATCTCTCTAAAATGAAAAAAATATAAGAAACATCCGGATTTCCCCCAAGGAGAAGTGTTCCCAGTACTCCCAATTGCACCCTGAGCTGAGCAACCAGGAGCTGGCCAAGGTTCCATCCCAGGAATTTAAAAAGCTCCCAGAGAAGATGAAACTAAAATATACTCAAGATTTCCAGAAGGAGAGAAAGGAATTTGAAGAAAAACTGGCTCAATATCAGAAAGACTGCCCTGATCTCATCCAGAACTGCAAGAAATCTGATGTCCCCAAGAACTGCCAGACTCAGACCCAAAAATGTTCTCAGAGAAATGTGAACAAAATGAGGTCTTCTCTGGAGACTGGTCACTTCAGAAGGAGTTGAAATTCCACAGAGAGCACAAAAAGCACGCCCCATGGATGGATACCACAAGTTCTACCCAGATTTGTGGTTGAGTAGGGAGCTGCAGCATGTGCCCATGAGAGAGCGCAGGGTGGAGATTGGTAGACGCTGGCAGCACATCCCACAGACCCTGAAGGACCATTATAAGAACCTGGTTGAGGAGGTGCTGAAATAGTCCAAGGTGGACCTTTACCTTCTCTGTTGAGCTCTGTGAATTCCTGCACTGGAATTGGGTTGAGAAATATTTGATAGGTGCCATGAAGGAGACTATCCAACTCCTAGGATCTCTCTTACCCACTCCTTGAGGGAAGGAGTTGGTCATTTCCAATCCTAGTAGTTGTCAGAGTCATGTGGGCTGCAGTATTTATGTCTGTATATTTAACTCATAGCTTTCACAGATATTTTTATTTCTGAATTCAAAAATTAAAAATTAGCACTTACTTATTTCTTTTGCATAATCTTCTCCACACAATCAGTGCCCTCTAATTTGGGGCACTAGTTTTCCAGGCAATGTCTGCATTTATTCTGGGCAGAAATCCCATGTACTTTCTGCTGCTCCAGGTGCAACTGAATCTCACCTTCAGCATAGTTATAGTGTATACACTCTACATATAGTATATATAGATATATATACACGCATAGGTACATATATATGTGTGTATATATATTTTTTTATACATATACTACATGTAGAGTATATTTTTTATACATATACTAGCATTTCCTAGTATATATCATATGTATACGTATATCATATTATATGTATATGAATTTCTCCTGCAGATCTCCTGCCAGTCTCTTGGTTCTGCTGCCTGTACTGCTGATATTTTTCTGTTGCTCCTTCTCGTTGTCTTGCCGTTTCACTGCAAAAGCATTCTCTGTGTCTCCTGGATCTGGGAGGGTCTCAGCACAGAGGTTCCTGGTCCAAAGGACTTGCCCCACTCCTGGCTGTCCTTTCACAGTAGTTCTGAGATCCTCATTTGCACAGTCCCCCCGGATCACTTAGCGGGAGTTACAAAGCCAGGACAAGAAAGGGCACACAAAATCAATCCGTGGCACAGCAAACAACAACAAACAAATCGAGACTCACTGATTCTTCTTGACTATGAGCTGCAGAGAGGGATGACTGGGCAGGATCAAGCTTCCTTGGTCTCCAGCCTCTGAGGCTTATGCTGCTCCCCTCCCAACCTGGCAAAATCCCTTCAGTACAAAAGAAAGCGCGATAAATAATGTGAACTTTGATAAGGTTTAAAATAAGAAAAATGATGTCTTAATAAAGTTATCAGAAATCAGATGAATCCCCATCGTTAAAGAACCATAAACAAGTTTTCTCCATTGTACAGGAATTTGAGAAAGCCTAAAGGTGCGGGCCATCAACAAAATGGGCTGACACAGCAGCTGCAACAATGCGCTCACACATAGCAAAAATGATGAGGACAGCACATTATTGGGCAGGGCACCTAAAAACAGCAACAGGAAGGTATTTCAAAGGAGAGTACAGGGAGCTGGTGCCTCAGAGCAAGGGGAACCTCATCTTACTGGTGGAGCCATTGCTTGTTTCTGGAGCAAAGAGAGTTTCTTCTATCTAACGGTCTCCAGAAATAGCTCCCTTTTCCCTATGATTTTCAGTCACACATTTCCCTCCTCCCAGACTTCCCTCAGATCACCCCTCCCCCATCTGACTGGTTCTATCCACTGGTGCTGGAGGATCAGGAGATCCCTGGGGCTTGCAGGTCCCAAAACATCACTTCCCACCCTCCTACCCCCACCCCCTATGCTGCCAGACATGTGCCTAGCTGGTCCCCTTAATGCAGATACACTCTCCCTGCTGAGTTTCTGCCCTCTGTGCCCAGAGCTGGACCTCGCTTTTTGTCCTGTTCCCGGAAGGCTCAATTCAGGGAAAATCCAAGATTTCAGAGGACTAAAGCAAAGGGTTGGTGGTCTTCTGGGTGCTCACAGAGCTTCCTGAACATATGAAAGGGGCATCGGGGAAACTGGGGCTCCCTCCTTCCCTCTCTCTTCCTGACAGTAACTTCTGCTCCTCAGAGCCTCTCTCCATCTCTCATCTGGCTCAGGCTGTTGTGGGCCCCAGAATCTCTGTGTCCACGAGGAGATGCTTTAAGCACTCGTGTGCAGAGCTCTGAGCTGCTTCTCCAGATCCACAGCTTGGCTTTCCAGAAACCACAAAGGGTATCTGGGTTCAATAGTAAAAGAAGGAGGGTTTCTCAAGGGTCCAAGGTTGTATCTCAATTCACCCCATCGATAGTGGACTAAATGGATTGGAGACATAAACCTGTCATTATCACCTTCTCAAGTAGAAATAAAATCCAATTTACCTGAATGCAACTCTTTCTCTTCCCTGTTCAGGAGGTCCCCCTGAGTTGGGGCTTCTCAGCCTTTCGTTCCTCTTTCTCCTGAGTTGGGATGGGGTGTGCCAGACAGAGAATCCGGGCCCTGCTCTAGTTCTTGAGCCCTTGGAGGCTTGATCTGGAGTCTGCAGGGCAAAAGAAATCTCCATTCTGTAGTGGTGGTCAAAGCTGGCCTTACATAAAATTTTTGCATTGAAATGAAAAAATAAAATCAATAACTAAAATACAACTGTTCCTAAAGCCAACCTCAGGCAAACCATTTCCAAATTATCCAAGACATTTGCTAGAATCATAAACTACTGATTCGTCTTTTCTACCTTTTTAAACTGTTAAAAATAAAAGTCCTTAGTTAAAAAAACAAAAAAAATTTAGAAAGCTGATATGTGGGGGTTCATTTGCTGAAAAGTTAATTTTTTTTTAATTTGAAATGATTTTGGTGAGTTTGGGTTTTTTTCTAGCATAGTTTCTGGCCCATTTATCTTTGTCCTTGTTCCTATATCAATACTGCACTTGCAAGAGGTAGATTCAAAAATAATATTCCAATCTTACTGAAAACAAGTTTTTTATACTGTACAAAACTGGGAATAGACTGGGAGATTGGAATGGGTCACAGAGGTCAGTCTCCATCTGAGTCATCCAGCCTAGGGCCTTGGGCCTCTGTGAGTTGACACAAGGCTTCACCACTTGCTTGAAAGGATGGCGGATGGCCTCACTAGGTTTCCGGTCCATGCCCCGCAGCATGGCTAGGCCATAGGCCTCCACAGGCACTGTCTCGTAATCTGCCTCCTCACTGTCTGCCCCTTCTCTTTGAGGATGCATTCTTTCTGGATCATGGAGACAGTGAGCCTGGAGTTGACACCCTCATTCTCTGTCTCCTCCAGACTTTTCTCAGATTCCTCAATGAGCTTCTTCATGGCCTGGGACATTACCACCCCAACCACCAAGGCCTCAGCATCTCTGGATGCTCCAGGTGGCTGGGTCAGTAGCTGCCTGCAATGTCCGTTCTGGATCAAGATGATGACAAATTCCCTGGGGGCTTCTGAGGGCTTCATACTCTTCAGCTTCCTCCCTTTCACAGTCTTGAAGAAAAATTTCTCCTTCAGGGTGGCCCCTCACGCTGTCTCTAAGGTCCACCATCCAACTCTGGGTGGAGATGTGACTGAAGTGGAAAGAAATTGGGGCAGTAGAGACTGCCACTGGCTTCAAAACCTTCTCTTCAGCAACATGGTCCACCATCTTGTCCCGATTCCCCTGCAGGTGCCCTGTTTGCGTGGTTCCTTGGCCTCTCCCACCTCGGGCCTCACTCTCACATTTGCCCTACTGGGGCAAGTGTACAAAAACACTGTAGCTCCACTGATAAGTGCCTGGAGGCACCCCACTCTGCCAGTAAACTTCAGCCAGAAGGCACTCAACTCTCATGCTCTGTGGGTTGGCAAGCCTAGCTCCACCAGTCAGTGCCCAGAGGCACCCCCCTTTGCCAGGAAGCCTGCTGTACAAAGGCTCTCAGCTCTCTCATTCTGTGGGTTGGCTCCAGAACTGTCTGGCATTGGTCTCCTGGTTCTGCTGCTGGCCAGTTCTTTGTTGCCGCTCCTCACCATCTGCCCTGTCTCCAGTGTAAGCCGTTTTCCTCACTTTCTTCTGAGCCCTCTAACCATTCAGTTTCAAAACCACTTCCACATTTTAGGTATCTGTTAGAGCAACACCCCACTCCCGGTACCACAACAATATACCTATGATGATGGGAGGATGATGCATTGTTCACCCTCATGCAAGCATTCAACTGCCAATTTGTATACATTTTCTGAAGAAATATCAAGAAAAGAATGGATGTAGATTCAGAGAGTTGAAGTCCATGTTTTGGGGTTCATTTATTTAAAAAATAACAAACTCATGACTTTCATAGGTTGACTCAAGGCATGACTTCCTACTAGACATTGAGTGTGGCAGTTTGTTTAAGCAGATTGAAAAGTAGTTAATTCAATCATTGGCATCAGAGTGTTTCTCTATTACGCAAAACAAAATCTAATCATCTACACCAATCCCTTTCTGAAAGCTTGATAAACGCAATCAGTTTGAGAAAATGGGTGTGGCCTTCAGAGGGTCTATAAAACATCACCCAAGGAGGCAAACTCATTCTTCTTCAGATCCACTGTGATTTGAGTTGCCTCGGCCGTGGAGACTTCTGAAATTGAGTGCTACCATAGATGACCACCTAATCCCTGAAGTGAATTTAGCTGGGCTTTTGAACTTGACGGCACCTAACAGCAACAATTCATTGGACGGTAATGGGAAAACCCATTACCAGTGCACACAGGTGAGTAATCAGTTTCCACAAATTCAACTTCTCCTATTTTCTCTTAAAAAATAGGAATTTTAATTCATCTGCCTGTCTGCCAATCTAAGAATTTAGTAGCTAGAAATGATTTCATTACTTTAAACTTATCGACTGCCATCAAGTCAATTCCTACCCATGGTGATCTCATGTGTGTCAGAGTAGAATTGTGCCCCATAGGGTTTTCAATGGCTGAAACTTTTGGGAAGCAGATTTCCAAGCCTTTCTTCTGAGGGATGCTTGCATGAACTTGAACTTCCAACCTTTCAGTTAGTGGTTTAACAGTCACGCAAGTTAACCATTTGTACCACCCAAAGACATGCAGTCTCTTCTTCCTATATATTTTATGAATTAATAAGATAAATTATTTTTGCTCTATTAGTTTATATATTACTTGATTGTCTGTGTATATTGTGAGTGTGACTAGATAATTATCTCCAGGTAGCTTGCAATGTTTTAGCTGGTGCAATCCTTGTGTTGTTGATGTTGTTTGGTGCTGTGGAGTCAATTTTGACTCATATCAACCCTGGAGGAAGAGTAGAACTGCCCTGTAGGATTTTCCTGTCTGTAATTGTTATGGCAGCAGATCACCAGGCTTTTCTCCCAAGGTGCCACTGGGAGGGATCAAATGCCCAATCTTTCAGTTAGCAGCTGAGCACCAACAGGGCCCTTTTTGTATTTGTTTGTATATATTTTTGGTCTATGTGATGTGTTGAATTAAGAAATACTCATTGTAAGATTGTTGTTGTTGTGAGGTGCCTTTGAGTTGGGGCCGCCTCATAGTAACCCTGTGTACAGCAGAATGAAACACTGCACAGTCTTGTACCATTCTCACAATCCTTGCTATGTGTGAGCCTATGGCTGCAGCCACTGTGTCAGTCCACCTCATTGAGGCTCTTCTACTTTTTTTTTTTAATTAACTTTTATTGAGCTTCAAGTGAACGTTTACAAATCAAGTCAGACTGTCACATATAAGTTTATATACATCTTACTCCCTACTTCTACTTGCTCTCCCCCTAATGAGTCAGCCCTTGCAGTCTCTCCTTTCGTGACAATTTTGCCCACTTCCAACTCTCTCTGTCCTCCCATCCCCCCTCCAGACAGGAGATGCCAACACAGTCTCAAGTGTCCACCTGATACAATTAGCTCACTCTTCATCAGCATCTCTCTCCTACCCACTGTCCAGTCCCTTTCATGTCTGATGAGTTGTCTTTGGGGATGGTTCCTGTCCTGTGCCAACAGAAGGTTTGGGGACCATGACCGCCGGGATTCCTCTAGTCTCAGTCAGACCATTAAGTATGGTCTTTTTATGAGAATTTGGGGTCTGCATCCCAGTGATCTCCTGCTCCCTCAGGGGTTCTCAGTTGTGCTCCCTGTCAGGGCAGTCATCGATTGTGGCCGGGCACCAACTAGTTCTTCTGGTCTCAGGATGATGTAGGTCTCTGGTTCATGTGGTCCTTTCTGTCTCTTGGGCTCTTAGTTATCGTGTGACCTTGGTGTCCTTCATTCTCCTTTGATCCAGGTGGATTGAGACCAATTGATGCATCTTAGATGGCCGCTTGTTAGCACTTAAGACCCCAGACTCCACATTTCAAAGTGGGATGAAGAATGTTTTCATAATAGAATTATTTTGCCAATTGACTTAGAAGTCCCCTTAAACCATGGTCCCCAAACCCCCGCCATTGCTTCATTGACCTTTGAAGCATTCAGTTTATCCCAGAAACTTCTTTGCTTTTGGTCCAGTCCATTTGAGCTGCTCTTCCATGTATTGAGTATTGTCCTTCCCTTCACCTAAAGCAGTTCTTATCTACTAATTAATCAGTGAAAAACCCTCTCCCACCCTCCCTCCCTCCTCCTCTCATAACCACAAAAGTATGTGTTCTTCTCAGTTTGTAATATTTCTCAAGATATTATAATAGTGGTCTTATACAATATTTGTCCTTTGGCCTCTGACTAATTTCGCTCAGTATAATGCCTTCCAGGTTCCTCCATGTTATGAAATGTTTCACAGATTCATGACTGTTCTTTATCGTGCGTAGTATTCCACTTTGTGAATATACCACAATTTATTTACCCATTCATCCGTTGATGGACACCTTGGTTGCTTCCAGCTTTTTGCTATTGTAAACAGAGCTGCAATAAACATGGGTGTGCATATATCTGTTTGTGTGAAGGCTCTTATTTCTCTAGGGTATATTCCGAGGAGTGGGATTTCTGGGTTGTATGGTAGTTCTATTTCTAACTGTTTAAGATAAAACCGGATAGATTTCCAAAGTGGTTGTGCCATTTTACATTCCCACCAGCAGTGTATAAGAGTTCCAATCTCTCCACAGCCTCTCCAACATTTATTATTTTGTGTTTTTTGGATTAATGTCAGCCTTGTTGGAGTGAGATGGAATCTCATGGTGGTTTTAATTTGCATTTCTCTAATGGCTAATGATCGAGAGCATTTTCTCATGTATCTGTTAGCTGCCTGAAGAGCTTCCTTAGTGAAGTGTGTGTTCATATCCTTTGCCCACTTCTTGATTGGGTTGTTTGTCTTTTTGTGGTTGAGTTTTGACAGAATCATATAGATTTTAGAGATCAGGCGCTGGTCAGAGATGTCATAGCTGAAAATTCTTTCCCAGTCTGTAGGTGGTCTTTTTACTCTTTTGGTGAAGTCTTTAGATGAGCATAGATGTTTGATTTTTAGGAGTTCCCAGTTATCTGGTTTCTCTTCGTCAAATTTGGTAATGTTTTGTATTCTATTTATGCCTTGTATTAGGGCTTCTAAGGTTGTCCCTATTTTTTATTCCATGATCTTTACCGTTTTAGTCTTTATGTTTAGGTCTTTGAGCCACTTGGAGTTAGTTTTTGTGCTTGGTGTGAGGTATGGGTCCTGTTTCATTTTTTTGCAAATGGATATCCAGTTATGCCAGCACCACTTGTTAAAAAGACTATCTTTTCCTCAATTAACTGACACTGGGCCTTTGTCAAATATCAGCTGCTCATATGTGATGGATTTATATCTGGGTTCTCAATTCTGTTCCACTGGTCTATGTGCCTGTTGTTGTACCAGTACCAGGCTGTTTTGACTACTGTGGCTGTATAATAGGTTCTGAAATCAGGTAGAGTGAGGCCTCCCACTTCCTTCTTCTTTTTCAGTAATGCTTTGCTTATCCGAGGCTTCTTTCCCTTCCATATGAAGTGGGTGATTTGTTTCTCTATCACCTTAAAAAATGACATTGGAATTTGGATCGGAAGTGCATTGTATGTATAGATGGCTTTTGGCAGAATAGACATTTTTACTATGTTAAGTCTTCCTATCCATGAGCAAGGTATGTTTTTCCACTTAAGTATGTCCTTTTGAATTTCTCATAGTAGAGCTTTGTAGTTTTCTTTGTACAGGTCTTTTACATCCTTGGTAAGATTTATTCCTAAGTATTTTATCTTCTTGGTGGCTACTGTGAATGGTATTGATTTGGTTATTTCCTCTTCGATGTTCTTTTTGTTGATGTAGAGGAATCCAAGTGATTTTTGTATGTTTCTCTTGTAACCTGAGACTCTGCCAAACTCTTCTATTAGTTTCAGTAGTTTTCTGGAGGATTCCTCAGGGTTTTCTGTGTATAAGATCATGTCATCTGCAAATAGAGATAATTTTACTTCCTTCTTGCCAATCCGGATGTCCTTTATTTCTTTGTCTAGCCTAATTGCACTGGCTAGGACTTCTAGCACAATGTTGAATAAGAGCGGTGATAAAGGGCATCCTTGTCTGGTTCCCGTTCTCAAGGGAAATGCTTTCAGGTTCTCTCCATTTAGACTGATGTTGGCTGTTGGCTTTGCATAGATGCCCTTTGTTATATTGAGGAATTTTCCTTCAATTCCTATTTTGGTGAGAGTTTTTATCATAAATGGGTGTTGGACTTTGTCAAATGCCTTTTCTGCATCAATTGATAAGATCATGTGGTTTTTGTCTTTTCTTTTATTTATGTGGTGGATTACATTAATGGTTTTTCTAATATTAAACCAGCCTTGCATATCTGGTATAAATCCCACTTGGTCGTGGGGAATTATTTTCTTAATATGTTGTTGAATTCTATTGGCTAGAATTTTGTTGAGGATTTTTGCATCTATGTTCATGAGGGATATAGGTCTGTAATTTTCTTTTTTTGTAATGTCTTTACCTGGTTTTGGTATCAGGGAGATGGTGGCTTCATAGAATGAGTTGGGTAGTATTCCGTCATTTTCTATGCTTTGAAATACTTTTAGTAGTAGTGGTGTTAACTCTTCTCTGAAAGTTTGGTAGAACTCTGCAGTGAAGCCGCCCGGGCCAGGGCTTTTTTTTGTTGGGAGTTTTTTGATTACCGTTTCAATCTCTTTTTTTGTTATGGGTCTATTTAGTTGTTCTACTTCTGAATGTGTTAGTTTACGTAGGTAGTGTTTTTCCAGGAATTCATCCATTTCTTCTAGGTTTGCAAATTTGTTAGAGTACAATTTTTCGTAATAATCTGATATGATTCTTTTAATTTCCGTTGGGTCTGTTGTGATGTGGTCCTTCTCGTTTCTTATTCGGGTTATTTGTTTCCTTTCCTGTATTTCTTTAGTCAGTCTAGCCAATGGTTTATCAATTTTGTCAATTTTTTCAAAGAACCAGCTTTTGGCTTTGTTAATTCTTTCGATTGTTTTTCTGTTCTCTAATTCATTTAGTTCAGCTCTAATTTTTAGTATTTGTTTTCTTCTGGTGCCTGATGGATTCTTTTGTTGCTCACTTTCTATTTGTTCAAGTTGTCGGGACAGTTCTCTGATTTGGGCTCTTTCTTCTTTTTGTATGTGTGCATTTATCAATATAAATTGGCCTCTGAGCACTGCTTTTGCTGTGTCCCAGAGGTTTTGATAGGAAGTATTTTCATTCTCATTGCATTCTATGAATTTCCTTATTCCCTCCTTGATGTCTTCTATAACCCAGTCTTTTTTCAGGAGGGTACTGTTCAGTTTCCAAGTATTTGATTTCTTTTCCCTAGTTTTTCTGTTATTGATTTCTACTTTTATTGCCTTGTGGTCTGAGAAGA
The DNA here is from genome assembly GCF_030014295.1 of Loxodonta africana. NCBI lineage: Eukaryota > Metazoa > Chordata > Mammalia > Proboscidea > Elephantidae > Loxodonta > Loxodonta africana. Next base: position 108,151,801 of record NC_087348.1, read on the forward strand.
TGCTTTGTAATATTTCGATGTTTTGGATTCTGGAAAGATTTGTTTTATGACCTAATATGTGGTCTATTCTAGAGAATGTTCCATGTGCGCTAGAAAAAAAAGTATACTTTGCAGCAGTTGGGTGGAGAGCTCTGTATAAGTCAATGAGGTCAAGTTGGTTGATGTAATTAGGTCTTCCGTGTCTCTATTGAGCTTCTTACTGGATGTCCTGTCCTACTCCGAAAGTGGTGTGTTGAAGTCTCCTACTATAATTGTGGAGGTGTCTATCTCACTTTTCAGTTCTGTTAAAATTTGATTTATGTATCTTGCAGTCCTGTCATTGGGTGCGTAAATATTTAATATGGTTATGTCTTCCTGATCAATTGTCCCTTTTATCATTATGTAGTGTCCTTCTTTATCCTTTGTGGTGGATTTAAGTCTAAAGTCTATTTTGTCAGAAATTAATATTGCTACTCCTCTTCTTTTTTGCTTATTGTTTGCTTGATATATTTTTTTCCATCCTTTGAGTTTTAGTTTGTTTGTGTCTCTAAGTCTAAGGTGTGTCTCTTGTAGGCAGCATATAGACGGGTCGTGTTTCTTTATCCAATCTGAGACTCTCTGTCTCTTTATTGGTGCATTCAGTCCATTTACATTCAGCGTAATTATAGATAAATAAGTGTTTAGTGTTGTCATTTTGATGCCTTTTTATGTGTGTTGTTGACAATTTCATTTTTCCACATACTTTTTTGTGCTGAGACGTTTTTCTTAGTAAATTGTGAGATCCTCATTTTCGTAGTGTTTGACTTTATGTTTGTTGAGTCATTACGTTTTTCTTGGCTTTTATCTTCAGTTATGGAGTTGTTATACCTCTTTGTGGTTACCTTAATATTTACCCCTATTTTTCTAAGTAAAAACCTAACTTGTATTGTCCTATATTGCCTTGTATCCCTCTCTATATGGCAGTTCTATGCCACCTTTATTTAGTCCCTGTTTTTGATTATTGTGATCTTTTACATATTGACTTCAATGATTCCCTCTTATGAGCATTTTTTTCTTAATTAATCTTAACTTGTTTTTGTGATTTCCCTATTTGAGTTGATATTAGGCTGTTCTGTTTTGTGACCTTGTGTTGTGCTGGTATCTGATGTTATTGGTTTTCTGACCAATTTCCTTTAGTATTTCTTGTAGCTTTGGTTTGGTTTTTGCAAATTCTCTAAGCTTGTGTTTATCTGTAAATCTCTTAATTTCACCTTCATATTTCAGAGAGAGTTTTGCTGGATATATGATCCTTGGCTGGCAGTTTTTCTCCTTCGGTGCTCTGTATATGTCATCCCATTGCCTTCTTGCCTGCATGGTTTCTACTGAGAAGTCTGAACTTATTCTTATTGATTCTCCCTTGAAGGAGACATTTCTTTTCTCCCTGGCTGCTTTTAAAATTTTCTGTTTATCTTTGGTTTTGGCAAGTTTGATGATAATATGTCTTGGTGTTTTTCTTTTTGGATCAATCTTAAATGGGGTTCGATGAGCATCTTGGATAGATATCCTTTCATCTTTCATGATCTCAGGGAAGTTTTCTGTCAGCAGATCTTCAACTATTTTCTCTGTGTTTTCTGTCCTACCTCCCGTTCTGGGACTCCAATCACACACAAGGTATCCTTCTTGATAGAGTCCCACATGATTCTTAGGGTTTCTTCATTTTTTTAAATTCTTTTATCTGATTTTTTTTTCAGCTATGTTGGTGTTAATTCCCTGGTCCTCCAGATGTCCCAGTCTACATTCTAATTGCTTGAGTCTGCTCCGCTGACTTCCTATTGCGTTGTCTAATTCTGTAATTTTATTGTTACTCTTTTGGATTTCTACATGCTGTCTCTCTATGGATTCTTGCAACTTATTAATTTTTCCACTATGTTCTTGAATAATCTTTTTGAGTTCTTCAACTGTTTTATCAGTGTGTTCCTTGGTTTTTTCTGCAGTTTGCCTTATTTCGTTTCTGAGGTAATCCCTGATGTCTTGAAGCATTCTGTAAATTAGTTTTTTATATTCTGTATCTGATAATTCCAGGATTGTATCTTCATTTGGGAAAGATTTTGATTCTTTTGTTTGGGGGGTTGGAGAAGCTGTCATGGTCTGCTTCCTTATGTGGTTTGATATCGACTGCTGTCTCCAAGCCATCACTAAGATATAGAAGTGGTTTATTCTATAATTGCTCACTGAGTCTTATCTTGTTTTGTTTTCTTTCAATATACGTGGATGGACTACTAGATTGTGCTGTCTTGTTTGTTGTAGCCCTTGACTTACTTATGACCTATTACCAGCTGGTTTGGGCTGTTGCCAGATATTTATGCCTGAGTCTATTCACTATTCTTGAGTAGAATCTGATTTTGGGTCATCAAGTGTGTGCTGCACCCTAACACCTATCCACCTCGAGAAGTAGGGGTGATAGTTGTTTGCACCAGATTCTATTAGCAGCTGGAGTTCACCCTCCAGGGGGGCAGGATGCTGACAGGCTTCCCCCAAGTGTCAGTGAGGTAGGTGTGTCTCTATTCCTATAGCACCTTGGTGGGAGGGCACTGCAGCTGAGCCTTAGGGTCCCAATGCAAGTACCTCTACTAATTGGTAGGTGTCACCCTCCTTAGACCCCTAAGGCAAGAGGCTAGGTGGTCTGGGGGGAGCTTCAGCCCTCAGTTCCCTGTTGTGGGTCAGTTAGAGCTCTGTTGAATAAGCAGATATATCAGACCTGGGAAACTTCTTTTTCCAGAAAATCCGCTAAAAATAAAATGCAGTCAGATCCCTTTCAGAACTGCCTTTGGATTATAACCACCACCTTGTTCCCTGTAAGGATGAAAGTCCGAGATTTGGATCATATATGCTTAGCTGGAGCTGGTTCTGTGTTTTTAGTCCAATTAGGGATGGATGTTTGGTCCCTGGGTTTTTTGTGGTTCCTTCTCTCAGGCCAGAAGAATGGGTTTGGAAAAGACCAAAAAAAAAAAAAAAAAAAAAGGGAAAAGCAAAGCTGCCGCGGAGCCGGAGCCGTTCTCCCTCTGGCTCAGGAAATTCCAATGTTAATGAAGCCTCCTGGGCAGGGTGGGGGAGGGTTCAGAGAAATAGGAGAGTAGCACCTCGAAACATAGCCAAAGTTGCTTATCTTGCTTGGAATGACTATTTTATCTGAGATTCCTGAGGGGCGTGTTGCCTATGTGTGCTGGCTGTGTGGAGATTGCCCCCGAGGGTCTGTCCCGCTGAAGCCGCGGTCAGATCCTCCGTTGCCAATCCAAAGCCCAGCATCAAGGTTCCCCTGCTGGGACGCTGCACTCCCAGCTCCAAAATCAGTCGCTGCCTCCCGGGGACTTCCCGTCCCACCAGCCGCTTCGCTGCGCCGCCTCCGCAGACCGGCTGGTCCCCCTCCCAGGGTTAGTTAGGGGAGTAGGGCTGCGCCCCGTGCTTGCGCCGTGACAGCGCCCAGTCAAAGGTGCGGCGCCAAGTTTCCCCAGCTGGGACGCTGCACTCCCGGCTCCAAAACCAGTCACTGCCTCCCAGGGACTTCTCCCACTAGCGGCATTGCCACGCCGCCTGCGCGGACCAGCTGGGCCCCCTCCAGGGGTCAGCTCTGGGGGGTAGGGCTGTGCCCCTTGTTTGCGCCGTCACAAGATTTTAAGTTCATGTCCCCTGGGCCCAGACCTGAGCCCGACGCCAAGGTAACCTGACTGGGACGCCGGCTCCAGGCTCTGAAAACAGTTGCTGCTTCCCCGTATTTGTTCATTCTCTGTCTCTAAATCTGTGTTCGTTGTTCAGGGTTCGTAGATTGTTATGTATGTGATTGATTCACTTGTTTTTCCGAGACTTTGTTGCAAGAGGGATCCGAGGTAGCGTCTACCAAGTCCGCCATCTTGGCCCCACCTCCTCTTCTGCTTTTTTGATGACCCTCTACTTTACCAAGCATGACATCCTTCTCCATTAACATTCTCTACTGATAACATGTCCAAAGTATGTCAGACAAAGTCTCTACATCCTTCCTTCCAAGAAGAATTCTGACTGTACTTCTCCCAAAACAGATTTGTTTGTTCTTCTGGCAGTCCATGGTATATTCAACATTCTTTGCCAACACCACAATTCAAATGCATCAATTCTTTGGTCTGTCTTATTCAATGTTCAGTTTTAGTACGCATATGAGGTGAGTGAAAATACCGTAGCTTGGGTGAGGCGCACCTTAGTCCTCAAGATGACATCTTCTTTGCTCTTTATACTTTAAAGAGGTCTTTGCAGCAGATTTGCCCAATGCAATACATCGTTTGATTTCTTGACCGCTGCTTCAATGGGTGTTGTTTGTGGATCCAAGGAAAATGAAATCTTTGAAAACTTCAAGAATGTTTAAAATGATGTCTCTTCAGTTTTCAGATATGAATTTTAGTTTTCAGACATGGATTATAAAGTGTTTGGAAACTATCGAGGACTGCAGAAAACTAACAATGTTGAATGTAAACAAGTGATAGATATGTGAGGGCTCTCTGAATTCACCCAACAATTCCTTTTTCCTTTTTTTTTACTTATTTTTTATCACCCACAAAACTGTGAGCCACTGAGTACCAGAATATTGTCTTATTTACCATTGTATCTGCACAAGAGATTACTGTCTATAAAATGTAGATATCAGTAAATGTTGATTGATTTAATGTTAATATTGGACACTACAATTTGAATTTTTTTTTTTTGCTTTCAATAAGACCTACATTTGAATACTGAATCAGTAATTTAATTTGATGTGCGATGTTAGACAAGTAATTCATTCACCCTGTCAAGATTTCTCATTATAAAGTGTTGGTAAGGATAGAAAATGAATGAATAGTATCATTGGGAGGATTAGAATAGGTAACCCAGATAAAAGGGATCAGAGAAATGCCTATAAGTAGTAAACAATAAATATCTGCTTCTACTATCTGTTTAAAGTTATCATCATTAATGTTGTCAATATAGATAATACCACAGTAATAATGACTTCTTGGCCAGTGCCTTATCTATTCCACAGAGAGCTAGTTTAAACTTTTCCCATGTCCCTCAAACCTTCTTTCATATTTCAGGCATTCTAGCTTTATGTAAATGGCTTTATATCTGATATCACTTAAGATTTTATGGTTCTCAATGCATAAGTTCATAAATTATCTCACAAATGTTAATTTCTAAATATACCTACAGTTATGGTTACCACATTGCTACCCATTTTTTAAAGTGGTATATTAAATCTGGGTTTATGATTATTCAGTAAAGCAATTGTTTACTTCAAGGACCAAACAATAAGTGTTCAGTCCTGGAAATATGCTGCTCTTCCCATTCAATTTCTCAGATGACGATAGCCCAGCAATTAAAGCAAAACTTTTAATCATAAATTATTTTAACAGAAAGCACGAATTTCTTTATTTAAAAAAATGAATTCAATATATTACTTGATGGTGCTTAAAAGCAAGGTACTTATTAACAAGGAGTTGTTGGAGGTAATACTTTTTCACCCAATGATTTTCACAGCAACCGATGATTCTTGCCCCAATAAATGATTATTATGGTGGTTGTAAAATAATTTTCTATTTCCATAAGTCATCTTACATTTACTGTCATCTCCTAAGATGGTTTATTTAGTGCCTCCAGGACATTGTCAAAGACCCAGGTTCTTTCAATTCTCTGTTATCATCAGGGTGTTTGCTTTTGACTCTAGGCTTATGAACATTGTGTCACAAGATGTCAGTTCCAGGTATCATATACAAACACCATCCAGAGGCAGTTGTCTCTGGACAGAGTTTCTTTTTAGAAGCAAGGAAACCTCTTGTAGAATTCTCCTAATAGTCATCCTTCCATATCGTACAGCAGAAAACAGACTCAAATGACCCTTATAACCAATCACTGACAGAAGGACCGTTATGATTATGTTACATAAAATAGGACCCACTCTCTGTTGGTGGGAACTGGAAGTGAATTACCGATTCCCATGTCCATTTAGAGTAGACGACATAAATAAACACAAATGGAATTTTACCAGGGATCTGGAACCATGGTGGTAAAGACCATGGTTGAAAAATTAGCTTTAGCTGAAGATCATGAAGAATCTCTGTTCCCCAGCATCTGTTTTCTGCCTTATATAATATATTAATACTAATCTCATGCTCAGGAGTATTGTTGAGAATTTTGACAATGCATTTCTTTAAAAAACCATTAGAAAATAATTTTCTGTCTTTTCTTTTCTCTCCTCAGAAACAAGTATTCCAACTTCCTCCAGAATGAATTCTTCTGCTCCATCTGCATGAGGTATTTCATAGATCCAGTCACCATAGGCTGTGGGCACAGCTTTTGCGGGCCCTGTCTCTGTATCCGCTGGGAGGAAGCCCCAAATCCTCCTTGCTGCCCTGTGTGCACGGAATCATCATATCAAATGAGCTTTAAAACCAACATAGTTTTGAAGACACAAGTGTTCCTCGCCAGAAGAGCAAGACTCTCCTACTTACCAAGTTCTGCACAACAGATGTGTGGGATACACATGAAAACAAAGAACTTCTTCTGTGAAGTTGTCAAAGACATACTCTGCTTGCTCTGCTGTAAGTCTAAGGAGCACAAGGCTCACAGACACTGTTCCATTGATTGGACTGCTGAGGAATACCGGGTAAGCAATGGATGTCAAAGGAGGTTGAACCTGGGGCATCCCATACCTGAGAGACTAGGAAGAAGAAAGTGAACATAATTATTATTCATTCATGTAACATACATATTTACTGAGTTTTATATGCTAGTCACCAACCCTGGTGACATGGTGGTTAAGAGCTATGGCTGCTAACCAAAAAGTGGGCAGTTGGAATTCACCAAGCACTCCTTAGAAACACTATGGGGCAGTTCCATTCTGTCTTATAGGGTCACTATGAGTTGAAATCGACTCAGTGTCAATGGGTTTGGTTTGGGTTTATATGCTAGTCACTAGGGATAAATGAGGAAAGAAAAATTGTCACCAATCTTATATAGCTTATATTCTTACCATTTAACATCTTACAACTAGTGTTAATAATGATGATGATGTTGGTGGTGGTTGGAATTATGATAATCCATTGTAAGACTGAGGTGAACAAATCCTTAAATTCCATTTATCATTATTAGTAACTATAACCATGATTGCCAACAGCCTAATCTAATGAAATCCATCTAGAAACACTGGTTTATAGCTAAAAACTACAAGAGAAGGAAGCAAGAACTAGCATCAGACAACTAAATCTGAAAGAAGATTCAGTTAGGAAAATTGGTCAGGGGACATAAAATTTGAGGGCCAGATATCTCAGTGGTAGAAGACCCTTAACACGATAAGATCTTTATTCTACTGTTAGAAAAAAGTTTCCAAGATTTGACAATTAAACAGTGAAAATGCAGCAGCTCCTCTGAGCTCTTCAGTGCTCATTTACTTCACATTTCTGCCCCTCTCCATCAGTGGATCCAATATCTTCAATATTAGCTTCTTTAATGCCCACCTTCATGGTTTTTTTTTGCAGCAAAAGCTCCTCAAACAAATGAGGGCAGTATGGGAAAAGACACAAGAAAATCAGAGAAATCTTAACAGAGAAACCAACAAAATCAGAACTTGGGAGGTAAGTAAGGGACTCTTTCCCTCAGAAACATCTTAGGACACATTGTATTTACACAGTAAAAAATTGAGCTAAAATCATAATATCTGTTGGCTTCTAAGAGGTTAGAAACAGAGGCAGGTACCTATCTGGTAGAGAGAATGAAATTGAACATGTCTCAAACTAAAGGTATTTTCCTGCCCCAAACTTGCCTTTCCTTCTCTATTGTAAAGGCCCTGAGTTCTGATGTGAAATTTGAGTGTGACTTATTTATGAGAAATATAGTAACATAAGCATGCCGGGTGAATGGAATTGCACGTGGAATGAACCAGACTCAAGGAGACAGAGAAAAAGGAGACAGACTGCTTGCGTATTGGGGAGCCTTAAGTTTAATATGACAGGAGTGTATAAAGAGAGAGGATCAATCGAGTCCCAGATTAAGAGACAAAGATAAGTTCATGCCATATACTGCATGTTCACCTAGCATACACTAATAAGTTCATGTATATTCCGAGTACAAATAAAAGCCTCTGAAGGATTTTAAATAAACAAATATGATCATGATTATTTTTTGTAAAGTTCATTCAGTCTGCAGTTTAGAGAGACAGGATTGGAAAATTTGAAAATGTAAGCCAAGAAAGCAAGTAGAAGTAGTTGCAAGAATCCTTATAGAAAAGATCAGAAATAAATTGATCACCAACAATGGGAAGTGAAAGGATTCAAGAGAGATTCTTGATAGAGAATACCAGAAAATAGTGATTTGTTTGAGGTACAATGTTAAAAGGGTAAAATCAAGAATGAGAGACATATTTGGCTTTGAAACTGAGGCAACCTGAGGTTAGTAATAGAGGAGGTGAAGCTGGGTTGGATTTGGTGGGATAATAAATTTAGGTTGAGACGTGTTAGCTTTTAAGATTTTGTGAGCTATCCAAGTTGAAATATGTAGTAAGCAATTGAATGAGAATGATTGAGTCTGGACTGGGATATTTCACTATCATCAGCATATTCTAGGTTTTGGAGTAGATGATACCACACGATGAGAATTTTTAGAGAGAAAAAAGTTTTCAGGTGGAAGAAAAAAAATAACTTGAGGACTCCCTGTGCTGATATGTCCGGCTAGGAAAGGGGAACTGGTAAAAGTGGACTGATAGAGGAAAACCACCAAAGGATTTGTTCGAAGACTAGTTACATCGGTTTTATACAAGGAAGCGTTGGTAAACTGTAAGGAAAGCCTTAGTAATATGGAAATAAATGTTTGGATTCAACAAAGGAGGATTTTGATGAGATGAAAAGTCTGGTTTCAGTAAAGTGTTGGGAATGGAAGAGAGATTTCATTGAACTGATGAAAGATCGAGAGTTTCACAAATAAGCACAGTAAATATACACATGTGGTCAATATTAGATGTTTTGATTTGTTTCAAGACAATCGGCGTAAATAAAGCATATTTGAAAAGTTGAGAGGAAAGTAAGGAAACAAACTGAACACTCTATGGAGGGAATTAATACTGAAAGGGGGTTGTCTGTTGAACAATGCCTCTAAGGACCCTATGGAAGTTGGCTAAGTGGCATGTGTGACCTTGGATAAAAAGAGCAAATTGAACACATAGAGATAGACAAGGTTCTGGGTAGTATGCAATTTGTGGACCTGGTGGTAAAATTTTTAGAAAGGTTACATCTTATCCTATGATATAATATTGGCTATTCTTGAAAGTGAAGAGTTACTCTACAGAGTATGTGAGGATAAAGGAGACTAGAAACTCTTAGTAGTAAGTAGGTTTTAGTATGTTACATGTATAGGAGCCCTGGAGGCACAATGGTTAAACTCTGACCTGCTAACCAACAGGATGAAGATTTGCACTCATCAGCTGCTCCACTGGAAAAAGATGTGGCAATTTGCTTCTGTAAAGATTACAGCCTTGAAAGTACTATCGGCAGTTCTACTCTGCCTCATAGGGTCTCAATGAGTCAGAATAGACTCAATGGCACACGGTAACAGCAGTATATTATATAAGACAATTAAGTATAAAACCAAAACTTCCTTTTTTAAAAGAAAATGTGGACATTTGAGGGAAGTGGTTGGAGATATTACTATTGTTGAAATTAAAGAAATAATGAAGTGGAAGAAAAGAAAAAAAGCAAAAGAAACCCCCAAATTTTGGGTTTAATAAACATAGCAAATTGGCAGAAGACAAAACAGTAGCTTAGAAGACATGGACGAAGACAACCTAGTAAATATTCCATGTATTCACTACCAATTCAGGGTTATGTGAATCTACGCAGGAAGATGATCCATGCTGAATATCGAAAGGTGCATCTATTGCTCTATGAAGAGGAGCAAAAATATTTAGAGAGGCTAGAAAAGGAAAGCACAGAGATTTTTCAACAACTCCAGGAAAGTGAAAACACTATGGCCCTGAAGGGGAAACTCCTACGGGGAATGTATGAGGAGCTGAAGGAAATGTGCCATAAACCAGACATGGAACTGCTCCAGGTAAGGACAAAGGAAGGGGAGTCAAGACGCTGCTTGGAAATGATGTCCACATTCTCTTTGTCTTCCATCATTGGCTTGGAATCTGCTCTCTGATGACACGATAAGGAAAATGTCTATCCAGGTAATACTGCAGATCAAGGGTCAATCTTGCCTCATTCAGAAGCAGTGAAGCTTTGTAAAAAAAGTAGGCATTACCACCCCAGAGAAAGTGCTCTTCTAAAAATTCTCCTACTATGCATTCAATGACTGAAAAACTACAACGGAGAGCCTTATTTTAATACATTTACATTTGTATCTTGATTTGACAGTATTAACAAATTTGGGAATCTATACAATATATTTTCTTATTCTGTTTCCATGTCTTTGATAAACACTGCCATCATGTTTGGGTTACCCTATCCGTTGGATTAGGGTTTTATGTGAGAACACTATGAATCTTGTTAAATAAATACTAAAACTTTCTTTATTCTTTTGCAGCATTTCACAGACCTGATGAAAAGGTAAGCTTGCACCTATATTTTAGTTGTAAAAATTGTGACAGTGATTATACTGAGTGGGAGCAGAATTTATTTATTCTAATAATATAATCTCAGAGTCTACTTATCTTTCTGAAAAGGTAGAGAAGGCTTGGTTGTCTAGCCTAAGAAGAAGCGGGGTGGTGGTGTTAATTGCAGGTGTCTACATAGAAGTTGTATGCTGACAATTCCATTGCTGCTTATGATTTTCACAAGTATGAACACATGTCAGCGGTGACTAGTGTGGATTAAAAACCACAGCGGTCTTGTGCAGTATGTCCTCCTGGTCATCAGGTCATTTTTCACACCCAACCCCTGTAGTTGGGAGGAAGTAACCAGAAACAGTCATGACTGAGATGTAATTGTATACCAGGACTGAATGGCAGATTCGATTTTAGTGGGATTAGATCTTATTTTCAGAAAATAAATTGCCATTTGCAGCACCTCCCCCATTCAGGGAACATAATTTTGAGGATCCTGAGGGAGCATCTTTAGTGGAACACTGACATAATCACTGGGATGAAAACTCTGGGCCCAGTAACAGTAACTGAGTCTTCTTTGCAGGAGTGAGTTGGTGCAGCTGCACGTGCCCCAACCACTGAACCCAGAGATCAGTTCGTGGCCCATCACTGGATTGATAAACAGGCTCACTCGTTTCCAAGGTAACAGACAGCCCTTTGGTGCAATAGCACCTCCGGGTCCTTTTTCTCCATTACTGCATCTATGCTTTCATTTCAGGAAACTTTTAGAATCAAAATTTCCATTTTAGAAAAAGCTAAATAAAATCTGAGGAAAAGCCAAATATGATACGTTCTAATAAGCTGGAAACCCTGGTGGTGTGGTGGTTAAGTGCTACAGCTGCTAATCAAAGGGTCAGCAGTTCAAATATGCCAGGAGCTCCTTGGAAACTCTGTGGGGGAGTTCTATTCTGTCCTATAGGGTCGCTATGAGTCGGAATCGATTCCACAGCACTGTGTTACTGGGGTATCTACACAGTAATCAATCATAATCATCCAAATGAAATATGCCACCAAAAGTAAGACACTGTGTAAAGCCCCTTTCCTTCAGGACTTGGTAACTGTTTTTTTTGTTTTTCTTTCTGCAGTGTATATTTCGTTGGACCACGAAATAGTCACTTGCGATGTTCCCGTGTTTGAAGATCTGAGACGTGTGCTCTTTAGCGGTGATCATCTCGATGTGGACCACAATTCAACAAGATCTAAGAGTTTTCTTGCCTGGGGAGCCCAGACCTTTATATCCGGCAAATATTACTGGGAGGTGGATGTGGGGCACTGTTGGAACTGGGTTATTGGACTTTGTAATGATTCTTGGACAATGAGCAACGACATGCTGGTTAGCTCCGAGGGAATTTTTCTACTTTTTTGTGTCAAAGAGAACAATCAGTACAGTCTCTTTACCTCATCCCCACTCTTACCTCAGTATGTAGAAAGACCTCTAGGACACGCAGGGGTGTTTCTGGATTATGAACTCGGTGTAGTGAGCTTTGTTAATGTGAATAACGGTACCCTCATTTGTAGTTTGCTTTCATGTTCCTTCTCTTCCCCTCTCAGGCCTTTCCTTTGCTGTGGACCCCAAGGATCAGGGACAGTTCAGAAACTTGTCCATGTCTGAGAATGCTAATACCTGAGACCCTTTCCTAGTGCCAACTTGCTTATCTTTAACCTCATTTACATTTATTATTAGACTACTGGTTGTATTATTCTTAAAAGTGTGATAATGTTAAGTGCATGAATTTGATTTGATTTTCTTTAAATAAAAACAACTCTCCTGAAATACTGTGCAATCTTTATGCTGTGTCTATCATTTGATTTCTAAGCCAGCTGAACATAAAAGAATACCTGGCTGTTTGATCCATTTTTTTAATGGGTTAATGCAAGAGCACAGAGCTTTCTTAGTAGTGACATTGTCACAGTTATCTTAAACCACATAATTACTAGAATAAACAGTAAAACTCACTCTTTGCTTTGAAAAATACAGAATATTCAACAGCCAAGGTCCATTTTAATTAGGTACAAAAATCCCAACCCAATTGCAGTTTTGACTCTTTCTCATCCCATAAAAAAGTGACTACCTGACACCCTCTCTCCTCCCACTTCTCTCAATGAGAAAGCTTCATTTCCTACAGGTAGGAATCCCTCTTTTCATTCTAGGGCCTCTCATAGCTGCCTCCAAGTCAGTGCTAACTCACTAAACTGAAATGTTTTGGTCTCTTTGGCCTTCAGTCAACTGTAAGCCCCTCCAGGCCAGATATAATATTCTCTACTATTTATCTTTGAATCTCCAGCCTCCTTTGCCCTGCTGCCCATGAGACAATAGTTTATAAAATGGTGTATTGGTTGATTAAGTATAAAATATTTGTCACCTGAAGTATACTGTGAACACTGGTAAGTAATGAATTTGGCAATATGGAAATATTTTTTTATCCCCAGCACTGAGAAACACCAGGAGAAACTCGAGTGCCACAATTTCCACCCAAAGGGATTCTCATTCCCACCTTTCCTGGCCCAGCTGCTCTTTCATCTAAGCGCTGAGGGCAGCCCAGGCTTGGGTCCCTGGGAATGCTAGCACTGGAGCTGAAGGGTGCAGACTCAGAGTCTCAGGGTGAAGGGGAGCAGTTTGGGGGCCACGCCGCCGCCCCTTTGCCTTCAGCACTCATGAAGCAACACCCACCGTGTGGGCCTGGTCTCCCTCCACGCCTTCCCCGCGGGAGGCGCTGGGTGAAGCAGCCCGCCTGGGCCTCAGGGTCGTAGGAGCGAGCTCTGGAGGTGGGCACGGGGGACTGTTAAGGTTTAGGCTCCAGGGCAGCCACGGGCCTGAGCAGGGAGCGCCTGGATCTTGGCCACAAAACTCCGCCGGGTCACCGTCTGACCCAGGGTCACCGTCTGACCCAGGGTCTCCGCAGGTTTCCCGCATCTGAGTCCAGGCACAGACGCCGCCGGCAGGTCACGTACCTGTGCGAACACCCGGACCACCACCTTCCAGCACCACCATCTCCTTCAAGAGCCTCCAGGACCCCTTGGCACCGCCAGTCGCTCCGGACAGGACTGTAAATTCCTAGAGAACCGCTCATTTCACGCCCTAAAGTCTCCCCGGGAAACCTTCCTGGCTGAGGGACGCGAAGGCCTTTCCTTGGACCCTCCTGAGATCAAGTCCTTGAGAGTGAGGAGCCCGCAGCGAACCCCACATTCCTGAGAGCCTGAGTCTGAAGCATTGCCGTCCTGGAGAACCCCTTCATTGTCCCCAGGCTGGGACCACAGATAATGCCTTCCCACTGCTGCCCTGCCGCCTGGATGAAAACGCGCGATTTCTCCAGAGGCAGAGCTTGCTCCAAGCTGGCGAGAAGGTCTTCTGTACCTACCTAGCCTGAGAGCTGGTTTTGTTGGTGCCAGAGCCATCTAGGGTAGCTGGATGCTGGGGCATATCCACACATCCAAAAAATCCATAATTCAGTCATATTTATGTACTCTTTTGTAAAGCTAACACTTTATTTAAGAGTTTTATTAATTTAGGCTTTTCCTAATAATATACTATTTTTAGATACATTCAGATAACTACAAGTTGGAAACTCATTTTGAAATAAAATATTTAGATGGAAGGGGAAATCAATTCTGAAAGGTAAGCATGAAGCCTGATATTGTCGGATATTATTTGTCCAAATAAGTCATCAATTCAATCAAGGTATACTTAGGACCAATTTGAATTTGGTCAAATTGTTTTTAACCATATCTCCTGGGTATTTTTTGTTTTCTATCCCATCTCTCTGAACCCCAGACTTAAATTATCTAGGATGCCAGACATGTATGCCTCTACTTCTCCTTTTCCCAAACCATTCACAATAATCATTCACATTTTAATCCCAAATGACACATTCAGCTCTAAAAATTATCAGGACTGAGGGATTTAAACAGCCATCTGGAAGTGAAATTATATCAGATCCTAGACCATAGCAAAGAAAGGGCTAAAAAAAAACTATTAGAAACACTAAACAAAGAACAAACACATCCAAATTAGCAGGTAGAAATTTTAGGTTTGAAATATATAATATTTAAAATAAGGAAAACAATATGTGGAAAGAATGTAAAACAGATGCAGGGACAGAATGAATTAGCGCATTGAAAAACCTGAATGAAAATTTTCCTTAGGCAATCAGGAAAGAACATAGATGTTTTTTAACTTACACAAGAAAAAGGTTAAAAGATGTGGAAGATAGTGTGAAGAGTGCCAACATCTAAAAAGTAGTACTAGGACCAAAAAAGAGTAGGTAGGTGAGAGGAAATACGGGCAGATATGTGTAGAAGTATGGGCAAAAAAAATCCCAGAGTGAAAGATGAAAGACTTCAGATGCAATGGCCTATAAGGTACAAAATGGAAGAAAAAAGGAAAAACGTACATCTAAACTCCATATCTAAACATCTTGTGGTGAACTTTAACAATATTAAAGACAACAAGCATGTATACAAACTCTCAGAGAAAAAGAGAAGATTGCCTCAAAGGAACAACAATTAGACTAGCCTAAGACCTTGACCTTGTTAAAGTAATGCTGGATACAAGAGAAAACTCGGATAATGTTTAAATTACTAAAAGAAAATAAGTTTAAGCATGAAATTCTGTACACAAATTATGATTTAAATATGAGGGCATAATAAAGCTTTTATCAATTACGCCCCCCCCCAAAAAAAAACCCCCACTACAGTTGAGTTGATTCCCACTCATAGCAACCCTCGAGGACAGAGTAGAACAGCCCCATAGGGTTTCCAAAGGCTGCAATCTATGAACGTAGACGGCCACATCTTTCTCCTGCAGAGTGCCTGGTGGGTTAAATTCGCCAGCCTTTCAGTTAGCAGCTAAGCACTTAACCACTGTGCGCTACCAGGGCTTCTGTTTATCAAGCATACTAGATAAAAAAGTTTTGCCAGGCAAAGATACATTTCAATAACAATTTTAAGGTTCTCAAATATCAGTTCTGAAATAACAAAATCCATAGGATTCTACAAAAATATGAGAAACAGGGATGACCAATGCCTTCACAAAGTTCATTGTCGTCTAAAAAAAAAAAAAAAAGCTAAGATCAAAGCAAAGAAAAAGAATATATGTATGTGTATATATTTTTTATATATATATATATATGGTGGAAACCCTGGTGGCATAGTGGTTAAGTGCTACGGCTGCTAACCAAGAGGTCAGCAGTTCGAATCCGCCAGGTCCTCCTCGGGAACTCTATGGGGCAGTTCTGCTCTGTTCTATAGGGTCACTATGAGTCAGAATCGACTCAACGGCAGTGGGTTTGGCTTGGTTTGGGTTTTTTATATACATATATATATACATATACATACATTTGTATACACATATGCGTGTATATACAAATGTATGTATATACTCAAAATTTACATTTTTGACAATATTAACACAACAAAGTTGTAGAAAGGGGAAACACAATTGAAAGCTTGCTTGTCTTGCTTGGGGGATGATATCACCATCACTTTAAAAAAATGGATGTAAAGATTAACTTTCAAAATTAAGATAGTAAAATGAGACCATACACATATGTCAACAATTGGAATTAATATAAACTCATTCAATTTACCAGGTTTTTTTTTCATATTTGACTAAAGAAGAATAAACAGCAATCTATTTTTATAAGAGACACTAGTTTGTTATGTGTGGATCATAACAAATTATGGATAACATTGCGAAGAATGGTAATTCCAGATCACTTAATTGTGCTCATGAGGAATCTGTACGTAGATCAAGAGGCAGTTGTTGGAACAGAACATGGGGATGCCACGAGATTTAAAGTCAGGAAGGATGTGCATCAGGGTTGTATCCTTTCACCATACTTATTCAATTTGTATGCTGGGCAAATAATCCAAGAAGCTGGACTCTATGAAGAAGAATGGGAAATTAGGATTGGAGGAACACTCCTTAACAACCTGCATTAAAAAGATGACACAACCTTGCTTGCTGAAAGTGAGAAGGACTTGAAGCACGTACTAAAGAGGCTCAAAGACCACAGTTTTCAGTATGGATTACACCTCAACATAAAAACAAAAATCCTCACAACTGGGCCAATAAATGGAGAAAAAGATTAAAGTTATCAAGGATTTCATTTTACTTGGATGTACAATCAACACCCATGAAAGCAGCAGTCAAGAAAAGAAACTACACATTGCACTTGGCAAATCTGCTGCAAAAGACCTCTTTAAAGTGTTAAAAACCAAAGACATCACTTTAAAGGCTAAGGTGTGCCTGACCCCAGCCCTGGTGTTTTCAATTGACTCATTTGCACTCAAAAGCTGGGCAATGAATAAGGAAGACCAAAGAAGAATCGACACTTTGAATTAGGGTGTTGGTAAGGAATATTGAATATACCATGGACTGTGAAAGGAATGAACAAATCTTTCTTGGAAGAAGTACAGCCAGAATGCTCCTTAGAAGCAAGGATAGTGAGACTTCATCTCACATACTTCGGATATGTTTTCAGGAGGGACTAGTCCCTGTAGAAGGACATCATTCTTGGTAAAATAAAGGGTCAGTGAAAAAGAGGAAGACCCTCAATGAGATGGATTGACACAGTGGCTGAAACAAGGGGCTCAAGCATAACAAAAATCAGGAGGGTGGCACAGGACTGGGTTATGTTTCATTCAGTTGTCGCTATGAGTCAAAACCGACCTGACGGCACCTAACAACAACCAGGTTTTTTTTGTTTTTTGTTTTTATCTGGATGAACATATAAGGCAGTAAAAGATAAGATCATCAGTAGAAGACTTGCTTATAAGAACATAAGTATTCCAGCAAATAAGTGATACTATAAAAGAAAAATGTATCAAATTGGTTTGTTATATAGTCAAGTCACCTTTTTCTTTGGAAAGGATACCATTTTTAATATCTGCAGAACTACAGATAAGTGGTGCAGTGGTTAAGTGCTGGTCAGCTAACTGAAAGGTCAAATGTTAGAGCCCAGCAGCCACTCCTCCAGAGAAAGATGTGGCAGTCTGCTCCCATAAAGATATACAGCCTTGGAAACCCTATGGGGCAGTTCTACTCTGTCCTACAGGGTCATTATGAGTGAATCAAGGGCAATAGGTTTTGTTTTGTTTTGTTTTCTGATTTAAGGATAGGATGCTGTAGGAAAAAATAGCCTCCACACTCTGTTCTTTTCTGGTGTTTGAAGAATGTTACCACAAATCTGTTGAGAAGTGACATCAAATTAGTGGCGTTTTTGCTGAGGTCCTGCTTCACTTGATACGGGAAACTTCCCTACAGCTATGTAGAAATTGTGTTGATCTTCCAGGGGCAAGGCTAGTAATATCACACAAATTTCTTATAAGCATCCTTTTTGTTTTTGACTCTTGCAGGCTGCACCCTTTCAATTTATGTGATTTATCTTCCAAATAGCATTATGGTAATACAGTGTTGGTTGTGGGTGTTCCCTAAACTCTTTGGAGATGGACTACTTACAAACGAGGGGGAATCGTCCAAATTGACTCAAAGGCAAACTGACTGGGCTCTTTTGGGGAGTGGGGAGGACGGCATAAAGAAACACATGAGTGTATGGATGATCTTTGCCCCTGATGAGGTTGTGGGAAACAATTGCTACTCATCTTTCCAATAGCAATTACATTTCCCTTCTTTTCCAGTTTTCTGTATATTTCTGCCCTTCTTTTCACGAAGTTCTCTCCTTTCTGATTTTCTCAGGTGAGTGAACTAGGAATTTAAGATCCTGTTTTCCAACATCCTGACACGCTTTTCTTCTTGGGTGAGTCTCATGGAATAGGTTGGAACCCTGGACGAGTTCGGGGTTCTGGGCTACCGACGGCCCACTTACTCCTGGGCTCTCCCTTGAGCCGCCCTCCTGGGACCCGTGTGTCGGCTTCCGCACTGCCAGGTGTCGGACCGCGATGCCTCCTCCTGCCTCCAGTGCCCAAGGGTGGCGGGGCGCGGGCGTCATGGTACCTCTAACCCGCGTGCCCCCTGCTGCAGGCACCCAGGGTGGCCGTGACTTTAAAGTGAGCTTGCCCCGTTCCTCCTAGTGGCTCCGTGCCCCTCGTCAGGCGTCCTCCCCGCAGGGTTTTTAGAAAAGCCTGGTGGAGTAGTGGTTAAGGGCTACCCCGCCTATCCAAAAGGTCGGCGGTTCGAATCCACCAGGCTCTGCTTGGAAACTCGATGGAAGAGTTCTACCCTGTCCTATAGGGTCGCTAGGAGTCAGAATCTGCTCCACCGCAATGGGTTTTTGTTTTTGTTTTGTTTCTTTCCAACATGGGCAATTCAGTAGATTTCAGAGCTCCCTTAACTTTGAAATGTTCAGGAGTCTCAAAGACGATTATGTACTAGGCGACTACAGTCTTCGTTAAGGAAGCCTCACATGAATATCAAAGACAGGAAATTAATTCTCATCAAATTATAGAACTGAGAGGCACAAGATGTTAAAGAATCGGCAGTGGGTGGGTTTATATCCAAACATAAAATAAGCAATCAAAGAGATACGAGGAAATTTGCCCAATCGCACACATCAGGGGTTGAGTTGGAGACAGAAATACTATTTTCTGACTTGAAAGCAGTGCAGTGTCCATTATCTAATAACAGCATATTATTTCATGTAATCCTGAATCCGTGGCCACTAGGAATGACTCCCAGTCTAGGCCTCACCTTGGCTGTAGTTACTACATTTTTTAAGCAAATAATGCAACTTCTTCATTTGTTTGCCACTGGCTCTCCCCCTTCCTGCCCCCGAGGTGTTATCATTAGTGGAGCTATGCCAGAAAAAAATTTTTTTTACATGAAGACAAAGGATATAATGCTGGTAAAAGTGAGGACAGTTGGCATCATTCCTTTTTTTATTTTGCCACACATACTATTCTTTCTACTTCATTTTTTGACTCATTTGAGTTCCCTTTGTGATCTCATTTTCCTTAGTTTGTCTTTTAATGTATGGCTTTTCCAGAATTCTATCGTTGACCGCATGCTCTTCTTTCTCACTTATGCATTCTTCCTTTTACGCTTTCATCAACGAAGTTTTAACTACACAGATACTGATGAGTTATCATTTGATTTCTCTTTCTTCCATTTGACTGTTAGCAACCTCAGCTTGGATGATACATAGGCCAAAATCAAACCAAACCCATTGCCACTGAGTTGATTCGGACTGGTAGAGACCCTATAGGACAGAGTAGAACTGCCCCATAGGGTTTCCAAGGAGCACCTGAACTGCCGACCTTTTGATTAGGAGCCAAATGCTTAACCACTGTGCCACATAATCACTTCAAATTTTGAATGACCCATGAGATGTCGTTGTTCACTCCACACATCAAAACTTCAGGACATCATCATCTCCCCATAATTGAAGTCATAGTATAAAGAGTCACTTTGATACCTGGTTGCACAGTGGTTAGGAGCTTGGCTGCTAGCCAAAGTTTGAATCCACCAGCAGCTCTTTGGAAACCCTATGGGGCAGTTCTACTCTGTCCTACAGGGTCACCAGGAATCCAAATTGACTCAACTGCAACTTTTTTTTTTAAGCAATTTATTTTTCTGTGAGTCTGTATGGAAATAGCTCCTAAATTAATGTTACTCCTGCTTCACATATATTTCAGAAATGTGTTTTTTGTATCTTGGTTTATTTTCATTTTCTCATTTCTCACCTATATTTCTACAACAGGAGGCTAAATGGCCTTTTTTACTTCACAATAGACTCTTCCCAATATGCCTTTTAGATGAATATGTTTGAAACACAAAGCTGGACATTATCATTTGGTTACTGTGACTTTTCTCAATCATTTTAGGAATAAAATCAAACTTATTTGATGTGCATTGGAGGCGCTTTAGGAAGGCATTAATTGACTCTCATTCGAAACTGTCTTCAGTCTCATCTCGTTGCTCACTCAATCTCTGTGATCCAATATTACCTAATTGCTTATAATTTCTCCCTGGACTTCACCATTCTATCCTACCTCATTCATTGCACTTGTGAGCCTCTGTCTGGAAAGCCTACCCCTCCTGGGAGAAATGTAGGTGTGCTTTAAAGCTCACAGACAGCACTGTCTCCACTGGGGCCAACACTGTGTCATCAGCCCGTCTTCTGGGTTTCCCTAGTCCCTGTGATCCTTTGGATTACATCATTGCAGTGTGAACTAGATGCTCCCTCAAGTGGCTATTATTGACACTACAGCAGTCATTTCAAAGAAGGTATCTTTGTTACTGGAAACTCTAGTGGCGTAAAGGTTAAGAGCTATAGCTGTAACCAAAAGGTTGGCAGTTCAGATCCACCAGGTGCTCCTTGGAAACTCTATGGGGCAGTTCTAATCTGTCCTATAGAGTCTCTACGAGTAGGAATTGACTTGATGGCAGTGGGTTTGGTTTTGGTTTGGATCTTTGTTATCTGTTGTCACTAGGTATGCCTACCCAGGCGGGGAAATGACAAGTGCAGAACTCCAGAGGACAGTGATAACCAAACTTGTCAGCACATTGTAATCATTTGTAGAATTTCAAAATGTACAGATGCCTATGCTCCATTCCTGGGGATTGTGCATTAATTGGTTTGGAGTGTGGTCGTGGTTTGGGGTGTTTAAAAGATCTCTAGGTGATTGCAATGTGCAGATGAGTTGCCTGGAAATCCTGGGCATTTGCTAGGGAACCATGATTTTTAGGCTAGTTCTGAAAAAGTTCATTTGACACATAGTCATGATACTAAAATGTGGCCCTCTTTTTAGCTTATGAGTGAAAAATAAGGGTCTGAGAGTTGCAGATAAGAAGTAGGGAATTTGTGAGAGAACATTCAACAGCATGGCAAAACAGGCAGCTGAACATCCATAACCCAGAAGCATCCCTAAGCTGTTTAGCTCTATTTGCGTATGATAGAATGATTGTCATCCTTCATGTAACAGAGCAGAGAGGCTTCCCCAGGATCATCTGTCTTATCATTTCTCCTTGTCTGGACTTACTAACAAACTGCAACAACCCAATGGCAACAGTCTCACGTATGCTCTTCCCATAATGTCTGCTGTTGCAGGTAAGACCTGAGCTCCCCAGCAAGGTAATCGCTGAATCCCTGGGAATTGATACGACACAGGGTTTTATGGCTCTTATACACCTCATATTTCTCCAGATCTCATTATTCACAGATCCTGTGTTGTGAATTTGCCTACTCACTAAAATTTTCATGTAGCCCCAAAACTCACTGCTCATTTGAGGTCATTTTGCAGACTTTCTATAAGGGCAAATAGAAGTTAGAAGTTAGAAAGAGATGCTTAATTCTCCTTGTTGAAAAGGGAAGAGACTCCCCCTCCCATTTCTTAGAGCATTTACTTTAGACAGCTTGTAATTTTAAGGGTTTTTTGTTTTTTGTTTTTTTTGCCTATATGAAATGTGTGTGAACTTTTTTAAATGCCAAATAAGCCTCTCAGCATTTTGACAACCCAGGACTGTTCCTCAAGGACCTGGCAGCCATCTCTTGACTCTAGGTGCAAAAATACCTTTTCCATATAGTTCCAAAATCTATGGGAAAAAGAAAGTGTCTGTACAGGCTAAGGGTCTAGGTTCTGTAGGACCTCAAATGACCAAGGGCAGGTGCCCTGTGTTGCCATCACTTTTGAAAGAAAAGAAATCTGTAGCTTCCAAAACTCGGATGCACCAGCAGTTTTGTCCTGTGTGTGTCAGGGAGGAAATGCTGTATTTGGAGCCCCTAAACCAGAACAGGAAGAGGATTTTTTTTTTTTTTTAATAGGAAATGAGAAGGTGGGAGGTGGGAAGCTAATTCCTCCAGTCTCCCCACCACAGGTTCAGAGTTGGTGGCAAGGGGCAGTAGAGCTGCCAAGAGCCAGAGCCCAAGTCCTGCTGGACTACAGCGCCCTTGTATTGTGTGGTCGTATGGTTCTCAGTGGCTAGTGCAGAGGGATGAGGAACATCACTGGATCTCCAGGCTCCTGTACAACTGGGGCTCTGTCATCCTCTCTCTCTCAGACCTGGCACTCACACTCTGCCTTTGGAAGAACTTGAGGAAAGCATCTGTCCAGTACAAGTAAGCCCTATTGACCCAACTCTAACCCCCAGCCCCCATTTCTGCACAACTGAGCAGGAAGATCGCCTTCCTCATGTCAGCAGAGCCCAGGAGCAGAGAAGGACCCCCAGAGGGCCTGGGTCTCTGCTATGATCTGTTTGGTTTACTATGGTTATATTGATTTACAGTGTTGCTGAGTATTATTAAATCATTAATATTTACAGAAATTGTGGTGTTGGAGAAGAATTTTGAATATACCATGGACTGCCAAAAAAAATGAACAAATCTGTCTTGGAAGAAATACAACCAGAATGCTCCTTAGCAGCAAGGATGGCAAGGCTACGTCTCATGTACTTTGGACGTGTCAGGAGGAATCAGTCCCTAGAGAAGGACATCATCCTTGGTAAAGTAGAGGCTCATCGAAAAAGAGGAAGACCCTCAAGGAGATGAATGGACACAGTGGCTGCAACTATGGGCTTAAGCATGACAACGACTGTTGTGATGGGGCACATCCAACAATTGTGAGGATGGTGCAGGACCAGGCAGTGTCTCATTCTGTTGCACATAGGGTTGGTATGAGTCGGAACCGCCTCAATGGCACCGAACAACATACAACAATAGCTATGGAATGTGTAAATATATAAACAATGACAACTGTTCTGAAGTTTTTGTATCGCACTATTACCTTTTTAGTTTACCATCTATGTTTATAACCCTCAATGATATACAGTTTTGTAGATTTTGAACTGTATGCAAATATTATGTGTACTCTTCTGTAGTTTTCTTTTTACCTTAACATTGTTTCTTAGATGTATCTAAATTGTTCCATGCAGCTGCAGTTTATACATTTTCACTACACTTTATACTTCAGAGACCCTGGATGGTACAAAATATTAAGCACTCAAATACTAGCTGAAAGATTGTCAGTTCAAAGCCACCCAGAGGTACTTTGGAAGACAAGCCTGGGGATCTGCTTATAAAAGGTCACAGCCTTGAAAACCTATGGAGCAGTTATACTCTGTATACATGGGGTCATTGTGAGTCAAAATCACCTCCACGGCAACTGACAACAACATACACTCTTCCATAGGAATATGTTTGAATGTATTTATCCGTTCAACTACAGACGGAGTTGGGATTGATTTCAGGTGTTCCTTTATCATAATTATTTCTGTAATTTTAAATACCAAAAAACAAAGCCCATTGGCACTGAATTGAACTGCCCCATGGGCTTTCCCAGGAGAGGCCGGTGAAATCAAATTGCCCACTTTGATTAGCAGCTGTAGCTTACCGTAGCTCTTAACCACTGCGCCACCACACACAAGATCGGCTTTAGATTATCCTTCTAGGAATTGCGCACGACTTCAGTTTTACCAGAGACTGGTTTCTAAAAGAGTTGTGCCGCTTTACACTCCCACAGTGTGGGATAATATTTCAAGTTGTCCCACATCATCACAGAACTTAATAGCTTTTCTAATATCCATCTGATGACAGTAATTATAACTTTCATTTTTATTTCTCTGATTACTAAATACTGTTTACATGCATTTCTACCTGTCTCTTCTACGAAGCAATTGTTCTGAGCTTTTGTTCTTTGAGGGGCTGGGAGGTTGAATATATTTTTCTTATACATTTGAAGGCATTCTTTATGTATTCTGGACACTTATTCTTTGGTGATTACATGTGTTACGGCATTTAACTCCCAACTTTTCGCTTCCATTATTGATGATGGAAATCCATAATTTTTGTAGTTAAATTGATCATTATTTCTCTTATTTGTGCTTTTTGTTTCTTTATCAAGAAATCACTTTCTAACATAGGATCTAAAGGTATTCACATGGTCACTTTTTCTAATGATGAATTTGCTTGTCACGTTGAATTTGAACTCTTAATGTACCTGAAATTGATTTTTCTGAATATGAGGGAGATATTCCAGCATATGCACAGGGAAGTCTATCTCTTTTACATCCATTTGAAATGCCTTTCTACTCAGTCATCAATCAGGTATCCATACAGCAAGTGAGTCTTAGACTTTCTTTTTGAATTCTATGGTCTTATTCTCTACCCCTGCACCAATGGCTTATGGTTTTGTAATTAGGGTCTTTGACCATTGTCTCTGACACCAATATCTGGGAAGAAATATTTGATATTTCACCCATGAAAGCACACTGCTATAATATTGCTGACATTCTTATCTAGTACAAAAATTACATGTATAGTTAAATACTGTGGGATCTTTTCATTATAGAATGGTATTCCCAGAGTTTTAGATACATCCATTGATAACATACCTGCAAAGGTGATGGCCATGTCCTTTCTGACTAATTCTCAAGAAAGTAAAGTAAGCTCATTAATTGAGCTAGGTACCTGTGGCATACTTTCTTGACTGCTGTTTGTTCCCTGTATTTTGCAAGCTAAAGAAAAAGTTTTTCTCTGTGGATGTAATTAAATGGCTCAAGATTAAAGAGTTGATGTATCTTTCATGACAATAATCTCTAGTACAATTTTTAAACTTATTTTCTGAATCCCCCATATTCTGTTTAATATCTTACCCATTATACTATTTTTATTAAAAACAATATACTTAAACAACCACATTGGATCAAATAGTTCCCAGCTCTTGTTTGGTTCTGAGATGTAGGAAATACACTGAGCCTTGTATCCATAAATCAGATTAATTCCATGTTTCTTTGTTTACAGCTTTCGTCAGGGTGGCTAATCCGCAGATTGCAGACCCTCCCCCACTGCATAATGTTCACTATGAGTAGGAACCTATGTGATGGCAATGAGTTTGTTAAGTTTTGGTTCTGACCCAAGAACTTGCATTTCTAACAATGTTCATTGATTCTAATGTGCTGGAACCAGGACAGGACTTCAGAATCACTGGTCTATGTCACTGTTTTACTCCACGTTGTCCTCAGTACTCCCTATCCCGTTGGTTTAACCTATATTTTCTAAGTCTTTTTAATAGTCTGTGGCATTTCCGAACACCAACAAAATACAACCGCGATGCTATTCCATTATTCCCGGCAGCTCGGGCCTGCTTTGAACACTCTAATTTTTTCAAAGTAAAAAGTGGTTTAGTGGTTAAGTGATACGGCTGCTAACCAAAAGGTTGGCAGTTCAAATCCACCAGGCACTCCTTCGAAGCTCTCTGGGGCAGTTCCGCTCTGTCCTATAGGGTTGCTATGAGTCGGAATCGACTCAACGGCAATTTTTTTTTTTTTTATGGCATTTACTTTTATGAATGTTCTCAATGATTAACCAGAAAACTTTTTTTTTTTTTGGAACCATGTGTTGCAGAACTACCTTTCTTTCTATCAGTAATGAAATTCAGTGAAAATACTGCATATTGGAAATCACCACAGCAAAGATATGGAGCAGAACCCACTGTCAGCCCTGTTGCAAAAAAGATAAATATCTCATTCACTTATTATTCACTCAGATATTTGTTAAGTGCCTGCTATGTCTTAGACATCGTATTACCTGTTGGGAAATGGCAGTGAATATAAGAGACGCTTCCTCTGTCTCATAATTCATTCAGTAAAAGAGGACAAGGACCACATAAAGTGTTCATCCAACCACAGACCTGTCCAGGTCCTGAGGATTCAGGGATATATCTCTGTAAAGAGATTTTCCCTAAGGATGAATTGAGGAGTTTACGAGATGAAGATGATGGAGAAGAATATTCCAGACTGACATAATGCTACGGCTGTTAACCAAAGGGTCGGCAGTTCGAATCTGCCAGGCGCTCCTTGGAAACTCTATGGGGCAGTTCTACTCTGCACTATAGGGTCACTATGAGTCAGAATCGACTCAACGGCAGTGGGTTTTTTGGGTACTATATATGCTTCTAAGGCCACAAAGCTCATAAAACACATGAATAACCACAGCATATATTTCATATAATGTGCTGTGAGAGATTATTTTAATGTAAAGAAAATTGAACTAACAAAAGTTTTCAATTCAGTCTACCAACATAATCAATAGCAAAATGTTCCATTAAAGGAGAACAACGTAAAAGACAGTAAAATATTATTTATCAGCTTCAGTTGGGAAGGGGTCCCTCAGATATGACTTGACCATGATCATGTGTGGCCAGTGTAAAAGAAAGGCCTGAGGGGATAATTGAAGGAGCAAGCTGGGTATGCCCATATGAGGGAACTTTTGGCAACATTAACAAAACTCACACTTCTACTGTCAAAATCTACATACACACCTACCCGCCCCAGAGGTTTCTCTATATACTGAGAAAGCACTGGGGAGGTGGTCAAGAGATTGTAACGATTATCCTCCTTCACACATAAAAAAAGAAAAGTGTCCTCAGACGGGACCCTTGAGCTGTCCTTCCTTAAACAAGTATCCTTACAGACTCCTACAGCCCAGTCCCAAGAGCTGTCCACTTCTATCTCCCAGTAGTATTTTCCAGAGGTGAAGGCCTGGTCTCCCCATGCAGCAAAGTAGTGAGATCTTCCAGAAGGAAAAGGTGCCTCTTGAAGGTCACGTCTAAGCCTCAGACTTCTCACGTCATCAAACAGCATGATATTCTGACTGCTTATTTCATAACTGAAGGAAATTTCCACTGTGGAAAAAAGAGAATATTTCAGGAAAAATCTGTTTTTATACTCCTATGGGATGAGAGACTCACTGGATCTAGAGTGTCACTGGAAAAACAGGCCAACACTACAAGGGAAGTTTACTAGCCAGAAAATATCAGATTGAAGGGTATCGGTGGATGTGCAGAAGAAACAAATACCTAGTGACACAATGGAAAAAAATTCCTAAAATCTCCGAGAATGTACAGAGGAGGGAGGTCATGCAAACTTCTGGCTCATTGCTTTTCACAGCGCATTAAAAATCAGAAACCTGTGCACTGACACCAAGTCCACAGCAATACGACTTATTTCTACTGCACTGGGTTTGGTTTTTTTTTCCTCAGGGCAAAAAACAAAAAATCTTAGACCTAAATAAGTGGTGAACACTTTGCCAGGTATATTATGTTAGTTAAGCAAGCAGATTTAAATTTAAGATTAAAATCAAACCATGCCTTCTTAGAAGGAGCCTTCGTGGCGCAGCAGTTAAAGCACTTGGCTGCTCACCAAAAGGTCAGTGGTACAAACCCCCCAGTTGCTCCAAGGGAGAAAGATGCAGCTGTTTGCTTTCATAAAGATTTATACCCTTGGAAACTATATGAGGCTGTTCTCTGTCCTACAGAGTCAGTAGGAGCTGAAAATAACTGGGCAACACTGGGTTTGTTTTTGGGATTTGGCTTATGCCTTCTTAGAAGGAGTCTCCTACTCAGCATGATCTGGGTTTTAAACCTGGTTCCATTTCAGGCCTACTCGTTCTCTGCCTGCTGGGCTAACCTCACTCGATTAGTGAGCTCTGCGTACTGCCTCAACCACCTACTTCTTTTACTGTTGCTCATAAATTCTGGTTTTCTGTATATCACTTTTTCATGTTTATTCACGTGTTTCTCAGATCATATTTATTAAAATGGACATTATTCCAAGTTCAGTTACTAAGAAACTTTAATATTTTAAAATATTTAAAAGTAAAGCACCAAGGAACTTATCAGCATAATCAACTGCACTTAATTTGAAATTGAAATGTTCTGAGATAATGTCTTTCTGTATGACTCTTTGAATGACTGACATTGCATCTATGAATGGTTTTAGGTCTCAAGGAGCCGTTTTTTGGATCATTTCCTTTTTCTCATTAACTATTTAGTACAGGCCAGAATAACATTTCTCTTTTCCTACCATTTATGTAGATATTTTTCATATTATCATAGGGGAAATATGACTATTCACAGGCTGCTCTCCTCCCAAAATCAAGAATTAATAAAGAGGGAATGGTTGCCCATAGAAAACCATTATTGGAGGACATTGTATCCGGTCCCACCACTGGGCTGAAACTCACCTCGGAACTGGCAGAACCTGTCTATCAGGCCAGTGATGGGCCAGGCACTGAGCACTGGGTTCACAGGCTGGGGCATGTTCAGCTGCATGGACTCGCTCCTGCAAGGGGGAAGATTCAGTTAACCTTTCAGGTGCCTAAGGGGCCATCACAGTATGTAAAAAGGACATCAGCATTAACTGGAAATGTTTTTCTGCAGAACCCATTGCTGATATTTCTGTGTACCTTTACAATCCTGGAATGAGGTTGTACCGTTCTTTGAGAATCTTTCTTTATTCTCTGCCTGCTTCCTTCTCCTGCCCCTCGGAGGAACTTGCCTCTCTCACCTACCACCTGACACAAACTAGTCCATTCACATCAATAAGTTTATGCGTTTGAAACCTAAAATCATAGGTAGCATCTTCTAGCCACTTATGCACTGAGCCCTGCAACCTATACCATCCTGAGTCACAGGAAAGAAACAAGGCTGATTTGTGATACAGGGAACGGGAAAACATATTCAGTATGACATACACAACTTGCATACACAGAAAATATCTAATATCTCTATAAATTGTGTTCTCGCTGTGTTGGAAACACCATGATCTCTTTCACAGCCCTCATGGAGCTCTAGTCTGCAGTGAAGG
The DNA here is from genome assembly GCF_030014295.1 of Loxodonta africana. NCBI lineage: Eukaryota > Metazoa > Chordata > Mammalia > Proboscidea > Elephantidae > Loxodonta > Loxodonta africana. The sequence continues at coordinate 108,180,930 of NC_087348.1, forward strand.
CCAAACTTACCTTGTCAAAATGTCTCCCAAATCCTGTGAAGAGAATACAAAGAAAAGTTTAGAATTCTTCACAAATTGGCAATTCTGTTCTTTCAGTCTTTAAGTTTAGGCAAGTTCTCAAAGGTACCAACCACCCACTAGCACATTTTTTAGTAAATCCATTTTTCCTTTCCTCTCTAATCCCAGTACACCACTTGGATAGAATCTGATTTCTCAATGAATTCAGAAACCTGAAGGTGAATGAATAAAGAGAATATGAGTACAGATTGTACTGGTGCGACTGCCAGCTGTCGGCAAAGTGGTCTTTCCAAGCGCTTGTCTCCAAAGGATAATGTGTTCCAGAGCAAGGGCAATTCAAATCTGGGACTTGAAAAAAAGGAGGAAGTAAATGTTAGCGCTTCACATATGTCTCCATATTGCCAAACTGGAGACAAAAAGGGAATGCCCACGAGGAAGTTGTTCCTTTCGGGGTTTTTAAAGAAGCAAGATAGAGAAAAAGACTTTTAGAAGGGAGTACAGTATTTTTACGCAAATAACTGGTGCCTTCTACATTTGTTTGCCGACCAGGCTCCTCTCCCGCTCCCCGACCCTCCTGGGAGGTATTTTCATAAGGGCTGCTATGCAACATTTTTTACTCCTTGCTGGAAAAAAAAAATTGGTTTTGCTCACTTACGAAAATACCGGGGGTGGGGGGAGGGCAAAGTTGGCAACCAAAGTAGAAGGCACTCATTATTGGTGAAAAAATACAGTATTCCCTGGGGAATCTACTCTCATATTTCCATGAAACTTTGTTGTTTATGGCTAGGATAGGAGTTACAGTTTATGTCTGTTATAGTCAGGTGGAAAACGGCTTCCATCACAGGAAAAAAAATTCTGTCTTTGGTACCAAATATCTCATGGAGGTCGAGGATGTGAACTTCAGCTACTATAGATGATTTCCAGGTACGTCCTCGGTTCTTACCTGGAGCAACTCCACATCTGATTTATGGCACATATTCATCAGCTCCTCATACATTTCTCTCAGGTGCCTCCCCTTTTGAACCATTGTGGCTTCACTTTTCTTCAGTTGCTGTAATATCTCCTTGCCTTCATTTTTCAGTCCCTCTAAATGTTGTTTTTCTTCCTCAAGGAGAATCGGATGCAATTTCTGATACTCAGAGCTGATAATCTCTGACAGTAGACACACATAATACTGCAAAGACATGGATTTCTTAAATCATATATGCAATGCAAGTTAACCCCCTTCCCCTTAAACCTCACCTGTTTCTCTCTGACTCACATCCTCTACCAATCAACTACACTCGACCGAAATCCATGTCCTCCTATTTATCAGAAACCATAAAATCATCTCTCAGTTTCATTCCTTCATTTGTTTTCCATTCAAGAGCCAAACCCACCCTCCCGTCGAAAACCAAAAACCAAACCTGCTGCCATGGAGTAGGTTCTGACTCATAGCGACCCTATAGGACAGAGTAGAACTGGCCCATAGGGTTTCCAAGGAGAAGCTAGCTGGTAGATTAGAACTGCAGACCTTTTGTTTAGCAGCTGAGCTCTTAAGCATTGTGCCACTAGGGCTCCATCCTCCCTTCAAAACTTCTCCATTCACTTCAAAACTTCCTGAAACATCTGAAGAAATGCCTCATAGTCGATTTCTTTAATTTTGTAAAACATCCTCTTTTCTGAGTTGCTGATACATTAGAGTTTACAAATCTGAACTGTCATGCTGCCTTACATTGAAGAGGTGGATTACTTTTCCTGTTGGTAGATCACTCACAGAATCTGTCACACCATGATTTCACCTCAAGTTCATCATGAACAAATCTCCAGGAAGTATGTCACAAGCTCGTTCTGGGGAAAACAGTCTCATACTTACTCTCCACAGGTTGGTTATTTTGCTCTCCTCATTCAGATTTCTCTGATTTTTTTGAATATTTTTCCATAAAGATCTCATTTCCTTTATGAGCTTCTCCTGCAAAAGAACCATGAATGAGTGCCAGAAAAGCAAATGTTAGGGATTTCATACCATAATGAACAGAAAGAGACAGGGGATGTTCAATCGATGTACTTAAGGGAGAATGGAAGGATCATGTTTCCCTGTTTACCCTTCATAATTACCAATTCTGGGAAATTTCACGCTGTAGAAAGACAAAATATAGTGTCTTTGTCTTCCAAAGGAAACTGACAAATAAGAATTTTATGAAACATGGCTAATTTTCAGATAGACAACTTGCTATAGAATTTGGATCTACTGATTCTGTTGTTGTAGTGACCCTAGAGTATAAAATAGAACTGACCCATAGGATTTCTTAGGACCTTCTTTGGCTGATGTGGCACGACTCAAAATGAGAAGAAACAGCTGCAAACATCCATTCATAATTGGAATCTGGAATGTACAAAGCATGAATCTGGAATATACGAAGCATGAACCTGGGAAAACTGGGAATCAAGAGTGAAATGGAATGCATAAACATTGATATCCTAGCATTAGTAAGCTGAAATGGACTGGTATTGGCCATTTTGAATTGGACAACCATACGGTCCACTATGCCAGGAATGACAATTTACAGAGGAATAGTGTTGCATTCATCATCAGAAAGAAAATTTCAATATCTGTCCTGAAGTACAACACTGTCAGTGATGATAATATACAGAACCCTACAAGGAAGACCAGTTAATACAACTCTTATTCAAATTTACGCACCAACCTCTAAGGCCAAAGATAAAAAAATTGAAGATTTTCACCAACTTCCGCAGTCTGAAATTGATCAAACATGCAATCAGGATGCATTGATAATTACTGGTGATTGAATGTGAAAGCTGAAACAAAGAAGGATCCATAGTTGGAAAATATGGCCTTGGTGATAGAAACAATGCCAGAGAACACATGATAGAATTTTGCAAGACCAATGACTTCTTCATTGCAAATACCTTTTTTCACTACCATAAATGGCGACTATGCATGTGGACTTCGCCAGATGGAATACATAGGAATCAAATCAATTACTTCTCTGGAAAGAGACGATGGAAAAGCTCAATATCATCACTCAGGACAAGGCTAGGGGTCAGAACAGACCATCAGTTGCTTATATGTAAGTTCAAGTTGAAACTGAAGAAAATTAGAACAAGTCAGCAAGACCCAAAATGCAACCCTTGGTTATATTCCACCTGAATTTAGAGACCATCTCGAGAATAGATTTGATGTGTTGAACACTAATGCTTGAAGACCAGACAAGTTGTGGAATGACATCAAAGATATACATGAAGAAAGCAAAAGGTCATTAAAAAGATAGGAAAGAAAAGACCAAAATGGATGTCAGAAAAGACTCTGAAACTTGTTCTTGAATATCAAGTAACTAAAGCAAAAGGAAGAAATGATGACTTGAACAGAAAATTTCAAAGGGCAGCTCATGAAGACAAAGTATTCTAATGACAAGTGCAAAGAACTGGAGATAGAAAACCAAAAGGGAAGAACACACTCACCATTTCTCAAGCTGAAAGAACTGAATTAAAAATTCAGGCCTCGAGTTGCAATAGTGAAGAATTCTGCAGGGAAAGTATAAACGAAGCAGGAACCATCAAAGGAAGATAGAAGGAATACACAGTCACGCAAAAAGAACTGGTCAATGTTCAACCATTTCAGGAGGTAGCATATGATCAGGAACTGATGGTACTGAAGGAAGAAGTCCAAGCTTCACTGAAGGCACTGGCTAAAAACAAAGACTCCAGGAATTGATGGCGTATCAGTTGAGATGTTTCAACAAACGGATGCAGTTCTGTAAGTGCTCACTCATCTATGGCAAGAAATTTGGATACCTGGCCAAGTGACTGGAAGAGATCCATATTTATGCCTATTCCCAAAAAAGGTGATCCGACCGAATGCGTGAATTCTCAAACAATATCATTACTACCACATGCAAGTAAAATTTTGCTGAAGATCATTCTAAAGCAGCTGCAGCAGGACATTGACAGGGAACTGCCAGAAATTCCAACAGGATTCAGAAGAGGTGGTGGAACCAGGGATATCATTGCTGCTGTCAGATGGATCCTGGCTGAAAGCAGAGAATACCAGAAGGATTTTACCTGTGTTTCATTGACTACGCAAAGGCATTCCACCCTGTGTATCATAACAAACTATGGATAACATTGTGAAGAATGGGAATTCCAGAACACTTAATAGTGCTCATGAGGAACCTGTATATAGCTCAAGAGGCAATGGTTCAAACAAAACAAGGTGACACTTCACGGTTTAAAGTCAGGAAAGGTGTGCATAAGGGCTGTATCCTTTCACCATACCTCCTCCATCTATATGCTGAGCAATTAATCCTAGAAGCTGGACTCTGTGAAGAGGAATGGAATATCAAGATTGGAGGGAAATGGATTAACCTGGGATATGCAGATGACACAACCTTGCTTGGTGAAAGTGAAGAGGACTTGAAACACTTACTAATACGGTCAGAGAACACAGCCTTCAGTATGGATTCCATCTCAACAAAGAAAACAAAAATCCTCACAACTGGACCAACAAGCAATATCATGATAAATGGAGAAAAGATTGAAGTTGTCAAGGCTTTCATTTTACTCAGATCCGCAATCAACACCCATAGAAGCAGGGTCAAGAAATCTAAAGACTCCTTGCATTGGGCAAATGTGCTGCAAAAAAAGTAAAGATGTCACCTTGAAGACTAAGGCGAGTCTGACCCAAGCCATGGTGTTTTCAATCCCCTCATATGCATGCAAAAGCTGAACAATGAATAAGGAAGACCAAAGAAGAATTGACACCTTTGAATTGTGGTGTTGGAGAAGAATATTGAGTATACCACGGACTTCTAAAAGAACAAACAAATCTGTCTTGGAAGAAGTACAAACAGAATACTCCATAGAAGCAAGGATGGCAAGACTACATCTCACATACTTTGGATATGTTACCAGAAGGGATCAGTCCCTGGAGAAGGACATCATGCTTGGTAAGGTAGAGGGTCAGAGAAAAAGAGGAAGATCCTCAAAGAGATGGATTGACACAGTGGTTGCAACAACGGGCTCAAGCATAAGAACAATTGTGAGTATGGTGCAGGACAGGGCAGTATTTCGTTCTGCTGTACCTAGGGTTGGAACCAACTCAATGACACCTAAGAACAACAACAAACAATCTTTAGGGGATCAGAATGCCATGTCTTTTTTCCTGTGGAGCTGCAGGTAGGTTGGAACTGCCTACCTTTTGGTTACCAGTCAAGAACTTAATGATTACCCCACGGGGGCTCCTCAAGTGATGCTACGTCTTTAATATTTTCCAGCATACTATTTGATCTGTATTACTAAATATACTTTCAATATAAAAACCTTTTTGATCCTATATTCTGCTATCTTAAAATGAGAACTTCAGACTGCCCTGAGCGTTATACTACATATTCAAAATAATAATCATTATCTTAATCACAGCCCCTTCCTGGAAAACAAACTCTATGAAAGCAAGCATGCTTATGTAATTATTTGCAGCTTTATCTGTGGTGTCTAGAACAGTGCCTGACATGATTCTCAGTAATGAGTGGACTAATCATCATTATGGTTTCCATCTTCCTTATACTCTTTTAGCTCTACTATCCTGCAGCTTTCAAAGTGCTTTCAGAGACATTGCTTACCCGGTATTCCTCAACAGCGCATTCTATGGAACAGTGACTGTGAGCTTCGTGCTCTTGAGAGTTAGAGCAGAGCAAACAGAGCAGGTTCTTGCTCTCTTCGCAGAACATCTTCTTTGTCTCCTTGTGTGTCCCACACATCTGTTTCTCAGAGCTCAGGAACTGGCAGAGACTGGCTTGTCTGGCAAGGGACACCAGATTCTTCAGTAGAATATTGGTTCTGAACTCTGTTTGCTCTGATGTGTTCCTGCATATGGGGCAACGGGCAGGAATTTTGGCTCCTTCCCAGGAAAGGCAGACACAGGCCTGACAGAAGCTGTGTCCACAGCCTATGGTGACAGGATCTGTAAGGTACTTCAAGCAGATGAAGCAGGTGAGTTCCTTCTGGAAGGCTGAATCCATTTTCCTAGGGAAGAAAATCAGAAGAGTTTATTATTATTCTGCCCTGGAGAGACAAAAGCCTAAGCAAAATTTTACTCTGATTATAACCCAAAAAGACACTTGTGTGAAATCCAAATTCCTAAAAAATCCCAGACTTCCTGGACTGATAGAGACAAGGGGAACCCCAGAAACTATCACCCTGATACCCTTTGAACTTGGAAATGAAGCCAGTCCTGGAGGTCGCCTTTCAGCCAAATAGTGGATTGCCTTATAAAGTAAACAATATCACCTGTGAATAATATAATTCCTTACACAATCAAGTATATGTGACCAAATAATTAACATTTATCCAAATGCAAAGGTGAGAAGGCAAAGAATCTAGATCAATGGAAACAGAACAAAGAGAATGGAAATAATAAGACTGCTGAGACCTTGTGAAAATTGTAACCAATGTCACGGAACAATTTGCATGCAAATTGTTAAATGGGAACTTAATTTGCTTTATAAACTTTCATCTAAAACACAATAAAATATTTAAAAAATAACAGAAAAATGTTTAATGTTCATTGTTAATGTGGGGAATGTGAAGATGTTATCAAATGGTACTTACTGTATGGTCCCACTTTTTACAAAAAAAAAAATTTTTTTTTTTACTAAAAAAATATCCAATGGGAAAAAAAATACACTTGAGTGTAGAGCAGGATAGAGTGTTTTTGTTTTGTTTTTTGCATATGACACAAATGGAAAACTGAGGCACAAAGGCAACTCTCAACTTCTATAGCAAACTTGTTGATCGCCAATCAACATGCATCTACTGCCATCAATCCTTTTGTTCCTACATAAAAGAACTTCACTTTTGTTGATGTGTCACTTCCCTACATGGGCTTGTGAATCACCATGACTCATTCTATAGCTCCAGGGGAGTGGATCCTGATGGGTCTGAAAACCAATCATAACACAACTTTCTGGTGACTGGCTTAGCAAAGGTGTTGACTAAGCTCTTTTACATTCATTATTTAATTCAATTGTCACAACTATCCTATCATGACTAAAATCACACTGCTTGAAAGTGGAGTTAGAACTCATACCTTTTACCAAAATTAAAACCTACTCTTGAAGAGGCAAGTAGCAAGCTGCCCCTCTTGATATCTAAGCAAAGAGCCAAGAGTAGAGCACATCCTTTCAAGACCCAGGAGACAGAGAGAAAGAGCTGTAAGAGTGGAGCAGCAGAGAAACCTCAGCAGCAGAACCAGAAGACTGGCATGAGACCCCACAGTCAGCTTCCCAGCCAAAGGAGCAAGGCAACAACAGTGCGTGTCCCAACCCATGGAGCAAGAGGACTGAAAGTCTTCTGGCAGAAAGCTTCCTGGCAGAGTGGTTGCTTCCAGGCATTTGATGGAGCTAGGCTTGTTGACTCACGGAGTGTGAGAGCTGAGTGCCTTCAGGCAGAGGCTTCTGGTGGAGCGGGGTGTCTCTTGGCATTTACAGGGACAACTAAACAGCTTTGAACACTGGCCTGAGCCGGGCAGAGGCTGGGCCTAGGAGCAGAGAGAGAAAGTCCTGCCTGCAGGCACAGCTGAAAAGCTCTCCTGATCAAAGAACTACATTCTAAGTTGCTTCTGATCCTGAATTATAACCTCTTAACTTCCCTAACATACCCCATAACTGTCAGTATGGTCTGTGAGTTCTGTGTGGCCATTGCAATGAATTATCAAATCCAGCAGAGAAGTACAGAGTGCCATAGGATGGGTAGTTGGTGTCAGAATTGGTAAAATGGTTGGAGAGAGGAAGTATGTCTGACCACCATCTCATAGGGATCAGCTTTGAGCTGATGGTGATTTTTTCCCCCTCGTGAAGTTAGACAAGGAGGTCTAATGAGGCTGGACTGCCATTTTTACAAAAGATTAATATAATAACATCTTTAAAAGGTAGATAACCAAGGTTAAGGAAAATAGATCAATTGATAAGATGGAGGAATGTATAAAATGCCATCAATCTGTACTTGTCTTCTATCCCTTACGCAGGATCCAGAAAATGCCACTCTTGTAACCCACAGATAAAAATGCATGAGAAACTCTTATATGCAAGATATAACCACAAAATCAAATTTTCTATTCTCATGTCTTTTATCTTAAAATACACTGCCCTAAAACAACACAGGGTGCAGTGGTTTAAATGTTCAGTTGTTAACCAAAAGGTTGGCAGTTGGAACCTATCAGCTGCTCATCAGGATGAAACCGCTATGTGTCAGAATTGGCTCGAAGGCAATGGCTTTGGTTTTTGGTTAAAACAACTTCTGAATACATAATAGTTAGTAATGAATAAACTGAAAAATAAAACTGGATCAGACTTCATTCAGAATCTTCTCATATGAATATACTTGCTGCTGAATTTGCCCTATTTTTGTAATTTATACCACTGTATTCAAACAACCAAAAAATAAAGGGAATAGCAATATCTCACAAATGCTTTCATACCATTATAGATTACCCCTTCACATTGTGAAAAGATGTAACTACCATGCAACAATGATCAGCATCAAAAAATAAATTGTGCTTACAAAGATTGATTTTACTAAATAGTTCTAACTTCAACACAAGATGAATACAGATGACACTCTCGTTTCTGATATTTCATCATGTCACTTTTCTAGAAAACCCCATTGCTGTCAATTCCGACTCATAGTGACCCTATAGGACAGAGCAGAACTCCCTCTGTAGGATTTCCAAGGAGCAGCTGGTAGATTCAAACTGCCGATTTTTGGTTAGCACCGAAGCTCCCAATCATTTCCTGGCTTCTTTAAAATTTAAGTCAAAATACTGTCATTTCTGAACTGACAACAGTTACCACACTCAAAAAGAATATTCTCACCAAATTATCCAATGCAGTTTCTAATTATATTTTACAGACTATTCTGTCTCTTACGTATAGTGATGTACCACTTGTAGAGTAGAGTGTAACACATTCAGACACTACATGTAGAATAAAACATTCAAACCTATTTTAGCATCTATACCAAGCACAAAATTATAAGATATATGTCAACTACATTCTGAGTCTTTATAACACATATGAAGAACCATGAAGCACTTAAAATAGTAGAAATAATGTTAATCATCAAATTAACTCTAAAAATGAGTGGCATCTCGGGTCTTAAATGCTAGCAAGTGGCCATCTAAGATGCATCAATTGGTCTCAACCCACTTGGAGCAAAGGAGAATGAAGAACACCAAGGACACAAGGTAATTATGAGCCCAAGAGACAGAAAGGACCACATAAACCAGAGACTACATCAGCCTGAGACCAGAAGAACTAGATGGTGCCAGGCTAAAACCGATGACTGCCCTGACAGGGAACACATCAAAGAACCCTGAGGTAGAAGGAGAGCAGTAGGATACAGACCCCAAATTCTTCTAAAAAGGCCAGACTTAATGGTCTGATTGAGACCAGAAGGACCCCTGTGGTCATGGCCCCCAGACCTTCTGTTAGTCCAAGACAGGAACCATTCCCAAAGCTAACTCTTCAGACAGGGATTGGACTGGACTATAAGATAGAAAAGGATACTGGTGAAGAATGAGCTTCTTGGATCAAGGAGACACTTGAGACAAGGTTGGCATCTCCTATCTGTAGGGGAGATGAGAGGGCAGAGGGGGTCAGAAGCTGGGGGAATGGACACGAAAAGACAGAGTGGAGGGAAGGAACGGCTGTCTCATTAGGACAAGAGCAATTAGGAGTATATAGCAAGGTGTATAAAAATTTTTGTATGAGAGACTGACTTGATTTGTAAACTTTCAATTAAGCACAATAAAATTTTTTTAAAAATTAACTCCAAAAATATAAAGAAAAGATAGTAAAAATAGAATAGTTTAATTCAGAAATAAGTTAAAGGAATGGAAATTTCTTTACTAAGTAGACAAACAATATCATTTCAAAGAAACAACCTCAGTTTGCTGATGGATCAATAAAATTATGACCTATTTTTGTGGCTTTGGATTGGGAAAGAAGCAGGAACTCCTTTTCTGTAAATTGCGTACTCACCTAAGTCACCTAAAGGATATACCAAAGGTTTCCCCAATGCTTGCAGTAGCGGTAGTGTGATGGAAGTCAGTTCAGAGATCAAGTCCTCCCTGTGTGCTAGCAGCTGCTTGCAGAAGACTCTGTAGGTAGGAGAATTCCAAAGGCACTCTCTCTTCTGGAGAAGAGCGTGCTTCCTTGGATGTCTTTTATTCAATCCTGAAGACCACGCCCAATTTTCCCCAGTGATTGTATTTCATGTGTCTTCCAATAGGAGTTAATAGAATGATTAGGTTTCTTCCAAACAAAGGAAATGATTGATTTAACACCTTGATGGTCTTCATAAGCCCACCTCTACAAACATCATCTCAGAAGTAATACTAACTTTTCAGCAAATGAACCATCATGTGCCAACTTCATATATAAATTTTTTTTCAACTGAGGACATTTATTTTTAACTGTTTAAAAAGGTAGAAAGGAGGATGCCATCAGTTTATGATTTTAGCAAATGTCTTGGAAAAGTTGGAAATGGTTTGCCTGAGGTTGACTGTAATGATGCTTATCACGTAGGAACAGTGGTTTTATGTTTGATTTATTTTTGTATTTTGAAGGAAGAACTTAATGTAAGGACCACTTTGGCCCCCACTCCATGGGAATGATTAGATTTTACCAAGGAGAAGAGGGGATTATGTAACACCTTTGCTAATTTCCATGAACTAATCCCCGCAAACGTCATCTCATCAAAAGAAACTGATGCTGACTTTCTATGAAAATTAGTTTTGGAACAAGACTTTTTACTTACATTTTGTAAAAAGGTAGAAAATAGGATGTTATTAGTTAATGATCTTAGCAAATGTCTTGGAATATTTGGAAATGTTTTACCCAAGGTTGTTGTTGTTAGGTGCTGTCGAGTCAGAATCATAGCGACCCTATGCACAACAGAATGAAACACTGCCTGGTCCTGTGCCATGCTTACAATCGTTGTTATGCTTGAGCTCATTGCTGCAGCCACTGTGTCAATCCACCTTGTTGAGGGTCTTCCTCTTTTCCACTGATCCTGTACTCTGCCAAGCATGATGTCCTTCTCCAGGGACTCATCCCTCCTGACAACATATCCAATGTAAGACGCAGCCTTGCCATCCTTGCCTCTAGGGAGCATTTTGGCTGCACTTCTTCCAAGACAGATGTGTTTGTTCTTCTGGCAGTCCGTGGTATATTCAATATTCTTCACCAACACTGCAATTCAAAGGCGACAACTCTTCTTCGGTCTTCCTTATTCATTGTCCAGCTTTCACATGCTGATGTGATTGAAAATACCGTGGTTTGGGTCAGGCGCGCCTTAGTCTTCAGGGTGACATCTTTGCTCTTCAACACTTTGAAGAGGTCCTTTGCAGCAGATTTGCCCAAGGCAACGCATCTTTTGATTTCTTGACTGCTGCTTCCATGGCTATTGATTGTGGATCCAAGTAAAATGAACTCCTTAACAACTACAATTTTTTCTCTGTTTCTCATGATGTTCCTCATTGGTCCAGTTGTGAGGATTTTTGTTTTCTTTATGTTGAGGTGTAATCCATACTGAAGGCTGTGGGCTCTGATATTCATTAGTAAGTGCTTCAAGTCCTCTTCACTTTCAGCAAGCAAGGTTGTGTCATCTGCATAACGCAGGTTTTTAATGAGTCTTCCTCCAATCCTGTTGCCCCGTTCTTCTTCATATAGTCCAGCTTCTTGGATTATTTGTTCAGCATACAGATTAAATAGATATGGTGAAAGAATACAATCTTGACGCACACCTTTCCTGACTTTAAACCAAACAGTATCCCCTTGTTCTATATGAACAACCACCTCTTGATCTATGTAAAGGTTCCTCATGAGCACAATTAAGTGTTCTGGAATTCCCATTATTCACAGTGTTATCCATAGTTTCTTATGATCCACACAGTCAAATGCCTTTGCAGAGTCAATAAAACACAGGTAAACATCCTTCTGGTATTCTCTGCTTTCAGCCAGGATCCATCTGACATCAGCAATGGGTGGAAAGGGTGGAAAGTGCCAATTCGGGAAAATCTGAGTGAAGTTTGGGTTATATCCCAACACATTTAGTCCTCTACTTATGAAATGAGGGTGGATGTTACCTTGGACCCTTAAGAAACATCTTCTAGTTTTGATTGGTCCCAGATATCCTTCATGCAGCCTGGGAAGCCAAGCTATAGATTCTGGAGAAGCAGCTCAGAGCCCCTCACTAGTGTCATCATCACCTTGTGTGCAGAGATCCTAGGGCCCAGTATCAGTCTGAGCAGGGTAAGAGATAGAGGGAGGCTCTGAGGAGCAGGAAGAACCGCCATGAACAAGGAGTTCCAGTTTCCAGAATGCCTCCTTTGTGCCTGAAAATAGCTGGGTGGGCACCCAGTAGGCCACCATCTCTTTGCCTGACTCCTCTGATATCTTGCCGTTTCTCTGGTTTGAGCCTTCCAGGGATAGGACAGGAGGTGAGGTCTGGCTCTGGAGTCAGATGGCAGAGACTTAGCAGGGAGAGTCCTTATGGGAAGGGGATCCACCTGAACCTGTGCTGGGGTGCATGGGGAACAGATAGATGAGGAAGGTAGAGTTGGGAGTAGTCTTTTGGGAACTGTAAGCTTCAGAGATCTCCAGAACCTCTACCATCATTGCAAAGTGAGAGAGAAGTTGTAGGCCGGTGGGAGGCTTTTCCTGTTGTGACCATTGAACACAATATCCTCCCCTGTTAGCTTCAGAAACAAGCAATGGTTGCACAGGAAAGGGTTCCCATGCTCTGGAAGAAAGGTGGTAGAGCTGTTCTCTTTGTTCCTCTGTGGTGGAACCCAGCCCAACCACACAGGCAGAGAAGACTGCAGGGCTTGCTGCCTCCTAGATACCTCCTGGTATCCCAGACTCCAGAATTCCCTCCCTAAATCAGCCGCCACCAGAATTTTCTCCCTGGTTTATCTTTCCAAGGGCTGATCATGCCAGCGCCACACAACACCAAGATCCCACAATTCAAAATTCCAACCTACCTAAAACATCCTTTATGAAGTTATACAATATTTGTCAAAGTGGAGTATAACAAATGATTTTTAAAATTTTGTTAGATCGGATTATATGTTTTAAAGACTTGGACATATGATGTGGGGGCCCCAATTTGCACTTATGCACTCTCCTCACCAATATACCTGGCTCCTGTAAAAACTCTCGCTGAAAGGTCGAGTCTAAATAATCAGGACGTAGGACCCTGTGGCTGTCAGTAAGTGAAGCCTTCCCTTGATAACCAGCTCTTGCCAGCCCAGTGCCTGTTCCCAGGCCAGCATTTTTAAAAATGGCTTTCGTCTCTTTTTAAGATTTAGTCTACAATTTCATTGCAACAAAACAGAAACAGTCGAAAAATGACAAAGAGAATATTTTTAAAATCAATAACTCACATCCCGACTCTGCTAAAATTTCATGTTTAAATCTAGATGCCTTTTCTTGTGATGTATGTCCATCTAAGCAATTCAGCTCTGAGGAAATGGAGATTTTATATGGAGTGGAACTTACTTGTCTTCTAAACCTTCCATGATATATGTACATATATTTCAAGTAAATGATGCTAGCAAGGCTTTACACTTGTGTTTTTAAAACGGATCTTAGATTCCAAAACACAACTAATTACTCTCTCATAGGGGGCCTGCAATTTTTAAGAACACCCAGAAGGATTTTTTTTTTTTAATTTCTTAATCCATTTTCCTAGTACCATCCTTTCTGCTCTGAAGTACAGAAATAGATATTTACTAATAACATACTGTATATCTTTCCAAAATATTTGTACAGATTCTTCAGGAATTATGGGATTGAAATGAGTTCATTTTATTCTTTTGCTTTTCTGTATTTTACAAACTGTTGGTGAGGAGCATGTCATACTCCAAAACCAGTTGCCATCGAGTCGGTTCTGACTCATAGCGACCCTATAGGACAGGGTAGAACTGCACCAGTGTTTCCAAGGAGCTCTTGGTGGATTTGAGCTGCTGACCTTTCGGTTAGCAGCCGTAGCTCTTAACCACTACACCAGGTTTCCATGTAATACTCATGTAAGCTAAAACTAAAATTTAAATGTGTTCCTGTGTACCATTTGTTTGGATAAATAAGGGAAGGTTGATCCTCATATAGTTCAAAGCCCTTTGGGCAAACTTCTAGAGCTATATAGACAAAAACCGTCACCTTTACTGAGAAAAATCCACAGAAGAACCTTGAAAGGTGGCTCTGGAGGAAAAAAATCAAGATGTGAGAAAGGTTCACTTTTGAATTTCACCTTCCTTTTAACATTTTGTGGCAAAATACTGCCACCAGGGAGCTGAAAATAAGGTGGGGAGCGGTGGTCAACATTTCTGTCAGACCATGATCTGGAATCATTTCCCCTAAATCTGGGAACTTGAGACCCTGAAGCCAAGCTCTGGTAAAAGTTCTGGGAAAACTAGGTGGCAGAACGTAGGAGTTGGGAAGGAAAGTTAAAAAAAAAAAAGAGTACAGCATCATAATAATGTGGTTTCTACATTTCAGTTTTTCCTCAACTCAAGGTTGTGCTTTTCTGCAAGAAACTCAGGGTCCTAATTTCTCAGCCACTCCTTCAGGAATACCTTCAGAACCAGTCACACAGGAGCTGGCTAAGCAGATGCCTCCCTCACCACCATGTGAGACAAGCAGAGAAAAAGGGGCTGTCTCTGCAGCCTCCATAAGGCTCCTTTCTGAGTTGTTTGGCCTATCTGAGAATGTCCTTTTTCACAGATTAATATTCCAGGAGACTTTGTCCAGTAGTTACACAAGATGATTTTAGGGTATATAAAGACCTTTAAATTTTTTTAAATACCTAATTGGAGCGTGAGATATGGAAGCACTAAACCTTCCATTTTCTCAAGTCCCCTGTGCTGGAGGAAGGAAGCGCTGGGAAGAGCAGCTCCCTATATCCTCCCTGGCACGCAAGCCCTCAGGAGGACTGGGAGGCACAGAGGCTTCCCCAGGAGAGCAAAGTAAGGGCAGCAACACAAGGGCAAACCTGGGAAAATAATTCTTAAATCAGAGGGCTAGGGGCTTCAATCCTGTCGAGCTGGGCTGGGCAACAAGAGTGTCCCTCTGTGGGTACAGCACAGCCACAGGGATTTCTGGGCAGGAACAAGAACTAGGATGACACAGGCAGCATGCAGACATTTCATGCAGGAGTTTTGAGACAGTGTTAGTGTGGCTAGGAGGGTAGCCGTGGATATGTGTTCCACCCAATGACTATACAACCATCCCCCACTTCCTGCTGGTGTGTAGGAAGTGGGAGAAAGGTATCAGGGCAAACTTCCCAGAGAGCAGACCCTGGACTCTAGGGCTCTGTGAAGTCAAGGACTGGTGCCCCCTAATGGCGAGGCTCTAGCTGGGGAGAGCAGGAAGACCTAGAGCATCCAGACCCCCCTATGGAGGGGCCTTGGTAAGTCCTCATACCTCCTGCCAACAGGACAAACCTCTGGGAAAGACTTCCACCTTTCTCCTTAAACCACAGGATTTTGCCTTATTCGCTCAATAATTTGTTCACATACACTTACATTTTTAAATAAATACATTTACTTTTAAAATAAAATTTTGTTTCACTACTATTTAGGTGTTAAAAACTTTTGAGGCTTGACCAGAGTAAAATGGTGAAACTAAAGACAGGCCTCAACTCCTGTCTGACAATTTAACCTTCAACATGGAATCCAGATTATAGGATCAGAAATGTTTTTGTTTGCAGTCCGGCTAGGGAGGGAAAGGAGATGTTCCTGTAAAGGTCCTGATGCCAGCTGGCTTAAGTACAGAACAAAGGATTTCCTGGGCGACAGTCAAACCCTTGGACAGACTTAAGTATGTAACAAAAGAAATGTTTTTAAGGTTCTTAAGGGATGATCTTGACACAAGATACTTATCTCAAGTCCCCTCAGCAGCCCTCAGGAAAGGTTTAAGATAATTACCTTGTAATAGCCTGTAGAACCCCTTTAGACACATAGTCAAATTGACCAATCCAAATATCCCACATTGGTGTTTCCAACCAATCTCAGTAAAGTCACTGCCTCCAGTTGTTCAGCCTTGCAACTTCCAACCAGAATGTTGTAACCTAACTCCTGGTTTCCGCCTTGTATCTGTCCCTGGGAAGCAGCTGCTCTTTGGATTCGTCGGTTTTCACTCTGTGTAGGCTACTATTAGGTCAAATAGCTTTATTCTATATACTGCAGTGTGTTCAAAAAGGCTCATTTTATCCTTGACTAAGTTTTAAAGCCTGTTGCCATGGAGTTGATTTCTAATCCTAGTGACCCTATAGGAGAGAGTAGAACTCCCCCTGCAGGATTTCCAATAAGCAGCTGGTGAATTCAAATAGCCAACCTTTTGGTTAGCAACTGAGTTCTTAACCACTGTACCACCTGACCAAGCAAACCCATTAACCAAACCCATTGCCCTCCAGCTGAAATTTGTTTAATGTCATAAAATGGAATTGATGCACTACTCCCACCTTGCGGAAATAACCTTATTACCGGCTGTTATAAAGACCAATGAGGTGTGAGCTGCTGGTGGTTTTGAACAGGGACCTTTTGGTTAGCAGTTCATCGTCTTAACCACTTGGCCACCAGGGCTTCTTGTTTAATCCTAGCAAGAGCTACTTTTGCTTTTAATGTTTCCTAAATATGATACAACTTCAAAGAGGCATTTTTCTTTTATTAAAAGATTATAGATACTTTTCTTAAGGTACTGCTTTGTGATAATATATTTTAACACAAGGTTTAATTTGATAAACGAATTTGTCTCAGATAACAAATCTGAGTAAAATTGGAATTACAACCAAGAAAGACTTTCTTTTTTTTTTCTGTAGAAACAAAGTTGATTTTAAAATACATATAAAAATTTAAATTGTTAAAATGTTCAAGTTATTCTTGAAGAACAAACTAGACCAATTGTACTCAAGATATCAACTTGTTTTAAGAATTTGAGCCCTCAGTGCAGTTTCTGTGTTTTCTAGACCAGTGCTTCTCCAATTTAAACTACATTCAGATCACCTGGGTATCTTGTTGTCATGGTCTGAATTGTATCCCTCCAAAATATGTGTCGACTTGGTTGGGCCACGATTCCCAGTATTGTGTGATTTTCCTCCATTTTGTGATCTGATGTAATTATCCTCCATTTTATGATGTGTTGTAAATCCTGATCTCTATGTGTTAATGGGAGTCCTGGTGGCACAGTGGTTAAGAGCTTCCCTGCTAAGCAAAACTTCAGCTGTTCAAATCCACCAGCTGCTCCTTGAAAACGCTTTGAAGCAGTTCTACTATGTCCTATAGGGTTGCCATGAGTCAGAATCAACTCAATGGCAATTGGGTTTGTTTTTTTTTTTTCGGTTTTATGTGTTAATGAGGCAGGATTAGGTTATGTTAATGAGGACTAGGTTGTTTGTTATGTTAATGAGGCAGGATTAGTATAGGATGCAACACTATTACTCAGATCATAGCCCTGATATAAGAGGAGTTTCCCTGAGTTGTGACCTGTATCACCTTTTCTCTGGTTGTTGATGTTGTCAGATGTCATGGAGTCAGGTCCAACTCATAGCAGCACTGTGCACAACAGAACAAAACACTGCCTGGTCCTCTGCCATCCTCACAATTGTTGCTATGCTGGAGCCATCTGTGGCAGCCGCTGTGTCAGTCCATCTCACTGAGGGCCTTTTTTTCACTAACCCTCTACTTTACCAAGCATGATGTCTTTCTCCAGGAACTAGTCCCTCCCGATAACATGTCTGAAGTATGTGAGATGAAGTCTCGCCGTTCTCCCTTCTAAGGAGCATTCTGGCTGTACTTGTGCCAAGACAAATTTGCTCATTCCTTTGGCAGTCCATAGCATATTCACTACTCTTCTCCAACATCATAATTCAAATACATCAATTCTTCTTCAGTTTTCCTTATTCATTTCCAGCTGACGCATACATCTGAGGTGATGGAAAATACCATGGCGTGGGTCAGGCTTACCTTAGCCCTCAAAGTGATATCTTTCCTTTTTAATACTTTAAAGAGGTCTTTTGCAGCAGATTTGCCCAATGCAATATGTTCTTTGATTTCTTGACTGATGCTTCCATGGGTGTTGATTACGGATTCAAGTAAAATGAAACCTCTGACAACTTCAATATTTTCTCCATTTATCATGTGGTTGCTTATTGGTCCAATTGTGAGGATTTTTGTTTTCTTTATGTTGAGGTGTGATCCATACTGAAGGCTGCAGTCTTTGAGCTTCATCAGTAAGTGCTTCAAGTCCTATTAAAGCAAGCAGAAAGAGAATGATCTCCTACCACCAAGAAAGAAGAGCCAGGAGTGGAACACATTCTTTGAATCAGGGGACCTCCTAGCACCAGGGGAAGATTGATGCCAAGACACGTGGAGATCTCCAAGTAATGTCAGACCCACAGATGCTGAAAAGAGACAAGAACCTTTCCCCTAAACTGTGATCCAACAGAGAGAGAAAGCCTTCCCCTGGAGCTGGCACCCTGAATTCACACTTGCAGCCTTCCAAACTGTGAGAGAATAAATTTCTGTTTGTTAAAGCTGTCCACTTGTGGTATAACTGTAATAGTAGCACTAGATAACTAAGACATTTATCAAAATACCACCTCTTTACTAGTAAGAGACTCCTCCCAGGTGATGCTGATGCTGCTTGTCTTAGGCCACATTATGGGTAACGAGGTTCTAGGCCAGTGGTTTGCAGTCCTAGCTATACATTCACCTGGGATGCTGTTCAAAATACCAGTAGCCAGGATCAGAGCAATGAAAGCTAAATCTCTGGAATTGGGTCTCAAGCGTTGGCATTTTTAAAGTTTACAGGTGATTCTAACATGGATCACTGTGTTCTAAACCTAAAAGCCAATTTGTAGGGGGCAGCGGACATCTGAAAGTTACGATCTACAAGAAAAACCTCATTAGTTCATTGGGAAATCTTGGATGGATGCAAAAGTGGGGACAGAGGTAGAAACCATACCAAAAGATGATGAAAATACGCTACACTAGAGAAGACTTGTAGACATTTGTACACAAACAGATCCATATATTTAGATCAGTTTTCTCAGGCAATTATTAAGAATAAAGTCACCCTTTTCAGGAAAGCATTTAGGTTTAACAGCCAGTCTGGGATGGGCCTGCAAACACCATGCACAGAGACACTCTGATTGATAAAGTGGCTCTTGTGCATATGGCAGAAAGGAATTTTTCTGGAAACCTTATACTGACTGGGAATCAAGGTCTCTGAGTAAAGAAGGGGGAAAAATCACTCTTTAGGAGAAAAAAATGTTTCCACATTTTTCTGCTTGGGTTCAGTGAACTCAAAGCTATAATCTAGCCTTTACAATATAACAACCAAAAAAACCTATTGCTGTCGAGTCAATTCTGACTCATAGTGACCCCATAGATCTGTCCCATAGGGCTTCCAAGGAGTGGCTCATGGATTTGAACCGCCAACATTTTGGTTAGCAGCTGACCTCTTAAACACTGTGCCACCAGGGTTCCACCTATAGTGGTGAGTCATAATCTTGCCAACATATAAAAATAAGAAGATGATGCTTTGTCTATGAAACAAGTAGAGAAACCCAGCTTTGTACATAAGCCTTGACTTCCAATTAACTCTTCAGAATGCTCACCCCAAAATCCATTCCTTTGAAAATGGTATGTATATACTAATTGACATATAGCTACTAATGCCCAAAGAGGAAGAAGAAGGATCTTGATTGAGTCCATTGTTCCCGGTTCCAGGGACTGGGCCTGAAGGTTAGGAAAGCAACTACCTCCTTTCCTTTTTGTTCTTGTTGGTTTGTTTTATACAGCTTTGTTTTGGTATAACTGACATAAAATATACTGCATATTTAAACTGTACAATTTGAGAAGTTCTGACATATGCACACACCTGTGAAAACCACCACCGCCAAAAGTTTCCTCCTGACCATCCCTGCTACCCTTCTCCAAGCAATTGCTGATCTGCTTTCTGTGCCAACAGATTAGTCTGCATTTTCCAGAACTTTATATAAATGGAACCCTTTTTTTAAGGGGGGCTGGCTTCTTTCATTCAGCATAATTATTTTGAGATTCAGCCAAGTTTTTATGCGCTTCAATAGTTCACTCCTTTCTATTGTAGAATAAAATTCCATTTTATGAATATATCACAGTTTGTTTCACCATTTGGGATATGTAAAACCGGACTGTTTCCAGTTTTTTACTTTAACAAATAAAACTGCTCTGAACACTTGTGTCCAAGTCTTTATATGAACATCTATTTCAATTTTTATTGGATAAATAACTAGGGATGAAATGTCTAGACCAAATGCTCCTACTTCGGAAAGCATCCAATCTAGAGCAAATCCCACTTCCTTAGGCCTTCTCTCAAATCACCCAGTCAAAGTTCAAATCATTCTAATACCTTATTACTGAAACACCCCGTAGTTCCCCACGATATGTGTTCTCCCTCACTGGAAAGAGTAATAAATCCAACTTGATTAAGTACAGCTGTATTCCTGCTGGTCTTTGGCTGATATTCCTTTCCAGGATTTTTTTCTATTTCATCTAAGTTGTCAAATTTATTAGCATAGAATTGTTCGTCACATTTTCTTACTATCCTTTTTATACCTGTAGAATCTGTACTGATGTCACCTGTCTCATTACCGATATCGGAAATTTGTGTCTTTTTTGCTGATTGGTCTGGCTAGAGGTTTATCAAGCTTATTGATTTTCTCAAAGAACCAGGTTTTGATTTTATTAATTTTCCATTTGTTTTGTTTGTTTTCTGCAACATTGATCTTCATTGGTTAACGTTTCTGTTCTGTTTATTTTGCGTTTATGTCATACTCTTTTTCTGGTATCTAGGGTAGAATCTGAAATCAGTGACTTGAGACTTTTCTTCTTTTCTAACATAGGCCTGTTGTTGTTATTAGGTGCTGTCGAGTCAGTTCCAACTCATAGCGACCCTATGCATAACAGAACTAAAAACTGACTGACCTGTGCTGTGCCATCCTCACAATTGTTGCCATGCTTGAGCCCACTGTTGCAGCCACTGTGTCAATCCATCTCGCTGAGGGTCTTCCTCTTTTTTGCTGACCCTCTACTTTACCAAGCATGACGTCCTCCTCCAGGGGTTGATCCCTCCTGATAACATGTCCAAAGTATGTGACATGTCCTGCAGTATGGACAGCTCATAGGCCTCCGCAGGGATGGCCTCATAATCTGCCTCCCCTGGCATTAAGCCTGGAGTTCAGTGCCTGCCCCTTCGCCTTTGGGGATGCATTCTTTCTGGATCATGGGGATAGCGATCCTGGAATCGACACCCTCATTGTCTCTGTGTTCCAGAGACTACTTGAATTCCTCAATGAGCTCCTTCACAGCCTAGTATATCAGCACCCTATCCACCAAGGCCTCAGCATCTCTGGATGTTCAGGGGCCTGGGTCAGTAGCTGCCTGCAGTATTCATTCCAGATCAAAGGGATGACAAACTCCTTGGGAGTTTCTGAGGGCTTCACACTCCGCAGCTCTCTCCCTTCCACAGTTTTTAAGAAATCCTTCTCCTTCAGGGCAGCCCTCGCACTGTCTCACAGGTCCACCACCTGCCTCTGGGTGGACATGCAACTGAAGGGGAAAAAAACTGGGGTGGTAGACACTGCTGCACGCCGGGAACATTTTCTTCAGTGTCAGCATCCGCCATCTTGTCCCTCTTTGCAGGCCTGTGCTGTGTTTGCCAAAAGTTCATACATATTTCTTGATGAGATGATGTTTGTGGAAGTTTGTTTACTTATGCAGGGTATTAAGGTGTTAAATCAATCATTTCTTTTGTTTTGAAGAAACCTAATCATTCTCCGTAACACCTATTAGAAGACCCATGAAATACAATCACTGGGAAGAGCTGGGCGTGGTCTTCTGGGCTCAATAAAAGGCACCCAAGAAACCATGCTCACTCTTCTCCAGAAGAGACAGAGTGCCTTTGGATCTCTCCTGCCTGCAGAGTCTTCTGAAAGCTCCTGTGACCACATCGAAAGAAGTTGAACCCAGAACTGACTTCCATAACACTACTTCTACAGCAAGCGTTGGTGAAATCCTTCACATATTCCTTAGGCGACTTAGGTGAGTGTACAATATACAGAAGTGGAGTTCCCGCTACTTTGCCAAACCAAAACAAACCCAAAATAATCTTAGTTTATCAATCAGGAAATTGAGGTGTTTTTCTATGAAATGATTTCATTTGTCTACTTTGCAAAAATTAGTCCTTTCCTTAACCTACATATGAATTAATCCATTTTGTTAATATTATTATATATTAGATTTAATAGGGTGATTGCATTTTGTCTTATTTTTATGTATGCCTTGAATGTTCATATGGCTTATAAGCACTAAGAAAGTAGTTGCCAGATATCTTGTAATTTTGTACTTTGTGTGGCTCCTGAAAAAGGAATAAAAAACCAAACCCACGGCCGATGAGTCAATTCTGATTCATAACAACCCTATAGGACAGAGTAGAACTGCCCAATAGGGTTTCCAAGGAGGGCCTGGTGGATTTGGACTGCTTACCTTTTGGTTAGCAGCCAAACTCTTAACCACTACACCACCAGGATTTCAGAAAAAGGAATAGAAGTACTTTATTCTATAAGAAGTTGATAAATGTAGTAGTCTAAAAGTAGTGCATAAGTCAATGCATAAGAAGACTATTCTACTATAAGTGTATAATGCAATGAATGGTTTGGACAAAAAAAAAAACTTTTTGATACTGGTGTCTCTTTAGAAAATTCTGTTTACTGATGTAAATTTTTAAGAAGCCAGGAAATGTTTGGGCATAAAATTGTTACTGGTTACCATGCAGGAATATCAGAAATGTGACTCCCATCTACATTCATTGAGTGTAAAGATGAGAACCCAATGTTTTAGCTAAATCAATTTTAAAAAGCACAGTTTGTTATTTTGTGCTGATTTTCACTATTGCGTGATACTTTCATCTTTTCACAGTGTGAAGGGGTGCTTGCTAATTGTTTGAAAGAGTGCGGAAGATATTGCTAGTCTCTTTAATTTTTGATTTCTTTAGATGCCTAGTGTAGATAAAAGGATGTTTTTAAAAGCTTGTTGTTAGGAGCTGATGAGTAGCTTCTCTCTTGTAGTAACTCCATGTGACTCAGTAGAACTGCCCCATAGGATTTTCCTGGCAGATTACTGGGTCTTTCTCCTAAGGAGCCACTGGATGCATTGGAACCACCAACATGGCTTAACCCTTTGCACCACCAGGGCTTCTTCATACATATTCATATATAAAGATTCTGACTGAAATCTGATCCAATTTTACGACCAAACAAAACAAAAAGCCTGTTGCCATTGAGTTGATTTTGACTCATAGCGAACCTACAGGACAGGGGAGAACTGCCCAACAGAGTTTCCAAGGAGTGTCTGGTGGACTTGAACTGGCGTCCTTTTGGTTAGCAGCCAAAGCTACTAACCACTATACCAGCAGAGTTTCCCATTTTTACAAAGCTTTGTTAAATTCTTATTAACACTTTTGTATTCCGAAATTGAATTTTTATTACATTCTGTTTGAATTAAGAGTTTCAAAGAAGAAATTTTGATTTTGTGACTATGTGTCTCATGTACATATTTCTAATGCATTTTTTACAGTGAGTTTCAAGAAAGACACTTTGTATATTATAGGTGAGGGGCAGGAGACAAATGTGAATTCTGCCCATTACTGTGTTTTATTATTTTCAACTTTTATTGTCTCTTTAAGGATTTTGTATTAGAATTATAACCCTACTTCATAGACAGTCTTGGCGAGGAAAAATACCAGGACTGTTCGCTTAAATTAAAATAGTTGATAAGAACCTGGCTGGTTGATTCTGTCTGTATGGTATCTTGGAGAGTAACGGTTAGCAGATTTTAATTTTAGTCAAAGGTATGAGTTTTGGCTCCAACATTAACTGTCGGTATGATTTTGGATTAGTCATCCTTATAGGATGGTTTTGTCAATTAAATGAAATAGTAAAGGTAAAAAGTTTAGTCGCATGAGCTTTGCTAAACCAATCAGTCACTAGGAACATTATGATTGGCTTTTCCACCAATCAGAATACTAGAGATTGAGTCAAACTATTGAAGCACAAGCCCAAGAAGGAAAGGACACAAACAGGTTCTTTTATGGAGGAGAAATGGAGTTGATGGTGTAGATCATGTTAATCAGGAAGCCAACCAAGTTTACAACAGAGCTCTAGAGCTGTCTTTGTGTCAGTTTCCATTTTTTGTCATTAGCAAAAGAAACTATATCAGGCCTAGACGTAAGTACATTATTGAATCACAATTGGAGTAAAAGTTTGCTTAGTCTTTTGTCTCTCTGGGGCAAATGACAAACTCTCCTGATTTTCTTCCCTCAGGAAAATGAACTCCAACATCTCCCAAGCCTTCCGAAAGGAACTCACCTGCTGCATCTGCTTGAACTACCTTACAGACCCTGTCACCATAGGCTGTGGACACAGCTTCTGTAGGCCCTGTCTATACATTTCCTGGGAAGAAGCCAAAACTACCCGTTGTCCTCTATGTGGGGAAACATCAAAGAAGACAGACATCAAATCCAATATTCTTGTGAAGAATCTGGTGTCCCTTGCTAGACAAGCCAGTCTCTGCCAGTTCCTGAGCTCTGAGGATCAGATGTGTGGGACACACAAGGAGACAAAGAAGATGTTCTGTGAAGAGAGCAAGAACCTACTCTGTTTGCTCTGTTCTTCCTCTCAGGAGCACGAGGCTCACAGACACTGTTCCATTGAATACGCTGTTGAGAAGTACCGGGTAAGTGATGCTTCTGAAAGCCTTTGAAAGCTGGAGAATAATAGAGCTAAGAGAGTATAAGGAAGATGAGTACCGTAATTATGATTAATTCACTCATCACTGGGAGTCTTATGTGTGCTAGCTGCTGTTCTAGGTGGGAAGGATAAAGCTGTGAATAAAATAGGTAAGGAAATCTGCTTTCGCAGAGGCTGTATTCGAGTGGCAGGGCAATTCGCTTAATGATTATTATTAATTTGATTATGCAAAGTGAAGCACAGGACACCATAACACTCACATTTTTAGAAATAGCTCCTGGCCACAAAAATTACATGTTTAACAAGTGCTTTTTTTTTTACTGGAAGCATACTTAGTAATACTGGACAAACATGTACGATAATAGTATAGAGAAATAGCAAGATATTTATAGGAAATTTAACTACATTACATAAAGCCTTTATTTGACAGTTTTCTCAGGAAAATTGTTTCATTACTTTATGTGGCTCTATAGCCTGAAACTCCCAGAAGTGATGACTATCGGGTAGCCAGGGAAACATGACCCTTCCACTTTCCCGAAAGTACGTTCATCTAACATCCCTGGTCTTAAGCCGTCAGTAAGGGTCTGAAATCTATAATATTTGTTCTGTTGGTGCTTAATTCAGTATTTTTGTTTTTACAGGAGAAGCTCTTAAAACAAATGAGGTCTTTATGGGAAAAGATCCAAGAAAATCAGAGAAATCTAAACGAGGAGTGCAGAATAATCAACCTGTGGATGGTAAGCCTGAGACCACGTTTTCCTCATAACCAGCTTGGTACAGACCTGCTGGGACCTTACCTACTAAGAACTTGAGCTTTAATCATCATTGCCAGGAGATTCTGTGAGTGAGCTCATCAGTAGGAAAAAGGATCTGCTGTTTTTATGTAGGAGACTATGACACTTAGGATATCTAGAATTCAGTATACCAGGGACTAGGGGGAAAAAGGCCATCAGAACAAAGTGCAAAAAGTGCTGAAATGGAGGCACATGCAGGGATTTGGAGAAGTTCAAAAACCGTTGGTCAGGCGTTGAGAAAAAGTTTTGGAGAGAGGTTCACAATCAATTTGAGTTTTAAAGGACAAGTGTAAAAAATCCATGGACATTTCAAGCAGAGATTTCTGACTGAGGTGAAGTCTAGAAATTAAACAGTACATAATGGGGAACTACAGGGATGTTCATACGGATTAGTAAAAAGACGGCCATGGGGAGAAAAAGGTTTAAATAGCAATTTAGGAAGTGTACCTGTGATAGTGGAAAGCAATAATGTAGTAGCTAGAGAATGATATAGGATCAACTGGGAGAAATTTCAACATGTTGAAAAACTGGGGGAAAAGAGAAAGAAAAGGACTTGGTGAGGAGAGAATGAATACACGGGTATTGGCAGGGGTCATGCAATGGGGTAAGGGTTAATGTTCCTATAATGTTAGGACAAAATGAGACCCTGAAGCCTTATGTGCTCATTACCAGGTAGGAATCCCATCCATGGCAACAAGGGATAGTGATGGGAGAAATCAGATTGAGGGTATGGGATTAGGAATTTTAGGGAGGTTTTGTCTGATGATTTCTAATCCTCAGACTAGTAGGCAACATTTCTGCTAAGAATGAATGATCAGGCTAGGATTGAGGAGATTTGAGATGAGAGGCTAAATTAGTAACAGATCAGAATATTAAATAATCAAGCATAAATTTATCTTTTTACATGTAATCTTTCATATTTTAGAGAACATAGATCGGTAAAGCAGAGGGTCAGGAAAAAGAAGAAGACCCTCAATGAGATGGACTTACACAGTGACTGCAACAATAAGTTTAAACATAAAAAAGATCATTAGGGTAGGATGGCTTGGGACCAGGCGGTTTTTCATTCTGTTGTACATAGTGTCCTTGTGAGTTGGAACTGACTCAGTAGCACCTAACAACAACAACGTGTTTTAAAAATTAACTCTGAAAAAAAATTCTACAGAATTTCAGGAACTTTAGAAGTGAATTATAGTGTTTTGAGGAAAGGACGGGTTTCTGTAGTTAACAAAGAATGAAAAATAAAGTAAGGGAAGAGGGATGAGCATGGTTTCTGGTGAGTGGAAAGACATGAATTTAACATGTATGTAGGTGATTGGTGGATTACATGATCATGAATCAAAGAAAAATGAGTGAGGTTTAAGTGGTGAAGGATAAAGGCAGCCTGGGTGTGTGATCTAGGAAATCCATGTCCCTGCAGGATTATATATGCCTACGGAGAGACATGATCAGAGATCACTATCGGAAGTTGCATCCAGTTCTCCACAGGGAAGAAAAACAACATTTAGAGGGACTGAAAAGTGAATGCAAAAAGATTTTACAGCAACTCAAGAAAAGTCAAACCACAATGGTTCAAAAACAAAACCACCTAAGAGAAATGTTTGAGGAGCTGCTGAATTTGTGCTATAAACCAGACGTGGAGCTGCTCCAGGTAAGAAATGAGGATATTAGTTCAAGTTCACATCTTTGACTTCCATTACATATTTCAAACCAAAATCCTATTTCTGCATCTTCTGCTCCTGTCCAGACTACTATTGTTCAAGTGAATATGATATAAACTTCAACTCTTATCCTAACCAGGAACAACAAAACTTTGGGGAATTGTGAGAGTAGTTTCCCTTCTCAATTCTCTTGATTTAATTCACTTTTCTATCCAACAGAAAGGAACAACTTCTTTGTAGACCTTTTTGTCTCCAGGTGGGCAATATGAGGAAGAGGAAAAGCTAACATTCATGTCCTCCTTCTGTTTGGAAGTCCTAGGCTTGAGTTGTGCTTGTCTTGAGGCACATTACCCTTCAGAAACAAGCCCTGAGAAAAGACCACCTTGTAGACAGCTGATGGTTGTAGCAATGCGGTCCCTACTCATGTCCTGCTCTGTCTTTGTTTACCCTCAGAGCCCTTAGCCATCATGAATTTATTTTCTGTCAATGTGTGGTACTGTGATTTTCCTTTAAAGAGGAAAAGTAAAAGAAATTTGTAAAATCCTGTGGGGGGGGAGGAAAGGAGGGTTTGATATATTTTTGAAATTTCCCAAATCCAAAGACTGATTAGACATAAAAAAAAAAGAATTTATGAAGAATTCTGAGTTTTTCTTTTTTTTTTTTTTTCTCTCTTTACAGAATTTGGAAGACACATTGACAAGGTAAGTTTGGCCTTCAATGCAAACTAGAGCACCATGAGAGCTAGTAAAGAGATCAAAGTGTTTCTACCAAAATGGAGTTATTGAGGTAGTAAATCTTCGTGTGCATGTGTGTTTATGTGAGCGCATGTATTTGTGTGTGTTTTACTGAATATAATTTTCTATCCCACTCTATCAGAAGTTAGTTTTGTTTTGTCTTTCTGTGCTCATGGAGGTATACATTGTAGGGTTCAACACAGAAGTCACTAGAAAACAGCTATGCATAATTTTAGTTTTCAAAATCATAAACATATTAAAGTGCATGGACTAGCTTTTCCAGGCGTTAGAGGAGAGGCAGGCATCTATGATAAGAAGGGGGTGGAGGCAGGGACAGAAGAAAAGAAAGAATCCCTAAGAATTGCACAGTCTTATCCCAGGATCATGGCAGTACACTACAATATCAGAAAGGAGTTCTAATGAAACATATTATTCTGTTGAACGCTGACATCTTTTGTACTTACTGTGATGACCCCTTTGGCACCTGAAAGATTACCTGAATCTTTCCCCGTGTAGGAGTGAGTCCGTGCAACTGCACATGCCCCAGCCTGTGAACCCAGCGCTCAGTGCCAGGCCCATCACTGGACTGAAAGACAGGTTCAACCAATTCCAAGGTGAGTGGTAGCCCAATGATGGGACCCCATACATTGTCCTTCAATAATGGTTTTCTTTGGATAATATGGATCCCTGGTGCCAGAGCAATTAAGAGCTTGGCTGCTAACAAAAAGGTCTGCAGTTGGAATCCACCAGCTGCTCCTTGGAAACCCTATGGGACATTCTATTCTGTCCTGTAGGGTCACTATGAGTTGGAATCCCCTTGACAGTAGTGGGTTTGGTTTTTTATGCCCAATGTTTCCCCTTTTTATTAACCCTTGATTTAGGAGAGAACAGCCTCCTAAGAGACATTTATAGTCATAGTTGCCCTGTGTTAACATGAAAAAATCTCAATGAAAGCTGGTGAAAGGATAAATGTGATTCATGCCTGTAATAAATTAGACAATGAGAGACAGGAAACAATCAAAAAGGGCTCCTAGTGCTGTGGGGACCATGATTTCAGGAAAAAATCTAGCTCAACTGGCATAACACAGTTCGTAGAGAATATGCTCTGCTTTCTACTTTAATGAGTAGCACCTGGGGTCTTAACAGCCTGTGAGTGGCCATCTAAGATACTCCACTGGTCCCTCCCCTTCAGGAGCAAGGCAGAATGAAGAAAACTAAAGACACAAGGGAAAGATTAGTCCAAAAGCCTAATGGACCACAACTAACATGGCCTCCACCAGACTGAGTCCAGTACAACTGGATGGTACTGACGACCACCACTGACTGCTCTGACAGGGATCACAATAGAGAGTCTTGGACAGAGCTGGAGAAAAATGTAGAACAAAGTTCTAACTCACAATAAAAGACCAAAGTTACTGGTCTGAGAGAGACTGGAGAAAAACCCTGAGAGTATGGCCCCTGCATACACGTTCAGCTCTGTAATGAAGTCATTCCTGAAGTTTCACCTTTCATCCAAAGGTTAGACAGGCTCATAAAATAAAATGACACTAAAGGGGCATAGCAGCCCAGGGGCAAGGACTAGAAGGCAGGAGGGGACAGGAAGGCTGGTAATGGGGAACCCAAGGTCGAGAAGGGAGAATGTTAACATGTCGTGAGCTTGTTAACCAATTTCATAGAACAATATGTGTACTAACTGTGTAATGAGAAGCTAGCTTGTTCTGTAAACCTTCAGGCAAAGTACAATAAAAAAAATGTTCAGTAGAAAAAAAATTAAATATATATTTAAACTCTGAAAAAAAAAGCGGGGGCTCCTAGAACCTTTCTGAGATAAAATACCAGTTATTCATTCATTTAGTGGTATAGAACTCCATATTTTGTTAGGGCATTCAAGTTTTAACTAAAGTACAGTTAGTTATGGTGATAGGATTGATGTTTTAGTTACCTAGTGCTGCTATGACAGAAATACCACAGATGAGTGGCTTCAACAAATACAAATTTATTTCGTCACAGTTTAGGAGGCTAGAAGTTGGAATTCAGGGTGCTGGATCTAAGGGCAGGCTTACCCTCTGTTTGCTCTGGGGAAGTTCTTATTCCTTTGCTCCTTGGTGATCTTCATTTGGCATGGTGTCTTTCCTCTCCCACCTCTGCTTGCTGGCTTGCTTTTTAATCTCTTTTAATATCTCAAAAAAGATTGACTCAAGGCATCCTACAGTAATTCTGCCTCATTAGCACAACAAAGATAATCCGTTCCCAAGTGGGATTATAAACATGGACATAGAAGTTAGGATTTGCGACACATAATTTAGTGAGGCACAATTCAACCCATAACAGTTGGCAAATTG
Organism: Loxodonta africana; assembly: GCF_030014295.1. Taxonomy (NCBI): domain Eukaryota; kingdom Metazoa; phylum Chordata; class Mammalia; order Proboscidea; family Elephantidae; genus Loxodonta; species Loxodonta africana. The sequence goes on from NC_087348.1 coordinate 108,211,322, forward strand.
CAATTTTTTAAATATTTTTCCTGTAAAGCTTCTTAGTAATTGAATTTGTAATAATGCACATTGTAGTTGATATAGCCAGAAAATTTTGTCCATAAACATAAAATAATGAAAGGCATAAAATAAGAATTTGTGAAGAACAACAGTAAAACAAGTTGGTGGTTGATGAGACAGTATACAGAATTCCATAGTAGACCTAAACCAGGGAGGTTAGACTGGCATGCAGATGAAGACCAAGCCTGAGGTGAAACCAGGAGTAAAATCCAGAAAATTCTTAGTAGAAAACTTCTTCTAAGAAGATGTATTTAGATCTTTTTATTCTTAATTGGAATTTGTTTCCTTAACTGGAGTATCATAGTATGCCTGGCAAAGTGATCACCAATTATTTATTTCTAAGGATCTTTCCCCTGAAGAGGGGCACTGAAGTTAATTTCATAGCAATGACTAGGCCTTATGGGAAGGTCTTCTGTTTCTAATGGGAAGTGAAATGTAAAAAATCTTTGTGATTTTTTTCCGTTAAGATTAGGTATTTGTTAATTCTGCAGATATACTGCTAGCCCCTGAATCTAACGACACTTTCCAACCAAGCTGCCCTTAAAGTCTTGGTTGGTTTTCCAATGACACTCTAGATCTCGTAAGACTTTAAAAATGGATTTTGACTGGAATATTCTCTTCTTTCCGCAGTGAACATTTCCTTGAATTATGAAACAAGCAGTCACGATATCATGCTGTCTGATGACGTGAGAAGTTTGATATTTAGACATGACCTTCGAGAGGTGCCTTTTCCATCTGGAAGATCCAACTACTTTGCTACATGGGGAGCCCAGGCCTTCACCTCTGGAAAACACTACTGGGAGATGCATGTGGACAGCTCTTGGGACTGGGCTATAGGGGTCTGTAAGGATACTTGGCTAAGGAAGAACTGCTCAGTGATTGAATCTGGGGACACATTTCTTCTTTTATGTGTGAAGGGGGATAATGGTTACCATCTTTTCACCACCTCCCCAGTGCTTTCTCAGTACATAGAGAAACCTCTGGGGAAGGTTGGTGTGTTTGTTGATTTTAACAGTGGAAGTGTGAGTTTTGTTAATGTTGCCAAAAATTCCCTCATATGGGAATATCCTGCTTACTCCTTCAATTACTCGCTCCGGCCTTTTTTTTGCACTGGCCACACATGATCGTGGAGAAGTGAGGAACTTGGGAACTCCATATCTGAAGGAGCCCGTCTCAGTTGAAGCTGATCAATCATACTTTACTCTCCCTTAGGTTGTTCCATTTTAATGTAACTTTGTTTAATCATTGGTAAATATAAAGCTGGTGTGGCAATGCAAAATTTGTTGGCTTAATTTTCTTTCAATTAAAATCAAGTCCCGTGGTCCTTTTCCTGAAACACATACTGTTTTTATTCACCTACTTTGTGAGTTGGCTAGAGTTACAAGAGTATATGACTGGGATTCTATCTTAACAGTTTAATGCAGGATCACAGAGTGTTTGCATCATAAGGAAACTTGGTTATCTACAGTGCAAATGTCAGTCTGAAATATTCTACTCCCTCATCATGATCTAGTAAAATCACACTCAACGATTCACCCTTGTTGGTGTTAGGTGCCAGGAAGTCGACTCTGACTCATAGCAACCCTGTGTACAACAGAAGGAAGCACTGCCCAGTCATGTGCCACCTCACAGTCTTTGCTGTGCTTGAGCCCATTGTTGCAGCCACAGTGTCAGTCCATCTCCTTGAGGGTCATACTTTTTTTCATTGACCTTTCACTTTACCAAGCACGATGTCCCTCTCTAGAGGCTGATCCCTCCTGATAACTTCTCCAAACTGCTTGAGACAAAGCCTCACCATCCTTGCTTCTAGGGAGCATTCTTGTACTTCTTTCAAGACAGATTTGTTCTTTCTTCTGGCGGTCAATGATATGTTCAATATTTTTCTCCAACGACATAATTCAAAGTCACCAATTCTTATTTGGTATTCCTTACTCATTGTCCAGGTTTCACATGCATATGAGGCAACTGAGAACACTGTGGCTTGTGTCAGGAGCACCTTAATCCTCAAGGTGACATCCTAGTTTTTCATCACTTTCAAGAGGCCTTTTGCCACAGATTTGCCCAGCGCAATATGTCATCTGATTTCTTGACTGCTGATTTCTTGGGTATTGATTGTGAATCCAAGTAAACTGAAATCCTTGACAACTTCAATCCTTTCTCCATTTATCTATCATGTTCTTGCTTAATGGTTCAGTTGTGAGGAATTTTGTTTTCTTAATCTGAGATGCAGTCCATACAGAAGGCTATAGTATTTGATCAGTAAGTGCTTCAAGCAGTCTGCACTTTCAGCAGTCAAGGTTGTGTCATCTACACATGGCAGGTTGTTAATGAGCCTTCCTCCAATCCTGATGCCAGGTTCTGGGATTATTTGCTCAGCACACAAATTGAATAAATATGCTGCACGAATACGACCCTGACCCACACCTTTCCTGACTCTAAACCACACAGGAATCCCTTGTTCTGTTCTGTCCAAACAAATGTCTGTTGGTTTACGTACAGATTCCTCATAAGCATGGTTAAGTGTTCTGGAATTCCACTTCTTCACAGTGTTATCCATAATTTGTTATGATCCACACAGTCAAATGCCTTTGCATAGTCAATAAAACAAAAGTAAACATCTTTCTTGTGTTTTCTGCTTTCAGCCAAGGCTCATATGACATCAGCAATGATACCCCTCTTTCCATATTCTTTTCTGAATCCAGCTTGAATTTCTGGCAGTTCCCGGTGGATGTATTGCTGGAACTGCTTTTGAAGGATCTTCAGCAAAATTTTACTTGTGTGTTGGATCACCTTTCTTTGGAATTGGCACAAATATGGATCTCTTTCATTTGGTTGGCCAGGAAACTATTCCAAATTTCACAACATAGACGAGTGAACACTTCCAGCACTGCATCCGTTTGTTGAAACATCTCAGTTGGTATTTTGTCAGTTCCTAGAGCCTTGTTTTTGCCATTCCCTTCAGTGCGGCTTGGACTTCTTCCTTCGGTACTATTGTCTCTTGAACATAGGCTACCTCGTGAAATAGTCGACTGTAGACCAATTCTTTCAGGTACAGTGACTCTGTGTATTCCTCCCATTTTCTTGTAATGCTACCTGAGTGGTTCAGTATTTCTCCCATAGAAGCCTTCAGTATCACACCTAGAGATTTGAATTCAATATTCAGTTCTTTCAGCTTGAGAAATGCTGAGCATGTTCTTCCTTTTTGGTTTTCTAACTCCTGGTCTTTGCATATTTCATTATAATTCTTTACTTTGTCTTCTCAAGACATCCTTTGAAATCTTCTTTTCGTATTTTATTTCTGTCTCTCTTTTCAATGCCCTTTTGCTTTTGTCATGTATAATGTACTTGATGTCATCCCATAACTTCTCTGGTTTTAGTCATTAGTGTTCAAAGCACCAAATGTATTCTTGAGATGGTCTCTAAATTCAGGTGGGATTCTGACCATCTTACTTTGCCTCTCATGGACTTGTTTAATTTCCTTCAGCTTCACCTTGAGCTTGCACATGTACAATTCATGGTCTGTTCAGTGGTCTGCCACTGGCCTTGTTCTAAGTGATGATATTGAGCTTCTCCATAGTCTCTCCACAAATGTAGTAGATTTAATTCCTATGTATTTCATCCAGCAAGGCCCATGCATATAGTGATGGTTTATGTTGTAAAAAGTTATTTGTAATAAAAAAGCCGTTGGTCTTCCACAGAGTGACGGATGGATAAAAAAAAAAAAAAAAGATCCATTAGTATGCTATCCACAAGAGACACACCTTAGAAACAAAGATGTAAATTTATTAAAAATCAAAGGATAGAAAAAAATATATCAAGCAAATAACTACCAAAAAAAGAGCAGGAGTGGCAATACTAATTTCAGATAAGATAAACTTGAAAACAAAATCCACCATAAAAGACAAAGAATATAATTATTAAAGGGTTGATCCACCATGAAGACTTAACCATAATAAACATCTACAGAACCAATGATAGGGGTCCAAAATACATAAAACAAACTCTAACAGCACTAAAAACAGAAATTGTCAGTGCCACAATAATAGTAGGAGACTTCAACACACCACTGTCAGTAAAGGACAGAACATCTAGTAAGAAAATCAATAAAAATTCAGAAGAGCTGAAGAGCACAATCAGCCAACTTGATCTCAGAGACATATATAGAACACTCCACCCAACAGCTGCAAAGTACACATTCTTTTCCAACACACATGGATCATTCTCCAGAACAGGCCACATCTTAGGCCACAGAGCAACCCTCGACAAAATCCAAAACATTGAGATAATACAAAGTATCTTCTCTGACCACAATGCCATCAAAATATAAATTAACAACAGGAGAAGTAAGGGGAAAAAATCAATTATATGTAAACTGGATAACACCCTGCTTAAAAACCAATGGGTAGTAGAAGAAATCAAAGATGGAGTCACGAAGTTCTTGGAATCAAATGAGAATGAAAACATATCATACCAAAACATTTGGGACACAGTAAAGGCAGTCCTTAGGTGTCAATTTATAGCACTAGATGCACACAGCAAAAAGAAGAAAAGGACAAAATCAAAACATTAGTTACACAACTTGAACAAACAGAAAAAGAACAGCAAAAGCAAAGCACAGCCACCAGAAAAAGGAAATAATAAAGATCAGAGCAGAAATAAATGAAACAGAGAATAGAAAAACAATAGAATCAACAAAAGTTGGTTCCTTGGAAGGATCAACAAAATCGGCAGACAACTGGCCAAACTGAAAAAAAAAAACAAAAAACAGGAGAGAATGCAAATAACCCAAATAAGAAAGGAAATGGGGGCATTACAACAGGCACAACTGAAATAAAATGGATCACAACAGAGTATTATGAAAAACTATACTCCGACAAATTTGAAAACCTAGAGGAAATGGACAAATTTCTAGAGACATACTACCTACCCAAACTAAAACAAAATGTTGAAAATCTGAACATACGCATAACTAGAAAAGAGATTGGAAAAGTAATTTAAAAAAACTCCTAACCAAAAAAAAGTCCTGGCCCAGATGGCTTCACTGGAGAATTCTACCAAACATTCAGAGAAGAGCTTACACCAGTTTAATTCAAACTATTACAGATCATAGAGAAGGAAGCGATATTTCCAAATTCATTCTATGAAGCCAGCATAACTCTGATACCAAAACCAAGGAAAGACAACACAAAAAAAGAAAATTATACACCAATATTTCTCATGAATATAGATGCAAAAAATTCCCCGCAAAATTCTAGCCAATAGAATTCAGCATCATATCAAAAGAAAAAAAAAATGACTAAATAGGATTCATACCAGTTATGCAAGAATGGTCCAACATTAGAAAGTCAATCAATGTAATCCACTGCATAAATAAAAGGAAAGAAAAGGATCACATGATCAGCTCAATCGACGCACAAAAGGCATTTGACAGTCCAACACCCATTCCTGATAAAAAAACTCTCAATAAAATAGGCATAGAAGGGAAGTTTCTCAACATAATAAAGGGCATCTATGCAAAACCAACAGCCAACATCATTCTCAATGGACAGAGGTTGAAAACATTCTCTCTCAGAACGGGAACAAGAAAAGGATGCCCTTTATCACCACTCCTATTTAACATTGTGTTGGAAGTTCTAACGAGAGCAATAAGGCAAGAAACAGAAATAAAGGGCATCCAAATTGGTAATGAGGAAGTTAAACTGTCCCTATTCGCAGATGATACGACACTATACTTAGGAAATCCAAAAGACTCCATGAGAAAACCACTGGAACTGACAGAAAGATTCAGCAGAGTAGCAGGATAGAAGATCAACACACAAAAGTCAGTTGGATTCCTATATAGCAATAAAGAGAATGATGAAAAGGAAATCAGGAAAGCAATAGCAATTATCATAGCCCCTAAAAAATAAAATACTTGGGAATAAATCTAACCAGGGACGTAAGAGACCTATACAAAGAAAACTACAAAACACTACCACAAGAAACCAAAAGAGATCTACACAAATGGAAAAACATGCTCAGGGGTAGGTAGACTCAGCACTGTGAAACTGACAATTCTACCCAAAGTGGTTTTCAAATACAATGCAATATTGACCCAAATACCAATAACATTCTTTAAAGAGATGGAAACATTTATCATTAACTTTATGTGGAAAGGGAAGAGGCCGCAAAGAAGTAAAGCACTATTGAAGAAGAAGAATAAAGTAGGAGGGCTCACACTACCAGACCTCAGAACCTGCTCAAAACAGCCTGGTACTGGTACAATGACATACATTGACCAATGGAACAAAATTGAGAACCCGGATGTAATTCCATCCACATATGGTCACCTGATCTCTGACAAGGGCCCAAAGTCCACCAAATAGGGAAAAGACAAATGGTGCTGGCAAAACTGGATGTCCCGTCTGAAAAAAAGTGATACAGGACTCATACCCCACAACAGATACAAAAATTATCTCAAGATGGATCAAAGACCTAAATATAAAGCCAAAAACTGTGAAGTTCATAGAAGAAAAAACAGGATCAAGACTAGAGGCCCTAATACATGGCATTAAAAAAAAAAAAAAAAAATACATGGCATTACCAGGATACAAATCACAACCAACAACACACAAGCTACAGAGGATAACTCAATAACTGGGATCTTCTAAAAATTAAACAGTCATGCTCATCAAAAGACTTCACCAAAGGAGTAAAAAGAGAACCTACAGACTGGGAAAAAAAAAATTGGCTATTACAAACCAGACAAAGATCTAGTCTCTAAGATCCACAAGAAAATCCAATGCCTCTACAACAAAAAGACAAAAAACCCAACCAAAAAATGGGCAAAGGAAATGAACAGACATTTCAGCGAAGACATTTAAGCTGTCAACAGACACATGAGGAAATGCTCAAGATCTCTAGCCATCAGAGAAATGCAAATCAAAACCACAATGAGATACCATCTCACCCCAGCATTACTGGCACAAATGAATAAGACAGAAAATAACAAATGTTGGAGAGGCTGCGGGGATATTGGAACTCTCATGCACTGCTGGTGGGAATGCAAAATGATACAACCATTTCGGAAAATGATATGGCACTTCCTTAGAAAGCTAGAAATAAAAATACTATATGATCCAGCAATCCCACTCCTAGGAATACATCCTAGAGAAATTAAGATTTGTCACACGAATAGACATATGCACACCCATGTTCATTGCAGCATTGTTCACAATAGCAAAATGATGGAAAGAACCTGGATGCTCATTGACAGATGAATGGATAAACAAACTGAGGTACATACACACGGTGGAGTATTATGCAACACTAAAGAACAACGATGAATCCGTGAAGCATCTCATAACATGGATGCGCCTAGAGGACATTATGCTGAGTGAAATAAATCAATCACAAAAGGACAAATATTGTATGAGACCACTACTGTAAAAACTCATGAAAAGGTTTATACATAAAAACAATAACTTTTGATGGATACAAGGGAGGGGAGGGGTGGGGAGGGAAAAATGCTTAATAGACGATAGACAAGCAGCAACTTTTGTGAACTTGTGAACAAGACAGTACACAATACTGGGGAAGCCAGCACAACCTGTACAAGGCAAGCCCATTGTAGCTCCATAAACACATCCAAACTCCCTGAGTGACCGAATTGCTGTGCTGGGGGCTGTGGGGACCATAGTCTCAGGGAACATCTAGCTCAATTAGCATAACGGAGTTTATGAAGAAAATGTTCTACATTCTACTTTGGTGAGTAGCATCTGCGGTCTTAATAGCCTGTGAGTGGCCATCTAGGATACTCCACTGGTCTCACCCCTTCGGGAGCAAGGAAGAATGAAGAAAACTAAAGATACAAGGGAAAAATTACTTTAAAGGACTAATGGACCACATCTACCACGGCATCCACCGGACTGAGTCTAGTACAACTAGATGGTGCCTACTGGCTGCTCTGATAGGGATCACTATAGAGGGTCCCGGACAGAGCTGGAGAAAAATGTAGAACAAAATTCCAAGTGAAAAAGAAAGACCAGACTTGCTTGCCTGACAGAGACTGGAGAAACCCTGAGAGTACAGCCCCCAGACACCCCTTCAGCTCAGTATTGAGGCCACTCCTGAGGTTCACCCTTTAGCCAAAGATTGAACAGGTCCATGGAACAAAACAAGGCTAGAGGGGTGCGCCAACTCTGAGGCAGGAACTGGGAGGTAGGAGGACAGGAAAGGTAGTAATAGGGAACCTAGGGTTGAGAAGGGAGAGTGTTGACATGTCATGGGGTTGTTAACCAATGTCATACAACAATGTGTGTACTGTTTGATGAGAAATTAGTTTGTTCTGTAAACCTTCATCTAAAATTCGATTAAAAAAAAAAAGAATAACAACAATAAAAAAAGCCAGTGGTCTTTCAAAATTCTATCATGTCATCTCTGGCCTCATTTCTATTACCAAGGCCGTATTTTCCAGCTACTGATCCTTCTGCTTTGCTTCCAACTTTCCATTTTCAATCAGCAGTAATTATCAATGCATCTTGATAATTTTGATCAATTTCAGACCACAGAAGTTGGTAAAAATATTCAATTTCCTCATCTTTGCCATTAGTGGTTAGTGCATTTCGGGAGAGCTTTTAAACTGAGACAGACTAGGAAGAACCTGGGGGTCCACCTCTGAAAAAACTGGCCAGTGAAAACCTTATGAAGAACAGGAGAACACTGTCTGATATAGTCCCGGAAAATGAGCACCACAGTTTGGAACGCACTCAAAATACGACTGGGGAAGAACTGTGTCCTCAAAGTAGAGTCTGCCTTAATGACACGGATGAAGTCAAGCTTCAGCGCCTTTATTTACTGATGTGGCAGGACTCAAAATGGGAAGAAACAACTGCAAACATCCAATAATAATCAGAACATGGAATGTGCAAAATATGAATCTAGGAAAATTGGAAATCATCAAAACTAAAATGGCACTCATAAAGCTGGATATCCTCGGCATTAGTGAGCTGAAATGGACTGGTATTGGACATTTTGAATCAGGCAATCATATGGTCTACTATGCCAGAAATGACAAACTGAAGAGGAATGGCGTCACATATGTTGTCAAAAAGAACTTTTCAAGATCTATCCTGAAGTACAACTCTGTCAGTGATAATATCCATAAGCATACAAGGAAGTCTAGTTAATAGGACTATTTACACACCAACCACTAAGGCCAAAGATAAATTGAATTTTTTTTACCAACTTCTGCAGTCTGAAATTGATTAAACATGCAATCAAGATGCATTGATAATTACTGGTGATTGAAATGCAAAAGTTGGAAGCAAAGAAGGATTGGTAGTTGGAAAATATGGCCTTGGTGATAGCAATGATGCTGGAGATTACATGATCAAATTTTGGTAGCCCAATGACTTCTTTGTTGTAAATACCTTTTTCAACAACAGAAATGGTGAGTAAACATGTGGACCTCACAGGAATCAAATCAACTACATTTGTGGAAAGAGACAATGGAAAAGTTCAATATTATCAGTCCAAACAAGACAGAGGTCCACTGAGGAATGGAACATCAATTGCTCAAATTCAAGTTCAAGCTGGGTAACAGTGCCAAGAATGGGAATTCCTGAAGACTTAATTATGCCCTTGGGGAACCTGTACTTACACCAAGAAGAAGGTGTTCCAACAGAACAAGGGGATACTGCACGGTTTAGAATTAGTGAAGGTGTGCATCAGGGCTGTATCCTTTGACTGTACTTATTCAATGTGTATGCTGAGCAATTAATCTGAAAAACTGGATTATGAAGAACAGGGCATCAGGATTGGTGGAAGCCTCATTAACAACCTGACATATGTAGATGACACAACCTTGCTTGTTGAAAATGAAGAGGATTTGAAGCACTTATTGAAGAAGATAAAAGACCACACCCTTCAGTATGGATTACGCCTCAACATAAAGCAAAAATCCTCACAACTGGATCAATAAGCAACATCAAGATAAATGGAGAAAAGATTGAACTTCTCAAGCATTTATTTGGCTTGGATCTATAATCCACAGCCACAAAAGCAGCAGTCAAGAAATCAGATGACGCATTGCATTGGACAAATCTGCTGTAGGAGATCTCTTTAAAGTTTTAAAAAGCAAAGATTTCACTTTAAGGAATAAGTGAGCCTGACCCAAGCCGTGGTGTTTTCAGTTGCCTCATATGCATGTGAAAGCTGGACAGTGAATAAAGAGGACCAAAGAAGAATAGATGCTTTTGAATTATGGTGTTCAGGAAGAATATCCGATATACCATAGACTGCCAGAAGAACGAACAAATCTGTCTTGGAAGAAGTAGAGCCAGAATGCTCATCAGAAGCAAAGATGACTAGACTTCCTGTCACATAGTTAGGACATGTTATCAGGAAGGACCAGTCCTAGGAGAAGGACATCATGCTTGGTAAAGTGGAAGGTCAGCAAAAAAGAGGAAGAGCCTCCTTGAAAGGGATTAATACAGTGGCTACAACAATGGGCTCAAACATCGCAATGATTGTGAGTATGGCTCAGGAACTGGGAGTGTTTCCTTCTGTTGTATATAGGGTCGCTATGAGTCAGAATAGACTAAATGGCACCACCACCAACAACAAAGATAGGAGCAATGTAAATACACAAAACCCAATTATTTTTCCATAAAAAGGATATCACTACTTATGTATTACTAATATTCATAAGAATAAAAAATAGGCAGACAGGAAGTTTCCAAAATTAAAAAAAAAAAAAAATAATGAGAGGGCACTAGATTTGGACAGATTTTCAAACATACCAGTAAACAAAAATAATTAGAGCAGTATGGTACTGGTACATGAATTCACAAACACACAAACAGATTCAGATATACCCATCCATTGCCATCAAGCCGATTCTGACTCATAATGACCCTGTAGATATAGATATATACAAATTTACTGTATTCTAAGATGAGATCCACTTGCACCTGGAGCAGTAGGAAAGAGCTGAGACTTGTGCCCAGAATAAGTGAAGACATTGCTTAGAAAGCCAGTGTCTAAAGTCAGCGGAGACTGACTGTAAGGAACAGTTCATTCAAATAATACATGTGAATTAAAAAAAAATAATTAATTTCTAGGTTTTAGACTCAGTAAGAAAAATATCACTGGCAGCTCAAAGTTAAATATAGAAATGGAAACACAGGTGAAGCATGAATCTGCCAAATTTCAGGTTTGGGAATGGCCAACTCCTTCCTTCAGGGAGTAGAAAAGAGTCATCAGAAGTGTAGCTCCCCACCCCCCGCCCCCAAGGTGCCTACCTTCCCTCCCACCCCAGTTCAGCACAGGGGTAGAGAGGACAGTTCCCTCTAGAAGGAAGGGGCCATAGTTTCACACATGTCTTCCTGCCAACTCTGGCAGGAAGATGGAACAAAACTGCTCACATCAGAAATATTCAGTCGAAAGTGGTGTATACCCCCTTGCTCAATCATCTCATTCTTATTCCAAGAGCCTTACTTGCACGGAGTTCCTCAAGGGGGTGGTATTGTGCTGTAGGAAATCCCCTACAGGCTCTTTCTAGAATTCTACCCCCAGCATAGTCCCCCAGGGACTGAAATTAAAATATTCACTGGGAGAGTCAAGAACGTGATAACAATTATTTTAATGCTAGATTTTAAAAAAGGAATGTGCCAGAAAATAAAAGACGACTTTGTATTGCAGCCTTAAGATGGAATTGCACTCATATATTCTTGTAAATCCAGCAAGCTCATAATACAGGTAAATAACCATATTTATTCCAGGTAATGGGCCACTAGAGATGTTTTTATTTAAAAATATTAAATCATCGCAGTTTTGCATTTCAGGCAACATTCCTAATTAATAACAACCAAATGTTACATTAAGTAGAACAACCTAAGAGACAATGAAGTGTTGATTAGCTTTGATGGAGAAAGGCTCCTTCAGATATGGCATTCCCAGGTTCCTGACTTCTCCCTGATCATATGAGGTCAGTGTAAAAGAAAGGCCTGAGCGGGTAGCTGAAGGGGATAATACAACTCTCTATGAGGAAACTTTTGGCAACATTAATAAAACTCATACTTCCATTGTCAAAATCAACAAACACACCAATCCGCCCCATGGTTTCCCTACATACTGAGAGAGCATTAGGGACGTGGTGAAGAGATGATAACGATTATCCTCCTTCACGCATGAAAGAACTACGTCCTCAGACTCGATCACTGAGCAGTTCTTCCTTATCCAAGAATCCTTATTACAAACTCCAACAGCCCAGTCCTAAGAGTCATCCACATCTGTCTCCCAGTAGAGTTTTCCAGAGGTGAAAGCCTGGGATCCCCATGCAGCAGAGCAGTTAGATCTTCCAGAAGGAAAAGGTGCCTCTTGAAGCTCATGACTAAGCCACTAACTTCTCACTTCATCAAACAGCATGATATTCGGACTGCTTATTTCATAATTGAAAGAAATTTCCACTGTGGAAAGAAGCATCTCCCAGTCAAGATCAGTTTTTAAATTCCTATGGAATGAGAAGGTCACTGTATCTAGAGTGTCAATGGAAAAATAGGCCAAGACTAGAAGGGAAGTTCTAGCCTGAAAATATCAGACTGAGGAGTATCAGTGGATGTGCAGAAGATAAAAACGCCTCACAATGTCAATAGACAAAAAAAAAAAGTCCAAAAACATCAGAGCATGTACAAGAGAGGGAGGTCATGCCATCTTCTGGATGGTTGCTTTTCATGACACATTAAAATCCAGAACTGTCCATTGATGTCAGTCCATAGACTATAATTTACCTCCACCATCCCTTTTCTCAGACATAAATAAATGGTGATTGCTCTCCAGGCATGTTATAATGTTTGTTTAGCAAACAAATTTAAACTTAAGAATAGTATCTGAGTATGCTTTTTAGAATGGGTCTCCTACTAAGAATCATTCTTTCTTCTCTGCCTGCTTCCTTTTCCTGCCCCTCAGAGGTACTTGCCTCTCTCACCCACAACCTGGCATAAACTAGTCCATTCACTTCAATAACTTTATGTGTTTGAAACCTAAAACCATAGGTAGTTGTCTTCTAGCCACTTATGAACTGAGCCTTGCAACACATACTTCCCTGAGTCTCAGGGAAGAAGCAATGCTAATTTGTGACAGATGGAGCAGTAAAACATACACAACGTGCTTGCACAGAAAATATCTAATCCTTCTATAAATTATGTTCTCACATTGTTAGAAACACCATGGTCTCTTTCACAGCCCTCATGGAGCTCTGATTTGTAGTGAAGGCCACATTTACCTTGTCAATATATCTCCCAAATCCTGTGAAGAGAATAAAAAGAAAAGTTTAGAATTATTTGCAAATTGGTGGTTCTGCCAACCTAGTCTTCAGGTTTGAGCAAGTTCAGAAGGTACCACCCACCCACCACCATGGTTTTTTGGTAAATTGAGTTTTCCTTTCCTCTCTAAGGATAATCGCAGCACAACATGTGGATAGAATCTGAATTCATCAACAATTCTCAATGAATTCAGAAACCTGAGGGTGAATGGATAAAGAGAAGGACGTGAGTACAGACTGTAGTGATACAACAGTCAGCTGTCTGCAAAGTGGTCTTTCCCAGGACTTATCTCCAAAGGGTAATGTGCCCCAGAACAAGGGCAATTCAAATCTAGAATTTTAAAATGGAAGGAAGAAGCAAAAGTTAGCTCTTCCTAAATTTCTCCATAATGCCCAGCTAGAGACGGAATGCTTGTGAGGAAGTTGTTCCTTTCTTTACACAAATGTTACATACTTCAGAATTAGAAGCTACGAGATGAGATCTTCCTACAATTCCTAACCAGGCTTTCAAACTGGTATCTATCCTCTAACCCTTGTTTCTGCCTTTCTTGTCTCTCAATTTGATTTTCTCCTCCTATCTAATGCCACAGGCTTCCATTCTGCCCTGCCATTTTAAGGATATTAATTCTCATTCTTTTGCGTATGTTTTCCCATATTTATCTATTCATTCTCTCTTCCACCCACTTTCTTTATTCTTTAGCTTTTCATCATGTTCGATTTTGTTTTGTTTTGTTTTTGAGAAGTGGCTGATATATTAGGGTTTATTTTTCTTAGCTAAGATTCATGCTACCTCACATTAGAAAGGCAGATTACCGTACTCTTCCATACTGATAAACCACTCACAGCATCTCAAGGAACACCACAATTTCAGCTCAAGTTCTTAAGGGACAAAAATCCAGCAAGTGTGTCACAGCTGGTTCTGCAGAAAACAGTCTCATACTTACATTCCACTCTCTGGCTATTTGTCTCTCCTTATTTAGATTTCTCTGATTTTCTTGGCCCTTTTGCCATAAAGACCTCATTTGCTTTAACAGTTTCTCCTGCAAAAGAATCATGAATAGGAGTATCAGAGAAGTCAATTTTGTACATTTCATACCTTAACGAATGCATAGAGGCAAAGGTTGATGTACTTTAGGGCGAGTGGAAGGACCGTAATGTTTCCCTGTTTACCCTCCATAATTATCAAATCTGGGAAATTGCAAGCTGTAGAATCACAAAATTTGGTATCATTATTTGCCTAAGGAAACTGACAAATGAGAATTTTATGTAACATGGCTAGTTTTGAGATAAATATCTTTCCACAGAATTTGGGTCTTCTGATGCTGTTGTTGTGTGCCATCAAGTGGATTGGGACTCATACCTATGCTATAGGACAGAGTAGAACTCTCTTTTAAGGTTTCCTAGTCTGTAATCATAGGAGGAGATTGCCAGGTCTTTTCTCCCTCGGAGCTGCTGGCGGGCCGAACTGTCAACATTTTGCCTAGCAGCCAAGAGCTTAACCACTGTGGCACCAGAGTTCCTCTACTGATGCTAGTTCCCTGCGATAGGTTCTGGAGAAGCAGCTCAGACTCCCTTCCAAGAGTTCCTAGATCAATGCCTTGTGTGCAGAGACACTAGGGCCTGGCATCAGCCTAAGCCAGGTAAAAGATGGAGGGAGATTCTGAGAAGTAGGAGGAACTGCCAGGAGGAGGCAGCATGTGAGTAGCTGGGTAGGCACCTACGAGGCCACCATCCTTTTGACTGACTCCTCTGATATCTTGCAGTTTCTCTGGTTTCAGTCTTCCAGGGATACGACAATAGGTGAGGTCTGGCTCTGGAGTCAGATAGTAGGGATTTAGCAAGGACAGTGTCCCTATGGGAAAGGGACACAGCTGAGCCTGTGCCTGGGTGCATGGGGAACAAACGGGTGAGGAGGGTAGAGTTGGGAGTAGCTTTTGGGACCTGCAAGCCTCAAGGATGTCCAGAGTAAGACATTCCTGCAAAGTGAAAGATTAGATGTTGCAAGGGGTGGGGGGGTATAGCTGTTGCAAAGGGGCAGAGGTGGTTTTTCTGTTGTGACCGCTGGACAGAACATGCTCCCCTGTTAGCTTCAGAAGCAAGCAATGGCTGCCCAGGGAAGAGTTCCCGTGCTCTGGAAGAAAGGAAGTAGAACTCTTCTCTCTGCCCCTCTGCGGAGCTAAGCCCAACCACACAGACAGAGAGGTCTACAGGGCTTCTTGCATCCTAGAGGGCCTGCTGGTGGCCCAGACCCCAGAATTCCCTCCCTAAATCAGTGGCCACCCAGGATTTCCTCCCTGGTGTGTTTTTTTCCCAGGGCCAATCATGTCAGCTCTATGCCAGTGATATTGCCATTCCCAGGCCAGCATCTTTAAAGATCACTTTTCTCTCTTTTTATGACTTAGTTTATAACTTTCATTATAACAAAACCCAAATGATGGAAAAAATGACAAAGAAAGAATATTTGAAGAATAAATAACTCATATTCCAATTTTGCTAAAATTTGATAATCAAACCTATATGCCTTCCTCTCCTAATGTGTGTCTCACCAAAAGTTTTAGTGCTCGGGATGCAGAGATTTTAGAAGGACAAGGAACCACCTGGCCTCTAAACCTTGCATAGGAGCCCTGGTGGGTCAGTGGTTAAGTACTAGGCTCCTAACCAAAAGGTCTTCGGTGTGGACCCACCAGGCATTTGGCCACACCACCGGAGAAGGATGTGCTCATCATTTCCCATAAAGAATACAGCTTAGGAAACAATATGGGGCAATTCTCCTCTGTCCTATAGGGCCACAATGAGTCAGAATCAACTCGATGGCACACAGGGTTTGATTTTTTGAAAACTTCCATGATACATGTACAGATATTTCGAGTATGATGCTAGTAAGGCTTTGTTGTTATTGTTAGGCTCAAGAAGACAAAGTAAAGAAATACGATGACATGTGCAAAGACCTGGAAATAGAAAACCAAAAGAGAAGAGCACACTCAGCATTTCTCAAGCTGAAAAAAATGAAGAAACAATTCAAGCCTCAAGCTTCAATCCCGAAGGATTCTACGGCGAAAATGTTAAAGGACACAGCAAGTAAGGCTTTACGCTTCTGCTTTTAAAAGTGATCTTAGATTCCGAAGCACAACTACTCACTCATAGGGGGCCCACAGTTTTTAAAAACACCTGAAAGGATTTCTTTTTATTTCTTAACCAACTTTCCTAGTACCATCCTTTCTGTTCTGAAGTAAGAGATATATATTTAATAATAAAATATCATTCCAAAATATTCATACAGGTTCTTTAGGAAATACGGGATTAAACTGAGTTCATTTTATTCTTTTGCTTTTCTGTGTTTTACAAAATGTTGGTGATTTACATGTAATACTCACGTAAACCAAAAATATAAAATTGAAATGTGCTCATGTTGCAAGACTTCGAGGGCTTTATCCCATCGTTGGTTCCCTTCACCTTTCACACAACATTGTGAGGAGCTCCTTCACTAAAATCTCTTAAACTCCCTTTTTATAGGGTATTTCCCACTTTCCTCACTGATAACATCTATTTTTACAACCTCTTAATTGCTATTTTACTCTCTCAATTTTATTTTGGTAACTGGTTGGATACACTGAGATGAGGAAAAATAGGAGGAATCAGATCTGACATTTGTTTACTCTCCAGTAACTGTCAGGTATTTTGATGGGGTTTTGTAAAGGATGTAAAACTTTGGCTGAGGCTTAAAGATGAGTAACAGTTAACCAGAGAAATATTTTAAATGTTACATAATTCTCATTGAATCCTTTCCATTTGAAGGAAGAATCAGTTTGGTTCCTCAGAAAGCATTTATTCCCAAGTGCAGGGTCCAAAAGAATCCATAAATCAGTCATTTAATTCAGGTTCAGGTTTTGATATGCAACTCATAAAAAAATTTTACAACAGCATGCATTTTCTGGGAGGAGAGGGAGGGCTACCTGGCTCCAAATAGAAGCTGGCCACCCTCAGGGCACTATGGACTGAAAGTCACTTCCCTTTTAGCTATTTCTCTTATTTTAATGTTTTTATTCCTTCCCCTGAAAATTCCTCTTATCCCAAGCTTCTTGAATAAGTGGCCAATCTTTTTTTCTTGCTTCTATTTTTTATTTAAGGTAGTTCTGGTGAGATTGGATAGAAGGTCGGCTGGGATAAGAGGATAAGTGCAGATGTAGCATCTGAAAACTAAGTGTAAATTTAAACTCAGAGATTGGGCAAATTTTTATTTATATTGCCAAGGCTAAATTATCGACTCGACGGCACTCGGTTTTCTCGGTAAGGTTAAACTAAATCACACAAGGAATATATCTCATGTAGGGTGAGTTTTTCTCATTCATTCCAGGAAGAGAATAATTTTTTTTTTCTCTTTCTCTTCAGAACAATAGTATCACAAACACTGTAGGATTTCAAGAAATAATTCACTTGCTGAACCTTGAAAGTGAAGAAGGTTGAGCTCCTGTTGAGGTTTCTGGATATCTAGGATCATAAAAGTGGCCCAAAGACTTAAAAATGTCATTGCCTAAAGGCCAAGATCACTGGTCTGAAGAAGATGCCCTAATGTTACTGGAAAGTGTGGAGAATAACCTCCCTCCTAATGATAAGCAAAAGTTCAAAACAACTCAGTCACATATGAACTGGGAAAATGGTAGCTTTCAGAGTTTTTTCTGGAGAAATGTACAAAAACACAGGGTTGGAGATTTCTTATAATTTAAGGAAGTCTAGTACTTTGAAAGAATTAGTCCTGGAAGCTGAGGAACATGTTAAAAATCTCTCCAAAATGAAAAAATATAAGAAACATCCGGACTTCCCCCAAGGAGAAGTGTTCCCAGTACTCCCAATTGCACCCTGAGCTGAACAACCAGGAGCTGGCCAAGGTTCCATCCAAGAAATTTAAAGAGCTCCCAGAGAAGATGAAACTCAAATATATTCAAGATTTCCAGAACGAGAGAGAGGAATTTGAAGAAAAACTGGCTCAATATCAGAAAGACCACCCTGATTGCATCCAGAACTGCAAGAAATCCGATGCCCCCAAGAAGTGCCAGACTCAAACCCAAAAGTGTTCTCAGAGAAATGTGAACAAAATGAGGTCTTCTCTGGAGACTGGTCACTTCACAAGGAGTTGAAATTCCACAGAGAGTACAAAAAGCACCCCCCATGGATGGATACCGCAAGTTCTACCAGGATATGTGGTTGAGTAGTGAGCCCATGAGAGAGCGCAGGGTGGAGATTGGTAGATGCTGGCAGCACATCCCACAGACCCTGAAGGACCATTATAAGAACCTGGCTGAGGAGCTGCTGAAGTAGTCTGAAGTGGACTTTTACCTTCTCTTTTGAGCTCTCTGAATTCCTGCACTGGAATTGGGTTGAGAAATATTTGATAGGTGCCATGAAGGAAACTATCCAACTCCTAGGATCTCTCTCACCCACTCCTTGAGGGAAGGATTTGGTCATTTCCAATCCTAGTAGTTGTCAGAGTCATGTGGGCTGCAGTATTTATGTCTGTATATTTAACTCATAGCTTTCAATGTAATTTTTATTTCTGAATTCAAAAAATAAAAATTAAAAATTAGTACTTAACTGGTTCATTTGAATGAGCTTCTCCATACAATCAGTGCCCTCTTATTTGGGGCACTAGTTTTCCACGCAATGTTTGCATTTATTCTGGGAAGAAATCCCATCTACTTTCTGCTGCTCCAGGTGCAACTGAATCTCACCTTCAGCATACTTATAGTATATATACTCTACATATAGTATATATAGATCTATATACACACATAGGTACATATTTATGTGTATATATATACAACATGTATAGTATATTTTTATATATATACTATCATTTCCTAGTATATATCATATGTATATGTATATCATATTATATGTATATGAATTTCTCCTGCAGATCTCCTGCCAGTCTCTTGGTTCTGCTGCCTGTACTGCTGGTATTTTTCTGCTGCTGCTTCTCACTGTCTTGCCGTTTCACTGCAAAAGCATTCTCTATGTCTCCTGGATCTGGGAGGGTCTCAGCACAGGGATTCCTGGTCCAAAGGACTTGCTCCACTCCTGGCTGTCCTTTCACGGTAGTTTTGAGATCCTCATTTGCACAGTCCCCCCGAATCACTTAGCGTGAGTTACAAAGCCAGGACAAGAAAGGGCATACAAAATCAATCTGTGGCACAACAAACAACAACAAACAAATCGAGACTCACTGATTCTTCTTGACTATGAGCTTCAGAGAGGGATGACTGGGCAGGATCAAGCTTCCTTGGTCTCCAGCCTCTGAGGCTTATGCTGCTTCCCTCCCAACCTGGCAAAATCCCTTCAGTACAAAAGAAAGCGCGATAAATAATGTGAACGTTGATAAGGTTTAAAATAAGAAAATGATGTCTTAATAACGTTATCAGAAATCAGATGAATCCCCGTCGTTAAAGAACCATAAACAAGTTTTCTCTATTGTACAGGAATTTGAGAAAGCCTAAAGATGCGGGCCATCAACAAAATGGGCTGACACAGCAGCTGCAACAATGCGCTCACACATAGCAAAAATGATGAGGACAGTACATTATTGGGCAGGGTTTTGTTCTGTTGTGCATAGGGTCCCTGTGAGTAGGAGCTTACTCAAGGGCACCTAAGAACAGCAACAGGAAGGTATTTCAAAGGAGAGTACAGGGAGCTGGTGCCTCAGAGCAAGGGCAATATCATCTTACTGGTGGAGCCATTGCTTGTTTCTGGAGCAAAGAGAGTTTCTTCTGTCTAGTGGTCTCGAGAAGTAGCCCCCTTTTCCCTATGACTTTCAGTCATGCATTTCCCTCCTCCCAGACTTCCCTCAGATCACCCCTCCCCCATCTGACTGGTTCCATCCACTGGTGCTGGAGGATCAGGAGATCCCTGGGGCTTGCAGGTACCAAAACGTCATTTCCCACCCTCCTACCCCCACCCCCTATGCAGCCAGACATGTGACTAGCTGGTCCCCTTAATGCAGATACACTCTCCCTGCTGAGTTTCTGCCCTCTGTCCCCAGAGCTGGACCTCGCTTTTTGTTCTATTCCCGGAAGGCTCAATTCAGGGAAAATTCAAGATTTCAGAGGACTAAAGCAAAGGGTTGGTGGCCTTCTGGGTGCTCACAGAGCTTCCTGAACATATGAAAGGGGTATCGGGGAAACTGGGGCTTCCTCCTTCCCTCTCTCTTCCTGACGGTAACTTCCGCTCCTCAGAGCCTCTCCATCTCTCATCTGGCTCAGGCTGTTGTGGGCCCCAGAATCTCTGTGTCCACGAGGAGATGCTTTAAGCACTCTGAGCTGCTTCTCCAGATCCACAGCTTGGCTTTCCTGAACCCTACAAAGGGTATCTGGGTTCAATAGTAAAAGAAGGAGGGTTTCTCAAGGGTCCAAGGTTGTATCTCAATTCACCCCATCGATAGTGGAGTAAATGGATTGGAGACATAAACCTGTCATTATCACCTTTTCAAGTAGAAATAAAATCCAATTTACCTGAATGCAACTCTTTCTCTTCCCTGTTTAAGAGGTCCCCCTGAGTTGGGGCTTCTCAGACTTTCATTCCTCTTTCTCCTGAGTTGGGATGCATACTGCCAGACAGAGAATCCGGGCCCTGCTCTAGTTCTTGAGCCCTTGGAGGCTTGATCTGGAGTCTGCGGGGCAAAAGAAATCTCCATTCTGTAGTGGTGGTCAAAGCTGGCCTTACATAAAATTCTTGCATTGAAATGAAAAAATAAAATCAATAACTAAAATACAACTGTTCCTAAAGCCAACCTCAGCCAAACCATTTCCAAATTTTCCAAGACATTTGCTAGAATCATAAACTAGTGACATCGTCTTTTCTACCTTTTTTAAACTGTTAAAAATAAAAGTCCTTAGTTGAAAAAAAAAAAATTTAGAAAGCTGGTATGTGGGGGTTCATTTGCTGAAAAGTTAATTTTTTTCTAATTTGAAATGATTTTGGTGAATTGGGGTTTGTTTCTAGCATTGTTTCTGGCCCATTTATCTTTGTCCTTGTTCCTATATCAATTCTGCACTTGCAAGAGGTAGATTCAAAAATAATATTCCAGTCTTACTGAAAACAAGTTTTTTATAGTGTACAAAACTGGGAAGAGACTGGGAGATTGGAATGGGTCACAGAGGTCAGTCTCCATCTGAGTCATCCAGCCTAGTGACTTGGGCCTCTCTGAGTTGACACAAGGCTTCACCACTTGATTGAAAGTATGGCCGATGGCCTCACTAGGTTTCCGGTCCATGCCCCGCAGCATGGCTAGCCCATAGGCCTCCACAGGCACTGTCTCGTAATCTGCCTCCTCATTGTCTGCCTCCTCTCCTTTGAGGATGCATCCTTTCTGAATCATGGAGACAGTGAGCCTGGAGTTGACACCCTCATTCTCTGTCTCCTCCAGAGTTTTCTCAGATTCCTCAATGAGCTTCTTCATGGCCTGGGACATTACCACCCCAACAACCAAGGCCTCAGCATCTCTGGATGCTCCAGGTGGCTGGGTCAGTAGCTGCCTGCAATGTCCATTCTGGATCAAGATGATGACAAATTCCCTGGGGGCTTCTGAGGGCTTCACATTCTGCAGCTTCCTCCCTTTCACAGTCTTGAAGAAAAGTTTCTCCTACAGGGTGGCCCTCGCACTGTCTCTAAGGTCCACCACCCACCTCTGGGTGGAGATGTGTCTGAAGTGGAAAGATATTGGGGCAGTAGAGACTGCCACTGGCTTCAAAATCTTCTCTTCAGCAACGTTGTCCACCATCTTGTCCTGATTCCACTGCAGGTGCCCTGTTTGCGTGGTTCCTTGGCCTCTCCCACCTCGGGCCTCACTCTCACATCTGCCCTACTGGGGCAAGTGTACAAAAACACTGTAGCTCCACTGATAAGTGCCTGGAGGCACCCCACTCTGCCAGTAAACTTCAGCCAGAAGGCACTCAAATCTCATGCTCTGTGGGTTGGCAAGCCTAGCTCCACCAGTCAGTGCCCAGAGGCACCCCACTTTGCCAGGAAGCCTGCTGTACAAAGGCACTCAGCTCTCTCATTCTGTGGATTGGCTCCAGAACTGTCTGGCATTGGTCTCCTGGTTCTGCTGCTGGCCAGTTCTTTGTTGCCGCTCCTCACCATCTGCCCTGTCTCCAGTGTAAACAGTTTTCCTCACTTTCTTCTGAGCCCTCTAACCATTCAGTTTCAAAACCACTTCCACATTTTAGGTATCTGTTAGAGCAACACCCCACTCCCGGTACCACAACAATATACCTATGATGATGGGAGGATGATGCATTGTTTACCCTCATGCAAGCATTCAATTGTCAATTTGTATAAATTTTCTGAAGAAATATTAAGAAAAGAATGGATGTAGGTTCAGAGAGTTGAAGTCCATATTCTGGGGTTCATTTATTTAAAAAATAACAAATTCTTGACTTTCATAGGTTGACTCAAGGCATGACTTCCTACTAGACATTGAGTGTGGCACTTTGTTTAAGCAGATTGAAAAGTAGTTAATTCAATTATTGGCATCAGAGTGTTTCACTATTATGCAAAACAAAATCGAATCATCTACACCAATCCCTTTCTGAAAGCTTGATAAAAGCAATCAGTTTGAGAAAATGGGTGTGGCCTTCAGAGGGTCTATAAAACATCATCCAAGGAGGCAAACTCATTCTTCTTCAGATCCACTGTGTTTTGAGTTGCCTCGGCCGTGGAGACTTCTAAAATTGACTGCTACCATAGATGACCACCTAATCCCTGAAGTGAATTTAGCTGGACTTTTGAACTTGACGGCACCTAACAGCAACAATTCATTGAACGATAATGGGAAAACCCATTACCAGTGCACACAGGTGAGTAATCAGTTTCCACAAATTCAACTTTTCCTATTTTCTGTTAAAAAATAGGAATTTTAATTCATCTGCCTGTCTGCCAATCTAAGAATTTAGTAGCTAGAAATGATTTCATTACTTTAAACTTACCAACTGCCATCAAGTCAATTCCTACTCATGGTAATCTCATGTGTGTCAGAGTAGATTGTGCCCCATAGGGTTTTCAATGGCTGAAACTTTTGGGAAGCAGATTTCCAAGCCTTTCTTCTGAGGGATGCTTGGATGAACTTGAACTTCCAACCTTTCAGTTAGCGGTTTAACAGTGGAGCAAGTTAACCATTTGTACCACCCAAAGACATGCAGTCTCTTCTTCCTATATATTTTATGAATTAATAAGATAAATTATTTTTGCTCTATTAGTTTATATATTACTTGATTGTCTGCGTATATTGTGAGTGTGACTAGATAATTATCTCCAGGTAGCTTGCAATGTTTCAGCTGGTGCAATCCTTGTGTTGTTGATGTTGTTTGGTGTGTGGAGTCAATTTTGACTCATATCAACCCTAGAGGAAGAGTAGAACTGCCCTGTAGGATTTTCCTCTCTGTAATTGTTATGGGAGCAGATCACCTGGCTTCTTTCCCAAGGTGCCACTGGGAGGGATCAAATGTCCAATCTTTCAGTTAGCAGCTGAGCACCATCAGGGCCCTTTGTGTATTGGTTTGTATAACAGGACTATATATATTGTTGGTCTATGTGATGTGTTGAATTAAGAAATACCCATTGTAAGATTGTTGTTGTTGGGAGGTGCCTTTGAGTTGAGGCCGCCTCATAGTAACCCTGTGTACAGCAGAATGAAACACTGCACAGTCTTGTACCATTCTCACAATCCTTGCTATGTATGAGCCTATGGCTGCAGCCACTGTGTCAGTCCACCTCACTGAGGCTCTTCTACTTTTTTTTTTTAATTAACTTTTATTGAGCTTCAAGTGAAGGTTTACAAATCAAGTCAGACTGTCACATATAAGTTTATATACATCTTACTCCATACTCCCACTTGCTCTCCGCCTAATGAGTCAGCCCTTCCAGTCTCTCCTTTCGTGACAATTTTGTCAGCTTCCAACCCTCTCTATCCTCCCATCCCCCCACCAGACAGGAGATGCCAACACAGTCTCAAGTGTCCACCTGATACAATTAGCTCACTCTTCATCAGCATCTCTCTCCTACCCACTGTCCAGTCCCTTTCATGTCTGATGAGTTGTCTTCGGGGATGGTTCCTGTCCTGTGCCAACAGAAGGTTTGGGGACCATGACCGCCGGGATTCCTCTAGTCTCAGTCAGACCATTAAGTATGGTCTTTTTATGAGAATTTGGGGTCTGCATCCCACTGATCTCCTGCTCCCTCAGGGGTTCTCTGTTGTGCTCCCTGTCAGGGCAGTCATCGATTGTGGCCGGGCACCAACTAGTTCTTCTGGTCTCAGGATGATGTAGGTCTCTGGTTCATGTGGTCCTTTCTGTCTCTTGGGCTCTTAGTTGTCGTGTGACCTTGTTGTCCTTCATTCTCCTTTGCTCCAGGTGGGTTGAGACCAATTGATGCATCTTAGATGGCCGCTTGTTAGCATTTAAGACCCCAGACGCCACATTTCAAAGTGGGATGCAGAGTGTTTTCATAATAGAATTATTTTGCCAATTGACTTAGAAGTCCCCTTAAACCATGGTCCCCAAACCCCCGACATTGCTCCACTGACCTTCGAAGCATCCAGTTTATCCCAGAAACTTCTTTGCTTTTGGTCCAGTCCAGTTGAGCTGACCTTCCATGTATTGAGTATTGTCCTTCCCTTCACCTAAAGCAGTTATTATCTACTACTTAATCAGTAAAAAACCCCTCCCACCCTCCCTCCCGCCCCCCCTCAGAAAAACAAAAGTATGTGTTCTTCTCAGTTTATATACTATTTCTCAAGATCTTATAATAGTGGTCTTATACAATATTTGTCCTTTTGCCTCTGACTAATTTCGCTCAGCATAATGCCTTCCAGGTTCCTCCATGTTAGGAAATGTTTCACAGATCCATCACTGTTCTTTATCGATGCGTAGTATTCCATTGTGTGAATATACCAAAATTTATTTACCCATTCATCCGTTGATGGACACTTTGGTTGCTTCCAGCTTTTTGCTATTGTAAACAGAGCTGCAATAAACATGGGTGTGCATATATCTGTTTGTGTGAAGGCTCTTATTTCTCTAGGGCATATTCCGAGGAGTGGGATTTCTGGGTTGTATGGTAGTTCTATTCCTAACTTTTTAAGAAAACGCCCGGTAGATTTCCAAAGTGGTTGTACCATTTTACATTCCCACCAGCAGTGTATAAGAGTTCCAATCTCTCCTCAGCCTCTCTAACATTTATTATTTTGTGTTTTTTGGATTAATGCCAGCCTTGTTGGAGTGAGATGGAATCTCATCGTAGTTTTAATTTGCATTTCTCTAATGGCCAGTGATCGAGAGCATTTTCTCATGTATCTGTTAGCTGCCTGAAGAGCTTCCTTAGTGAAGTGTGTGTTCATATCCTTTGCCCACTTATTGATTGGGTTGTTTGTCTTTTTGTGGTTCAGTTTTGACAAAATCATATAGATTTTAGAGATCAGGTGCTGGTCGGAGATGTCATAGCTGAAAATTCTTTCCCAGTCTGTAGGTGGTCTTTTTACTCTTTTGGTGAAGTCTTCAGATGAGCATAGGTGTTTGATTTTTAGGAGCTCCCAGTTATCGGGTTTCTCTTCGTCATTTTTGGTAATGTTTTGTATTCCGTTTATGCCTTGTATTAGGGCTCCTAAGGTTGTCCCTATTTTTTCTTCCATGATCTTTATCGTTTTAGTCTTTATGTTTTTTGATCCACTTGGAGTTAGTTTTTGTGCTTGGTGTGAGGTATGGGTCCTGTTTCATTTTTTTGCAAATGGATATCCAGTTATGCCAGCACCATTTGTTAAAAAGACTATCTTTTCCCCAATTAACTGACACTGGGCCTTTGTCAAATATCAGCTACTCATATGTGGATGGATTTATATCTGGGTTCTCAATTCTGTTCCACTGGTCTATGTGCCTGTTGTCGTACCAATACCAGGCTGTTTTGACTACTGTTGCTGTATAATAGGTTCTGAAATCAGGTAGAGTGAGGCCTCCCACTTTCTTCTTCTTTTTCAGTAATGCTTTGCTTATCCGAGGCTTCTTTCCCTTTCATATGAAGTTGGTGATTTGTTTCTCTATCACCTTAAAAAATGACATTGGAATTTGGATCGGAAGTGCATTGTATGTATAGATGGCTTTTGGTAGAATAGACATTTTTACTATGTTAAGTCTTCCTATCCATGAGCAAGGTATGTTTTTCCACTTAAGTATGTCCTTTTGAATTTCTCGTAGTAGAGCTTTGTAGTTTTCTTTGCATAGGTCTTTTACATCCTTGGTAAGATTTATTCCTAAGTATTTTATCTTCTTGGGGGCTAGTGTGAATGGTATTGATTCAGTTATTTCCTCTTCGATGTTCTTTTCGTTGATGTAGAAGAATCCAATTGATTTTTGTATGTTTATCTTATAACCTGAGATTCTGCCAAACTCTTCTATTAGTTTCAGTAGTTTTCTGGAGGATTCCTTAGGGTTTTCTGTGTATAAGATCATGTCATCTGCAAATAGAGATAATTTTACTTCCTCCTTGCCAATCCGGATGCCCTTTATTTCTTTGTCTAGCCTAATTGCTCTGGCTAGGACTTCTAGCACAATGTTGAATAAGAGCGGTGATAAAGGGCATCCTTGTCCGGTTCCCGTTCTCAAGGGAAATGCTTTCAGGTTCTCTCCATTTGGAGTGATGTTGGCTGTTGGCTTTGCATAGATGCTCTTTATTATGTTGAGGAATTCTCCTTCAATTCCTATTTTGGTGAGAGTTTTTATCATAAATGGGTGTTGGACTTTGTCAAATGCATTTTCTGCAACAATTGATAAGATCATGTGGTTTTTGTCTTTTGTTTTATTTATGTGGTGGATTACATTAATGGTTTTTCTGATATTAAACCAGCCTTGCATACCTGGTATAAATCCCACTTGGTCGGGGTGAATTATTTTTTTGATATGCTGTTGAAATTCTATTGGCTGGAATTTTGTTGAGAATTTTTGCATCTATGTTCATGAGGGATATAGGTTTGTAATTTTCTTTTTTTGTAATGTCTTTACCTGGTTTTGGTATCAGGGAGATGGTGGCTTCATAGACTGAGTTGGGTAGTATTCCACCATTTTCTATGCTTTGAAATACCTTTAGTAGTAGTGGTGTAAACTCTTCTCTGAAAGTTTGGTAGAACTCTTCAGTGAAGCCGTCCGGGCCGGGGCTTTTTTTTGTTGGGAGTTTTTTGATTACTGTTTCAATCTCTTTTTTTGTTATGGGTGTATTTAGTTGTTCTACTTCTGAATGTGTTAGTTTAGGTAGGTAGTGTTTTTCCAGGAATTCATCCATTTCTTCTAGGTTTGCAAATTTGTTAGAGTACAATTTTTCGTAATAATCTGATATGATTCTTTTAATTTCAGTTGGGTCTCTTGTGATGTGGCCCTTCTCATTTCTTATTCAGGTTATTTGTTTCCTTTCCTGTATTTCTTTAGTCAGTCCAGCCAATGGTTTATCAATTTTGTTAATTTTTTCAAAGAACCAGCTTTTGGCTTTGTTAATTCTTTCAATTGTTTTTCTGTTCTCTAATTCATTTAGTTCAGCTCTAATTTTTATTATTTGTTTTCTTCTGGTGCCTGATGGATTCTTTTGTTGCTCACTTTCTATTTGTTCAAGTTGTCGGGACAGTTCTCTGATTTTGGCTCTTTCTTCTTTTTGTATGTGTGCATTTATCGATATAAATTGGCCTCTGAGCACTGCTTTTGCTGTGTCCCAGAGCTTTTGATAGGAAATATTTTCATTCTCGTTGCATTCTAGGAATTTCCTTATTCCCTCCTTGATGTCTTCTATAACCCAGTCTTTTTTCAGGAGGGTATTGTTCATTTTCCAAGTATTTGATTTCTTTTCCCTAGTTTTTCTGTTATTGATTTCTAGTTTTATTGCCTTGTGGTCTGAGAAGATGCTTTGTAATATTTCGATGTTTTGGATTCTGCAAAGGTTTGTTTTATGACCTAATATGTGGTCTCTTCTAGAGAACGTTCCATGTGCGCTAGAAAAAGAAGTATACTTTTCAGCAGTTGGGTGGAGAGTTCTGTATAAGTCAATGAGGTCAAGTTGGTTGATTGTTGTAATTAGGTCTTCTGTGTCTCTATTGAGCTTCTTACTGGGTGTCCTGTCCTTCTCCGAAAGTGGTGTGTTGAAGTCTCCTACTATAATTGTGGAGGTGTCTATCTCACTTTTCAGTTCTGTTAAAATTTGATTTATGTATCTTGCAGCCCTATCATTGGGTGCATAATATTTAATATGGTTATATCTTCCTGATCAATTGTCCCTTTTGTCATTATGTAGTGTCCTTCTTTATCCTTTGTGGTGGATTTAAGTCTAAAGTCTATTTTGTCAGAAATTAATATTGCTACTCCTCTTCTTTTTTGCTTATTGTTTGCTTGATATATTTTTTTCCATCCTTTGAGTTTTAGTTTATTTGTGTCTCTAAGGTGTGTCTCTTGTAGGCAGCATACAGACGGATCGTGTTTCTTTATCCAGTCCGAGACTCTCTGTCTCTTTCTTGGTGCATTTAGTCCATTTACATTCAGTGTAATTATAGATAAATAAGTGTTTAGTGTTGTCATTTTGATGCCTTTTTATGTGTGTTGTTGACAATTTCATTTTTCCACTTACTTTTTTGTGCTGAGACGTTTTTCTTAGTAAATTGTGAGATCCTCATTTTCGTAGTGTTTGCTTTATGTTTGTTGAGTTGTTAACGTTTTTCTTGGCTTTTATCTTGAGTTATGGAGTTGTTATACCTCTTTGTGGTCACCTTAATATTTAACCCTATTTTTCTGAGTAAAAATCTAACTTGTATTGTCCTATATCGCCTTGTATCCCTCTTCATATGGCAGTTCTATGCCACCTTTATTTAGTCCCTGTTTTTGATTATTGTCATCTTTTACATATTGACTTCAATGATTCCCTGTTATGAGCATTTTTTTTAATTAATCTTAATTTGTGTTTGTGATTTCCCTATTTGAGTTGATATCAGGATGTTCTGTTCTGTGACCTTGTGTTGTGCTACTATCTGATATTATTGGTTTTCTGACCAAACAATTTCCTTTATTATTCCTTGTAGCTTTGGTTTGGTTTTTGCAAATTCTCTAAGTTTGTGTTTATCTGTAAATCTCTTAATTTCACCTTCATATTTCAGAGAGAGTTTTGATGCATATATGATCCTCGGCCGGCAGTTTTTCTCCTTCAGTGCTCTGTATATGTCATCCCATTGCCTTCTTGCCTGCATGGTTTCTGCCGAGTAGTCTGAACAGATTCTTATTGATTCTCCCTTGTAGGAGTCCTTTCTTTTCTCCCTGGCTGCTTTTAAAATTTTCTCTTTATCTTTGGTTTTGGTGAGTTTGATGATAATACGTCTTGGTGTTTTTCTTTTTGGATCAATCTTAAATGGGGTTCAATGAGCATCTTGGATAGATGTCCTTTTGTCTTTCATGATGTCAGGGAAGTTTTCTGTCAGCAGATCTTCAACAATTTTCTCTGTGTTTTCTGTCCTCCCTCTCTGTGCTGGGACTCCAATCACACGCAAGTTATCCTTCTTGATAGAGTCCCACATGATTCTTAGGGTTTCTTCATTTTTTTTAATTCTTTTATCTGATTTTTTTTTACAGCTATGTTGGTGTTAATTCCCTGGGCCTCCAGATTTCCCACTCTGCATTCTAATTGCTCGAGTCTACTCCTCTGACTTCCTATTGTGCTGTCTAATTCTGTAGCTTTATTGTTAATCTTTTGGATTTCTACATGCTGTCTCTCTATGGATTCTTGCAAGTTATTAATTTTTCCACTATGTTCTTGAATAATCTTTTTGAGTTCTTCAACTGTTTTATCAGTGTGTTCCTTGGCTTTTTCTGCAGTCTGCCTTATTTCGTTTCTGAGGTCATCCCTGATGTCTTGAAGCATTCTGTAAATTAGTTTCTTATATTCTGTATCTGATAATTCCAGGATTGTATCTTCATTTGGGAAAGATTTTGATTCTTTTGTTTGGGAGGTTGGAGAAGCTGTCATGGTCTGCTTCTTTATGTGGTTTGATATCGACTGCTGTCTCCAAGTCATCACTAATATATAGTAGTGGTTTATTGTATATTGGCTCACTGAGTCTTATCTTGTTTTGTTTTCTTTCAATATACATGGATGGACTACTAGATTGTGCTGTCTTGTTTGTTGTAGCCCTTGACTTACTTATGACCTTTTGCCAGCTGGTTTGGGCTGTTGCCAGATATATATGCCTGAGTCTATTCACTATTCTTGAGTAGAATCTGATTTTGGGTCATCAAGTGTGTGCTGCACCCTAACACCTATCCATCTCGAGAAGTAGTGGTGATAGTTGTGTGCACCAGATTCTATTAGCAGCTGGGGTTCACCCTCCGGGGGGGGGGCAGGATGCTGACAGGCTTCCCCCAAGTGTCAGTGAGGTAGGTGTGTCTCTATTCCTATAGCACCTTGGTGGGAGGGCACTGCAGCTGAGCCTTAGGGCCCCAATGCAAGTACCTCTACTAATTGGTAGGTGTCACCCTCCTTAGACCCCTAAGGCAAGAGGCTAGGTGGTCTGGGGGGAGCTTCAGCCCTCAGTTCCCTGTTGTGGGTCAGTTAGGGCTCTGTTGAATAAGCAGAGATATTAGACCTGGGAAACTTGTTTTTCCAGAGAATCCACTAAAAAAAATATGCAGTCAGATCCCTTTCAGAACTGCCTTAGGATTAGTACCACCACCTTGTTCCCTGTAAGGATGAAAGTCCGAGATTTGGATCATATATGCTTGGCTGGAGCTGGTTCTGTGTCTTTAGTCCAATTAGGGATGGATTTTTGGTCCCTGGGTTTTTTGTGGTTCCTTCTCTCAGGCTGGAAGAATGGGTAAGAAAAAGACCAAAAAAAAAAAAAAAGGGAAAAGCCAAGCTGCCGTGGAGCCAGAGCCGTTCTCCCTCTGGCTCAGGAAATTCCAATTTTAATGAAGCCGCCTGGGAAGGGTGGGGGAGGGTTCAGAGAAATAGGAGAGTAGCACCACGGAATATAGCCAAAGTTGCTTATCTTACTTGGAATGACAATTTTATCTGAGATTCCCCAGGGGCGTGTCACTTATGTGTGTGCTGGCTGTGTGGAGATTGCCCCCGAGGGTCTGTCCCTCTGAAGCTGTGGTCGGATCCTCTGCTGCCAGTCCAAAGCCCAGCGTCAAGGTTCCCCTGCTGGGACGCTGCACTCCCAGCTCCAAAATCACTTGCTGGCTCCTGGGGACTTCTCGTCCCGCCAGCCGCGTAGCCGTGCTGCCTCCGCAGACTGGCTGGGCCCCCTCCCGGGTCAGTTCATGGGGGTAGAGCTGCGCCCCTTGTTTGGGCCATCACAAGATTTTAAGTTCAGCTCCCCTGGCCCAGACCTAAGCCCGGCGCCAAGGTTACCTGACTGGGACGCTGGCTCCAGGCTCCGAAAACAGTCGCTGCTTCCCCGTATTTGTTCATTCTCCATCTCTAAATCTGTGTTTGTTGTTCAGGGTTCGTAGATTGTTATGTATGTGATGGATTCACTTGTTTTTCCCAGTCTTTGTTGCAAGAGGGACCCGAGGTAACGTCTACCTAGTCCGCCATCTTGGCCCCACCTCCTCTTCTACTTTTTTGATGACCCTCTACCAAGCATGACATCCTTCTCCTTTAACAATTCCCTACTGATAACATGTCCAAAGTACGTCACACAAAGTCTCTACATCCTTCCTTCCAAGAAGAATTCTGACTGTAATTCTCCCAAAACAGATTTGTTTATTCTTTTAGCAGTCCATGGTATATTCAACATTCTTTGCCAACACCACGATTCAAATGCATCAATTCTTTGGTCTGTCTTATTCAATGTTCAGTTTTAGCATGCATATGAGGTGAGTGAAAACACCGTAGCTTGGGTAAGGCACACCTTAGTCCTCAAGATGACATCTTCTTTGCTCTTTATACTTTAAAGAGGTCTTTGCAGCAGATTTGCCCAATGTAATACATGGTTTGATTTCTTGACCGCTGCTTCAATGGGTGTTGTTTGTGGATCCAAGGAAAATGAAATCTTTGAAAACTTCAAGAATGTTTAAAATGATGTCTCTTCAGTTTTCAGATATGAATTTTAGTTTTCAGACTTGGATTATAAAGTGTTTGGAAACTATCGAGGACTGCAGAAAACTAACAATGTTGAATGTAAACAAGTGATGGATATGTGAGGGCTCTCTGAATTCACCCAACAATTCCTTTTTACTTTTTTTTACTTATTTTTTATCACCCACAAAACTGTGAGCCACTGAGTACCAGAATATTGTCTTATTTACCATTGTATCTGCACAAGAGAGTACTGTTTAAAAAATGTAGATATCAGTAATGTTGATTGATGTAATGTTAATATTGGACACTAAAATTTGAATTTTTTTTTTTTTTACTTTCAATAAGACCTACATTTGAATACTGAATCAGTAATTTAATTTGATGTATGATGTTAGACAAGTAATTCATTCACACTGTGTCAAGATTTCTCGTTATAAAGTGTTGGTAAGGATAGAAAATGAATGAATAGTATCATTGGGAGGATTAGAATAGGTAACCCAGATTAAAGGGATCAGAGAAATGCCTCTAATTAGTAAACAATAAATATCGGCTTCTACTATCCTTTTAAAGTTATCATCATTAATGTTGTCAATACAGATAATACCACATTAATAATGACTGCTTGGCCAGTGCCTTATCTATTCCACAGAGAGCTAATTTAAACTTTTCCCATGTCCCTCAAACCTTCTTTCACATTTCAGGCATTCTACCTTTATGTAAATGGCTTTATATCTGATATCACTTAAGATTTTATGGTTCTCAATGCATAAGTTCATAAATTATCTCACAAATGTTAATTTCTAAATATACCTACAGTTATGGTTACCACATTGCTACCCATTTTTTAAAGTGGTATATTAAATCTGGGTTTATGATTATTCAGTAAAGCAATTGTTTACTTCAAGGACCATACAATAAGTGTTCAGCCCTGGAAATATGCTGCTCTTCCCATTCAATTTCTCACATGATGATAGCCCAGCAATCAAAGCAAAACTTTTAGTCATAAATTATTTTAACAGAAAGCACGTATTTCTTTATTTAAAAAAATGAATTCAATATATTACTTGATGGTGCTTCAAAGTGAGGTACTTATTAACAAGGAGTTGTTGGAGGTAATACTTTTTCACCCAACGATTTTCACAGCAACCGATGATTCTTGCCCCAATAAATGATTATTAACGTTATGGGGGTTGCAAAATAATTTTCCATATCCATAAGTCACCTTACATTTACTGTCATCATCTAAGATGGTTTATTTAGTGCCTCCAGGACATTGTCAAAGACCCAGGTTCTCTCAATTCTCTGTTATCATCAGGGTGTTTGCTTTTGACTCTAGGCTGGTGAACATTGTGTCACAAAATGTCAGTTCCAGGCATCATATAGAAACACCATCCAGAGGCATTTGTCTCTGGACAGAGTTTCTTTTTAGAAGCAAGAAAACCTCTTGTAGAATTCTCCTAATAGTCATCCTTCCATATCATACTGCGGAAAACAGACTCAAATGACCCTTATAACCAATCACTGACAGAAGGACCGTTATGATTATGTTACATAAAATGGGACCCACTCTCTGTTGGTGGGAACTAGAAGTGAATTACCGATTCCCATGTCCATTTAGAGTAGATGACATAAATAAACAAAAATGGAATTTTACTAGGGATCTGGAACCATGGTGGTAAAGACCATGGTTGAAAAATTAATGTTAGCTGAAGATCATGAAGAATCTCTGTTCCCCAGCATCTGTTTCCTGTCTTATATAATATATTAACACTAATCTCACGCTCAGGAGTATTATTGACAATTTTGACAATGCACTGCTTTAAAAAACCATTAGAAAATAATTTTCTGTCTTTTTTTTTTCTTTTCTCTCCTCAGAAACAAGTATTCCAACTTCCTCCAGAATGAATTCTTCTGCTCCATCTGCATGAGTTATTTCATAGATCCAGTCACCATAGGCTGCGGGTACAGCTTTTGCGGGCCCTGTCTCTGTATCCGCTGGGAGGAAGTCCCAAATCCTCCTTGCTGCCCTGTGTGCATGGAATCATCATATCAAATGAGCTTTAAAACCAACATAGTTTTGAAGACACAAGTGTTCCTCGCCAGAAGAGCAAGACTCTCCTACTTACCAAGTTCTGCACAACAGATGTGTGGGATACACATGAAAACAAAGAACTTCTTCTGTGAAGTTGTCAAAGACATACTCTGCTTGCTCTGCTGTAAGTCTAAGGAGCACAAGGCTCACAGACACTGTTCCATTGATTGGACTGCTGAGGAATACCGGGTAAGCAATGGATGTCAAAGGAGGTTGAACCTGGGGTATCTCATACCTGAGACATTAGGAAGAAGAAAGTGAACATAATTATTAGTCATTCATGTAACATACATATTTACTGAGCCCTAGTCACCAATCCTGGTGACATAGTGGTTAAGAGCTATGGCTGCTAACCATAAAGTGGGCCGTTGGAATTCACCAAGCACTCCTTAGAAACACTATGGGGCAGTTCCATTCTGTCTTACAGGGTCACTATGAGTTGAAATCGACTCAGTGTCAATGGGTTTGGTTTGGGTTTATATGCAAGTCACTAGGGATAAATGAGGAAAGAAAAACTGTCACCAATCTTATATAGCTTATATTCTTACCATTTAACATCTTACAACTAGTGTTAATAATGATGATGATGTTGGTGGTGGTTGGAATTACGATAATCCATTGTAAGACTGAGGTGAACAAATCTGTAAATTCCATTTATCATTATTAGTAACTATAACCATGATTGCCAACAGCCTAATCTAATGAAATCCACTTAGAAACACTGGTTTATAGCTAAAAGCTACAAGAGAAGGAAGCAAGAACTAGCATCAGACAACTAAATCTGAAAAGAAGATTCAGTTAGGAAACTTGGTCAGGGGACATAAAATTTGAGGGCCAGATATCTCAGTCGTAGAAGACCCTTAACACGATAAGATCTTTATTCTACTGTTAGAAAAAAGTTTCCAAGATTTGACAATTAAACAGTGAAAATGCAGCAGCTCCTCTGAGCTCTTCAGTGCTCATTTACTTCACATTTCTGCCCTTCTCCATCAGTGGATCCAATATCTTCAATATTAGCTTCTTTAATGCCCACCTTCATGGTTTTTTTTGCAGCAAAAGCTCCTCAAACAAATGAGGGCTGTATGGGAAAAGACACAAGAAAATCAGAGAAATCTTAACAGAGAAACCAGCAAAATCAGAACTTGGGAGGTAAGTAAGGGACTCTTTCCCTCAGAACCATCTTGGGACACATTGTAATTATACAGTAAGAAATTGAGCTAAAATCATAATATCTGTTGGCTTCTAAGAGATTAAAAACAGAGGCAGGTACCTATCTGGTTGAGAGAATGAAATTGAACATGTCTCAAATTAAATGTATTTTCCTACCCCAAACTTGCCTTTCCTTCTCTATTGTAAAGGCCCTGAGTTCTGATGTGAAATTTGAGTGTGACTTTTTTATGAGAAATATAGTAACATAAGCATGCCAGGTGAATGGAATTGCACGTGGAATGAACCAGACTCAAGGAGACAGAAAAAAAGGAGACAGACTGCTTGCTTACTGGGGAGCCTTAAGTTTAATATGACAGGAGTGTATAAAGAGAGAGGATCAATCGAGTCCCATATTAAGAGACAAAGATAAGTTCATGCCATATACTGCAAGTTCACCTAGCATATACTAATAAGTTCATGTATATTCCGAGTACAAATAAAAGCCTCTGAAGGATTTTAAATAAACAAATATGATCATGATTATTTTTTGTAAAGTTCATTCAGTCTGCAGTTTAGAGAGACAGGATTGGAAAATTTCAAAATGTAAGCCAAGAAAGCAAGTAGAAGTAGTTGCAAGAATCCTTATAGAAAAGATCAGAAATAAATTGATCACCAACAATGGGAAGTGAAAGGATTCAAGAGAGATTCTTGATAGAGAATATCAGAAAATAGTGATTTGTTTGAGGTACAATGTTAAAAGGGTAAAATCAAGAATGAGAGACATATTTGGCTTTGAAACTGAGGCAACCTGAGGTTAGTAATGGAGGAGGTGAAGCTGGGTTGGATTTGGTGGGATAATAAATTTAGGATGAGACGTGCTAGCTTTTAAGATTTTGTGAGCTATCCAAGTTGAAATATGTAGTAAGCAATTGGATGAGAATGATTGAGTCTGGACCGGGATATTTCACTATCATCAGCATATTCTAGGTTTTGGAGTAGATGATACCACACGATGAGAATTTTTAGAGAGAAAAAAGTTTTCAGGTGGAAGAAAAAAAATAACTTGAGGACTCCCTGTTCTGATGTGTCTGGCTAGGAAAGGGGAACTGGTAAAAGTGGACTGATAGAGGAAAACCACGAAAGGATTTGTATGAAGACTAGTTACATGGGTTTTATACAAGGAAGTGTTGGTAAACTGTAAGGAAAGCCTTAGTAATATGGAAATAAGTGTTTGGATTCAACAAAGGAGGATCTTGATGAGATGAAAAGTCTGGTTTCAGTAAAGTGTTGGGAATGGAAGAGAGATTTCATTGAACTGATGAAAGATCCAGAGTTTCACAAATAAGCACAGTAAATATACACATGTGGTCAATATTAGATGTTTTGATTTGTTTCAACACAATCGGCGTAAATAAAGCATATTTGAAAAGTTGAGAGGAAAGTAAGGAAACAAACTGAACATAAGACGGAGGGAATTAATACTGAAAGGGGGTTGTCTCTTGAACAATGCCTCTAAGGACCGTATGGAAGTTGGCTAAGTGGCATGTGTGACCTTGGATAAAAAGAGCAAATTGAACACATAGAGATAGACAAGGTTCTGGTTAGTATGCAATTTGTGGACCTGGTGGTAAAATTTTTAGAAAGGTCACATCTTATTCTATGACGTAATATTGGCTATTCTTGAAAGTGAAGAGTTACTCTACAGAGTATGTGAGGATAAAGGAGACTAAAAACTCTTAGTAGTAAGTAGGTTTTAGTATGTTACATGTATAGGAGCCCTGGTGAAACAATGGTTAAACTCTGACCTGCTGACCAACAGGATGAAGATTTGCACTCACCAGCTGCTCCACTGGAAAAAGATGTGGCAATTTGCTTCTGTAAAGATCACAGCCTTGAAAGTACTATGGGCAGTTCTACTCTGCCTTGTAGGGTCTCAATGAGTCAGAATAGACTCTAGGGCAAACGGTAACAACAGTATATTATATAACACAATTAAGAATAAAACCACAAATTCCTTTTTTAAAAGAAAATGTGGACATTTGAGGGAAGTGGTTGGAGATATTACTACTGTTGAAATTAAAAAAATAATTAAGTGGAAGAAAAGAAAAAAAGCAAAAGAAACCCCCAAATTTTTGGTTTAATAACCGTAGCAAATTGACAGAAGACAAAACAGTAGCTTAGAAGACATGGACGAAGACAACCTAGTAAATATTCCATGTATTCACTACCAATTCAGGGTTATGTGAATCTACACAGGAAGGTGATCCATGCTGAATATCGAAAGGTGCATCTATTGTTCTATGAAGAGGAGCAAAAATATTTAGAGAGGCTAGAAAAGGAAAGCAAAGAGATTTTTCAACAACTCCAGGAAAGTGAAAACACTATGGCCCTGAAGGGGAAACTCCTACAGGGAATGTATGAGGAGCTGAAGGAAATGTGCCATAAACCAGACATGGAACTGCTCCAGGTAAGGACAAAGGAAGGGGAGTCAAGGCGCTGCTTGGAAATGATGTCCGCGTTCTCTTTGTCTTCCATCATTGGCTTGGAATGTGCTCTCTGATGACACGATAAGGATACTGTCTATCCAGGTAATACTGCAGACCAAGGGTCAACCTTGCCTCATTCAGGACCAGTGAAGCTTTGTAAAAAAAGTAGGCATTACCACCCCAGAGAAAGTGCTCTTCTAAAAATTCTCCTAATATGCATTCAATGACTGAAAAACTACAACGGAGAGCCTTATTTTAATATATTTACATTTGTATCTTGATTTGACAATATAAACAAATTTGGGAATCTATACAATATATTTTCTTATTCTGTTTCCATGTCTTTGATAAACACTGCCATCATGTTTGGGTTACCCTATCCTTTGGAATAGCGTTTTATGTGAGAACACTATGAATCTTGTTAAATAAATACCAAAACTTTCTTTATTCTTTTGCAACATTTCACAGACCTGATGAAAAGGTAAGCTTGCACCTATATTTTAGTTGTAAGAATTGTGACAGTGAGTATACTGAGTGGGAGCAGAATTTATTTATTATAATAATATAATCTCAGAGTCTACTTATCTTTCTCAAAAGGTAGAGAAGGCTTGGTTGTCTAGCCTAAGAAGAAGCGGGGTGGTGGTGTTAATTGCAGGTGTCTACAAAGAAGTTGTATGATGACAATTCCATTGCTGCTTATGATTTTCACAAGTATAAACACATGTCAGGGGTGACTGGTGTGGATTAAAAACCACAGCATTCTTGTGCAGTATGTCCTCCTGGTCATCAGGTCATTTTTCACACCCAACCCCTGTAGTTGGGAGGAAGTAACCAGACACAGTCATGACTGAGATGTAATTGTATACCAGGACTGAGTGGCAGATTCGATTTTAGTGGGATTAGATCTTATTTTCAGAAAATAAATTGCCATTTGCAGCATCTCCCCCATTCAGGGAACATAATTGTGAGGATCCTGAGGAAGCATCTTTAGTGGAACACTGACATAATCACTGGGATGAAAACTCTGGGCCCAGTAACAGTAACTGAGTCTTCTTCTTTGCAGGAGTGAGCTGGTGCAGCTGCACGTGCCCCAGCCAGTGAACCCAGAGATCAGTTCGTGGCCCATCACTGGATTGATAAACAGGCTCACTCGTTTCCAAGGTAACAGACAGCCCTTTGGTGCAATAGCACCTCCGGGTCCTTTTTCTCCATTACTGCATCTATGCTTTCATTTCAGGAAACTTTTAGAATCAAAATTTCCATTTTAGAAAAAGCTAAATAAAATCTGAGGAAAAGCCAAATATGATAC
Source organism: Loxodonta africana (assembly GCF_030014295.1). Lineage (NCBI taxonomy): Eukaryota > Metazoa > Chordata > Mammalia > Proboscidea > Elephantidae > Loxodonta > Loxodonta africana. The sequence continues at coordinate 108,250,795 of NC_087348.1, forward strand.
GTTCTAATACGCTGGAAACCCTGGTGGTGTAGTGGTTAAGTGCTACAGCTGCTAATCAGAGGGTCAGCAGTTCAAATCTGCCAGGCGCTCCTTGGAAACTCTGTGGGGGAGTTTTACTCTGTCCCATAGGGTCGCTATGAGTCGGAATCGATTCCACAGCACTGTGTTACTGGGGTATCTACACAGTAATCAATCATAATCATCCAAATGAAATATGCCACTAAAAGTAAGACACTATGTAAAGCCCTTGTCCTTCAGGACTTGGTAACTGTTTTTTTTTTTTTTTTTTCTTTCTGCAGTTCATATTTCCTTGGACCATGAAGTAGTCACTTGCCATGTGTCCGTGTTTGAAGATCTGAGACGTGTGCTCTTTAGGGGTGATCATCTCGATGTGGACCACAATTCAACAAGATCTAAGAGTTTTCTTGCCTGGGGAGCCCAGACCTTTATATCTGGCAAATATTACTGGGAGGTGGATGTGGGGCACTGTTGGAACGGGGTTATTGGACTTTGTAATGATTCTTGGACAATGAGCAATGACATGCTGGTTAGCTCCGAGGGAATTTTTCTACTTTTTTGTGTCAAAGAGAAGAATCAGTACAGTCTCTTTACCTCGTCCCCACTCTTACCTCAGTGTGTAAAAAGACCTCTAGGCCACGTAGGGGTGTTTCTGGATTATGAACGTGGTTAGTGAGCTTTGTTAATGTGAATAATGGTACCCTCATTTGTAGTTTGCTTTCATGTTCCTTCTCTTCCCCTCTCAGGCCTTTCCTTTGCTGTGGACCCCAAGGATCAGGGACAGTTCAGAAACTTGTCCATGTCTGAGAATGCTAATACCTGAGACCCTTTCCTAGGGCCGACTTGCTTATCTTTAACCTCATTTACATTTATTATTAGACTACTGGTTGTATTATTCTTAAAAGTGTGATAATGTTAAGTGCATGAATTTGATTTGATTTTCTTTAAATAAAAACAACTCTCCTGGAATACTGTGCAATCTTTATGCTGTGTCTATCATTGGATTTCTAAGCCAGCTGAACGTAAAAGAATACCTGGCTGTTTGATCCATTTTTTTAATGGGTTAATGCAAGAGCACAGAGCTTTCTTACTACTGACATTGTCACAGTTATCTTAAACCATATAATTACTAGAATAAACAGTAAAATTCACTCTTTGCTTTGAAAAATACAGAATATTCAACAGCCAAGTTCCTTTTTAATTCGGTGCAAAAATCCCAACCCAATTGCAGTTTTGACTCTTTCTCATCCGGTAAAAAAGTGACTACCTGACACCCTCTCTCCCCCCACTTCTCTCAATGAGAAAACTTCATTTCCTACAGGTAGGAATCCCTCTTTTCATTCTAGGGCCTCTCATAGCTGCCTCCAAGTCAGTGCTAACTCACTGAACTGAAATGTTTTGGTCTCTTGGCCTTCAGTAAACTGTAAGCTCCTCCAGGCCAGATATAATATTCTCTACTATTTATCTTTGAATCTCCAGCCTCCTTTGCCCTGCTGCCCATGAGACAATAGTTTATAAAATGGTGTATTGGTTCATTAAATATAAAATATTTGTCACCTGAAGTATACTGTGAACACTGGTATGTAATGAATCTGGCAATATGGAACTATACTATTGTAACGCAGACCGATTGATTAACAACATCGTAAAGCCAGTGTCTATCCCCAGCACTGAGACACACCAGGAGAAACTCTGAGTGCCACAATTTCCACCCAAAGGGATTCTCATTCCCACCTTTCCTGGCCCAGCTGCTCTTTCATCTAAGCGCTGAGGGCAGCCCAGGTTGGGATCCTGGGAATGCTAGCACTGGAGCTGAAGGGTGCAGACTCAAGAGTCTCAGGGTGAAGTGGAGCAGTTTGGGGGCCACGCCACCGCCCCTTTGCCTTCAGCACTCATGAAGCAACACCAACCCTGTGGGCCTGGTCTCCCTCCGCGCGTTCCCCGCGGGAGGCGCTGGGTGAAGCAGCCCGCCTGGGCCTCAGGGTCGTAGGAGCGAGCTCTGGAGGTGGGCACGGGGGACTGTTAAGGTTTAGGCTCCAGGGCAGCCACGGGCCTGAGCAGGGAACGCCTGGATCTGGGCCACAAAACTCCGCCAGGTCCCCATCTGACCCAGGGTCTCCGCAGGTTTCCCGCATCTGAGTCCCGACACAGACGCCGCCGGCAGGTCACGTACCTGTGCGAACACCCGGACCACCACCTTCCAGCACCACCATTTCCTTCAAGAGCCTCCAGGACCCCTTGGCACCGCCAGTCGCTCCGGACAGGACTGTAAATTCCTAGAGAACCGCTCATTTCACGCCCTAAAGTCTCCCCGGGAAACCTTCCTGGCCGAGGGACGCGAAGGCCTTTCCTTGGACCCTCCTGAGATTAAGTCCTTGAGAGTGAGGAGCCCGCACCGAACCCCACGTTCCTGAGAGCCTGAGTCTGAAGCATTGCCGTCCTGGAGAACCCCTTCATTGTCTCCGGGCTGGGAGCACAAATAATGCCTTCCCACTGCTGCCCTGCCGCCTGGATGAAAACGCGCGATTTCTCCAGAGGCGGAGCTTGCTCCAAGCTGGTGAGAAGGTCTTCTGTACCTACCGAGCCTGGGAGCTGGGTTTGTTGGTGCAGGAGCCGTCTAGGGTAGCTGGATGCTGGGGCCAGGGGCTGAACCTAACCTCCTTGAACTTGGCTGCCCTCTGCCCTGGACAAGGAAGGCGGGATCTCTGAGTCAGAGGCGTGTTCACTGCCTGATCTGAGGACCAGCTTTACCCTTCCATACTCTATTTTTCCATAGCTCAACATATACTTTTACTAATTCGTTTAATTTTTGGTAAAATAACCTCATAAAGCTAAACGATAATCAATATGATTTACATTTTCAAAAGATAACAAAAATAGTTTAAAAGTGCAATTTATCTATATTTTAAAAAATAAAAGCATATAAATTGCAAACAATAAATAAATTTTTGACATTGATTACAGGACTAAAAATTCCTGAGAGAGGAGACTAGAATTGTTTTCAGACAGAAGAACTTTATTTCTCTTCTTTTCCTTCTCTTTTTGAGAAAAGATGATATGCGGAAATAAGCTTGTGTACGTCCAACGTCAGTGCTCTCAATGGTAAAGTCGAATTCCTTTTTCTGGTCAAGGTTTTGATGCCTAAGAAAAACTACCTAAAGTATTTTCAGGTTCATTGCTTTTGTTATTGTGTGCCCTTGAGTCCATTATGACCCTGATTAAATATCCACAAAAAAAGAGGTAACTTCGTGCACAAGACCTAAATACTATTGCTAAAAACTGAATCGAGGCAAATCCATGTCATTTTTAACTGAGAGATGATTTATATACTATCTGCAAACAGTACACATAGCCTTCAAAACTCTCACCATCAATGGACACCTAAAACTTACAGCCTTTCCGTAACCTCAAGTGTTCTATCTTAGGCGAGAGTGGCAAAGCCAAAAAACCAAACCCACTGCTGTCAAGTCAATTCCGACTCATAGTGACCCTGTAGGGCAGAGAAGAACTGCCGGCTAGAGCTTCCAAGGAGCGCCTGGCAGATTCCAGCTGCCGACCTCTTGGTTAGCAGCCATAACGCTTAACCACTAGCCACCAGGGTTTCCAGGAGACACTGGCAGGAGCCCTGAATACTGCACTGTAGCAGGTGACACTATTGATACTGGGCCATAGACCCCTGTCAGTCCTCTGGGGATTTGATGTGGCTGCTTTGGGGCTGGAGCCCTGATGGAGAAGTGGTTAAGAGCTAAAGCTGCTAAGCAAAAGGTGGGCAGTTGGAATCTACCAGCCTTTCCTTGGGAACTCTATGCGGCAGTTCTACTCTGCCCTATAGGGTTGCTATGAGTAGGAATCCACTCGACAGCAATGGGGTTTGTTTTTTGTCCGTGTTTTTTTTTTTTTTTTTTTTGCTTTGGGCCAAAATAAAAGTCCTAATTTTTTTTTTTTTCTGGGAACACAATCTGTGGGTGGCGAGCTAAGGTTCCAGGTCTCTCACTCTTGGCTCTTGCCTTCTGCAGCAATCAGGAAAGGAACATGAACTGCCAGCTACAGAGAGCTGCCCTGTGTATGTGCAGAGGGGCACACTGGGAAACACTTGGATGGGGGTTGCTTCCTGCTGCCAACACACGCACATGCAGGGATCTGGTTTCTTTTCTAAGGGCTTCTCCACTCTTCCCTATTCAGTCCTGCTTCCTGTCTCCTCAGGCATTGCTGAATGAGGCCATGCTGTATCCTCCTGCTGGACGCTAGTGGATATAGCAACATTCTCCAGGTCCCCATTTTCTAAGGACATTGTTCTCATAATTTTCCAGGAACATAAGAGATGCAGATACCCTGTAGGTGGTGCCACACTGGTTCCCGGTGGTGGGGGCTGCAGGAGTCCTGGAACCCTGCATTGCCCCTGAGTCTGAGTCATATTCATCCCACTAGGCTCCTCATCCAGGGGATGATTTAGGACCCAGGATTAGGTGAGTCATCAACCACTCCAGCTAGCGTAAGACTACACTGTATCACCACAGTCCAGAGGAACCCATCAAAATTTTATACCCACATACCCTTTAATGCAGCGTATCATCTAGTCCAGTGTCCATTAAAGATGAGACTTGTAGGTTATAGAAGGATGGATGATTAAAAAAGAAAACTAAAATCTTTTTAGAAAGCACAAGGATGGAAGCCCAGGCTGTGGACTTGTCACTGTAGCTTCTCGTAGTCTGTGGTGGGCAGAAGGGAGTGGTGGGAATTGCAGCCCCTTTTGCCCATCCAGGCAGGGGCCTATTTATAGAAAATAGCACCCATGGCAGTTTGAAATTGCTGAGTGATCTTTCACAGCTGGGGCTGGAAACGGCAATGGGCAATAGGAGCTGCTCATTAGTGCCCCTCCTCAAGCAGCACCCAGGTCATGTGCTCTTCCTGTCATACCGCAGTTACCCCTCAGCATCCAGGTGTAGTGCTCGGTTGCAGGATGAGGTGGTGGCTATTGTGCACCCAACCTCACACCCCCATGGTTTTCAGGACCCAAGCACTAAAGGAATGTTTGGGGGCCCAGGGAGCCTCACCTTGTGCCATCCCCTTCACCACCCCTGAGTAGATCAGGGAATGAGTCTTCATGATAGGCATTCTCAAAGTGAGGTCCTAAGACCCCTGGAAGTACATACAATCAGAATTATTTTTATCCTAATACTTGGGCATTATTTGCCTTTTTGACTTTTATTCCCTCGTGAAAGTAGGGTAAACATATACAGGGTTACATGACATAAGATGTCATAAAAGACTGGATAGACAAACAGATATGAGAATCTGGAGGTATTGTATTAAGCCTGACATTAAAGAGATTTGTTAAAAAGTTAAAAAATAAAAAAAGCTGCTCATCTGATTAATATATTTATTGTTATGGTTTTAAAATATATGCTTTTTTTTAAATATTATGTTACATATTGTAGTTTTACAAACGTTATTCTCAATGATTTAATAAAAAGTGTTTCATTTTTTCAGTTTTTGTTTCTAATACGGCAAACATTGACATTAAAAACCCTTTGGCTTAAAAGTTCCTTGGGTTCTCAATAATTTTTTATTAGCTTAATTGAGGTAAAATGTACATACCATGAAATTCACCAACTCAGTTTCTACAGTTTGATTATTTTTAATAAGTTCCTGTTAAATGTATTTGTGCAGCCATCACAACATCTGTTTTTATAACACTTCCTTCCCTCCCTTCCTGCCCTTCTGCAGTCTATCCCTACTCTTACCCCCAGGAAACCACTGATCTTTCTCAGTAGTTTTGTCCTTTTTTAGAAACATCATGAACGTGTAATTATAAAATATATAACCCTTTTGTGTCTGGTTATTTTCATTTAACATAATATTTTTGAGGCTCAGCCGTTTTTTTCGTGCATATCAGTAGTTTGCTCCTTTGTATTGTTAACTGGTATTTCACAGTATGAATGTATCCCATTTTGTTATCCATTCACTAACTGATTGATACTGGATTGTTTCCAGTTTGGGGCCTTTATGAATAATGATGTTACGAACATTTACATGCAAGTTTTTGTGCGGACATATGTTTTCATTTCTCTTGGGTGGATACTCACGGGTAAAAGTTCTGGGTTATTTGGTATATACATTTTTAATTTCTTAGGAACCTACCAAACTGCTTTTTTCTAAGTGGCTGTACCACTTTGTTTTGTTACTAGGAATCTATGAGTGTTCCAGTTCCTCCACATTCTCGTGAAAGCTTGGTATTGTCGGCCATTTTTATGTAAGCCGTCCCATTCTTTAACGTGTAGTGGTATCTCACCATGGTTTTAATTTGTATATATGTTACTAATGAAGAATGATGTTGAGCATCTTTTATTCCTTGGTTCTTCTCCGTCTAACTACATTTACTTTCAATATTCGATTTAATTTAATATTCAGTATGTGTCCTGATTTTCGTCCTTGGATCTTAGTACTCTGAAAAAAAAAAAAATTGAAATCTAGATCATCAAAAATGATAAAAGGGAATGAATTTAATAAAATACCCAGAAGTTTTGTGAAAATGTGATATTCCTGGCATAGGAAAGCCAGACAGTTTGTCTAAACTCCAGTCATACTGACAGTACAGCATAACCTAGTTGGTTTATTTCTGGATTATGATGAGGTTTTGATATTAGGTAATTCACTAAAACAATTCCCAACTTTAACATGTTGTTGTTGTTATAGGGTGCCACTGAACCGGTTCTGACTCACAGCAATCCTATGTACAACAGAATGAAACACTGCCCGCACCCGTGCCATCCTCACCATCGTTGTTATGCCTGAGGTCATGGTTGCAGCCACTGTGTCAATTCATTGGTTGAGGGTCTTCCTCTTTTTCACTGACCCTCTACTTTACCAAGCATGATGTCCTTCTTCAGGGACTGGTCTCTCCTGATAACATGTCCACAGTATGCCTGGCTGTACTTCTTCCAAGACAAATTTCTTCATTCTTCTGGTAGTACATGGCATATTCAATATTCTTCACCAGCACCATAATTCAAAGGTGTCAATTCTTCTTTGGTCTTCCTTATTCATTTTCCACATTTCACATGCATATGAGGTGATTCAAAATACCATGGCTTAAGTCAGCTGTACCTTAGTCCTCAAAATGATATCTTTGCTTTTTAAACTTTAAAGAGGCCTTTTGCAGCAGATTTGGCCAATGCAATAAATATATCATTTGATTCCTTGATTGCTGCTTCCGTGGGTGTTGATTGTAGATCCAAGTAGATTGAAGTCCTTGCCAGCTTCAATATTTTCTCCATTTATCATGATGTTGCTTATTAGTCCAGTTGTCAGGATTTTTGTTTTCTTTATGTTGAGATCCAATTCTTACTGAAGACAGAAAGAAGTCTTTGATCTGCATCAGCAAATGCTTCAAGTCCAATTCACCCTGAGAAAGCAAGGTGGTGTCATCTGCATATTGTAGATTGTTAATGAGTCTTCCTCCAATTCTGATCCTGCATTCTTCTTCATATAGTCCAATTTCTCAGATTATATTCTCAGAATACAGACTGAATAAGTATGGTGAAAGGATACAACCCTGACACACAACTTTCCTAACTTTAAACCACGCAGTATCCCCTTGTTCTGTGAGAAAGACTATCTCTTGATCTATGTACAGGTTCCGTATGAGCACAATTAAGTGTTCTGGAATTCCTGTTCTTCACAATGTTATCCATAATTTGTTATGATCCACAGAGTCAAATGCCTTTGTATGGTCAATAAAACACAGTTAAACATCTTTCTGGTGTTCTACCTTTGGTTTATTTAATATTCTCATTTCTCATCTGCATTTCTATAATGGGAGGCTAAATGGCCTTTCTTACCCTCAGAACAGACTCTTTCCAATATGACTTCTAGTTGAATATGTTTGAAATACAAAGCTGAACATTATTACCCAGTTACTGTGACTTTTCTCCATCACCGTAGAAATAAAACTCGAATTATTCAATGTGACGTAGAAGTCCCTTTAAGGAGGCATTGATTCTCATTCTAAATGGTGTTCAGTACACTCATTCCCTGTGATCCACTATTACCCAATTGCTTGTAGTTTACCACTTCATGTTTTCTCCGGCCTCATTATTGTACTTGTGAGCCTCTGTCTGGTAAGTCGACCCCTTCTGGGATAAATGTAGGTGTGCTTTAAAGCTGAGGAACAGCACTATCTCCACTGGGGCCCAAGGATGTGTCAACAGCCCTTTCTATCTGGGTTTCCTAGTCCCTGTGAGTTAGCTTTGGATGACATTATTACAGTGTGAACTAGATGCTCCCTTACATGGCTGTTATTGATACTACAGCAGTCATTTCAAAGAACCTATCTTGGTTATCTGTTGTCACTAGGTGTGCCTATCCAGGCTTGGAAATGACAAGCGCAGAGCTCTAGATGACAATGATACCCAAACTTGTCTACACTTTGCAATCATATGGAGAATTTCAAAGTGTGCAGATGTCTATGCCCCATCCCTAGGGATCGTACATTAATTGATTTAAGGCGTGGCACTGGCTCTGTAGTGTTTAAAACATTTCAGGGTAATTGCAACATGCAGACGTGGTTCCTGGAATCCTGGGCATTTGCTAGGGAGCCATGATTTTTAAGCTAGTTCTGAAAAAGTTCATTTGACACATAGTCATGATACTAAACTGTGGCCCTCTTTTTAGTTGATGAGTGAAAAATAAGGGTCTGAGAGTTGCAGATAAGAAGTAGGGAATTTGTGAAAGAACATTCAGCAGCATGGAAAAACAGGCAGCTGAACATCCATAAACCAGGAGCATCCCTGAGTTGTTTAACTCTATCTGCATATGATAGAATGATTGTCATCTTCATGTAACAGAGCAGAGAGGCTTCCCCAGGATCACCTGTCTTACCATTTCTCCTTGTCTGGACTTACTAACAAACTACAACAACCCAATGACAACAGTCTCACGTATGCTCTTCCCATGATGTCTGCTACTGCAGTTAAGACCTGAGCTCCCCAGCAATATAATCACAGAATCCCGGGGAACTGATATGACACATGGTTTTATGGCTCTTATAAACCTCGTATTTCTCAAAACCTCAGGTAATATTATGTAAATAAAGCCTCACTATTCACAGATTTGGTGTTGTGAATTCGCTTACTTGCTAAAATTTTCTTGTAACCCCCAAACTCACTGCTCCTTCTAGGTCATTCCCAGACAAGCTGTAAGAGCAAATACAAATTAGAAGTAGGAAAGAGAGAGAGGCTTAACTCACCCTGTTGAGAAAGGGAAAAGACTCCCCGCTCCCTTTTCTTAGAGCATATACTTTAGAGAGCTTGTAATCAATCAGGATTTTTTTATTTGGAAACTCTGTGGGGCAGTTCTACTCTGTCCTATTGGGTCGCTACGAGTCAGAATCGACTAGACTGCACTGGGTTTGGTTTTGGTTTATTTGAAAAATAGGTAAAATCTTTTAAAGTCTAAGTAAGCCTCTTTCCAGTTTTACAATCCATGAAGTTCCTAGAGGACCTGGTAGCCATCTCTTGACTCTAGATGTAAAAGAACTTTTCCATATATTTCCAAAATCCATAGGAAAAAAAGTTTTAGCTCAGACCAGACTGGAAATCTTGGTTCTGTAGGACCCCAAGCGTTGCCATCACTTTAAACACAAATGAAATCTGTAGCTTTCAAAACTCTGAGGCAGTAGCAGCCACTTTACACTTCAGCTGCCACCATTAGATGTTCCTTTCCTGTCTGTGATGGACAGTGAGTCTCAGGGGCCGTGGTCCTGTGTGTGTCTTGGAGGAGATGCTGTATTTGGAGCCTCTAAACCAGGACAGGAAGAGCTTTTTTTTTTTAATAGGAAATGAGAAGGTGAAAAGTGGGAAGCTAATTCCTCCAGTCTCCCCACCACAGGTTCAGAGGTGGTGGTTAAGGGGCAGTAGAGCTGCCAGGAGCCAGAGCCCAAGTGCTGCTGGGCTACAGCACCCTTATATTGACTCAGCTCAAACTCCCAGCCTCCACTTCTGCTCAGCCAGGGAGGGAGACCGCTCTCCTCATGTCAATAGAGCCCAGGAGCAGAGAGGGAATATCAGAGTGCCTGGGCCTCTGCTACGGGTCTGTTTGGTTTATTATGGTTATATTCATTTACAATGTTGCTGAACATTATTAAATCATTAATATATAAAAAAATCTATGGGATGTGTAAATATGTAAACAATGACAACTGTTCTGAAGTTTTTGTATCACACTATTGCTTACCTTTTAAATTTACCACCTATGTTTATAACCCTCAATAATACACAGTTTTGTAGATTTTGAACTTTTTAGAAATAACTATTGTGTGTATTCTGCAATTTTCTTTTTTACCTTAACATTGTGTTCCTGAGATGTATCCAGATTGTTCCATGTAGCTGTAGTTTATACATTTTCAGTATACTTGATACTCTTTCAGAGACCTTGGGTGCTGAGGAGGGTTAAGTACTCAAATACTAGCCGAAAGGTTGTCACTTCAAACCCACACGGAGGTGCCTTGGAAGACAAACTTGGGGATCTGCTTCTAAAATGTCACAGCCTTGAAAACCCTACGGAGTAGTTACACTCTGCACACATGTGGCCACCATGCGTGGAAATCAACTTCATAGCAGCTAACAATGACACGTACTCTTTCATAGCTATATACTTGAATATATTTATTTGTTCCACTACTTACGGAGTTGAGATTGATTTCAGGTGTTTCTTTATCATAATTATTTTCGTGACTGTAAACAGGGGGGTTAAAGCCACTTTCGAACCTGACACACACAAGACTTGCTTTAATCTAGACTATTTACCCAGGAATTGCACACAACTTCAGCTTTACTAGAGATTGGTTTCCAACAGTTGTACCACTTTATACTCCCGCAGCACGAGATAATACTTCAGGTTGCTCTATATCATCACCGAAACTTCATATTTTTTAAAAGTATCCATCTGATGGTAGTGATTATAACTTTCATTTTTATTTCTCTCATTACTAAATATTTTTTACATGTGTTTCTGTTCTTCTCTCCTATGAAGCAATTGTCCTGACTTTTCGTTCTTTGGATGGGTGGGAGGTTCAACAAATTTTTCTTGTATATTTGAAAACATTTGTTATATATTCTGGATGCTTATTCTTTGGTGGTTATATGTGTTACAGTATTTTACTCCCAGCTTTTCACTTCCATTATTTTGTCTTTTGATGACTGAAATCCTTAATTTTTGTAGTTAAATTGATCATTATTTCATGTATTTTTGCTTTTTTGTTTCCTCTTTAAGAAATCACACCCTAACATGTGTCTAAAAGTATTCATATATTCAACTTCTTTTAAACGATGAATTTGCCTGTCACATGGAATTTAAACCTTAACGTACTTGAAATTGATTTTTTTTAATATGAGGGAAATATCCCAGCATATGCATAGGGAAGTATATCTCTTTTACATCCATTTGAAATGCCTTTCTGCTCAGTCATAAAGCACGTATCCACACAGCAAGTGAGTCTTACAATTTCTCTTTGAATTTTGTGGTTTTATTCTCCATCCCTGCACCACTGGCTCATAGCTTAATGGCTACACTGTCTCTAGACCATTGGCTCTTCCACTAATTTCTGGAATATATATTTGATATTTTGACCCACAAAGGAAGCTCTATGGGGCAGTTCTACTCTGTCCTATAGGGTCGCTATGAGTCGGAATCGACTCGATGGCAGTGGGTTTGGTTTTGGTATTTGGGTGCTCTAATATTGCTTACATTACATTCCTATCGAGTAGAAAAATTTATATGTATAAAGCCACACCGTGGGATCTTCTCCTCATACGATGGTATTCCCAGAGTTTTAAATACATCCAACAATAATATACCTGCAAAACTGATAGCAGTGTCCTTTCCTACTAATTCTCAAGAAAGCATGCTCATTAATTATTTGAGCTATGTACCTGTGGAAAGTTGTCTTGACTATTGTCTGTTCCCTGTATTTTGCAAGCTAAAGAAAAGATTTTTCTCTCTTGATGTAATTGAATGATTCCAGATTTATGAGTTGATGTAGCTTTCATAACAATAACCTATACTACAAAATTTTCTATTTGTTTTCTGAGTCCCTAATAGTCTGCTTAAGATCTTACTTTCCCTGTTATTTTTTGTTCACTAAAAGCAACATACTTAAACAACCATATTGAACAAATTGTTTCTAGCTCTTGTTTGGTTCCGAGATGTAGGAAATTTACTGAGCCTTTGTATCTATAAATCAGATTAATTCCATGTTTCTTATTTACAGCTTTCATCAGAATTGTTAATGCACAGATTACAGGCCCTTCCCCATTGCATAATTTTCTTTATGAGTAGGAATGGATTCGATGGCAATAAGTTTGGTAAGTTTTGGTTCTGACCCAAGAACTTGCCTTGCTAACAATGTTCAGCGATACTAATGTTGCTGGAAACTGCACCAGATAGAATCACTGGTCTGTGTCACTGTTTTATGCCATGTTGATCTCGGCGCTCCCTATCCCATTGGTTTAACCTATATTTTATGTTTTTTTTAATGGTCTATGGCATTTACTTTCATGAATACTCTCAATTATTAATCAGAAAACTTTGAAACCGTGTGTCGTAGAACAACCTTTCTATCAGAAATGAAATTCGGTGAAAATACTGCACAGTGTGAATCACCAGAGGAAAGATATGGAGCAGCACCCACTGTCAACCCTATTGCAGACAAGGCAAGTATCTCATTCACTTACTGTTCATTCAGACATTTGTTAAGAGCCTGTTATGTCTTAGGCATTGTGTTACCTGTAGGAAATAGCAGTGAATACAAGAGACACTTCCTTTATCTCATAATTCATATGGTTAAAAGGGAAAGGACAAAATAAAGGACTTATTTATAAAGACAGGTCTGTCCTGGTCCTGAGGATCCAGGAATATTTCCCTGTAAAGAGTTTTTCCCTAAGGATGAATTGAGAAGGATTTTAAGAGATCAAGATGAGGGAGAAGAATATTCCAGACTGACACATATATTGTAGATAACCGGGTTTCTTTATGATACAAACACTCTGTGTTCCTCTATTACACCATTAAGATGGAATCACACTCATACAGTAAAATCTGTGAAAGCTGGAACCTGTATAAAGTGTAAAACCTGTCAGGAGGAAAAATCAAATATTTTTGCTGTGTGATTAATTATTTTTGTGTATGGCCTTTCTAGCCATGATCTGGGAACTCACACTCAGTTGATTGTGTGATAGGCTAATTGTGGCCTACCAACGGGATTGGTCAGTTATGCCTTAAGAGGGAGCCAGAGCAGAGAGGAACCCACCACCACCAAAGAAGGAGAGACAAACAGGGGAGACCCAGCAGCAGAGACCTAGCAGCAGGAGAGGGTACAGTAGCTTCCCAATCCACAGAAGACAAAGTTGAGTGCCTTTGGGCAGAGACTGAGGGCCAAGGAGAATCAAACTTGTGAGCACGGCTGGGAAGAGGCTATCCTGATGGAAGACTCTTATCTTGAATGTTCCAGGGCCTGAATTGTAATTGTTACTTCCCTTATAAGAAACCCTATAATCCTGAGTATAGCCTGAGTTCTGTGTGGCCATTGCAAGGAATTATTGCATCCAGCAGAGAAGTAGAGAGTGCTGTGTGAGGGGTGGTTGGTTTCAGAATTAGTAAAGATGGTAGAGAGAGGAGACTTGTCTGGCCTCTGCCTCCTGGGAGTCAACCTTGCGCTGTTGATCTTGGTTCCCCTATCCTCTTGTGGGGCTGGAGGAGGTCAGACACCACCCCCAAGAAGTTTTTAACAATTTTCCACTTAACAAAGATCAAAATACAAGGCAGTCCCCTCAAGTTCCAGCTTTCAAAGTTTTTGTTATATATGCTTCTAACTCCAGCAAGCTCATAAAACAAGTGAATAATCACAGTATATATGCAATGTAATGTGCCAAAAGAGATGATTTTAATTAAAAAAAAATTGAACTAGCGAAAGTTTTCATTTCCAACTTTTTTTCATAGTTAATAACAACAAAATGTTACTTTAAAGAAGAACAAAATAAAAGACAATAAAATATTATTGATCAGCTTCAACTGAGAAGGACTCCCTCAGATATGGAGTTTCCAGGTTCCTGAATTCACTACTATCATGTGTGGCCAGTACAAAAGAAAGGCCTGAGAGGGTAATTGAAGGAGCAGGCTGGGTATCTCCATATGAGGGAACTTTTGGCAACATTAACAAAACTCATACTTCTACTGTCAAAATCTATATACACACCAACTCGCCCCAGAGGTTTCTCTATATACTGAGGAAACACTGGGGAAGTGGTCAAGAGATTGTAACGATTAACATCCTTCACACATAAAAGAAGAAATACGTTCTCAGATTCAACCAGTGAGCCATTCTTCCTTAACCAGGTATCCTTACAGATTCCTACAGCCCAGTCCCAAGAGTCGTCCACATCTATCTCCCAGTAGTGTTTTCCAGAGGTGAAGGCCTGGTCCCCTCATGCAGCAAAGTACTGAGATCTTCTAGAAGGAAAAGGCACCTCTTGAAGGTCACGTCTTAGCCTCAGACTTCTCACGTCATCAAACACCATGATATTCTGACTGCTTATTTCATAACGGAAGGAAATTTCCACTGTGGAAAAAGAGAATATTTCAGTTCAAATCAGTTTTTCAATTTCTATGGGATGAGGGGGTCACTGGGTCTAGAGTATCACTGGAAAAACAGGCCACCACTACAAGGGAAGTTATGGCTAGAAAATATCAGATTGAGGGCTATCAGCGGATGTGCAGAAGAAACGGATACCTAAATACACTGGAAAAAAACTCCTCAAATCCCAGGGAATGTAGAGGAGGAAGGTCATGTAAACTTCTGGTTCATTGCTTTTCACAGCACATTAAAAATCAGAAACCTGCACTGATACCAAGTCCACAGCAACATGACTTATCTCCATTGTCTCTTCTCAGGGCAAAAAATTCCAACCTGAATAAATGGTGATCACATTGCCAAGTATAAGATAAGCAAGTAGGCATAAATTCAAGAATAAAATCCAGGTATGCCTTCTTAGAAGAGGACCTGGTGGGGCAGTGGTTAAAGCACTCAGCTGCTAACTTAAAGGTCAGTGGTGGGAAACCACCAGCTGCTCCTAGGGAGAAAGATGTGGCAGTCTGCTTCCATAAAGATCGAAAGCCTTGGAAACCCTATGAGGCCGTTCTACTCTGTCCTGTAGGATAGCTGTGAGTTGAAATCCACTTGGCGGTAATGTCTTCAGTTTTGGGGCTTGACTTATATCTTCTTAGAAGGGGTCTCCTACTCAGAATGTCCTGGCTTTTAAACCTGGTTCCATCTCAGGCTTAGTCATTCTCTGCCTGCCAGGCTAACCCCACTGGATTAGGTCGACCACGGAGCTCTGCGTACTGCCTCAACCACCCACTTGTTTTATTGTTGCTCATAAATTCTGCTTTTGTGTATATCACCTTTTTATGTTTATTTATGTATTTCTCAGAACGTATTAATTAAAATGCACATTATTACAAATTCAATTACTCTGAGACTTTAAATGAAAAATATTTAAAAATAAAATACCAGGGACCCTATCACCATAAGCAACTGCACTTAATTTGAAATTGAAATGTTCTGAAATAATATGTCCTTCTGTATGACTCACTGAATGACTGACATTGTATCTGGGAATGGTTCTAGGTCTCAAGGAGCCATTTTCAGATCATTTTCTTTTTCTCATTAACTATTTAATACCGGCCAGAATAACATATCTCTTTTCCCACCATTTATGTAGATATTTTTCATATTAGCATAGGGCAAATATGATTATTCATAGGCTGCTCTCCTCCCAAAATCAAGAATCAATAAAGAGGGAATGATTGCCCATAGAAAACCATTATTGGAAGACACTGTATGCGGTCCCACCACCGGGCTGACACTCACCTCGGAACTGGCGGAATCTGTCTATCAGGCCAGTGATGGGCCTAGCACTGAGCGCTGGGTTCACAGGCTGTGGCATGTCCAGCTGCACAGACTCACTCCTGCAAGTCGGAGAATCAGTTAATCTTTCAGGTGCCAAAGCGGCCATCACAGTATGTAAAAAAGACGTCAGCCAACTCATCAGACATGGAAGGGACTGGACAATGGGTTGGAGAGAGATGTTGACGAAGAGTGAGCTACTTGTATCAGGGGGACACTTGAGACTGTGTTGGCATCTCTGGTCTGGAGGGGAGGTAGGAGGGTAGAGAGGGTTAGAAACTGGCAAAATTGTCATGAAAGGAGAGACTGAAAGGAGGGAGGGGGTGACTCATTAGGGGGAGAGTAAGTGGGAGTATGGAGTAAGGTGTATACAAGCTTATATGTGACAGAGTAACTTGATTTGTAAACTTTCCCTTAAAGCACAATAAAAATTATTTAAAAAAAAAAAGACGCCAACATTAACTGAAAATGTTTCATCAGAACCCGTTACCAATATTGTGGTATATCTCCAGTATCCTGGGATGGAATTATGCAACTCTTAGGGAATCATTCTTTCTTCTCTGCTTGCTTCCTTCTCCTGCCTCTCAGAGGTACATGCCTCTCTCACCTACCACCTGGCACAAACTAGGCCATTCACTTCACTAAGTTTACGTGTTTGAAACCTAAAATCAAAGATAGCTATCTTCTAGACACTTATGCACTGAGCCCTGCAAAACATACCTTCCTGATTCACAAGAAAGAAACAACGCTAATTTGTGAGTTGTGGAATGACATCAAGGACATCATACGTGAAGAAAGCAAGAGGTCATTAAAAGACAGGAGAGAAAGTAAACACCTAAATGGGTGTCAGAAGAGACTCTGAAACTTGCTCTTGAATGTTGAGTAGCTAAAGCAAAAGGAAAAAATGATGAAGTAAAAAAGAAGAACAGAAGATTTCAAAGGGTAGAAGACAAAGTAAAGTATTATGATGACATGTGCAAAGGCCAGCAGATAGAAAACAAAAAGGGAAGAACACTCTCAGCATTTCATAAGCTGAAAGAATTGAAGAAAAAAATTCAAGCCTTGAGTTGCAATACTGAAGGATTCTATGGGGAAAATACTAAGCGACGCAAGAAGCATCAAAAGAAGATGGAAGGAATACACAGAGTCATTGTACCAAGAACTGGTTGATCTTCAGCCATTTCAGGAGGTAGACTATGACTAGGAACTCATGGTATTGAAGGAAGAGTTCCAGGCTGCGCTGAAGGCATTAGTGAAAAACAAGGCTACAGGAATTGATGGAATATCAATTGAGATGTTTCAACAATCGGAAGCAGCACTAGAATTGCTCACTCTTAGGCCAAGAAATCTGGAAGACAGCTTCCTGTCTACCTGACTGGAAGAGATCCATATTTATGCCTACTCCCAAGAAAGGTGATCCAAGTGAATGCAGAACTTATCCAACAATATCCTTAATATCACGTGCAAGTAAAATTTTGCTGAAGATCATTCAAAAGCAGCTGTAGCAGTACATTGACAGGGACCTGCCAGAAAGTCTGTCCAGGTTCAGAAGAAGATGTGGAACCAGGGATATTATAGCTGATGTCAAATGGATCCTGGCTGAAAGCAGAGAATACCAGAAAGATGTTTACCTGTGTTTTCATTCACTATACTAAGGCATTCGACTGTGTGAGTCACAACAAATTATGGACAGCACTGCAAAGAATGGGAATTCTGAAACACTTAATTGTGCTCATGAGGAACCTGTACATAGATCAAGAGACAGTCATTTGAACAGAACAAGGGGATACTGCATAGTTTAAAATCAGGAAAAGTGTGCATAAAGATTTTATCTTTTCACCATACCTATTGGATCTGTATGTTGAGCAAATAATCCGAGAAGCTGGACTATATGAACAAGAATGGGGCAACAGCATTGGAGGAAGACTCACTAACAATCTGTGTTATGCAGATGACACAACCTTGCTTGCTGAAAGTGAAGAGGACTTGAAGCACTTACTAATGAAGACCAAAGACCACAGCCTTCAGTATGGATTGCATCTTAACAGAAAGAAAACAAAAATCCTCACAACTGGAAGACTCATTAACACCATGCATTATGCAGCTGACACAACCTTGCTTGCTGAAAGTGCAGAGAACTTGAAGCATTTACTGACGAAGATCAAAGCCCACAGCCTTCAGTATGGATTATAATATACCTCAACATAAAAACCTCAGCATAAAGAAAGCAAAAATCCTCACTACTGGGCCAATAAGCAACATCACGACAAACGGAAAAAAGATTGAATTTGTCAAGGATTTCATTTGACTTGCATCCACAATCAACACCCATGGAAGCAGCAGTCAGGAAATCAAAGGATGCACTGGGCTGGGCAAAAAAACAAAGCTGTCACCTTGAGAACTAAGGTGAGCCTGACCCAAGCCATGGTGTTTTTAATCACCTCATATGCATATGAAAGCTGGAGGATGAATAGGGAAGACCAAAGAAGAATTTACATCTTTTGAATTGTGGTGTTCACGAAGAATATCGAACGAACTGCCAGAAGAATGAGCAAATCTGTCTTGGAAGAAGTACAACCAGAATGCTCCTCAGAAGCAAAGATGGTGAGACTACGCCTCACATACTTTGGACATGTTATCTACAGGAACCAGTCCCTGGACAAGGACAGCATACTTGGTAAAGTAGAGGTTCAGAGAAAAAGAGGAAGACCCTCAATGAGATGGAGTGACACAGTGGCTTCGACAATGAGCTCAAGCGTAGCAACAATTGTGAGGATGGCACAGGACCGGGCAGTGTTTTGTTTGGATGTGCATAGGGTCGCTGTGAGTCAGAACTGACTTGACAGCACCTAACAACAACAAAATTTGTGATAGAGGGAACAGGAAAACATATTCAGCAAAACATACACAGCATGCATACACAGAAAATATCTAGTATCTCCATAAGTTACGTTCGCACTTTGTTAGAAACACTGTGGTCTCTTTCACAGGCCGCATGGTGCTCTACTTTGCAGGGAAGGCCAAACTTACCTGGTCAATATGTCTCCCAAATCCTGTGAAGAGAGGAAAAAGTTTAGAATTCCAAGAAATGGGTGAGTCTGCCCATTCAATCTTTAGGTTTGGGCATATTCAGAAAAGTACCAACCAACCAGCACCACACTTTTTTGGTAAATTCATTTTTTTTTTTTTTAAGTAGGATCCCACTACAACATGTGAGTAGAACCTGAATTCTCGATGAATTCAGAAACCTGAGGGTGAATGAATAAAGAGAAGGATGTGAGTATAGATGGTAGCCATGCAACTGTCAACTGTCTGCAAAGTGGTCTTTCCCATGGCTTGTCTCCAAAGGGTAGTGTGCCTCAGAACAGAGGCAATTCAAATCGGGGACTTTAAAACAGAAGGAGGAAGTAAAAGTTATCTCTTCCCAAATTTCTCCATATTGCCTGCCTGGAGACAAAAGTGGAATGCTCACGGGTAAGACGTTTCTTTCTTGATTTTAGAGAAGCAAGGTGGTAAAGAAGACTTTTAGAAGGAAGTACTGTATTTTCCACAAATAATTTGTGCCTTTTATGTTGGTTTGCCATGTTGCTGTAAAAAAAATTAACTTTGCACACCTATGAAAATATCTGGGGTGGGGGGAGGGCAGGACATGGTTGGCGAACAAAAGTAGAAGGCATTCATTTGTCAAAAAATACAGTATTCCCTGGGAAATCTACTCTCATAGTTACATAAAGCTTTGTTGTTCATGGCTAAGATAGGAGTCACAGTTTATGTCTATTATTCTCAGTTGGGAAATGACCACCAAAGGAAAAAAGTTTGTGCCTTTGGTACCAAATATCTAATGGAGGTCCAGGATGTGAACTTTAGCTAATACAAATGATTTCCAGGTGCGTCCTCGGTTCTTACCTGGAGCAACTCCACATCTGATTTATGGCACATATTCCTCAGCTCCTCATACATTTCTCTCAGGTGCCTCCCCTTTTGAACCATTGTGGCTTCACTTTTCTTCAGTTGCTGAAATATCTTCTTGCCTTCATTTTTCAGTCCCTCTAAATGTTGTTTTTCTTCCTCAAGGAGATTCGGATGTAATTTCTGATACTCAGAGCTGATAATCTCTGACAGTAGGCACACATAATACTGCAAAGACATGGATTTCTTAGATCATATGTGCAATGCAAGTTAACCCCCTTCCCCTTAAACCTCACCTGTTTCTCTCCGACTCACATCCTCTACCAATCAACTACACTCAACCTAAATCCACTTCTTCCTACTTGTCAGGAACCACAGAATGACCCTTCAGTTTCATTCCTTCATTTGTTTTCCATTCAAAAGTCAAACCCAAGCTCCCTTCAAAACACCTTCATTCACTTCAAAAGCTCCTGAAATGTCTGGAGAAGTGCCACATGCTTATTTTCTGAGTTGCTGATATACCGGGGTTTACAAATCTGAATAAGTGTCATACAGCCTTACACTGAAAAGGTAGGTTATCTTTCCTTTTGATAAACCACTCACAGAAGCTCACGGCCCACCATGATTTCAGCTCAAATTCTTCATGGACAAATCTCCAGCAAGTCTGTCACAAGCTGGTTCCAAAGAAAACAGCCTCATACTTACTACCCACGGCTTGATAATTAGGCTCTCCTCATTCAGATTTCTCCAATTTTTTTGAATATTTTCCCATAAAGATCTCATTTGCTTTAGGAGCTTCTCCTACAAAGGAATCATGAATATGAGTACCAGAGAAACAAATCCTATGCATTTCATACCAGAATAAATGGATATAGTCAAAAGATACTAGATCGATGTACTTTAGGGCGAGTGGAAGGATGATAATATTCCCTTGTTTACCTTCCATAATTACCAATTCTGGGAAATTTCAGGCAGTAGAAACACAAAATTTAGTGGAATCTTTTGCCTAAAGAAACTGAGGAATGAGGATTTTATGTAACATTGCTAATTTTCAGATAAACAACTTGTTCCAGAATTCGGATGTACTGATGCTGTTGTTATTGAGTTGATTTCAACTCATAGGGGCCTTACAAGACAGGGTCGAACTGCCCCATAGGGTTTCCTAGGCTGTAATCTTAGCAGAGCAGATTGCCAGGTCTTGTCTCCTGTGGAGCTACTGGAGGGCTTGAACCACCTACCTTTTCCTTAGCAGTCTGGAGGTTAATCTTTAAGTTACCACGGCTCCGTTACTGATGTTAGGCCCTGCTATTATCCAGCATGATTGAAACTCTGGTGGCATAGTGGTTAAGAGTTCGGCTGCTAAGCAAAAGTTTGGCAGTTCAAATCCACCAGGCCTCCTAGGATACCATATTAAAAAAAAAAAAACCAAAACGCAAACCCATTGCCATCTAGTCAATCTGACTCATAGTGACCCTGTAGGACAGAGTAAAGTTGCTCCATACCATTTTCAAGGAGCATCTGGTGGATTTAAACTGCCAACCTTTTGCTTAGCAGCTGAACTCTTAACCACTATGCTATGAGTCGGAATCTACTCAGCAGCAACGGGCTTGGTTTTTGGTTATTTGACCTGTATTACTAAATATGCTTCCAGTAGGAGAACCTCTTTGCTCATATATTTTTGCTATCTGAAAATGAGGACTTCACAGCACCTTGAGCATTATATTGCATATTCAAAAGAATAATCCTTAACTTAATCATATCTCATCTCCTTGCTGGAATACAAACTGTGAAGGCAGATATGTTTATGTATTTTATTTACACTGTTCTCCTTCCTCCCTAGGACACAAGCTAGCACATACTAGACTCTCAGCGATGAGTGGATTACTCATCATCATGGTGCTCAACTTCCTTGTACTCTATCAGCTCTACTATCCTGCAGCTTTCAAAGTGCTTTCAGATGTATCACTCACCCGGTATTCCTCAACAGCGCATTCTATGGAACAGTGTCTGTGAGCTTCGTGCTCCTGAGAGTTAGAGCAGAGCAAACAGAGCAGGTTCTTGCCCTCTTCACAGAACATCTTCTTTGTCTCTTTGTGAGTCCCACACATCTGTTCCTCAGAGCTCAGGAATTGCCAGAGGCTGGCTTGTCTGGCAAGGGACACCAGATTCTTCACAAGAATATTGGTTTTGAATGCTGTCTGCTCTGATGTTTGCCTGCACAGTGGGCAACAGGCAGGCGTTTCAGCTTTTTCCCAGGAAAGGCAGAGACAGGGCCTACAGAAGTTGTGCCCACAGCCTATGGTGACAGGGTCTGTAAGGTAGTTCAAGCAGATGAAGCAGGTGAGTTCTTTCTGGAAGGCTCGATCCATCTTCCTGAAGGAAGAAAATCTGAAAAGTTTATTATTCTGCCCTGGACAGACAAAGGCCTAAGTAAAATTTTACCCTGATTGTGACCTAAAAATACACTTGTGTGAAATTCAAATTCCTAAAAAACGCAAGACTTACTAGACCAATAGAGACTAGAGAAACCCCCAAACTACTGCCCTAAGGTACTCTTGGAACTTGGAAATGAAGCCACTCTTGGAGGCCTTCTTTTAGCCCCATAATAGATTGACTTATAAAATAAACAATGTAACTCTTAATTAATGTAATCCCTTAAACAATCCACTATATGTGAGCAAAAGGTCAATATTTACCCGAAAGCAAAGATGAAAGGGTGGGCAGGAAAGTTAGATCAATGTAAACAGAACAAACAGAATGGAAATAATGAGAATGCTGACACATTGTGAATATCGTAACCAATGTCTTGGAACAATTTGTATAAAAATTGTTAAATGGAAACTTAATGTGCTATGTAAGCTTTCACCTAAAACATAATAAAAAATTTAAAAAACAACATAGAGAAGAATATTAATAATATAGAAAGATGTTTAATGTTCATTGTTAATATGGAGAATGTGAGAAAAAAAAAAAACCCATTGCCATCAAGTTGATTTCAACTCATAGCGATCCTAAAGGACAGAGTAGAACTGCCCTATAGGGTTTCTAAGGAGTGCCTGGTGGATTTGAACCGCTGAAGTTTTGGCTAGCAGACGTAGCTCTTAACCACTATGCCTCATGTGAAGATGTTATCAGATGGCATGTACTTCGACCCCACTTTTTACCAAAAACAAAGACAGTATTTTACCAAAAAAAAAATGAGGTGTTTGAAACCTTAGTGAGCAACTGATCAGTTTTGTCTTCCTAACCAAAAAAACCAAACCTGTTGCCGTAGAGTTGATTATGACTCATAGCAACTCTACAGGACAAAGTAGAACTGCCCGATAGAGTTTCCAAGGAGTGCCTGGGAGATTCCAACTCCCAAACTTTTGGTTAGCAGACGTAACTCTTAACCTCTATACCACCAGGATTTCCCTTGTCTTCCTACTGGGCTTAAAATGAGCCATCCCAGAGGCAGAAGGCGGGGACCTCACTACCACCAAGAAAAAAGAGCTGGGAGGTGGAGCACATCCCGTGGATCCAGGGTCCTTGTGCTGTGAACCTCCTAGACCAGGAGACAGACAGAGAGAGAGAGAGCTGTAACAGAGAAAAAATCAGCAGAACCAGGAGACCGATACAAGATGGTGCAGTGGGATTCACAGCCTGTGAAGCAACACAGCTACAGTTGGTTTGGTACAGTGGGTGTGCCACCCACAGTGCAAGAGAAATGAGAGCCTTGAGGCAGGACGCTTCTCAAGGGACTGGGTTGCCACCAGGCCCTTGTCAAAGAAGCTAAGCTTGTGAACCATGGAGCAAGAGAGCTGAGTACCTTCAGGCCGAGGCTTCTGGTGGAGTGGGGTGCCTTTGGGCACTTACTTGAGGAGCTAAAGAACTTTGTGACACTTGCCTGAGCAGGGCAGAGGCTGCGTGGAGGGGCCAAGAGAGAGAGGCCTGCCTGCAGGACAGCCAAGAAGCTTTTGTGACTTAAGAACTATATCCTGAGTCATTCCTGATCCTGAATTATAACCTATTACATCCCTAATAAACTCCATAATTGTAAGTAAGGTCTATGAGTTCTGTGTGGCGATTGCAATGAATTACTGAACATAGCAGAAAAGTAGAGAGTCCCATGGGAGGGATGGCTGGTGTCAGAATTGGCAAAACGATTTAAAAGAGGAGGTATTTCTGACCACTACCTCACAGGGATCAGCTTTGGGCTGATGGTGATTCTCCCCTCTCGTGTAGTTAGATGAGAAGGTCAGACCATGGAATGCTGCCATCTCATAAAAGGTTAATATAACAATATCTTTATAAGGGAGGTAATAAAGATTAAGAAAAATAAGTCATTGATTTAAGATGCAGAAATGTACAGAATGCCATCAGTCTGTACTTGTCTTCTATCCCTCACCCATGATCCAGAAAATGCCTCTCTGAACAGCCATGGATAAAAATGTATGAGAAACACTTATATACAAGATATACCCACAAAACCAAATTTTCTATTTTATCTATTTTCTTTTATCTTAAACAAAATACACTACTCTAAAGAGCTTCTAGGAGCCCTCATGGCACAGTGTTTTAAGTGCTTGGTTGCTAATCAAAAGATTGGTGGTTTGAAACTACCACAGAATCAAGATGTGACAGTCTTGGAAGCCCTATGGGGCAACTCTGCTCTGTCCTTGTCCTATAGGGTTGCTATGAGTAGGAATCGACTCGATGGCAATGTGTTCGGTTTTTGGTTAAAACAACTTCTAGATACATAAGGATTAACAAGGATTAATTTAATAACAAAAATTGAATCAGACTTCATCCAGAATCTTCTTATGTGAATAAACTTGCTGCTGAATTTGCCCTATCTTTATAGTTTACACCACGGTGTTCAAACAAGTTTAAAAGCAAAGATGTCACTTTGAGTACTAAAGTCAGCCTGGCCCAAGCCATGCTTTTTTCAGTTGCATCATATGCATGCAAAAGCTAGACAATGAGTAAGGAAGAACAAAGAATTGATGCCTTTGAATGATGGTTTTGGCAATGGATATTCAATATACCAGGGATTGCCCAAAGAACAAATATGTCTTGGAAGAAGTACAGCCAGAATGCTCCTTAGATGCAAGGATGACGAGACTTTGTACATGTTATCAGGAGGGACTAGTCCCTAGAGAAGGACATCATGCTTAGTCAATTAGAGGGTCAGCTAAAAAGAGGAAGATCCTCATGAGGTGGATTGGCACAGTGGCTGCAAAAACGGGCTCAAAATGCAATTGTGAGGATGGTGCATAACCAAGCAATGTTTCATTCTGTTGTACGTAGGGTCACTATGACTCAGAACCTACTCCAAGGCATCTAACCACAACATTCAAACAAACAAGAAATAAAGAGAGGCGAATAGCAATATCTTCCAAATTCATTCACACTATTATAAAGTACCTCTTTACATTGTGAAAAAATATAATTCTCATGCAAGAATGATCAGCACCAGAAAACAAATAATGCTTATAAAAATTGACTTTGCTAGCTCACAAGGTAATTATGAGCCCAAGAGACAGAAAAGGCTACATGAACTAGAGGCTACATCATCCTGAGACCAGATGAACTAGATGGTGCCGGGCCACAACCGATGACTGCCCTGACAGGGAACACAACAGAGAACCCCTGAGGGAGCAGGAGAACCATGGGATGCAGACCCCAAATTCTCATAAGAAGACCAGACTTAACGGTCTGACTGAGACTAGAAGGACCCCAGTGGTCAGGGTCCCCAAACCTTCTGTTGGCCCAGGACAGGAACCATTCCCAAAGCCAACTCATCAGACATGGATTGGACTGGACAATGGGTTGGAGAGAGATGCTGATGAGGAGTGAACTACTTGGTTCAGGTGGACACTTGAGACACGGTCTGGAGGGGAGATGGGAGAGTAGAGGGGGTTAGAAACTGGCAAAATGGTCATGAAAGGAGAGACTGGAAGGAGGGAGCGGGCTAACTCATTAGAGGGAGAGTAAATAGGAATATGTAGTAAGGTAAGTTTACATGTGAGAGGCTGACTTGATTGTAAACGTTCACTTAAAGCACAATAAAAACTATTTTAAAAAATTGACTTTGCTAAATAGTTCTCACTTCTGTACTCTCTGAGTGCAGATGACACTCTCATTTCTGTTATTTCAGCATGGTCATCAGTGTTACTTTTCTAGAGGCCCGATCATTTCTTGGCTTCTTTAAAATTTAAGTCAAAGTATTGTTATTTCTGAACAGACAACATTTACCACAGTCAAAAACAATATTTTCCCTAAATCATACAATGTATTACTTATATTTTATAGAACAATCTGTCTCTTATGTATACATTTATATACCACTTGTAGAGTAATACACTTAGGCACGACATAAAAAAAATAACCAAACCCATTTTTAGCATCTACACCTGGGTTGGACACCAAGTACAAAATTACAAGATATCTGGCAGCTACATTCTGATTCCTTATAACACGTAAGAACCAAGAATCACTTAAATTAATAAAAATAACATTAATCATCAAATTAACCCCCAAAATATAAAGAAAAGATGATGTCAGTTTCCTAAGTAGGCAAACAATATAATTTCCAAGAAACCACCTCAGTTTGCCAATGAATCAAATAAAATTATGATTTTTTGTTTGTTTATGGTTTGGGGAAAGTAGCAGGAATTCCTCTTCTGTAAATTCTGTACTCACCTAAGAAATATGTGAAGGGTTTCGCCAATGCTTGCTGTACAAGTAGTGTTATGGAAATTAGTTCAGGGATCAAGTCCCCACGCTGTGGTTACAGTAGCTTTCAGAAGACTCCGCAGGCAGGAGAGTTGCAAAGGCAGTCTCTCCAGAAGTCTCTTCTGGAGAAGAGGGAGTGAGCCTGGTTCGCTGGGTCCCTTTTATTGGACCACACCCATTTCTTCCCAGTGATTGCATTTCACAGGTCTTCAAATAGGAATGATTAGCCTATGTCAATGAGAAGATGGGGTTAAGTAACACCTTTGCTAATCTTCATAAACTAATCTCTGCAAACATCAAATCATCAAAATGGTTCTTGTGAAAACGAACCTACAAGGCTGAGTTTCGCTGTAAATTAGTATTGAAGCAAGACTTTTATTTTTTAACTTATAAAAACTTAGAAAAGACAGGGAGCACAATAGAGAACCCCTGAGGGACCGGGAGATCAGTGGGATGCAGACCCCAAATTCTCATAAAAAGACCATACTTAATGGTCTGACTGTGACTAGAGGAAGCCCGGCGGGCATGGTCCCCAAACCTTCTGTTGGCACAGGACAGGAACCATTCCCGAAGACAACTCATCAGACATGAAAGGGACTGGACAGTGGGTAGGAGAGAGATGCTGAAGAAGAGTGAGCTAATGGTATCAGGTGGACACTTGAGACTGTGTTGGCATCGCCTGTCTGGAGGGGGGATGGGAGGATAGAGAGAGTTGGAAGTGGGCAAAATTGTCACGAAAGGAGAGACTGGAAGGGCTGACTCATTAGGGGGAGAGCAAGTGGGAGTAAGGAGTAAGATGTATATAAACTTATATGTGACAGACTGACTTGATTTGTAAACGTTCACCTGAAGCTCAATAAAAGTTAATTAAAAAAAAAAAAAACTTAGAAAAGAAAATGTCATTAGTTAATGATTTTAAGGTAGGTCTGGTGAGATAGGGTAGAAGGCCGGCTGGGACAAGAGGATAAGTGCGGATGTAGCATCTGAAAACTAAATGTAAATTTCAATTAAGAGGTTGGGCAAGTTTTTATTTATACTGTTAAGGTTAAACTAAATCACACAAGGAATACATCTCAAGTAAGATGTTTTTCTCATTCATTCCAGGAAGAGAGTAATTTTTCTTTTCTTTCTCTTCAGAATCATAGTATCACACACAGTGTAGGACCTCAAGAAATAATTCACTCCCTGAATCTTGAGAGTGGAGAAGTTTGAGCTCCTGTTGAGGTTTCTGGACAGCTAGGGCCATAAATGTAGCCCAAAGACTTAAAAATGTCATTGCCTAAGGCCAAGACCACTGTGTAACCAGACTTCCAGGTTTGCTCAGCCAGGCTAGGGAGGCACACAGAGCAGATGAGAGCAAAAGAAGCAGCTTTATTTAGTTGGCCAAGTAAAGGAGCACATCAGGACCCCGGTTGCCAAGGTATCTCCCAGAACAATAGCCCAAGGAGTTTTTATGGGTAAAGTAAGTCGGGTCTGGGGTCCCCAGGAACACCCCAGGGTGGGGCAAACTTACTGATTGATTTGACTGAGAGGGAGATCTTGGGGCGGTCCGGTCTTCAGCGCCTGTTTGTCTAGAGTTAGGATTATTTCTTGATGAGATTATGTTTGTTGAGTCGGTTTGTGGAGATTACCACGGTGTTAAATCAATCATTTCTTTTTGAAGAAACCTAATCATTCTATTAACTCTAATTGGAAGCCACATGAAATATAATCAAAGGGAAAAATCAGGTGTGGTCTTCAGGGTTCAATAAAAGGCATCCAAGGAAACAAGCTCACTCTTCTCCAGAAGAGACAAGAGTGCCTGTGGAACTCTCCTGCCTGCGGAGTCTTCTGAAAACACCGGGAGGATCTGGATCCTCGAACTGACTCCGGTAACACTACTTCGACGGCAAGCATTGGCGAAACGCTTCGCATATTCCTTACGTGAGTTACGGGAGTACACAATTTACAGAAGAAGACTTCTTGCTACTTTCTGAAACCAAAACAAACTAAAAATAATTTTGGTTTATCAATCAGGAATTGGGGTATTTTTCTATGAAATGATATCATTTGTTTATAAAAATTAGTCCTTTTCTTAACCTGTGTAGGAATTTGAAACCCTGGTGGCATAGTGGTTAAGAGCTGCGGCCGCTAACGAAAAGGTCGGCAGTTCCAAACCACCAGGCGCTCCTTGGAAACTCTTTGGGGCAGTTCTACTCCGGTCGTATATGAATTAATCTATTATGTCAATATTGCTATATATTGGAATTAATAGGGTGGTTAAATTTTGTCTTATTTTTGTGTATGCCTTGGATTTTTTTTTTTTTTTTTTGGATTGTTCATATGGATTATAAGGTCTCAGAAAGTAGTTGCCAGATATCTTGTAATTTTGTACTTGGTATGGTTCCTAAAAAAATGAACAGAATTTTATGGTTCCTAAAAAACGAACAGAATTATCTTACTTTTTACGAAGTTCATAAATGTACGACTCTAAAAGTAGTGCATGCTTGTATATGTAAGAGGAATATTCTACTATAAATATGTAATACAATGATTGGTTTTGGAGAAGAAAAAAGGTTTTAATCCTGGTAAATGTCTCTTTAAAAAATTCTGTTTACTGACTTTAAGAAGCCAGGAAATTCTTGGGCACAAAATTTTACTGCTGACCATGCAGGGATGTTAGAAATGAGAAGGCTGTCCGTATTCATTTAATGGAAAAGTGAGGACCCAATTTTTTATCAAAATTCATTTTAAAAAGCACAGTTTATTGTTTGGTGCTGATTTTCACTGTTTCATGATACTTTCATCTTTCACAGTGTGCAAGGGTGCTTGCTAATAGAAAGGGCATGGAGAGTTTAGTCTCTAATTTTTGGTTTGTTTTAATGCCCAGTGTCAATAATAACATATTTTAAAAGCTTGTTGTTGGGAGCTGTTGAATTGATTCTGATTCATAGTAACTCAGCATAACAGTGTAGAAGTGTCCCATTGGGTTTACTTGGCAAATTTCCTGGTCTTTCTCCTGAGGAGCATCTGGATGGATTGGAACCACCAACCTTTCTGTTACAGCTGGGTGCTTAACCCTTTGCACCACCAGGGCTCCTTCATATATGTTCATATATAAAAGTTCTGATTGAAATCTGATTCAGTTTTACAAAGCTTAGTTTTATTCTTATTAACACTTTTCTATTCAGACATTGAATTTTTTGTTGCATTCTGTCTGAATTAACAAAATTTCAAAAGGGAAAGTTTGGTATTGCGAATATGTTTTGCATGTACATACTTCTAATGCATTTTTTATGATGAGTTTCAAGAAGGACATTTTCTATATTATAGGAGAGTGACAGAAGACAAATGTGCATAATTATTATTATACCAATTATTTTCCCTACGTAAATTGAAAATTATAGATGAGACAGGGGCTATACTGTGATTATATTTCTTTTTCTTAGAATTATCTTTGTTTTCCCTGCAGTTTATAAGTTTCAGTTCTCTGACTTTTTTTCGTCAGTTTGGCCAATGATTTATTGATTTTGTTGATCTTTTCTAGGAACCAGCTTTTGGTCTTGTTAAGTCTTTCAATTGTTTTTCTACTCTCTTTCATTTATTTTTGCTTGAATTTTTATTATTTCCTTTCTTCTGGTGCCCTTGGGCTTCTTTTGCTACCTGCTTTCTATTTGTTCGAGTTGTAGGGTTATTGTTTTGATTTTGGCCCTTTCTTCTTTTTGGATGTGTGCGTTTATTATTATAAATTGACCTCTGAACACTGTTTTTGCTGTGTCCCAAAAGTTCTGGTAGGATATGTTTCCAGTCTCTCTCTTTTTTTTTTTTTAATTTTTTATTGTGTTTTAAGTGAAAGTTTACAAATCAAGTCAGGTTCTCATACAAAAATTTATATACACCTTGCTATATACTTCTAGTTACTCTCCCCCTCGTGAGACAACACACTTCACTCTCTATTTTCCCGTCAATTGGGCCAGCTTCTGACCCCCTCTGCCCTCTCATCTCCCCTCCAGACAGGAGCTACCCACATAGCCTTATGTGTTACTTGATTAAAGAAGCTCACTCTTCACCAGTATCATTTTCTATCCCATTGTCCAGTCCAATCCCTGTCTGAAGAGTTGGCTTTGGGAATGGTTACTGTCTTGGGCTAATCCATTCTCTTTTGATTCTGTGAATTTTTTATTCCATCCTTAATTTCTTCTACAACAGAGTAGTTTTTGAGCATAGTGTTGTTCAGTTTCCATGTATTGGATTTTTTCCCCTTGCTTTTTCTATTATTGATTTCTACTTCTATGGCTTTATGGTCAGAAAAGAGGCGTTGTAATAGTTCAATGTTTTGGATTCTTTTAAGGTTTGCTTTGTGGCCTAATATTTGGTCTATTCTGAAGAATGTTCCATGTGTGTTGGAAAAGAAAATGTACTTGGCTGCTGTTGGGTGGAGTGTTCTGTGTACATCTGTAAGATCAAGTTGGTTGATTGTAGCATTTAGATTTGTTCCTTTATTGAGCTTTCTGGATGTTCTGTCATTCAGAGAAAGTGGTGTGTTGAGGTTTCCTACTACTATTGCGGAGCTGTCTATTTCTCTTTTCAATCCTGTTACAGTTTGTTTTACGTATTTTGGAGTCCTGTCATTGGGTGCATAAATATTTATTATGGTTATGTCCTCCTGGTGTACTGATACTTTTATCGTTATATAGTGTCCTCCCTTTTCCTTTGTGGTAGATTTTGCTTTAAAGTCTGTTTTGTCAGAGATTCATGTTGCCACTCCTACTCTTTTTTGATTGTTGTTTGCTTGATATATTTTTTCCATCCTTTGAGTTTTAGTTTGTGTCTTTGAGTCTAACATGTGACTCTTGTAGGCAGCCTATAGACAGATCTTGTTTTTTAATCCCTTCTGCCACCCTGTATCTCTTTATTGCTGCATTTAGTTCATTAACATTCAGCGTAATTATGGATAGGTATGAGTTTAGTGCTGTCATTTTGATGGATTTTTTTTTTTGTATGTGTTGTTGACAGTTTCTTTGTCCCACTTAATTTTCTGTGCTGTCATATTTCTTTATGTATTTTCTTTCATCTTTTTTCGTTGTTGATGATTTGTATTTGCTAAGTCCTTATGTTTTTCTTGTTTTTTATCTTGATGTGTAGGACAGTTAGTTTGCTTTGTGGTTACCTTAATATTTACCACTATTTTTCTAAGTTTAAACCAATCTTTTATTTCTTGATACCACCTTGACTTCTTCTCCATATGAAAGTTCTATGAGTCCATTATTTAGTCCCTCTTTTTTGTTTTAATGTTGTCATCATTTATATTTTAACGTCTCTGTCTCTCTATTTTCAGTGCTTAGCTTTGATTTCTTTTTGTGACTTCCCTATTTGGGTTGATATCTGGTTGTTCTGACCTGTGTTCCAGTCTTGAGTTGTTATCTGATGTTATTGATTTTCTAACACTAAAAAAAAAAAAAACACTAGGACCCCCTTTAGTATTTCTTATAATTTTGATTTGGTTTTACAAATTGCCTAAACTTCTATTTATCTGGAAATGCACTAATTTTGCCCTCGTATTTTATATGAGAGACAATTTTGCTGAAAATATAATTTTCAGCAGGCAATTTTTTTCCTTCAAGGCTTTATATATGACATCCCATTTCCTTATTGCCTGCATAGTTTCTGCTGAGTAGTCAGAGTTTAGTCTTATTGACTTTCCTTCATAGATCATTTTTCACTTTTCCCTAGCTGCTCTTAAAATTCTCTTTATTTTTGGTTTTGGCAAGTTTGATCATAGTATGGCTTGGTGACTTTCTTTTGGCATCTACCCTGTGTGCGGTTTCATGACCTTCTTGGATCTTATCATCTTTTACAATATCAGGGAAGTTTTCTGCCAACAAATCTTCAACAATTCTCTCTGTATTTTGTTATCCTCCCTGTTCTGGCACTCCAGTCACTCGTAGGCTCCTCCTCTTGATAGAGTCCCACATAATTCTTTGGGTTCTTTCATTTTTTTTTTAATTCTTTTATCTGATTTTTCCTCAAATAAGTTCGTGTCAAGTGCTTTCTCTTCAATCTCAGTGATTCTGAGTAGTTCTCTGCCTTTCACTAAACCCTCACAAACTCATTCTCAAGCTCTGACCTGAAAGCCTTTTCTTGGGATTTAAAAGCACACTGGCTAATCCCTCAATTTCACCTGGAGTTGTTTTGCCACCTTCAGGTTTAAGGGTGGCATAGCTTCCTACTATTGCTAGATTTTGGGGGCTTCATCCCCTTATTGGTTCCCTTCACCTTTCATGCAACATTGTGAGGAGCCCCTTCATGAAATCCCCTGAAACCCTCTGTATTAGAGTGTGTTTCCTACTTTCCTGACTGAGAACATCTACCTTTACAACCTTTTAATTGTTTTTCTACTATGTCAATTTTATTGTGGTAATTGGTTGGATGGATTGAAATGAGGAAAAATCAGATCTGATGTTTGTTTACTTTCCAGTAAGTGTCAGGTATTTTGAAGGGATTTTCTAAAGGTTGTAAAACTTTGAGGCTTAAAGATGAGTAACAATCAAATATTTTTAATGTTATATAATTCTCATTGAATCCTTTCCGTTTGAAAGAAAAATCAGTATGGTTCATCCGAAAGCATTCATTCTCAAGCAAGAGTGCAAAAGAACCCACAGATTAGTCATTTAATTCATGTTCAAGTTTTGATATGGAACTCTTGTAAAAAATTCCACAAGTATGCATTTTTTGTGAGAAGACGGAGGGCTACCTGACTCCATGGAGAAAGTGGCCACTCTCAGGCACTATGGAGTGAAAGTCATTTCTGTTTTAGTCATTTCTCTTTTTATTTTAACCCTTTTCCCTGGAACTTTCCCTCATCCCAAGCCTCTTGAGTTAGTGGCCGATCATTCTCCTTGACTTCTATTTAATCTAGGTCTGGTGAGAATGGGCGGAAGACAAGCTGGGACAAGAGAATATGTGCAAATGTGTCATCTGAAAACGTAAGTGTAATTTAAACTCAGAGTTTGATGGAGTTTTTGTTTATATTATTAAATCACGGAAGGAATATATCTCAAGTATTGTATGTTTTTCTGATTCATTCCAGGAAGAGAGTAATTTTTCTTCTCCTTCTCTTTAGATCCATCGTGTCACAAACACTACAGGATCTCAAGAAATACCTTATTTGCTGAATCTTGAGAGTGAAAAACTTTGAGCTCCTGTTGAAGTTTCTGGACAGCTAGGGCCAAAAAAGTGGCTCAAAGACCTAAAAATGTCATTGTCTAAAGCTCAAGACCACTGGTCTGAAGAGGACATACTGATGTTACTGGAAAGCATGGAGAATAACCTCTCACCCAATGACAAGCAAAAGTTCAAAACAACCCCCAGTCACGTATGACCTGGGAAAAGGTAGCTTTTAGAGGTTTTACTGGAGAAATGTGCAAAAACAAATGGTTAGAGATTTCTTATACTTTGAGGAAATCTCGCACTTTGAAAGAATTAGTCCTGGAAGCTCAGGAACGTGTTAAAAAACTCTTCAAAAACAAAAAATTCAAGACACATCCAGACTTCCCCAAGAAGCCCTTGACTACTTATTTCCGCTTCTTCAAGGAGAAGTGTTCCCAGTACTCCCAAGTGTACCCTGAGCTGAGCAACCAGAAGCTGACCAGAGTTGTATCCAAGAAATAGAAAGAGCTCCCAGAGAAGATGAAACTAAAATATATTCATGATTTCCAGAAGGAGAGACAGGAATTTGAAGAAAAACTAGCTCAATTCAAGAAAGACCACCCTGATCTCATCCAGAGCAGCAAGAGATCTGTTGTCCCCAAGAGGCACCGAACTGAAACCCAAAAGAGTTCTCTGGGAAATAGGAACAAAATGGGGTCTTCTCTGGAGAAAGGTGACTTTTCCAAGCAGATGAAATTCCATGGAGAGCCCAAGAAGCCCCTCATGAATGGATACCACAAGTTCCACCAGGATATGTGGTTAAGTAGGGAGCTGCAATATGTGCCCATGAGAGAGCGCAGGGTGGAGATTAGCAGACGCTGGCAGCACATCCCACAGAGCCTGAAGGACCATTATAAGAACCTGGCTGAGGAGCTGCAGAAACAGTACAAGGTGGACCTGGATCTCTGGCTCAGGAGCCTGTCTCCTGAAGAATATGCAGCATGCAGAAATGCAACCTATTCTATGGGCAAGAATATGAGCAAACTCAGACAGATGTCTCTGCAGTGCCCATCAGTGAAGTGTTTGCAAGAAGGGCCTGGAGAGGAGTGGGAGCTACAGGTTCCAGGCACAGATTCACCAGAAACTATTCAAGTCAGTCATCATCCTCCATGGGGGTCAGCACAAAATAAGAAGGAAGATGGGCAAGTGGTGGAAGGCAGTGACTCCTCAGACTCTAGCAGTGAGGATGAGGATAGAGATGAGGGGTCTGAAGACAGCGACTCCAGCTCATCTTCCTCAGAAGATTCAGACTCCAACTGAGCCAGACCCTAATGAAAATGAATCTCTCATATTTCCCTCCTATTTTTCTTCTTTCCTTTCCCTTCTTCCACCTCAGTACAAAGTAGGAAAAGTTGGCAGAAACGGAACTTGAAGTTGGGGGTCGGGGGTATCCTTTTGGGAAAATGACTATAAGACTTAGCCAGTATTAGGCTCCATACATCTCGATATCATCCCTCTGCCAAGAAATTCCATGTAATTGGGGCTCTTGGAATACACAATGAGATGGCTAGGGAGTGGGAACTCTCTAGATTAGACAGTATTTCTGAAATGTGAAGCTTTGTTCTCATCTTCTGCCTGCTAGAGTTGGTAAGAGGACACTCATAAATCTGTGCCCTCTACCTTCCCTGTTGATCTCTGAATTCCTGCACTGGAATTGGGTTGAGAAATATTTGATGGGAGGTAGGATAGGTGCCTTTAAGAAAATTGTCGAACTCCTGGGATCTCTCTCATCTACTGCCTGCGGGACGGAGTTGGGCATTTCCGATACTACAGTTGGCAGAGTAATGTGGGCAGTAGTGATTATGTCTATATATTTAACTGGTAGCTGTCAATGTATTTTTATTTCTGAATTAAAAAAATACCATTAAAAATAAGAACTTAACTGTTTCATTTGAATGAGCGTCTCCATAAAATCAGTGCCCTTTAATTTTCAGCACTAGTTTCCAGGAAACGTCTGTGTTTACCCTGGGCAGAAATCACATGTTTTCTGCTGCTACAGGTAGAAATGAATCTCAACGTTAGCATTACATATATATATATATATATGAATTTCCCCTGCTAGTCTCCTATCAGGCTCCTGGATCTGCTGCCTCTACTGCTAACATTTCCCTGCTGCTGCTTGCCATCTTGCCGCCTTCAGGGTTAGAGCTCTCTCTCTGTCTCCTGAGTCTGGGAGGTTCTCAGCACAGGGATCCCAGTTCCAAAGGACTTGCTCAATCCTGGCTATTCTTTCTTGGTTGTTTTGAGATCTATCTTCCACCTCTGGGATGGCTCACTTGAAGCCTAGCCGGATATCAAAATGGACCAATCCCCTTGGCGGACGCAGTTACCTTATTTACACAGTCTAACCCAATTACCTAGGTGGCAGTTACAGGACCATGGCAACAAAGGCCATACAAAAGCAATCCATTGCACAGCAAACAACAACAACAAATAAATTGAGATTGACTAATTCTTGACAGTGAGTCTCAGAGAGGTATGGTAGGGTAGGATCAAGCCTCCTTGGCCCCCACAGTCTGAGGCTTAAGTTGCTCCAATGGGTCTTTTGAAGAAAGGACTCCTAATCTGGTGAAAACCCTTTAATATAAATATAAAAGAAAATAAGGTAAATAATGCGGACATTGATAATGTTTAAAATAAGAAAAATACTGTCTTAATAAAGTTGTCAGAAATTGGGTGGATCCCCATCATAAAAGAACCATAAACAAGTTTTCTGTATTTTATAAGAATTTGAAAAAGTCTAAAGATAAGCACCCTCAATGAGACACTTGGCACGGCGGCTACAACAGTGGGAGCAAACATATCAATGATTGTGAGGATGGTGCAGGAACAGACACTGTTTTGTTCAGTTGTATATCCTGTTGCTATGAGTTGGAACCAACTATGGCACCTAACAGCAACAACAAAAGATACGGATCACAATGAGACATACCTGGTCACCCAAGAGCTCTGATAGAGATGTACAGGGAGATTAATACTGTTTTCATGCCTGCTAATACAACATCCATTCTTCAGTCCATGGATCAAGGTATAATTTCAATTTTCAAGTCTTATTAAGAAACACATTTTGTAAGGTTGTAGCTGCCATAGACGGTGATTCTTCCGATGAATCTGGGCAAAGTAATTTGAAAACATTCTGAAAATGATTCACCATTCTAGATGCCATTATGAACATTTGTGATTTCTGGGAGGAGGTCAAAATATCAACATTAACAGGAATTTGGAAGAAGTTGATTCCAGCTCTCATGGATGACTTGGAGGGGTCCAGAGTTTTGGTGGAGAAAGTAACTGCAGTTGCGGAAATAGCACGACAACTAGAATCAGAAGCGGGGCCTGAAGATGTGCCTGGATTGCTGCAATCTCATGACAAAGTTTGAACGGACAAGGAGTTGCTTCTTATGGATGAGCAAAGAAAGTGGCTTTTTGCGATGGAGTCTGCTCCTGGTGAAGATGCTGTGAACACTGTTGAAAGAGCAAGAAAGGATTTAGAATATTACATAAACTTATTTGATAAAGCAGCTACAGGTTCGAGAGGATTGGCTCCAATTTTGAAAGAAGTTCTTCTGTGGGTAAAATGCTATTAAACAGCATCACATGCTGCTGTGAAATCTTGTGAAAGGAAGAGTCAACCGCTGCAGCAAACTTCCTTGTAATTTTACCTTAAGAAATTGCCACAGACACCCAAACCTTCAGCAGCCGCCACTTGGATCAATCAGCAGCCATCAACATAGACGCAAGACCCTCCACCAGCAAGAAGATTAAGACTCGCTGAAGGCTCAGATGATGGTTAACATTTTTTAGCAATAAACTATTTTTTAGTTAAGGTATGTACTTTTTTTTTAAACATAATGCTATTGCATACTTAATAGACTATAGTATAGGGTAGGCACAACTTTTATATGCACTGGGAAACAAAAATTCGTGTGCCTCTATTGTGATATTCACTTCATGGCAATGGTCTGGAACTGAAACCTCGGTATCTCTGAGGTATGCCTGTGTATTCCTGGTGGAAATGCCTACACATACTCAGTCAAAGTTATGCAAAATGTTGTCTTTTCATCACTCCTCAGAATAGCCCCAAATTGGAAACCAGTTTCAATCAACAGTAGTATGCTTGAGCCGTGCAACAATGGGCTCAAACTGCAGCAATTGGGAGGATGGCACAGGACGGGGCAGTGTTTCATTCTGTTGTGAATGGAGTCACTATGAGTCACAACAATTCAAAAGCACCTAACAACAACAACACTTAAAAGCAGTTTCTGTTGGGAGACCAGAAAAAGTATGGAAGGAAGACTTAAGTGGGGAGCAGTCATTGAGGAAAACCTGGCTGGAGAACCATCCAACACTAGGAGAATATAAAACATTTGGTGCACCTGAAGTGACTATCCCAAACCTATTGCCTACAGATTCCAACTCATAGTGACCGTATAGGACATAATAGGACTGGCCCATAGGGTTTCCAAGGCTGTAAATCGTTATGGAAGCAGACTGCCACATCTTTCTCCAGGGTTTGAACTGTCCAACTTTTGGTCATCAGCTGAGTGCTTTAACCACTGCACCAACAGGGATCCTTGAAAGTAACTAGAGGATCAACAAATCCATAAACAAACTCATTGCTGGCTAGATTAAGTCATACCCCTCCCATTCCACATACACAAGGCCTACTGTAAGGGAAAACAAGCCTGCTTTCGGGCATAAAACACCATCTCAATCTCTCATGTTTTACCCAAGATTACTGGCCTTCTGAAAAAGTTTCAAGATGCTCAAAAACAAAAATAAGAAAGAAAGAATCTGTTAACAGACAAAGCATTCAACAGATTTCTGTGACCCTTTGTCTTCATACATCCCTCTCTCCACAACTCAGCTCTACCAGTTCTGGTCACCTAGGCTTTTCTGAGCTCTGAGCTGTGTATTCTTGCCTCAGCAAGGTGGCCAGTATGAGAATCAGCCATTCCCTTTTCCTTCAAACAAAGGGTACACCCAATACATTTACATTTTATATTCTGTATGCATAAGTATCACATGCTACTCACCAACATTTTGTAAAATACAGAAAAAAATGAAATCAATTTAATCTTATCATTCCTAGAGAATATCAATATTTTGGAATAAAATATATTTTATTAATAATTTTATAATTAGTATATATACAGAAATGATTATATAATAACAATAAATATTAATGCATATAATTATACATTCATATTTATTGTTATATGTAATGGTGAGTAGCATGTATATAATTCTACATTAATATTTATTATTATTATATAATCATTTCTGTAGGTTTGTCCAGTTATTGAAAATGTCTAACCCTTGTTAACAAACTGTCAATATATATCTCATCCTTCCATTCTGAGAAATATTATGTACCTTCATAATGACATGGAAGGCTGAGCTGGAATTTAGACCTTGGTCTGGAGTGCTGTTGGCATGGTCTGACCTGCGGAAAACAGATCTGAGAGAAAAGCCAGTATAGCCCTTGATTTAGGCAGGAAATT
This sequence comes from Loxodonta africana, assembly GCF_030014295.1. Taxonomy (NCBI): domain Eukaryota; kingdom Metazoa; phylum Chordata; class Mammalia; order Proboscidea; family Elephantidae; genus Loxodonta; species Loxodonta africana. Next base: position 108,290,089 of record NC_087348.1, read on the forward strand.
CTGGGGTATGGGTACCAGGAAGGACTATAAAACCAAAAACCCCGTTGCCATTGAGTCAGTTTAGTAGAACTGCTCCACACAGTTTCCAAGGAGCAGCTGGTGGATTCAAAATGCCAGCCGTTTATTTAGCAACCATAGCTCAGTGTAACTCTTAACCACTGTGTCACCAGGACTCCAATAAAGCAGGAAATCCAGCAGACCTCTCTCTGCCTGTGGTGTTAGGCTGGGAGCCACCAGAGGAGGGCAGAGAGATGAGTTCTACTGCCTTGGCCTCAGAGCAAGGGCAACCTCCCCTCCTGCTGGAGCCATTGCTTGTTCCTGGAACAAAGAGGCAAGTTTCTTCCAACCAGCGGTCTTGAGAAAATAGCCTCCCCCCTCCCCATGTAATTTTTAATCTGTCATTTCCCTCCATCCAGACTTCCCTCAGACCAACCCTCCCCCATCTGGCTGACTCCATCCACTGGTGCTACAGAATCAGGAGATCACTGGGGTTGCTAGTTGTTATGGATTTAATTGTGTCCCCCCCAAAATGTGTGCAATATGCCTAAGCCATGGTTCCCAGTATTGTGTGATTGTCCATCCTTTTGTCATCCGATGAGATTTTCCTATGTGTTGTACATCCTACGTCTATGATTTTAATCAGGCAGGATTAGAGGCAGTTATGTTAATGAGGAATGACTCACTCTACAAGAATAGGTTTTGTCTTAAGTCAATCACTTTTGAGACACAAAGGAAATAAGCCAGCAGAGAGACAGGGGGACCACATGCCACCAAGAAAGTTGTGACCCAGGTTCCTGTGAGAGAAGCTCCTAGAACGGGGACTATTGATGACAAGGACCTTCCTCCACAGCAGACAGAGGGAGAAAGTCTGCCCCTTGAGCCGGCACCCTGAAATTGGACTTCTAGCCTCCCAGACTGTGAGAGAATAAACTTGTTTGTAAGAGCCATCCACTTTTATTTCTGTTGTAGCAGCACTAGACAACTAAGACACAGGACCCAACATGTCACTCCCCTCTCTACTCCCTCTACCCCCTATGCAGCCAGACATGTGCTTAGCTGGTCCCCTTAATGCAGATACACTGTCGCTGCTGAACCTCTGGTCTCTTCTCCCAGATCTGGACCTCACCTCTTGCCCTATCCCTGGAAGGCTCAATTCAGGGAAAACCTAAGATTTCAGAAGGCTCAAGCAAAGCTTTGGTGGCCTTTTGGGTGCTCACTGAGCTTCCTGCACACACAATGGGGGCATCCTGGAAACTGGGGCTCCCACATTCCCTCTCTCTTCCTGACAGTGACCCCTGCTCCTCAGAGCCTTTCTCCATGTCTCAGCTGGCTCACGCTATTGTGGGCCCCAGGATCTCTGTGCCCACAAGGAGGTGCTTTAAACACTCTTGTGCAGAGATCTGAGCTGCTTCTCCAGATCAATAGCTTGGCTTTCCCAGACCCCAGGAAGGATATCTGGTGACAATTATAATAGAAGGAGGGTTTCTCAAGGGTCCAAGGTAGCATCTCAATTTATCCCATCAGTAGTGGGCTGAATGAATTGGGGACATAAACCTGTCATTATTACTTTCCCAAGTAGAAATAAAATCCAATTTACCTGAACCCGATTCCTCTTTCTCATCCCTGTTCATGGGTCCCTGAGCTGGGGCTTCCTAGCCATTCTTTCCTGTTTTCCCTGAGTTGGGATGGGAAGTGCCAGACAGAGAATCCTGGTCCTCCTGCTGTTCTTGAGCCTTTAGAGGCTTGATCTGGAGTGTGCAGGGTGGGGGAAACCTCCATTCTGGAGTGGAGGCCAAAGCTGGCCTTACATTAAATTCTTGCATTAAAATACAAAAATAAATCAGTAAATAAAATACAAACTGTTCCTACCTGAAGGCTATAATTAAAGCAACCTCAGGCAAACCATTTCCAAATTTTCCAAAACATTTGCTAAAATCATAAACTGATGACATCCTCTTTCCTACTTTTTTATACAATTAAAACTAAAAGTTAAGAAAAATTATATATAAATTTAGGATGTGGGGTTTCATAGCTGAAAAAATATTTCATTTTTTTTTGAAATGATTTTTTTTATACACTAAATTCTGGTGAATATTGGGTTTGTCTCTAGCATCCCTTCCGGTCGATTCATCTTTGTCCTTGTTCCTGTACCAGTACTGCACTTGCAAGTGCGGATGCAAAAAATTATATTCCAATCTTACTAAAAGCAAGTTTTTTATACTGTACAGAACTGGGAAGAGTCTAGGGGACTGGAGTGGGTCACATGGGTCAGTCTCCATCTGAATCACTGGGGCCCATGTACCAGGAGACAGCATCAGAGTGAAGCTCCACCAACTGATTTCTCTGTCCACGGCTGTTACTAAAGCCCGGCTCTGCTGTGTGTCCTGGCCGAGCAGACGTCCCACCCTTCCAGCCTATGGTCCCAGCACCACCATCACACAGTTTCCCTTGACCTTGGAAATCAGGGTCTGACACACACAAGTATCTGGGCTCAGGACGTCTTCAATTGTCATCTTGATGTTGTAACATTTGCTGCCTTTGTGCAGCTTGTCCACAACCCACACACCCAGGTCTCTGCGAAAATAGTATGGCTCCCGGGGGCTGCTTTCTCCTTCTTGTCAGTCCAGAGGGTGTTTCTGCTTTCTTTCTGAGTCCTCCTGCTGAACATGTAGGTCTTTATCCCTGAAGGTCTTCCACAACAAGGCAGTTCCTTTCAGTTGTTCTGAGGAAGCTTTGCTCACTTGGCTAAGATCCAAGAGGTTCTTGTCAAACCTATGCAAGGAGACAGGCCACAGGCAGTACTAACAAACGGTCACCACTTGGCTCTCCGCTGCCAGAACCATGGCCCAAACATTGTCAGGATTGAGGCATTTTACCTTCCAATGGAAGCCTCAGTGGAGGCCAAACAGGACCAGTACAGTTCCTCAAGGCGCCAGTTCGTGAGGTTATTCTTCCTTCTCCTCTTGTACCTCATCTGGCTTTGGCAGTCAGGGGGGCTGGTGGGGGCCTTGGCATGGGTCGGGCTGGCACCTACCCCTAACACCTTGGGCCTCTGTGAATTGACATGGGGCTTCACCGCTTGATTGAAAGTACGGCTGATGTTCTTGCCAGGTTTCCAGCCCATGACCTGTAGTATGGACAGCTCATAGGCCTCCACAGGGATGGCCTCATAATCTGCCTCTCCTGGCACTTAGCCTGGAGTTTGGTGTCTGCCCCTTCGCCTTTGGGGATGCATTCTTTCTGGATCAAGGGGATAGCGATCCTGGAATCGACACCCTCATTGTCTCTGTGTTCCAGAGACTACTTGAATTCCTCAATGAGCTCCTTTACAGCCTAGTATATCAGCACCCCATCCACCGAGGCCTCAGCACTTCTGGATGTCCAGGGGCCTGGGTCAGTAGCTGCCTGCAGTATTCATTCCAGATCAAAGGGATGACAAACTCCTTGGGAGTTTCTGAGGGCTTCACACTTTTCAGCTCTCTCCCTTCCACACTTTTTAAGAAATCCTTCTCCTTCAGGGCAGCCCTCACACTGTCTCACAGGTCCACCACCTGCCTCTGGGTGGACATGCAACTGAAGGGGAAAAAAACTGGGGTGGTAGACACTGCTATATGCCGGAAACATTTTCTTCAGTGTCAGCATCTGCCATCTTGTCCCTCTTTGCAGGCCTGTGCTGTGTTTGCCAAAAGTTGATACGTATTTCTTGATGAGATGATGTTTGTGGAGGTTTGTTTACTTATGGAGGGTGTTAAGGTGTTAAATCAATTATTTCTTTTGTTTTGAAGAAACCTAATCATTTTCAGTAACACCTATTAGAAGACCCACTGAACACAATCACTGGGAAGAGCTGGGCGTGGTCTTCTGGGCTCAATAAAAGGCACCCAAGAAACCACCCTCACTCTTCTCCAGAAGAGACAGAGTGCCTTTGGATCTCTCCTGCCTGCAGAGTCTTCTGAAAGCTCCTGTGACCACATCAGAAGGAGTTGAACCCAGAACTGACTTTCATAACACTACTTCTACAGCAAGCGTTCGCGAAATCCTTCACATATTCCTTAGGTGACTTAGGTGAGTGTACAATATACAGAAGTGGAGTTCCCGCTACTTTCCCGAACCGAAACAAACCAAAAATAATTTTAGTTTAGCAATCAGGAAATTGAGGTGTTTTTCTATGAAATGATTTCATTTGTCTACTTTGCAAAAATTAGTCCTTTCCTTAACCTACATATGAATTAATCCGTTTTGTCAATATTATTATATATTAGATTTAATAGGGTGGTTGCATTTTGTCTTATTTTTATGTATGCCTTGAATGTTTATATGGATTATAAGGACTAAGAAAGTAGTAGCCAGGTATCTTGTAATTTTGTACTTTGTGTGGTTCCTGAAAAAGGAATAAAAAACCAAACCCACGGCCGATGAGTCAATTCTGATTCATAGCAACCCTATAGGACAGAGTAGAACTGCCCCATAAGGTTTCCAAGGAGCGCCTGGTGGATTTGGACTGCTTACCTTTTGGTTAGCAGCCAAACTCTTAACCACTACACCACCAGGGTTTCAGAAAAAGGAATAGAAGTACTTAATTCTATAAGAAGTTGATAAATGTTGTAGTCTAAATGTAGTGCATAAGTCAATGCGTAAAAAGACTATTCTACTATAAGTATATAATGCAATGAATGGTTTGGACAAAAAAAAAATTTTTTTTGATACTGGTGTCTCTTTAGAAAATTCTGTTTACTGATATAAATTTTTAAGAAGCCAGGAAATGTTTGGGCACAAAATTGTTACTGGTTACCATGCAGGAATATCAGAAATGTGACTCCCGTCTATATTCATTGAGTGTAAAGATGAGAACCCAATGTTTTAGCTAAATCAATTTTAAAAAGCACAGTTTGTTATTTTGTGCTGATTTTCACTCTTACATGATACTTTCATCTTTTCACAGTGTGAAGGGGCGCTTGCTAATAGTTTGAAAGGGTGCGGAAGATAATGCTTCTCTCTTTAATTTTTGATTTCTTTAGATGCCCAGTGTAGATAAAAAGATGTTTTTAAAAGCTTGTTGTTAGGAGCTGATGAGTAGATTCTCCCTTGTAGTAACTTCACGTGACTCAGTAGAACTGCCCCATAGGATTTTCCTGGCAGATTACTGGGTCTTTCTCCTAAGGAGCCACTGGATGCATTGGAACCACCAACATGGCTTAACCCTTTGCACCACCAGGGCTTCTTCATACATATTCATATATAAAGATTCTGACTGAAATCTGATCCAATTTTACGACCAAAGAAAACAAAACAAAAAGCCTGTTGCCATTGAGTTGATTTTGACTCATAGCGAACCTACAGGACAGGGGAGAACTGCCCAACAGAGTTTCCAAGGAGTGTCTGGTGGACTTGAACTGGCGTCCTTTTGGTTAGCAGCCAAAGCTATTAACCACCATACCAGCAGAGTTTCCCAATTTTACAAAGCTTTGTTAAATTCTTATTAACACTTTTGTATTCCGAAATTGAATTTTTGTTACATTCTGTTTGAATTAACAGAGTTTCAAAGAAGAAATTTTGATTTTGTGAATATGTGTCTCATGTACATATTTCTAATGCATTTTTTACAGTGAGTTTCAAGAAAGACACTTTCTATATTATAGGTGAGGAGCAGGAGACAAATGTGCATTCTGCCCATTACTGTGTTTTATTATTTTCAACTTTTATTCTCTCTTTAAGGATTTTGTATTAGAATTATAACCCTACTTCATAGACAGTCTTGGCGAGGAAAAATACCAGAACTGTTTGCTTAAATTATAATAGTTGATAAGAAACTGGCTGGTTGATTCTGTCTGTATGGTATCTTGGAGAGTAACGGTTAGCAGATTTTAATTTTAGTCAAAGGTATGAGTTTTGGCTCCAACATTAACTGTCGGTATGATTTTGGATTAGTCATCCTTATAGGATGGTTTTGTCAATTAAATGAAATAGTAAAGGTAAAAAGTTTAGTCGCATGAGCTTTGCTAAGCCAATCAGTCACTAGGAACATTATGATTGGCTTTTCCACCAATCAGAATACTAGAGATTGAGTCAAACTATTGAAGCACAAGCCCAAGAAGGAAAGGACACAAACAGGTTCTTTTATGGAGGAGACATGGAGTTGATGGTGTAGATCATGTTAATCAGGAAGCCAACCAAGTTTTCAAGAGAGCTCTAGAGCTGTCTTTGTGTCAGTTTCCAGTTTTTGTCATTAGTAAAAGAAACTATATCAGGCCTAGACGTAAGTATAGTATTGTATCACAATTGGAGTAAAAGTTTGCTTAGTCTTTTGTCTCTCTGGGGCAAATGACAAACTCTCCTGATTTTCTTCCCTCAGGAAAATGGACTCCAACATCTCCCAAGCCTTCCGAAAGGAACTCACCTGCTGCATCTGCTTGAACTACCTTACAGACCCTGTCACCATAGGCTGTGGGCACAGCTTCTGTAGGCCCTGTCTATACATTTCCTGGGAAGAAGCCAAAACTACCCGTTGTCCTCTATGTGGGGAAACATCAAAGAAGACAGACATCAAATCCAATATTCTTGTGAAGAATCTGGTGTCCCTTGCTAGACAAGCCAGTCTCTGCCAGTTCCTGAGCTCTGAGGATCAGATGTGTGGGACACACAAGGAGACAAAGAAGATGTTCTGTGAAGAGAGCAAGAACCTACTCTGTTTGCTCTGTTCTTCCTCTCAGGAGCACGAGGCTCACAGACACTGTTCCATTGAATACACTGTTGAGAAGTACCGGGTAAGTGATGCTTCTGAAAGCCTTTGAAAGCTGGAGAATAATAGAGCTAAGAGAGTATAAGGAAGATGAGTACCGTGATTATGATTAATTCACTCATCACTGGGAGTCTTATATGTGCTGGCTGCTGTTCTAGGTGGGAAGGATAAAGCTGTGAATAAAATAGGTAAGGAAATCTGCTTTCACAGAGGCTGTATTCGAGTGACAGGGCAATTCGCTTAATGATTATTAATTTGATTATGCAAAGTGAAGCACAGGACACCATAACACTCACATTTTTAGAAATAGCTCCTGGCCACAAAAATTACATGTTTAACAAGTGGTTTTTTTTTTTTTTTTTACTGGAAGCATATTTAGTAATACTGGACAAACATGTAGGATAATAGTATAGAGAATTAGCAAGATATTTATAGGAAATTTAATTACATTACATAAAGCCTTTATTTGACAGTTTTCTCAGGAAAATTGTTTCATTACTTTATGTGGCTCTATAGCCTGAAACTCCCAGAAGGGATGACTATCGGGTAGCCAGTGAAACATGACCCTTCCACTTTCCCGAAAGTACGTTCATCTAACATCCCTGGTCTTTAGCTGTCAGTAAGGGTCTGAAATCTATAATATTTGTTCTGTTGGTGCTTAATTCAGTATTTTTGTTTTTACAGGAGAAGCTTTTAAAACAAATGAGGTCTTTATGGGAAAAGATCCAAGAAAATCAGAGAAATCTAAACGAGGAGTGCAGAATAATCAACTTGTGGACGGTAAGCCTGAGACCACGTTTTCCTCATAACCAGCTTGGTACAGACATGCTGGGACCTTACCTACTAAGAACTTGAGCTTTAATCATCATTGCCAGGAGATTCCGTAAGTGAGCTCATCAGTAGGAAAAAGGATCTGCTGTTTTTATGTAGGAGAGTAGGACACTTAGGATTTCTAGAATTCAGTACACCAGGGACTAGGGAGAAAAAGGCCATCAGAACAAAGTGCAAAAAGTGCTGAAATGGAGGCACGTGCAGGGATTTGGAGAAGTTCAAAAACCGTTGGTCAGGAGTTGAGAAAAAGTTTTGGAGAGAGGTTCACAATCAATTTGAGTTTTAAAGGACAAGTGTAAAAAATCCATGGACATTTCAAGCAGAGATTTCTGACTAAGGTGAAATCCAGAAATTAAACAGTACATAATGGGGAACTACAGGTATGTCATACGGATTAGTATAAAGACGGCCATGGGGAGAAAAAGGTTTAAATAGCAATTTAGGAAGTGTACCTGTGATAGTGAAAAGCGATAATGTAGTGGCTAGAGAATGATATAGGATCAACTGGGAGAAATTTCAACATGTTGTAAAACTGGGGGAAAAGAGAAAGAAAAGGACTTGGTGAGGAGAGAATGAATACATGGGTATTGGCAGGGGTCATGCAATGGAGTAAGGGTTAATGTTCCTATAATGTTAAGGCAAAATGAGACCCTGAAGTCTTAAGCACGCTTTACCAGGAAGGAAACCCATCCATGGCAACAAGGGATAGTGATGGGAGAAATCAGATTGAGGGTATGGGATTAGGAATTTTAGGGAGGTTTTGTCTGATGATTTCTAATCCTCAGACTAGTAGGCAACATTTCTGCTAAGAGTGAATCATCAGGCTAGGATTGAGGAGATTTGAGATGAGAGGCTAAATTAGTAACAGATCAGAATATTAAATAATCAAGCATAAATTTATCTTTTTACATGTAATCTTTCATATTTTAGAGAACATATATTGGTAAAGCAGAGGGTCAGGAAAAAGAAGAAGACCCTCAATGAGATGGACTTACACAGTGACTGCAACAATAAGTTTAAACATAAAAAAGATCGTTAGGGTAGGATGGCTTGGGACCAGGCAGTTTTTCATTCTGTTGTACATAGTGTCCTTGTGAGTTGGAACTGACTCAGTAGCACCTAACAACAACAACGTATTTTAAAAATTAACTCTGAAAAAAAATTCTACAGAATTTCAGGAACTTACGAAGTGAATTATAGTGTTTAGAGGAAAGGATGGGTTTCTGTAGTTAACAAGGAATGAAAAATAAAGTAAGGAAAGAGGGATGAGCATGGTTTCTGGTAAGTGGAAAGACATGAATTTAACATGTATGTACGTGGTTGGTGGATTACATGAACATGAATCAAAGAGAAATGAGTGAGGTTTAAGTGGTGAAGGATAAAGGCAGCCTGGGTGTGTGATCTAGGAAATCCATGTCCCTGCAGGATTATATATGCCTACGGAGAGACATGATCAGAGATCAGTATCAGAAGTTGCATCCAGTTCTCCACAGGGAAGAAAAACAACATTTAGAGGGACTGAAAAGTGAACGCAAAAGGATTTTACAGCAACTCAAGAAAAGTCAAACCACAATGGTTCAAAAACAAAACCACCTAAGAGAAATGTTTGAGGAGCTGCTGAATTTGTGCCATAAACCAGACGTGGAGCTGCTCCAGGTAAGAAATGAGGATATTAGTTCAAGTTCACATCTTTGACTTCCATTACATATTTCAAACCAAAATCCTATGTCTGCATCTTCTGCTCCTGTCCAGACTATTATTGTCCAAGTGAATATGATATAAACTTCAACTCTTATCCTAACCAGGAACAACAAAACTTTGAGGAATTGTGAGAGTAGTTTCCCTTCCCAATTCTCTTTATTTAATTCACTTTTCTATCCAACAGAAAGGAACAACTTCTTTGTAGACCTTTTTGTCTCCAGGTGGGCAGTGTGAGGAAGAGGAAAAGCTAGCATTCATGTCCTCCTTCTGTTTGGAAGTCCTAGGCTTGAGTTGTGCTTGTTCTGAGGCACATTAATTACCCTTTGGAAACAAGCCCTGTGAAAAGACCACCTTGTAGACAACTGATGGTTGTAGTAATGCAGTCCCTACTCATGTCCTGCTCTGTCTTTGTTTACCCTCAGAGCCCTTAGCCATCGAGAATTTATTTTCTGTCAATGCGTGGTACTGTGATTTTCCTTTAAAGAGGAAAAGGAAAAGAAATTTATAAAATCCAGGGCGGGGCAGGGGGGAAGGAAAGGAGGGTTTGATATTTTTTTGAAATTTCCCAAATCCAAAGACTGATTAGGCATAAAAAAAAAGAATTTCTGAAGAATTCTGAGTTTTTCTTTTTTTTTTTCTCTTTACAGAATTTGGAAGACACATTGACAAGGTAAGTTTGGCTTTCAATGCAAACTAGAGCACCTTGAGAGCTAGTAAAGAGATCAAAGTGTTTCTACCAAAATGAAGTTATTGAGATAGTAAATCTTCGTGTGCATGTGTATTTATGTGAGCACATGTATCTGTGTGTGTTTTACTGAATATAATTTTCTATCCCACTCTATCAGAAGTTAGTTTTGTTTTGTCTTTCTGTGCTCATGGAGGTATTGTAGGGTTCAACACAGAAGTCACTAGAAAACAGCTATGCATAATTTTAGTTTTCAAAATCATTAACATATAAAAGTGCATGGACTAGCTTTTCCAGGCGTTAGAGGAGAGGCAGGCATCTATGATAAGAAGGGGGTGGAGGCAGGGACAGAAGAAAAGAAAGAATCCCTAAGAATTGCACAGTCTTATCCCAGGAACATGGAGGTACACTACAGTATCAGAAAGGAATTCTGATGAAACATATTATTCCGTTGAACGCTGACATCTTTTGTACATACTGTGATGACCCCTTTGGCACCTGAAAGATTACCTGAATCTTTCCCCGTGTAGGAGTGAGTCCGTGCAACTGCACATGCCCCAGCCTGTGAACCCAGCGCTCAGTGCCAGGCCCATCACTGGACTGATAGACAGGTTCAACCAATTCCAAGGTGAGTGGTAGCCCAATGATGGGACCCCATACATTGTCCTTTAATAATGGTTTTCTTTGGATAATATGGAGCCGTGGTGCCAGAGCAATTAAGAGCTTGGCTGCTAACAAAAAGGTCTGCAGTTGGAATCCACCAGCAGCTCCTTGGAAACAGTGTGGGACAGTTCTATTCTGTCCTGTAGGGTCACTATGAGTTGGAATCCACTTGACAGTAATGGGTTTGGTTTTTTATGCCCTTTTTATTAACCCTTGATTTAGGAGAGAACAGCCTCCTAAGAGACATTTATAGTCATAGTTGCCCTGGGATAACATGAAAAAATCTAAACGAAAGCTGGTGAAAGGATAAATGTGATTCATGCCTGTAATAAATTAGACAATGAGAAACAGGAAACAATCAAAAAGGGCTCCTAGTGCTGTCTGGACCATGGTCTCAGGAAAAATGTAGCTGAATTGGCATAATACAGTTCGTAGAGAATATGCTCTGCTTTCGACTTTAATGAGTAGCACCTGGGGTCTTAACAGCCTGTGAGTGGCCTTCTAAGATACTCCACTGGTCCCTCCCCTTCGGGAGCAAGGCAGAATGAAGAAAACTAAAGACACAAGGGAAAGATTAGTCCAAAGGACTAATGGACCACAACTAACATGGCCTCCACCAGACTGAGTCCAGTACAACTGGATGGTACCTGACTACCACCACTGACTGCTCTGACAGGGATCACAATAGAGAGTCTTGGACAGAGCTGGAGAAAAATGTAGAACAAAGTTCTAACTCACAATAAAAGACCAAACTTACTGGTCTGAGAGAGACTGGACAAAAACCCTGAGAGTATGGCCCCTGGATACACGTTCAGCTCTGCAATGAAGTCATTCCTGAAGTTTCACCTTTCATCCAAAGGTTAGACAGGCTCATAAAACAAAATGACACTAAAGGGGCATAGCAGCCCAGGGACAAGGACTAGAAGGCCGGAGGGGACAGGAAGGCTGGTAATGGGGAACCCGAGGTCAAGAACGGAGAATGTTGACATGTCATGGGGTTGTTAACCAATTTCATAGAACAATATGTGTACTAACGGTTTAATGAGAAGCTAGCTTGTTCTGTAAAACTTCGGGCAAAGTACAATAAAAAAGTGTTCAGTAGAAAAAAAATTAAATATATATTTAAACTCTGAAAAAAAAGGGGGGCTCCTGGAACCATTCTGAGATAAAATACCAGTTATTCATTCATTTAGTCATATAGAACTGCATATTTAGTTAGGGCATTCAAGTTTTAACTAAAGTACAGTTAGTTATGGTGATAGGATTGATGTTTTAGTTACCTAGTGCTGCTATGACAGAAATACCACAAATGAGGGGCTTCAACAAACACAAATTTATTTTGTCACAGTTTAGGAGACTAGAACTTGGAATTCAGGGTGCTGGATCTAAGGGAAGGCTTACCCTCTGTTTGCTCTGGGGAAGTTCTTATTCCTTTGCTCCTTGGTGATCTTCATTTGGCATGGTGTCTTTCCTCTCCCACCTCTGCTTGCTGGCTTGCTTTTTAATCTCTTTTATATCTCAAAAAGATTGACTCAAGACATCCTACAGTAATTCTGCCTCATTAGCACGACAAAGATAATCCGTTCCCAAGTGGGATTATAAACACGGACATAGAAGTTAGGATTTATGACACATATTTTGGTGAGGCACAATTCAACCCGTAACAGTTGGCAAATTTTAATTTTTTAAATATTTTTCCTGTAAAGCTTCTTAGTAATTGAATTTGTAATAATGTGCATTGTAGTTGATATAGCTAGAAAATTTAGTCCATAAACATAAAATAATGAAAGGCATAAAATAAGAATTTGTGAGGAACAACAGTAAAACAAGTTGGGGGTTGATGAGACAGTATACAGAATTCCATAGTAGACCTAAACCAGGGAGGTTAGACTGGCATGCAGATGAAGACCAAGCCTGAGGTGAAACCAGGAGTAAAATCCAGAAAATTCTTAGTAGAAAACTTCTTCTAAGAAGATGTATTTAGATCTTTTTATTCCTAATTGGAATTTGTTTCCTTGACTGGAATATCATAGTATGCCTGGCAAAGTGATCACCAATTATTTATCTCTAAGGATCTTCTTTCCCCTGAAGAGGGGCACTGAAGTTAATTTCATAGCAATGACTAAGCCTTATGGGAAGGTCTTCTATTTCTAATGGGAAGTGAAATGTAAAAAATCTTTGTGATTTTTTTCCATTGAGATTAGGTACTTGTTAATTCTGCAGATATGCTGGTAGCCCCTGAATCTAATGACATTTTCCGACCAAGCTGCCCTTAAAGTCTTGGTCGGTTTTCCAGTGACACTCTAGATTCGTAAGACTTTAAAAACTGATTTTGACTGGAATATTCTCTTCTTTCCGCAGTGAACATTTCCTTGAATTATGAAACAAGCAGTCACGATATCATGCTGTCTGATGATGTGAGAAGTTTGATATTTAGACATGACCTTCAAGAGGTGCCTTTTCCATCTGGAAGATCCAACTACTTTGCTACATGGGGAGACCAGGCCTTCACCTCTGGAAAACACTACTGGGAGATGCATGTGGACAGCTCTTGGGACTGGGCTATAGGGGTCTGTAAGGATACTTGGCTAAGGAAGAACTGCTCAGTGATTGAATCTGGGGACACATTTCTTCTTTTATGTGTGAAGGGGGATAATGGTTACCATCTTTTCACCACCTCCCCAGTGCTTTCTCAGTACATAGAGAAACCTCTGTGGAAGGTTGGTGTGTTTGTTGATTTTAACAGTGGAAGTGTGAGTTTTGTTAATGTTGCCAAAAATTCCCTCATATGGGAATACCCCCCTTACTCCTTCAATTACTCGCTCCGGCCTTTTTTTTGCACTGGCCACACATGATCGTGGAGAAGTGAGGAACTTGGGAACTCTATATCTGAAGGAGCCCACACACGATCATGGAGAAGTGAGGAACTTGGGAACTCCATATCTGAAGGAGCCCATCTCAGCTGAAGCTGATCAGTCATACTTTACTCTCCCTTAGGTTGTTCCATTTTAATGTAACTTTGTTTTATCATTGGTAAAAATAAAGCTGGTGTGGCAATGCAAAATTTGTTGGCTTAATTGTCTTTCAATTAAAATCAAGTCCTGTGGTGCTTTTCCTGAAAGACATACTCTTTTTATTCACCTCATTTGTGAGTTGGCTAGAGTTACAAGAGTATATGACTGTGGGATTCCATCTTAACAGTTAAATGCAGGAACACAGAGTGTTTGCATCATAAAGAAACTTGGTTATCTGCAGTGCAAATGTCAGTCTGAAATATTCTACTCCCTCATCATGATCTAGTAAAATCATACTCAACAATTCACCCTTGTTGGTGTTAGGTGTCAGGAAGTCGACTCTGACTCATAGCAACCCTGTGTACAACAGAAGGAAGCACTGCCCAGTCATGTGCCACTTCACAGTCTTTGCTGTGCTTGAGCCCATTGTTGCAGCCACAGTGTCAATCCATCTCCTTTAGGGTCATACTTTTTTTCATTGACCTTTCACTTTACCAAGCACGATGTCCCTCTCTAGAGGCTGATCCCTCCTGATAACTTGTCCAAACTGCTTGAGACAAAGCCTCACCATCCTTGCTTCTAGGGAGCATTCTTGTACTTCTTTCAAGACAGATTTGTTCTTTCTTCTGGCAGTCAATGATATGTTCAATGTTTTTCTCCAACGACATAATTCAAAGTCGCCAATTCTTATTTGGTATTCCTTACTCATTGTCCAGGTTTCACATGCATATGAGGCGACTGAAAATACTGTGGCTTGTGTCAGGAGTACCTTAATCCTCAAAGTGACATCCTAGTTTTTCATCACTTTCAAGAGGCCTTTTGCCACAGATTTGCCCAACACAATATGTCATCTGATTTCTTGACTGCTGATTCCTTGGGTATTGATTGTGAACCCAAGTAAATTGAAATCCTTGACAACTTCAATCCTTTCTCCATTTATCTATCATGTTGTTGCTTAATGGTTCAGTTGTGAGGATTTTTGTTTTCTTAATCTGAGATGCAGTCCATACAGAAGGCTATAGTATTTGATCAGTAAGTGCTTCAAGCAGTCTGCACTTTCAGCAGTCAAGGTTGTGTCATCTACACATGGCAGGTTGTTAATGAGCCTTCCTCCAATCCTGATGCCAGGTTCCGGGATTATTTGCTCAGCACACAAATTGAATAAATATGCTGCAAGGATACGACCCTGACCCACACCTTTCCTGACTCTAAACCACACAGTAATCCCTCGTTCTGTTCTGTCCAAACAAATGTCTGTTAGTTTATGTACAGATTGCTCATAAGCATAGTTAAGTGTTCTGGAATTCCACTTCTTCACAGTGTTATCCATAATTTGTTATGATCCACACAGTCAAATGCCTTTGCATAGTCAATAAAACAAAAGTAAACATCTTTCTTGTATTCTCTGCTTTCAACCAAGGTTCATATGACATCAGCAATGACACCCCTCCAAATATGGATCTCTCTCCTTTGGTTGGCCAGGAAACTATTCCAAATTGCACAAGATAGAGGAGTGAACACTTCTAGCACTGCATGCGTTTGTTGAAACATCTCAACTGGTATTTTGTCAGCTCCTAGAGCCTTGTTTTTTGCCATTTCCTTCAGTGCAGCTTGGACTTCTTCCTTCAGTACTATCATCTCTCGATCATCGGCTACCTCCTGAAATAGTTGACTGTAGACCAATTCTTTCAGGTACAATGACTCTGTGTATTTCTCCCATTTTCTTGAAATGCTACCTGAAAATTAGAATCCTTCAGTATCCCACCTAGAGATTTGAATTCTATCTTCAGTTCTTTCAGCTTGAGAAATGCTGAACATGTTCTTCCTTTTTGATTTTCTAACTTCAGGTCTTTGCATATTTCATTATAATTCTTTACTTTGTCTTCTCAAGACATCCTTTGAAATCTTCTTCTCATATTTTATTTCTGTCTTTTTAATGCCCTTTTGCTTTTTTCATGTATAATGTACTTGATGTCATCCCATAACATCTCTGGTTTTAGTCATTAGTGTTCAATGCACCAAATGTATTCTTGAGATGGTCTCTAAATTCAGGTGAGATTCTGACCGTCGTACTTTGCCTCTCATGGACTTGTTTAATTTCCTTCAGCTTCACCTTGAGCTTGCACATGTATAATTCATGACCTGTTCAGTGGTCTGCCACTGGCCTTGTTCTAAGTGATGATATTGAGCTTCTCCATAGTCTCTCCACAAATGTAGTAGATTTAATTCCGATGTATTCCATCCAGCAAGGTCCATGCATATAGTGATGGTTTATGCTGTAAAAAGTTATTTGTAATAGAAAAGTGATGGATGGATTTAAAAAAAAAAAAAAAACAGGATCCATCAGTACGCTCTCTATAAGAGGCACAACTTAGACACAAAGATGTAAATTTATTAAAAATCAAAGGATAGAAAAAAATATATCAAGCAAATAACTACCAAAAAAGAGCAGGAGTGGCAATACTAATTTCAGATAAGATAAACTTTAGAACAAAATCCACCATAAAAGACAAAGAATATAATTATTAAAGGGATGATCCATCATGAAGACTTAACCATAATGAACATCTACATACCCAATGATAGGGGTCCAAAATCCATAAAAAAAACTCTAACAGCACTAAAAACAGAAATTGACAGTGCCATAATAATAGTAGCAGACTTCAACACACCACTGTCAGTAAAGGACAGAACATCTAGTAAGAAAATCAACAAAAATTCAGAAGAGCTGAAGAGCACAATCAGCCAACTTCATCTCAGAGACATATATAGAACACTCCACCCAACAGCTGCAAAGTACACATTCTTTTCCAACACACATGGAACATTCTCCAGAACAGGCCACATCTTAGGCCACAGAGCAACCCTCAACAAAATCCAAAGCATTGAGATAATACAAACTATCTTCTCTGACCACAATGCCATCAAAATATAAATTAACAACAGGAGAAGTAAGGGGAAAAAATCAATTATATGTAAACTGGATAACACCCTGCTGAAAAACCACTGGGTAATAGAAGAAATCAAAGATGGAATCAAGAAGTTACTGGAATCAAAGGAGAATGAAAACACATCATACCAAAACTTTTGGGACACAGTAAAGGCAGTCCTTAGGTGTCAATTTATAGCACTAGATGCACACATCAAAAAGAAGAAAAGGACAAAATCAAAACATTAGTTACACAACTTGAACAAATAGAAAAAGAACAGCAAAAGAAATACACAGCCACCAGAAGAAGGGAAATAATAAAGATCAGAGCAGAAATAAATGAAACAGAGAATAGAAAAACAATAGAATCAACAAAACAAAACCTGGTTCCTTGAAAGGATCAACAAAATCGGCAGAACACTGGCCAAACTAAAAAAAAAAAGAACAGGAGAGAATGCAAATAACCCAATTAAGAAAGGGCATTACAACAAGGCACAACTGAAATAAAATGGATCATAACAGAGTATTATGAAAAACTATACTCCGACAAATTTGAAAACCTAGAGGAAATGGACAAATTTCTAGAGACATACTACCTACCCAAACTAAAACAAAATGTTGAAAATCTGAACATACCTATAACTAGAGAAGAGACTGGAAAAGTAATTAAAAAAAACTCCTAACCGAAAAAAGTCCTGGCCCAGATGGCTTCACTGGAGAATTCTACCAAACATTCAGAGAAGAGCTTACACCACTTTTACTCAAACTGTTGCAGATCATAGAGAAGGAAGTGATACTTCCAAATTCATTCTACGAAGCCAGCATAACTCTGATACCACAACCAGGCAAAGACACCACAAAAAAAGAAAATTACACACCAATATCTCTCATGAATATAGATGCAAAAAATTCCCCCCAAAATTCTAGCCAATAGAATTCAGCATCATATCAAAAAAAAAAAAAATGACTAAGTAGGATTCACACCAGTTATGCAAGAATGGTTCAACATTAGAAAGTCAATCAATGTAATCCACTACATAAATAAAAGGAAAGAAAAGGATCACATGATCATCTCAACCGATGCAGAAAAGGCATTTGACAAAGTCCAACACCCCTTCCTGATAAAAAACTCTCAATAAAATAGGCATAGAAGGGAAGTTTCTCAACATAATAAAGGGCATCTATGCAAAACCAACAGCCAACATCATTCTCAATGGACAGAACTTGAAAACATTCTCTTTGAGAATGGGAAAAAGACAAGGATGCCCTTTATCACCACTTCTATTTAACATTGTGTTGGAAGTTCTAACTAGAGCAATAAGGCAAGAAACAGAAATAAAAAAAAAAAAGGGCATCCAAATGGGTAATGAGGAAGTTAAACTGTCCCTATTCGCAGATGATATGACACTATACTTAGGAAATCCAAAAGACTCCATGAGAAAACCACTGGAAATAATAGAAAGATTCAGCAGAGTAGCAGGATAGAAGATCAACACACAAAAATCAGTTGGATTCCTATACAGCAATAAAGAGAATGATGAAAAGGAAATCAGGAAAGCAATAGCAATTATCATACCCCCTAAAAAATAAAATACTTGGGAATAAACCTAACCAGGGATGTAAGAGACCTATACAAAGAAAACTACAAAACAATACCACAAGAAACCAAAAGAGGTCTACATGAATGGAAAAACATGCTCAGGGGTAGGTAGACTCAACACTGTGAAACTGACAATTCTACCCAAAGTGATTTTCAAATACAATGCAATATCGACCCAAATACCAATAACATTCTTTAAAGAGATGGAAATATTTATCATTAATTTTATGTGGAAAGGGAAGAGGCTGCAAAAAAATAAAGCACTATTGAAGAAGAAGAATAAAGTAGGAGGGCTCACACTACCAGACCTCAGAACCTGCTCAAAACAGCCTGGTACTGGGACAATGACAGGTACATTGACCAATGGAACAAAATTGAGAACCCGGATGTAAATCCATCCACCTATGGTCACCTGATCTCTGACAAGGGTCCAAAGTCCACCAAATAGGGAAAAGACAAATGGTGCTGGCAAAACTGGATGTCCCATCTGAAAAAAAGTGAAACAGGACTCATACCCCACAACAGATACAAAAATTAACTCAAGATGGATCAAAGACCCAAATATAAAGCCAAAAACTGTGAAGTTCATAGAAGAAAAAACAGGATCAAGACTAGAGGCCCTAATACATGGCATTAACAGGATACAAATCACAACCAACAACACACAAGCTACAGACGATAAGTCAATAACTGGGATCTTCTAAAAATTAAACAGTCATGCTCATCAAAAGACTTCACCAAAAGAGTAAAAACAGAACCTACAGACTGGGGAAAAAAAAAATTCGGCCATTACAAACCAGACAAAGATGTAGTCTCTAAGATCTACAAGAAAATCCAATGCCTCTACAACAAAAAGACAAAAAAAACAACCAAAAAATGGGCAAAGGAAATGAACAGACACTTCAACAAAGACATTTAAGCTGTCAACAGACACATGAGGATATGCTCAAGATCTCTAGCCATCAGAGAAATGCAAATCAAAACCACAATGAGATATCATCTCACCCCAGCATTACTGGCACAAATGAATAAGACAGAAAATAACAAACGTTGGAGAGGCTGCGGGGATATTGGAACTCTCATGCACTGCTGGTGGGAATGCAAAATGATACAACCATTTTGGAAAATGATATGGCACTTCCTTAGAAAGCTAGAAATAAAAATACTATATGATCCAGCAATCCTACTCCTAGGAATATATCCTAGAGAAAATAAGATTTGTCACACGAATAGACATATGCACACCCATGTTCATTGGAGCATTGTTCACAGTAGCAAACAGATGGAAACAACCTAGATGTTCATTGACAGATGAATGGATAAACAAACTGAGGTAAATACACACGGTGGAGTATTATGCAACACTAAAGAACAACAATGAATCCGTGAAGCATCTCATAACATGGATGCACCTGGAGGACACTATGCTGAGTGAAATAAGTCAATCATGAAAGGACAAATATTGTATGAGACCACTACTGTAAAAACTCATGAAAAGGTGTATACATAAAAAGAATAATTTTTGGTGGATACAAGGGAGGGGAGGGGTAGGGATGGAAAAATGCTTAATAGACAATAGACAAGCAGAAACTTTGGTGAACTTGTGAACAAGACAGTACACAGTACTGGGGAAGCCAGCACAACCTGTACAAGGCAAGCCCATGGTAGCTCCATAGACACATCCAAACTCCCTGAGTGACCGAATTGCTGTGCTGAGGGCTGTGGGGACCATAGTCTCAGGGAACATCTAGCTCAATTAGCATAACGGAGTTTATGAAGAAAATGTTCTACATTCTACTTTGGTGAGTAGCATCTGGGGTCTTAATAGCCTGTGAGGGGCCATCTAGGATACTCCACCGGTCTCATCCCTTCAGGAGCAAGGAAGAATGAAGAAAACTAAAGATACAAGGGAAAAATTACTTTAAAGGACTAATGGACCCCATCTACCACGCATCCACCGGACTGAGTCTAGTACAACTAGATGGTGCCTACTGGCTGCTCTGATAGGGATCACAATAGAGGGTCCCGGACATAGCTGGAGAAAAATGTAGAACAAAATTCCAAGTGAAAAAGAAAGACCAGACTTGCTGGCCTGACAGAGACTGGAGAAACCCTGAGAGTACGGCCCCCGGACACCCCTTCAGCTCAATATTGAGGCCACTCCTGAGGTTCACCCTTTAGCCAAAGATTGAACAGGTCCATGGAACAAAACAAGGCTAAAGGGGTGCACCAACCCTGAGGCAGGAACTGGGAGGTAGGAGGGAACAGGAAAGCTGATAATAGGGAACCCAGGGTTGAGAAGGGAGAGTGTTGACATGTCATGGGGTTGTTAACCAATGTCATACAACAGTGTATGCACTGTTTGATGAGAAACTAGTTTGTTCTGTAAACCTTCATTTAAAGTTCGACTAAAAAAAAAAAAAGAATAACAACAACAAAAAAAGCCGGTGCTCTTTCAAAATTCTATCATGTCATCTCTGGCATCGTTTCTATTACCAAGGCCATATTTTCCAACTACTGATCCTTCTTCTTTGCTTCCAACTTTCCATTTTCAATCAGCAGTAATTATCAATGCATCTTGATAATTTTGATCAATTTCAGACCACAGAAGTTGGTAAAAATATTCAATTTCCTCATCTTTGCCATTAGCGGTTAGCGCATTTCGGGAGAGCTTTTAGACTGAGACAGACTAAGAACCTGGGGGTCTACCTCTGAAAAAACTGGCCAGTGAAAACCTTATGAAGAGCAGGAGAACATTGTCTGATATAAAAAAAAATAGTCCCGGAAAATGAGCACCACAGTTGGGAATGCACTCAAAATGCGACTGGGGAAGAACTGCGTCCTCACGGTAGAATCTGCCTTAATGACACGGATGGAGTCAAGCTTCAGGGCCTTTATGTACTGATGTGGCAGGACTCAAAATGGGAAGAAACAACTGCAAACATCCAATAATAATCAGAACATGGAATGTGCAAAATATGAATCTAGGAAAATTGGAAATCATCAAAACTAAAATGAAACTCATAAAGTTTCATTTATGGATATCCTAAGCATTAGTGAGCTGAAATGGACTGGTATTGGCCATTTTGAATCAGGCAATCATATGGTCTACTACGCCAGAAATGACAAATTGAAGAGGAATGGCGTCACATTTGTTGTCAAAAAGAATATTTCAAGATCTATCCTGAAGTACAATTCTGTCAGTGATAATATCCATAAGCATACAAGGAAGTCTAGTTAATAGGACTACTTACACACCAACCACTAAGGCCAAAGAGAAATTGAATATTTTTTACCAACTTCTGCAGTCTGAAATTGATTAAACATGCAATCAAGATGCATTGATAATTACTGGTGATTGAAATGCAAAAGATGGAAGCAAAGAAGGATTGGTAGTTGGAAAATACGTCCTTGGTGATAGCAATGATGCCGGAGATCACATGATAAAACTTTGGTAGCCCCATGACTTCTTTATTGTAAATACCTTTTTCAACAACAGAAATGGTGACTAAACATGTGGACTTCACAGGAATCAAATCAACTACATTTGTGGAAAGAGACAATGGAAAAGTTCAATATTATCAGTCCGAACAAGACAGAGGTCCACTGAGGAATGGAACATCAATTGCTCATATTCAAGTTCAAGCTGGATAACAGTGCCAAGAACAGGAATTCCTGAAGACTTAATTATGCCCTTGGGGAAATTGTACTTAGACCAAGAAGAAGGTTTTCCAACAGAACAAGGGGATACTGCACAGTTTAGAGTTAGTGAAGGTGTGCATCAGGGCTGTATCATTTGACCATACTTATTCAATGTGTATGCTGAGCAATTAATCTGAAAAACTGGATTATGAAGAAGAACAGGGCATCAGGATTGGTGGAAGCCTCATTAACAACCTGACGTATGTAGATGACACACCTTGCTTCTTGAAAATGAAGAGGATTTGAAGCACTTATTGAAGAAGATAAAAGACCACACCCTTCAGTATGGATTACGCCTCAACATAAAGCAAAAATCCTCACAACTGGATCAATAAGCAACATCAAGATAAATGGAGAAAAGATTGAACTTCTCAAGAATTTATTTGGCTTGGATCTATAATCCACAGCCACAAAAGCAGCAGTCAAGAAATCAGACGACACATTGCATTGGACAAATATGCTGTAGGAGATCTCTTGAAAGTTTTAAAAAGCAAAGACTTCACTTTAAGGAATAAGTGAGCCTGACCCAAGCCGTGGTGTTTTCAGTTGCCTCATATGCATGTGAAAGCTGGACAGTGAATAAAGAGGACCAAAGAAGAATAGATGCTTTTGAATTATGGTGTTCAGGAAGAATATCCGATATACCATAGACTGCCAGAAGAACGAACAAATCTGTCTTGGAAGAAGTACAGCCAGAATGTTCATCAGAAGCAAAGATGGCTAGACTTCCTGTCACATAGTTAGGACATGTTATCAGGAAGGACCAGTCCTAGGAGAAGGACATCATGCTTGGTAAAGTGGAAGGTCAGCAAAAAAGAGGAAGAGCCTCCTTGAAAGGGATTAATACAGTGGCTACAACAATGGGCTCAAACATCGCAATGATTGTGAGTATGGCTCAGGAGCTGGGAGTGTTTCCTTCTGTTGTATATAGAGTCGCTATGAGTCAGAATAGACTAAATGGCACCACCAACAACAACAAAGATAGGAGCAATGTAAATACACAAAACCCAATTAGTTTTCCATAAAAAGGATACCACTACTTAAGTATTACTACTATTTATAAGAATAAAAAATAGGCAGACAGGAAGTTTCCAATATTAAAAAAAAAAAAAAACGAGAGGGCACTAGATTTGGACAGATTTTCAAACATACCAGTAAACTAAAATAATTAGAGCAGTATGGAACTGGTACATGAATTCACAAACACACAAACAAACAAACAGATTCAGATACACCCATCCATTGCCATCAAGCCGATTCTGACTCATAATGACCCTGTAGATATAGATATATACGAATTTACTGTATTCTAAGATGAGATCCACTTGCACCTGGAGCAGTAGGAAAGAGCTGAGACTTGTGCCCAGAATAAGTGAAGACATTGCTTAGAAAGCCAGTGCCTAAAGTCAGCGGAGACTGACTGTAAGGAACAGTTCATTCAAATAATACATGTGAATTAAAAAAAAAAAAAATAATTTCTAGGTTTTGGACTCAGTAAGAAAAATCTCACTGGCAGCTGAAAGTTTAAATATACAAATGGAAACACAGGTGAAGCATGAATCTGCCAAATTTCAGGTTTGGGAATGGCCAACTCCTTCCTTCAGGGAGTAGAAAAGAGTCATCAGAAGTGTAGCTCCCCTTCCCCGCCCCCAAGGTGCCTACCTTCCCTCCCACCCCAGTTCAGCACAGGGGTCCAGAGGACAGTTCCCTCTAGAAGGAAGGGGCCATAGTTTCACACATGTCTTCCTGCCAACTCTGGCAGGAAGATGGAACAAAACTGCTCACATCAGAAACATTCAGTCGAAAGTGGTGTATACCCCCTTGCTCAATCATCTCATTCTTTATTCCAAGAGCCTTACTTGCACAGAGTTCCTCAAGGGGGTGGTATTGTGCTGTGGGAAATCCCCTACCGGCTCTTTCTAGAATTCTACCCCCAGCGCAGTCCCCCAGGGACTGAAATTAAAATATTCACTGGGAGAGTCAAGAACTTGATAACAATTATTTTAATGCTAGATTTAAAAAAAGGAATGTGCCAGAAAATAAAAGACGACTTTGTATTGCAGCCTTAAGATGGAATTGCACTCATATATTCTTGTAATTCCAGCAAGCTCATAATACAGGTGAATAACCATATTTATTCCAGGTAATGGGCCACTAGACACGTTTTCATTTAAAAATATTAAATCATCGCAGTTTTGCATTTCAGGCTACATTCCTAATTAATAACAATAAAATGTTACATTAAGCAGAACAACCTAAGAGACAATAAAGTGTTGATTAGCTTTGATGGAGAAAGGCTCCTTCAGATATGGCATTCCCAGGTTCCTGACTTCTCCCTGATCATATGAGGTCAGTGTAAAAGAAAGGCCTGAGCGGGTAATTGAAGGGGATAATACAACTCTCTATGAGGGAACTTTTGGCAACATTAACAAAACTCATACTTCCATTGTCAAAATCAACAAACACACCAATCCGCCCCATGGTTTCTCTACATCCTGAGAGAGCATTAGGGACTTGGTGAAGAGATGATAACGATTATCCTCCTTCACACATAAAAGAACTATGTCCTCAGACTCGATCACTGAGCAGTTCTTCCTTATCCAAGAATCCTTATTACAAACTCCAACAGCCCAGTCCTAAGAGTCATCCACATCTGTCTCCCAGTAGAGTTTTCCAGAGGTGAAAACCTGGGATCCCCATGCAGCAGAGCAGTTAGATCTTCCAGAAGGAAAAGGTGCCTCTTGAAGCTCATGACTAAGCCACTAACTTCTCACTTCATCAAACAGCATGATATTCTGACTGCTTATTTCATAATTGAAAGAAATTTCCACTGTGGAAAGAAGAGCATCTCCCACTCAAGATCAGTTTGTAAATTCCTATGGAATGAGAAGGTCACTGTATCTAGAGTGTCAATGGAAAAATAGGCCAAGACTATAAGGGAAGTTCTAGCCTGAAAATATCAGACTGAGGAGTATCAGTGGATGTGCAGAAGACAAAAACGCCTAACAATGTCAATAGACAAAAAAAAAGTCCTAAAATATCAGAGCATGTACAAGGGAGGGAGGTCATGCCATCTTCTGGATGGTTGCTTTTCATGACACATTAAAACCCAGAACTGTCCATTGATGGCAGTCCATAGACTATCATTTACTTCCACCATCCCTTTTCTCAGACATAAATAAATGGTGATTGCTTTCCAGGCATGTTATAATGTTTGTTTAGCAACAAATTTAAACGTAAGAATAGTATTTGAGTATGCTTTTTAGAATGGGTCTCCTACTAAGCATTTTCTGGCTTTTAACCCTGGTTGCATCTCAGGCCTAGTCTTTCTCTGGCTGCTAGGCTAAAGCCCTGGTTTGGGTCTACCATGGAGCTCTGCATGCTGCCTCATCAAGCACCAACTTTATTGTTGTTCATAGATTCTGGTTTTCTGCCTACTGCTTTTTTATGTTTATTCGTGTATTTTCATGATCATATTAATTAAAATACATTATTACAAATTCAATTACTAAGAAACATTAATGGAAAAATTTTTTTCAAATACCTGCATTTAACCTGAAATTTGAAATTTCTAAAGTAATATTCAGGTCTGTATGACACACCCAGTAATTGATGTTGTATCTGAGAATGGTTCTAGCTCTCAAGGAGCCCTTTTTCAGATCGTTTCCTCTCACTTTTAAGTAATTTCTTACAGATCTGACTCACATTTAGCCTTTCCCTAACTTTCATTTAGATATTTTCCATATTATCATGTGGCAAATACAACTATAAATGTCTTTTCACAGGCTGTTCTCTCCTAAATCAAGAATCAAGAAAGAAGGAAAGAATGCCCATAGAAAACCAAAACTGAAGGACACTGTATGAGATCCCACTACTAGGCTGACACTCACCTCGGAACTGGCTGAACCTGTCTATCAGGCCAGTGATGGGTCTGGCACTGAGCGCTGGGTTCTCAGGCTGGGGCATGTGCAGCTGCATGGACTCACCACCCCTGCAAGGGGGAGAATCAGTTAATCTTTCAGGTGCCAAATGCGTCACCACAGTATGTGAAAGAAGATGCCCGCATTAACTGAAAATGTTTCATCAGAACCCATGGCTTATATCGTGCTGTGTCTCCACAATCCTGTGATGGGCTTGTACCATTCTTAGAGAATCCTTCTTTCTTCTCTGCCTCTTCCTTCTCCTGCCCCTCAGAGGTACTTGCCTCTCTCACCCACAACCTGGCATAAACTAGTCCATTCACTTCAATAACTTTATGTGTTTGAAACCTAAAACCATAGGTAGTTGTCTTCTAGCCACTTATGAACTGAGCCTTGCAACACATACTTCCCTGAGTCGCAGGGAAGAAACAATGCTAATTTGTGACAGATGGAGCAGTAAAACATACACAACATGCCTGCACAGAAAATATCTAATCCTTCTATAAATTAGGTTCTCACATTGTTAGAAACACCATGGTCTCTTTCACAGCCCTCATGGAGCTCTGATTTGTAGTGAAGGCCAAATTTACCCTGTCAATATATCTCCCAAATCCTGTGAAGAGAATAAAAAGAAAAGTTTAGAATTTTTTGCAAATTGGTGGTTCTGCCAAACTAGTCTTTAGGTATGAGCAAGTTCAGAAGGTACCACCCACCCACCACCATGGTTTTTTGGTAAATTGAGTTTTCCTTTCCTCTCTAAGGATAATCGCAGCACAACATGTGGATAGAATCTGAATTCATCAACAATTCTCAATGAATTCAGAAACCTGAGGGTGAATGGATAAAGAGAAGGACGTGAGTACAGACTGCAGTGACACAACAGTCAGCTGTCTGCAAAGTGGTCTTTCCCAGGACTTATCTCCAAAGGGTAATGTGCCCCAGAACAAGGGCAATTCAAATCTACGATTTTGAAATGGAAGGAAGAAGTAAAAGTTAGCTCTTCCTAAATTTCTCCATATTGCCCAGCTGGAGATGGAATGCTTGTGAGGAAGTTGTTCCTTTCTTTACTCAAATGTTACATATTTCAGAATTAGAAGCTACGAGATGAGATCTTCCTACAATTCCTAACCAGGCTTTCAAACTGGTATCTATCCTCTAACCCTTGTTTCTGCCTTTCTTGTCTCTCAATTTGATTTTCTCCTCCTATCTAATGCCACAGGCTTCCATTCTGCCCTGCCATTTTAAGGATATTAATTCTCATTCTTTTGCGTATTTTTCCCAATATTTATCTATTCATTCTCTCTCCTACCCACTTTCTTTGTCCCTTTTCTTTAGCTTTTCATCATGTTCAATTTTGTTTTGTTTTGTTTTTGAGAAGTGGCTGGTATACTAGGGTTTATTTTTCTTAGCTAAGATTCATGCTACCTCACATTAGAAAGGCAGATTACCGTACTCTTCCATACTGATAAACCACTCACAGCATCTCAAGGAACACCACAATTTCAGCTCAAGTTCTTAAGGGACAAAAATCCAGCAAGTGTGTCACAGCTGGTTCTGCAGAAAACAGTCTCATACTTACATTCCACTCTCTGGCTATTTCTCTCTCCTTATTTAGATTTCTCTGATTTTCTTGGCTCTTTTGCCATAAAGACCTCATTTGCTTTAACAGTTTCTCCTGCAAAAGAATCATGAATACGAGTATCAGAGAAGTCAATTTTATACATTTCATAACTTAACGAATGAATAGAGGCAAAGGTTGATGTACTTTAGGGAGAGTGGAAGGATCATAATGTTTCCCTGTTTACCCTCCATAATTATCAAATCTGGGAAATTGCAAGCTGTAGAGTCACAAAATTTGGTATCATTATTTGCCTAAGGAAACCGACAAATGAGGATTTTATGTAACATGGCTAATTTTGAGATAAGTATCTTTCCACAGAATTTGGGTCTTCTGATGCTGTTTTTGTTGTGTGCCATCAAGTGGATTCTGACTCATACCCATGCTATAGGACAGAGTAGAACTGTCTCTTAAGGTTTCCTAGGCTGTAATCATTAGGGGAGCAGACTGCCAGGTCGTTTCTCCCTCAGAGCTGCTGGCAGGCCGAACTGTCAACATTTTGCCTAGCAGCCAAGAGCTTAACCACTGTGGAACCAGGGTCCTCTACTGATACTAGATCCCTGAGATAGGTTCTAGAGAAGCAGCTCAGACGCCCTCCCAAGAGTTTCTAGATCAATGCCTTCTGTGCAGAGACACTAGGGCCCGGCATGAGTTTAAGCCAGGTAAAAGATGGAGGGAGGTTCTGAGAAGTAGGAGGAACTGCAAGGAGGAGGCAGCATGTGAGTAGCTGGGGAGGCGCCGACGAGGCCAATATCCTTTTGCATGACTCCTCTGATTTCTTTCAGTTTCTCTGGTTTCAGTCTTCCAGGGATAGGACAATAGGTGAGGTCAGGCTCTGGAGTCAGATAGTAGGTATTTAGCAAGGAGAGTGTCCCTATGGGAAAGGGACACAGCTGAGCCTATGCCTGGGTGCATGGGGAACAAATGGGTGAGGAGGGTAGAGTTGGGAGTAGCCTTTGGGACCTGCAAGCCTCAAGGATGTCCAGAGTAAGACATCCCTGCAAAGTGAAAGATTAGATGTTGCAAGGGGCGGGGGGATATAGCTGTTGCAAAGGGGCGGAGGTGGCTTGTCTGTTGTGACCGCTGGACAGAACATGCTCCCCTGTTAGCTTCAGAAACAAGCCATGGCTGCCCAGGGAAGAGTTCCCGTGCTCTGGAAGAAAGGAAGTAGAACTCTTCTCTCTGCCCCTCTGTGGAGCTAAGCCCAACCACACAGACAGAGAGGTCTACAGGGCTTTTTGCATCCTAGAGGGCCTCCTCGTGGCCCAGACCCCAGAATTCCCTCCCTAAATCAGTGGTCAGCCAGGATTTGCTCCCTAGTGTGTTTTTTCACAGGGCCAATCATGCCAGCTCTATGCCAATGATATTGCCATTCCCAGGCCAGCATCTTTAAAGATCACTTTTCTCTCTTTTTATGGCTTAGTTTATAACTTTCATCATAACAAAACCAAAATGATGGAAAAAATGACAAAGAAAGAATATTTGAAGAATAACTCATATTCCAATTTTGCTAAAATTTGATAATTAAACCATATGCTTTCCTCTCCTAATGTACGTCTCACCAAAGATTTTAGTGCTCAGGATGCAGAGATTTTAGAAGGACAAGGAACCACCTGGCCTCTAAACCTTGCATAGGAGCCCTGGTGGGTCAGTGGTTAAGTACTAGGCTCCTAACCAAAAGGCCTTCAGTGTGGACCCACCAGCCATTTGGCCACAACACAGGAGAAGGATGTGCTGATCATTTCCCATAAAGAATACAGCTTAGGAAACAATATGGGGCAATTCTCCTCTGTCCTATGGGGCCACAATGAGTCAGAATCAACTTGATGGCAAACAGGGTTTGATTTTTTGAAAACGTCCGTGATACATGTACAGATATTTCGAGTATGATGCTAGTAAGGCTTTGTTGTTATTGTTAGGCTCAAGAAGACAAAGTAAAGAAATACGATGACATGTGCAAAGACCTGGAGATAGAAAACCAAAAGGGAAGAACACACTCAGCATTTCTCAAGCTGAAAAAAATGAAGAAACAATTCAAGCCTCGAGCTGCAATCCTGAAGGATTCTATGGGGAAAATATTAAACGACCCAGCAAGTAAGGCTTTCCGCTTCTGCTTTTAAAAGTGATCTTAGATTCCAAAGCACAACTACTCACTCATCGGGGGCCCACAGTTTTTAAAAACACCCAAAAGGATTTCTTTTTATTTCTTAACCAACTTTCCTAGTACCATCCTTTCTGTTCTGAAGTAAGAGATACGTATTTAATAATAAAATAACATATCATTCCAAAATATTCATACAGGTTCTTTAGGAAATATGGGATTAAAGTGAGTTCATGTTATTCTCTTGCTTTCTGTGTTTTACAAAATGTTGGTGATTTACATGTAATACTTGTGTAAACCAAAAATAAAATTGAAATGTGTTCCTCTTGCAAGACTTCGAGGGCTTTATCCCATCGTTGGTTCCCTTCACCTTTCACACAACGTTGTGTGGACCTCCTTCACTAAAATCTCTTAAACTCTCTTTTTATAGGGTATTTCCCACTTTCCTGACTGATAACACCTATTTTTACAACCTCTTAATTGTTATTCTACTCTCTCAATTTTATTTTGGTAACTGGTTGGATACACTGAGATGAGGAAAAATAGGAGGAATCAGATCTGACATTTATTTACTCTCCAGTAACTGTCAGGTATTTTGATGGGGTTTTGTAAAGGATGTAAAACTTTGGCTGAGGCTTAAAGATGAGTAACAGTTAACCAGAGAAAGATTTTAAATGTTACATAATTCTCATTGAATCCTTTCCATTTGAAGGAAGAATCAGTTTGGTTCATCAGAAAGCATTTATTCCCAAGCACAAAGTCCAAAAGAATCCATAAATCAGTCATTTAATTCAGGTTCAGGTTTTAATATACAACTCATAAAAAAACTTTACAACAGCATGCATTTTCTGGGAGGAGAGGGAGGGCTACCTGGCTCCAAATAGAAGCTGGCCACCCTCAGGGCACTATGGACTGAAAGTCACTTCCCTTTTAGCTATTTCTCTTATTTTAATGTTTTTATTCCTTCCCCTGAAAATTCCCCTTATCCCAAGCCTCTTGAATAAGTGGCCAATCTTTTTTTCTTGCTTCCATTTAAGGTAGTTCTGGTGAGACTGGATAGAAGGTCGGCTGGGATAAGAGGATAAGTGGAGATGTAGCATCTGAAAACTAAGTGTAAATTTAAACTCAGAGACTGGGCAAATTTTTATTTATATTGCTAAGGTTAAATTATCGACTCGACGGCACTCGGTTTTTTCGGTAAGGTTAAACTAAATCACACAAGGAATATATCTCAAGTAGGGTGAGTTTTACTCATTCATTCCAGGAAGAGAGTAATTTTTTTAATCTCTTTTTCTTCAGAACAATAGTATCACCAACACTGTAGGACTTCAATAATTCACTTGCTGAATCTTGAAAGTGAAGAAGGTTGAGCTCCTATTGAGGTTTCTGGATATCTAGGATCATGAAAGTGGCCCAAAGACTTAAAAATGTCATTGCCTAAAGGCCAAGATCGCCGGTCTTAAGAAGATGCCCTAATGTTACCGGAAAGTGTGGAGAATAATCTCCCTCCTAAAGATAAGCAAAAGTTCAAAACAACTCAGTCACATATGAACTGGGAAAATGGTAGCTTTCAGAGTTTTTTTCTGGAGAAATGTACAAAAACACAGGGTTGGAGATTTCTTACAATTTAAGGAAGTCTAGTACTTTGAAAGAATTAGTCTTGGAAGCTGAGGAACATGTTAAAAATCTCTCCAAAATGAAAAAAATATAAGAAACATCCGGACTTCCCCCAAGGAGAAGTGTTCCCAGTACTCCCAAATGCACCCTGAGCTGAGCAACCAGGAGCTGGCCAAGGTTCCATCCCAGGAATTTAAAAAGCTCCCAGAGAAGATGAAACTAAAATATATTCAAGATTTCCAGAAGGAGAGAAAGGAATTTGAAGAAAAACTGGCTCAATATCAGAAAGACTGCCCTGATCGCATCCAGAACTGCAAGAAATCCAATGTCCCCAAGAACTGCCAGACTCAAACCCAAAAATATTCTCAGAGAAATGTGAACAAAATGAGGTCTTCTCTGGAGACTGGTCACTTCAGAAGGAGTTGAAATTCCACAGAGAGCACAAAAAGCACGCCCCATGGATGAATACCACAAGTTCTACCAGGATTTGTGGTTCAGTAGGGAGCTGCAACATGTGCCCATGAGAGAGCACAGGGTGGAGATTGGTAGACGCTGGCAGCACATCCCACAGACCCTGAAGGACCATTATAAGAACCTGGTTGAGGAGGTGCCGAAATAGTCCAAGGTGTACCTTTACCTTCTCTGTTGAGCTCTGTGAATTCCTGCACTGGAATTGGGTTGAGAAATATTTGATAGGTGCCATGAAGGAGACTATCCAACTCCTAGGATCTCTCTCACCCACTCCTTGAGGGAAGGAGTTGGTCATTTCCAATCCTAGTAGTTGTCAGAGTCATCTGGGCTGCAGTATTTATGTCTGTATATTTAACTCATAGCTTTCACAGATATTTTTATTTCTGAATTTAAAAATTAAAAATTAGCACTTACTTATTTCTTTTGCATAAGCTTCTCCACACAATCAGTGCCCTCTAATTTGGGGCACTAGTTTTCCAGGCAATGTCTGCATTTATTCTGGGCAGAAATCCCATCTACTTTCTGCTGCTCCAGGTGCAACTGAATCTCACCTTCAGCATACTTATAGTGTATATACTCTACATATAGTATATATAGATATATATACACACATAGGTACATATATATGTATGTATATATATACTACATGTAGACTATATTTTTTATACATATACTAGCATTTCCTAGTATATATCATATGCATATGTATATCATATTATATGTATATGAATTTCTCCTGCAGATCTCCTGACAGTCTCTTGGTTCTGCTGCCTGTACTGCTGGTATTTTTCTGCTGCTGCTTCTCACTGTCTTGCCGTTTCACTGCAAAAGCATTCTCTATGTCTCCTGGATCTGGGAGGGTCTCAGCACAGGGGTTCCTGGTCCAAAGGACTTGCCCCACTCCTGGCTGTCCTTTCACGGTAGTTCTGAGATCCTCGTTTGCACAGTCCCCCCGAATCACTTAGGCGGGAGTTACAAAGCCAGGACAAGAAAGGGCATACAAAATCAATCTGTGGCACAGCAAACAACAACAAACAAATCGAGACTCACTGATTCTTCTTGACTATGAGCTTCAGAGACGGATGACTGGGCAGGATCAAGCTTCCTTGGTCTCCAGCCTCTGAGGCTTATGTTGCTCCCTGCCCGATCTGGGAAAATCCCTTCAATACAAAAGAAAGTGCGATAAATAATGTGAACGTTGATAAGGTTTAAAATAAGAGAAATGATGTCTTAATAACGTTATCAGAAATCAGATGAATCCCCATCATTAAAGAACCATAAACAAGTTTTCTCTATTGTACAGGAATTTGAGAAAGCCTGAAGATGCGGGCCATCAACAAAATGGGCTGACACAGCAGCTGCAACAATGCGCTCACACATAGCAAAAATGATGAGGACAGTACATTATTGGGCAGGGTTTTGTTCTGTTGTGCATAGGGTCCCTGTGAGTAGGAGCTTACTCAAGGGCACCTAAAAACAGCAACAGGAAGGTATTTCAAAGGAGAGTACAGGGAGCTGGTGCCTCAGAGCAAGGGCAACCTCGTCTTTCTGGTGGAGCCATTGCGTGTTTCTGGAGCAAAGAGAGTTTCTTCTGTCTAGCGGTCTCGAGAAGTAGCCCCCTTTTCCCTATGATTTTCAGTCATGCATTTCCCTCCTCCCAGACTTCCCTCAGATCACCCCTCCCCCATCTGACTGGTTCTATCCACTGGTGCTGGAGGATCAGGAGATCCCTGGGGCTTGCAGGTCCCAAAACATCACTTCCCACCCTCCTACCCCCACCCCCTATGCAGCCAGACATGTGCCTAGCTGGTCCCCTTAATGCAGATACACTCTCCCTGCTGAGTTTCTGCCCTCTGTCCCCAGAGCTGGACCTCGCTTTTTGTCCTGTTCCCGGAAGGCTCAATTCAGGGAAAATCCAAGATTTCAGAGGACTAAAGCAAAGGGTTGGTGGCCTTCTGGGTGCTCACAGAGCTTCCTGAACATATGAAAGGGACATCGGGGAAACTGGGGCTCCCTCCTTCCCTCTCTCTTCCTGACAGTAAATTCTGCTCCTCAGACCCTCTCTCCATCTCTCATCTGGCTCAGGCTGTTGTGGGCCCCAGAATCTCTGTGTCCACGAGGAGATGCTTTAAGCACTCTTGTGCAGAGCTCTGAGCTGCTTCTCCAGATCCACAGCTTGGCTTTCCAGAAACCTCAAAGGGTATCTGGGTTCAATAGTAAAAGAAGGAGGGTTTCTCAAGGGTCCAAGGTTGTATCTCAATTCACCCCATCGATAGTGGACTAAATGGATTGGAGACATAAACCTGTCATTATCACCTTCTCAAGTAGAAATAAAATCCAATTTACCTGAATGCGACTCTTTCTCTTCCCTGTTCAGGAGGTCCCCCTGAGTTGGGGCTTCTCAGCCTTTTGTTCCTCTTTCTCCTGAGTTGGGATGGGGTGTGCCAGACAGAGAATCCGGGCCCTGCTCTAGTTCTTGAGCCCGTGGAGGCTTGATCTGGAGTCTGCAGGGCAAAAGAAATCTCCATTCTGTAGTGGTGGTCAAAGCTGGCCTTACATAAAATTCTTGCATTGAAATGAAAAAATAAAATCAATAACTAAAATACAACTGTTCCTAAAGCCAACCTCAGGCAAACCATTTCCAAATTTTCCAAGACATTTGCTAGAATCATAAACTACTGACTCGTCTTTTCTACCTTTTTAAACTGTTAAAAATAAAAGTCCTTAGTTAAAAAAAAAAAAAATTTATAAAGCTGGTATGTGGGGGTTTATTCGCTGAAAAGTTAATTTTTTTTTAATTTGAAATGATTTTGGTGAGTTTGGGTTTGTTTCTAGCATTGTTTCTGGCCCATTTATCTTTGTCCTTGTTCCTATATCAATACTGCACTTGCAAGAGGTAGATTCAAAAATAATATTCCAATCTTACTGAAAACAAGTTTTTTATACTGTACAAAACTGGGAAGAGACTGGGAGATTGGAATGGGTCACAGAGGTCAGTCTCCATCTGAGTCATCCAGCCTAGCGCCTTGGGCCTCTGTGAGTTGACACACGGCTTC
Organism: Loxodonta africana; assembly: GCF_030014295.1. NCBI lineage: Eukaryota > Metazoa > Chordata > Mammalia > Proboscidea > Elephantidae > Loxodonta > Loxodonta africana. The sequence goes on from NC_087348.1 coordinate 108,324,736, forward strand.
ACCAGTTGCTTGAAAGTATGGCCGATGGCCTCACTAGGTTTCCGGTCCATGCCCCGCAGCATGGCTAGCCCATAGGCCTCCACAGGCACTGTCTCGTAATCTGCCTCCTCACTGTCTGCCCCTTCTCTTTGAGGATGCATTCTTTCTGGATCATGGAGACAGTGAGCCTGGAGTTGACACCCTCATTCTCTGTCTCCTCCAGAGTTTTCTCAGATTCCTCAATGAGCTTCTTCATGGCCTGGGACATTACCACCCCAACAACCAAGGCCTCAGCATCTCTGGATGCTCCAGGTGGCTGGGTCAGTAGCTGCCTGCAATGTCCGTTCTGGATCAAGATGATGACAAATTCCCTGGGGGCTTCTGAAGGCTTCACATCCTGCAGCTTCCTCCCTTTCACAGTCTTGAAGAAAAATTTCTCCTTCAGGGTGGCCCCTCACACTGTCTCTAAGGTCCACCATCCAACTCTGGGTGGAGATGTGACTGAAGTGGAAAGAAATTGGGGCAGTAGAGTCTGCTACTGGCTTCAAAACCTTCTCTTCAGCAACATTGTCCAACATCTTGTCCCGATTCCCCTGCAGGTGCCTTGTTTGCGTGGTTCCTTGGCCTCTCCCACCTCGGGCCTCACTCTCACATCTGCCCTACTGGGGCAAGTGTACAAAAACACTGTAGCTCCACTGATAAATGCCTGGAGGCACCCCACTCTGCCAGTAAACTTCAGCCAGAAGGCACTCAACTCTCATGCTCTGTGGGTTGGCAAGCCTAGCTCCACCAATCAGTGCCCAGAGGCACCCCCCTTTGCCAGGAAGCCTGCTCTACAAAGGCTCTCAGCTCTCTCATTCTGTGGGTTGGCTCCAGAACTGTCTGGCATTGGTCTCCTGGTTCTGCTGCTGGCCAGTTCTTTGATGCTGCTTCTCACCATCTGCCCTGTCTCCAGTGTAAACCGTTTTCCTCACTTTCTTCTGAGCCCTCTAACCATTCAGTTTCAAAACCACTTCCACATTTTAGGTATCTGTTAGAGCAACATCCCACTCCCGGTACCACAACAATATACCTATGATGATGGGAGGATGATGCATTGTTCACCCTCATGCAAGCATTCAACAGCCAATTTGTATAAATTTGCTGAAGAAATATCAAGAAAAGAATGGATGTAGATTCAGAGAGTTGAAGTCCATATTCTGGGGTTCATTTATTTAAAAAATAACAAATTCATGACTTTCACAGGTTGACTCAAGGCATGACTTCCTACTAGACATTGGGTGTGGCACTTTGTTTAAGCAGATTGAAAAGCAGTTAATTCAATCATTGGCATCAGAGTGTTTCTCTACTATGCAAAACAAAATCTAATCATCTACACCAATCCCTTTCTGAAAGCTTGATAAACGCGATCAGTTTGAGAAAATGGGTGTGGCCTTCAGAGTGTCTAAAAAACATCACCCAAGGAGACAAACTCATTCTTCTTCAGATCCACTGTGATTTGAGTTGCCTCGGCCGTGGAGACTTCTGAAATTGACTGCTACCATAGGTAACCACCTAATCCCTGAAGTGAATTTAGCTGGACTTTTGAATTTGATGGCACCTAACAGCAACAATTCATTGGACGGTAATGGGAAAACCCATTACCAGTGCACACAGGTGAGTAATCAGTTTCCACAAATTCAACTTCTCCTATTTTCTCTTAAAAAATCGGAATTTTAATTCATCTGCCTGTCTGCCAATCTAAGAATTTAGTAGCTAGAAATGATTTCATTACTTTAAACTTATCGACTGCCATCAAGTCAATTCCTACCCATGGTGATCTCATGTGTGTCAGAGTAGAATTGTGCCCCATAGGGTTTTCAATGGCTGAAACTTTTGGGAAGCAGATTTCCAAGCCTTTCTTCTGAGGGATGCTTGGATGAACTTGAACTTCCAACCTTTCAGTTAGTGGTTTAACAGTCAAGGAAGTTAACCATTTGTACCACCCAAAGACATGCAGTCTCTTCTTCCTATATATTTTATGAATTAATAAGATAAATTATTTTTGCTCTGTAAGTTTATATATTACTTGATTGTCTATGTATATTGTGAGTGTGACTAGATAATTATCTCCAGGTAGCTTGCAATGATTTAGCTGGTGAAATCCTTGTGTTGTTGATGTTGTTTGGTGCTGTGGAGTCAACTTTGACTCATATCAACTCTAGAGGACAGAGTAGAACTGCCCTGTAGGATTTTCCTCTCTGTAATTGTTATGGCAGCAGATCACCAGGCTTTTCTCCCAAGGTGCCACTGGGAGGGATCAAATGTCCAATCTTTCAGTTAGCAGCTGAGCACCAACAGGGCCCTTTGTGTATTTGTTTGTATATATTGTTGGTCTATGTGATGTGTTGAATTAAGAAATACTCATTGTAAAATTGTTGTTGTTGTGAGGTGCCTTTGAGTTGGGGCCGCCTCATACTAACCCTGTGTACAGCAGAATGAAACACTGCACAGTCTTGTACCATTCTCACAATCCTTGCTATGTGTGAGCCTATGGCTACAGCCACTGTGTCAGTCCACCTTACTGAGGCTCTTCTACTTTTTTTTTTTTAAATTAACTTTTATTGAGCTTCAAGTGAACATTTACAAATCAAGTCAGACTGTCACATATAAGTTTATATACATCTTACTCCATACTCCCACTTGCTCTCCCCCTAATGAGTCAGCCCTTCCAGTCTCTCCTTTCGTGACAATTTTGTCCACTTCCAACTCTCTCTATCCTCCCATCCCCCCTCCAGACAGGAGATGCCAACACAGTCTCAAGTGTCCACATGATACAATTAGCTCACTCTTCATCAGCATCTTTCTCCTACCCACTGTCCAGTCCCTTTCATGTCTGATGAGTTGTCTTCGGGGATGGTTCCTGTCCTGTGCCAACAGAAGGTTTGGGGACCATGACCGCCGGGATTCCTCTAGTCTCAGTCAGACCATTAAGTATGGTCTTTTTATGAGAATTTGGGGTCTGCATCCCACTGATCTCCTGCTCCCTCAGGGGTTCTCTGTTGTGCTCCCTGTCAGGGCAGTCATCTGTTGTGGCCAGGCACCAACTAGTTCTTCCGGTCTCAGGATGATGTAGGTCTCTGGTTCATGTGGCCCTTTCTGTCTCTTGGGCTCTTAGTTGTCGTGTGACCTTGATGTCCTTCATTCTCCTTTGCTCCAGGTGGGTTGAGGCCAATTGATGCATCTTAGATGGCCGCTTGTTAGCATTTAAGACCCCAGATGCCACATTTCAAAGTGGGATGCAGAATGTTTTCATAATAGAATTATTTTGCCAATTGACTTAGAAGTCCCCTTAAACCATGGTCCCCAAACCCCCGCCATTGCTCCGCTGACCTTTGAAGCATTCATTTTATCCCCGAAACTTCTTTGCTTTTCATCCAGTCCATTTGAGCTGACCTTCCATGTATTGAGTGTTGTCCTTCCCTTCACCTAAAGCAGTTATTATCTACTAATTAATCAGTAAAAAACCCTCTCCCACCCTCCCTCCCTCCCCCCTCGTAACCACAAAAGTATGTGTTCTTCTCAGTTTATACTATTTCTCAAGATCTTATAATAGTGGTCTTATACAATATTTGTCCTTTTGCCTCTGACTCATTTCGCTCAGCATAATGCCTTCCAGGTTCCTCCATGTTATGAAATGTTTCACAGATTCATCACTGTTCTTTATCGATGCATAGTATTCCATTGTGTGAATATACCACAATTTATTTACCCATTCATCCGTAGATGGACACCTTGGTTGCTTCCAGCTTTTTGCTATTGTAAACAGAGCTGCAATAAACATGGGTGTGCATATATCTGTTTGTGTGAAGGCTCTTATTTCTCTAGGGTATATTCCGAGGGGTGGGATTTCTGGGTTGTATGGTAGTTCTATTTCTGTTTAAGATAACGCCAGATAGATTTCCAAAGTGGTTGTACCATTTGACATTCCCACCAGCAGTGTATAAGAGTTCCAATCTCTCCGCAGCCTCGCCAACATTTATTATTTTGTGTTTTTTGGATTAATGCCAGCCTTGTTGGAGTGAGATGGAATCTCATGGTGGTTTTAATTTGCATTTCTCTAATGGCTAATGATTGAGAGCATTTTCTCATGTATCTGTTAGCTGCCTGAATATCTTCTTTAGTGAAGTGTGTGTTCATATGCTTTGCCCACTTCTTGATTGGGTTGTTTGTCTTTTTGTGGTTGAGTTTTGACAGAATCATATAGATTTTAGAGATCAGGCGCTGATCGGAGATGTCATAGCTGAAAATTCTTTCCCAGTCTGTAGGTGGTCTTTTTACTCTTTTGGTGAAGTCTTTAGATGAGCATAGGTGTTTGATTTTTAGGAGCTCCCAGTTATCGGGTTTCTCTTCATCATTATTGGTAATGTTTTGTATTCTGTTTATACCTTGTATTAGGGCTCCTAAGGTTGTCCCTATTTTTTCTTCCATGATCTTTATCGTTTTAGTCTTTATGTTTAGGTCTTTGATCCACTTGGAGTTAGTTTTTGTGCTTGGTGTGAGGTATGGGTCCTGTTTCAATTTTTGCAAATGGATATCCAGTTATGCCAGCACCATTTGTTAAAAAGACTATCTTTTCCCCAATTAACTGACACTGGGCCTTTGTCAAATATCAGCTGCTCATATGTGGATGGATTTATATCTGGGTTCTCAATTCTGTTCCACTTGTCTATGTGCCTGTTGTTGTACCAATACCAGGCTGTTTTGACTACTGTGGCTGTATAATAGGTTCTGAAATCAGGTAGAGTGAGGCCTCCCACTTTCTTCTTTTTCAGTAATGCTTTGCTTATCCGAGGCTTCTTTCCCTTCCATATGAAGTTGGTGATTTGTTTCTCTATCACCTTAAAAAATGACATTGGAATTTGGATCGGAAGTGCATTGTATGTATAGATGGCTTTTGGTAGAATAGACATTTTTACTATGTTAAGTCTTCCTATCCATGAGCAAGGTATGTTTTTCCACTTAAGTATGTCCTTTTGAATTTCTTGTAGTAGAGCTTTGTAGTTTTCTTTGTATAGGTCTTTTCCATCCTTGGTAAGATTTATTCCTAAGTATTTTATCTTCTTGGGGGCTACTGTGAATGGTATTGATTTGGTTATTTCCTCTTCGATGTTCTTTTTGTTGATGTAGAGGAATCCAAGTGATTTTTGTATGTTTATCTTATAACCTGAGACTCTGCCAAACTCTTCTATTAGTTTCAGTAGTTTTCTGGAGGATTCCTTAGGGTTTTCTGTGTATAAGATCATGTCATCTGCAAATAGAGATAATTTTACTTCCTCCTTGCCAATCTGGATGCCCTTTATTTCTTTGTCTAGCTTTTTTTAGCCTAATTGCTCTGGCTAGGACTTCTAGCACAATGTTGAATAAGAGCGGTGATAAAGGGCATCCTTGTCTGGTTCCCATTCTGAAGGGAAATGCTTTCAGGTTCTCTCCATTTAGACTGATGTTGGCTGTTGGCTTTGCATAGATGCCCTTTGTTATGTTGAGGAATTTTCCTTCAATTCCTATTTTGGTGAGAGTTTTTATCATAAATGGGTGTTGGACTTTGTCAAATGCCTTTTCTGCATCAATTGATAAGATCATGTGGTTTTTGTCTTTTGTTTTATTTATGTGGTGAATTTCATTAATGGTTTTTCTAATATTAAACCAGCCTTGCATACCTGGTATAACTCCCACTTGGTCGTGGTGAATTATTTTTTTGATATGTTGTTGAATTCTATTGGCTAGAATTTTGTTGAGGATTTTTGCATCTATGTTCATGAGGGATATAGGTCTGTAATTTTCTTTTTTTGTAATGTCTTTACCTGGTTTTGGTATCAGGGAGATGGTGGCTTCATAGAACGAGTTGGGTAGTATTCCGTCATTTTCTATGCTTTGAAATACCTTTAGTAGTAGTGGTGTTAACTCTTCTCTGAAAGTTTGGTAGAACTCTTCAGTGAAGCCGTCCGGGCCAGGGCTTTTGTTTTTGTTGGGAGTTTTTTGATTACCGTTTCAACCTCTTTTTTTGCTGTGGGTCTATTTAGTTGTTCTACCTCTGAATGTGTTAGTTTAGGTAGGTAGTGTTTTTCCAGGAATTCATCCATTTCTTCTAGGTTTGCAAATTTGTTAGAGTACAATTTTTCGTAGTAATCTGATATGATTCTTTTAATTTCTGTTGGGTCTGTTGTGATGTGGCCCTTCTCGTTTCTTATTCGGGTGATTTGTTTCCTTTCCTGTATTTCTTTAGTCAGTCTAGCCAATGGTTTATCAATTTTGTTAATTTTTTCAAAGAACCAGCTTTTGGCTTTGTTAATTCTTTCGATTGTTTTTCTGTTCTCTAATTCATTTAGTTCAGCTCTAATTTTTATTATTTGTTTTCTTCTGGTGCCTGATGGCTTCTTTTGTTGCTCAGTTTCTATTTGTTCAAGTTGTAGGGACAGTTCTCTGATTTTGGCTCTTTCTTCTTTTTGTATGTGTGCATTTATCGATATAAATTGGCCTCTGAGCACTGCTTTTGCTGTGTCCCAGAGCTTTTGATAGGAAGTATTTTCATTCTCGTTGCATTCTAGGAATTTCCTTATTCCCTCCTTGATGTCTTCTATAACTCAGTCTTTTTTCAAGAGTGTATTGTTCTGTTTCCAAGTATTTGATTTCTTTTCCCTAGTTTTTCTGTTATTGATTTCTCATTTTATTGCCTTGTGGTCTGAGAAGATGCTTTGCAATATTTTGATGTTTTGGATTCTGCAAAGGTTTGTTTTATGACCTAATATGTGGTCTATTCTAGAGAACGTTCCATGTGCGCTAGAAAAAGAAGTATACTTTGCAGCAGTTGGGTGGAGAGTTCTGTATAAGTCAATGAGGTCAAGTTGGTTGATTGTTGTAAGTAGATCTTCCGTGTCTCTATTGAGCTTCTTACTGGATGTCCTGTCCTTCTCCGAAAGTGGTGTGTTGAAGTCTCCTACTATAATTGTGGAGGTGTCTATCTCACTTTTCAGTTCTGTTAAAATTTGATTTATGTATCTTGCAGCCCTGTCATGGGGTGCGTAAATATTTAATATGGTTATGTCTTCCTGATCAATTGTCCCTTTTATCATTATGTAGTGTCCTTCTTTATCCTTTGTGGTGGATTTAAGTCTAAAGTCTATTTTGTCAGAAATTAATATTGCTACTCCTCTTCTTTTTTGCTTATTGTTTGCTTGATATATTTTTTCCATCCTTTGAGTTTTAGTTTGTTTGTGTCTCTAAGTCTAAGGTGTGTCTCTTGTAGGCAGCATATAGATGGATCGTGTTTCTTTATCCAGTCTCTGACTCTCTGTCTCTTTATTGGTGCATTTAGTCCATTTACATTCAGCGTAATTATACATAAATAAGCATTTAGTGTTGTCATTTTGATGCCTTTTTATGTGTGTTGTTGACAATTTCATTTTTCCACTTACTGTTTTGTGCTGAGACGTTTTTCTTAGTAAATTGTGAGATCCTCATTTTCGTAGTGTTTGACTTTATGTTTGTTGAGTTGTTAACGTTTTTCTTGGCTTTTATCTTGAGTTATGGAGTTGTTATACCTCTTTGTGGTCATCTTAATATTTACCCCTATTTTTCTGAGTAAAAATCTAACTTGTATTGTCCTGTATCGCCTTGTATCACTCTCCATATGGCAGTTCTATGCCACCTGTATTTAGTCCCTGTTTTTGATTAGTGTGATCTTTTACATATCGACTTCAATGATTCCCTGTTATGAGCATTTTTTTTTAATTAATCTTAATGTGTTTTTGTGATTTCCCTATTTGAGTTGATATCAGAATGTTCTGTTTTGTGACCTTGTATTGTGCTGGTATCTGATATTATTGGTTTTCTGACCAAACAATTTCCTTTAGTATTTCTTGTAGCTTTGGTTTGGTTTTTGCAAATTCTCTAAGCTTGTGTTTATCTGTAAATCTCTTAATTTCGCCTTCATATTTCAGAGAGAGTTTTGCTGGATATATGATCCTTGGCTGGCAGTTTTTCTCCTTCAGTGCTCTGTATATGTCATCCCATCACCTTCTTGCCTGCATGGTTTCTACTGAGTATTGTGAACTCATTCTTATTGATTCTCCCTTGAAGGAGACCTTTCTTTTCTCCCTGGCTGCTTTTAAAATTTTCTGTTTATCTTTGGTTTTGGCAAGTTTGATGATAATATGTCTTGGTGTTTTTCTTTTTGGATCAATCTTAAATGGGGTTCGATGAGCATCTTGGATAGATATCCTTTCATCTTTCATGATCTCAGGGAAGTTTTCTGTCAGCAGATCTTCAACTATTTTCTCTGTGTTTTCTGTCCTACCTCCCGTTCTGGGACTCCAATCACACACAAGTTATCCTTCTTCATAGAGTCCCACATGATTCTTAGGGTTTCTTCATTTTTTTTTTTTTTTTTCTTTTATCTGATTTTTTTTTCAGCTATGTTGGTGTTAATTCCCTGGTCCTCCAGATTTCCCACTCTGCATTCTAATTGCTCGAGTCTGCTCCTCTGACTTCCTATTGCATTGTCTAATTCTGTAATTTTATTGTTAATCTTTTGGATTTCTACATGCTGTCTCTCTATGGATTCTTGCAACTTATTAATTTTTCCACTATATTCTTGAATAATCTTTTTGAGTTCTTCAACTGTTTTATCAGTGTGTTCTTTGGCTTTTTCTGCAGTTTGCCTTATTTCATTTCTGAGGTCATCCCTGATGTCCTGAAGCATTCTGTAAATTAGTTTTTTATATTCTGTATCTGATAATTCCAGGATTGTATCTTCATTTGGGAAAGATTTTGATTCTTTTGTTTGGGGGGTTGTAGAAGCTGTCATGGTCTGCTTCTTTATGTGGTTTGATATCGACTGCTGTCTCCATGCCATCACTAAGATACAGAAGTGGTTTATTCTATAATTGCTCACTGAGTCTTATCTTGTTTTGTTTTCTTTCAATATACATGGATGGGCTACTAGATTGTGCTGTCTTGTTTGTTGTAGCCCTTGACTTACTTATGACCTATTACCAGCTGGTTTGGGCTGTTGCCAGATATACATGCCTGAGTCTATTCACTATTCTCGACTAGAATCTGATTTTGGGTCATCAAGTGTGTGCTGCACCCTAACACCTATCCACCTCGAGAAGTAGGGGTGATAGTTGTGTGCACGGACGGCTGGGCCCCCTCCCGGGGTCAGTTCAGGGGGGTAGGGCTGCACCCCTTTTTTGCACCGTCACAAGATTTTAAGTTCATCTCCCTTGGGCCCAGACCTAAGCCCGACGCCAAGGTAACCTGACTGGGACGCCAGCTCCAGGCTCCAAGAACAGTTCCTGCTTCCCCGTATTTGTTCATTCTCCGTCTCTAAATCTGTGTTTGTTGTTAAGGGTTCGTAGATTGTTATGTATGTGACGGATTCACTTGTTTTTCTGAGTCTCTGTTGCAAGAGGGATCCGAGGCAGTGTCTAACTAGTCCGCCATCTTGGCCCCGCCTCCTCTTCTACATTTTTGATGACCCTCTGCTTTATGAAGCATGACATCCTTCTCCATTAACAATTCCCTACTGATAACATGTCCAAAATACGTCAGACAAAGTCTATACATCCTTCCTTCCAAGAAGAATTCTGACTGTACTTCTCCCAAAACAGATTTGTTTGTTCTTCTGGCAGTCCATGGTATATTCAACATTCTTTGCCAACACCACAATTCAAATGCATCAATTCTTTGGTCTGTCTTATTCAATGTTCAGTTTTAGCATGCATATGAGGTGAGTGAAAATACCGGAGCTTGGGTGAGGCGCACCTTAGTCCTCAAGATGACATCTTCTTTGCTCTTTATACTTTAAAGAGGTCTTTGCAGCAGATTTGCCCAATGCAATACATCGTTTGAATTCTTGACTGCTGCTTCAATGGGTGTTGTTTGTGGATCCAAGGAAAATGAAATCTTTGAAAACTTCAAGAATGTTTAAAATGATGTCTCTTCAGTTTTCAGATATGAATTTTAGTTTTCAGACATGGATTATAAAGTGTTTGGAAACTATCGAGGACTGCAGAAAACTAACAATGTTGAATGTAAACAAGTGATAGATATGTGAGGGCTCTCTGAATTCACCCAACAATTCCTTTTCCTTTTTTTTACTTATTTTTTATCACCCACAAAACTGTGAGCCACTGAGTACCAGAATATTGTCTTATTTACCACTGTATCTGCACAAGAGATTACTGCCTATAAAATGTAGATATCAGTAAATGTTGATTGATTTAATGTTAATATTGGACACTAAAATTAAAATTTTTTTTTTGCTTTCAATAAGACCTGCATTTGAATACTGAATCAGTAATTTAATTTGATGTGTGATGTTAGACAAGTAATTCATTCACACTGTGTCAAGATTTCGCATTATAAAGTGTTGGTAAGGATAGAAAATGAATGAATAGTATCATTGGGAGGATTAGAATAGGTAACCCAGATTAAAGGGATCAGAGAAATGCCTGTAATTAGTAAACAATAAATATCGGCTTCTACTATCCGTTTAAAGTTATCATCATTAATGTTGTCAATATAGATAATACCACATTAATAATGACTTCTTGGTCAGTGCCTTATCTATTCCACAGAGAGCTAGTTTAAACTTTTCCCATGTCCCTCAAACCTTCTTTCACATTTCAGGCATCCTAGCTTTATGTAAATGGCTTTATATCTGATATCACTTAAGATTTTATGGTTCTCAATGCATAAGTTCATAAATTATCTCACAAATGTTAATTTCTAAATATACCTACAGTTATGGTTACCACATTGCTACCCATTTTTTAAAGTGGTATACTAAATCTGGGTTTATGATTATTCAGTAAAGCAATTGTTTACTTCAAGGACCAAACAATAAGTGTTCAGCCCTGGAAATATGCTCCTCTTCCCATTCAATTTCTCAGATGACGATAGCCCAGCAATTAAAGCAAAACTTTTAATCATAAATTATTTTAACAGAAAGCACATATTTCTTTATTTAAAAAAATGAATTCAATATATTACTTGATGGTGCTTAAAGGAGAGGTACTTATTAACAAGGAGTTGTTAGAGGTAATACTTTTTCACCCAATGATTTTAACAGCAACCGATGATTCTTGCCCCAATAAATGATTATTATGGTGGTGGTAAAATAATTTTCTATTTCCATAAGTCATTTTACATTTACTGTCATCTCCTAAGATGGTTTATTTAGTGCCCCCAGGACATTGTCAAAGACCCAGTTTCTTTCAATTCTCTGTTATCATCAGGGTGTTTGCTTTTGACTCTAGGCTTGTGAACATTGTGTCACAAAATGTCAGTTCCAGGCATCATATACAAACACCGTCCAGAGCCAGTTGTCTCTGGACAGAGTTTCTTTTTAGAAGCAAGGAAACCTCTTGTAGAATTCTCCTAATAGTCATCCTTCCATATCGTACTGCAGAAAACAGACTCAAATGACCCTTATAACCAATCACTGACAGAAGGACCGTTACGATTATGTTACATAAAATAGGACCCACTCTCTGTTGGTGGGAACTAGAAGTGAATTACCGATTCCCATGTCCATTTAGAGTAGACGACATAAATAAACAAAAATGGAATTTTACTAGGGATCTGGAACCATGGTGGTAAAGACCATGGTTGAAAAATTAGCTTTAGCTGAAGATCATGAAGAATCTCTGTTCCCCAGCATCTGTTTTCTGCCTTATATAACATATTAATACTAATTTCACACTCAGGAGTATTGTTGAGAATTTTGACAAAGCACTTCTTTAAAAAAACATTAGAAAATAATTTTCTGTCTTTTTTTTTTCTTTTCTCTCCTCAGAAACAAGTATTCAAACTTCCTCCAGAATGAATTCTTCTGCTCCATCTGCATGAGGTATTTCATAGATCCAGTCACCATAGGCTGCGGGCACAGCTTTTGCAGGCCCTGTCTCTGTATCCGCTGGGAGGAAGCCCCAAATCCTCCTTGCTGCCCCGTGTGCATGGAATCATCATATGAAATGAACTTTAAAACCAACATAGTTTTGAAGACACAAGTGTTCCTCGCCAGAAGAGCAAGACTCTCCTACTTACCAAGTTCTGCACAACAGATGTGTGGGATACACATGAAAACAAAGAACTTCTTCTGTGAAGTTGTCAAAGACGTACTCTGCTTGCTCTGCTGCAAGTCTAAGGAGCACAAGGCTCACAGACACTGTTCCATTGATTGGACTGCTGAGGAATACCGGGTAAGCAATGGATGTCAAAGGAGGTTGAACCTGGGGCATCCCATACCTGAGAGACTAGGAAGAAGAAAGTGAACATAATTATTAGTCATTCATGTAACATACATATTTACTGAGTTTTATATGCTAGTCACCAACCCTGGTGACATGGTGGTTAAGAGCTATGGCTGCTAACCAAAAGGTGGGCAGTTGGAATTCACCAAGCACTCCTTAGAAACACTATGGGGCAATTCCACTCTGTCTTATAGGGTCACTATGAGTTGGAATCGACTCGGTGGCAATGGGTTTGGTTTGGGTTTATATGTTAGTCACTAGGGATAAATCAGGAAAGAAAAATTGTCACCAATCTTATATAGCTTATATTCTTACCATTTAACATCTTACAACTAGTGTTAATAATGATGATGATGTTGGTGGTGGTTGGAATTACGATAATCCATTGTAAGACTGAGGTGAACAAATCCTTAAATTCCATTTATCGTTATTAGTAACTCTAACCATGATTGCCAACAGCCTAATCTAATGAAATCCATTTAGAAACACTGGTTTATAGCTAAAAACTACAAGAGAAGGAAGCAAGAACTAGCATCAGACAACTAAATCTGAAGGAAGATTCAGTTAGGAAAATTGGTCAGGGGACATAAAATTTGAGGGCCAGATATCTCAGTGGTAGAAGACCCTTAACACGATAAGATCTTTATTCTACTGTTAGAAAAAAGTTTCCAAGATTTGACAATTAAGCAGTGAAAATGCAGCAGCTCCTCTGAGCTCTTCAGTGCTCATTTACTTCACATTTCTGCCCCTCTCCATCAGTGGATCCAATATCTTCAATATTAGCTTCTTTAATGCCCACCTTCATGGTTTTTTTTGCAGCAAAAGCTCCTCAAACAAATGAGGGCTGTATGGGAAAAGACACAAGGAAATCAGAGAAATCTTAACAGAGAAACCAGCAAAATCAGAACTTGGGAGGTAAGTAAGGGACTCTTTCCCTCAGAAACATCTTAGGACACATTGTATTTATACAGTAAAAAATTGAGCTAAAATCATAATATCTGTTGGCTTCTAAGAGGTTAGAAACAGAGGCAGGTACCTATCTGGTAGAGAGAATGAAATTGAACATGTCTCAAACTAAAGGTATTTTCCTGCCCCAAACTTGCCTTTCCTTCTCTATTGTAAAGGCCCTGAGTTCTGATGTGAAATTTGAATGTGACTTATTTATGAGAAATATAGTAACATAAGCATGCCGGGTGAATGGAATTGGACGTGGAATGAACCAGACTCAAGGAGACAGAAAAAAAGGAGACAGACTGCTTGCTTATTGGGGAGCCTTAAGTTTAATATGACAGGAGTGTATAAAGAGAGAGGATCAATCGAGTCCCATATTAAGAGACAAAGATAAGTTCATGCCATATACTGCATGTTCACCTAGCATATACTAATAAGTTCAAGTATATTCTGAGTACAAATGAAAGCCTCTGAAGGATTTTAAATAAACAAATATGATCATGATTATTTTTTGTAAAGTTCATTCAGTCTGCAGTTTAGAGAGACAGGGTTGGAAAATTTCAAAATGTAAGCCAAGAAAGCAAGTAGAAGTAGTTGCAAGAATCCTTATAGAAAAGATCAGAAATAAATTGATCACCAACAATGGGAAGTGAAAGGATTCAAGAGAGATTCTTGATAGGGAATACCAGAAAATAGAGATTTGTTTGAGGTACAATGTTAAAAGGGTAAAATCAAGAATGAGAGACGTATTTGGCTTTGAAACTGAGGCAACCTGAGGTTAGTAATGGAGGAGGTGAAGTTGGGTTGGATTTGGTGGGATAATAAATTTAGGTTGAGACGTGTTAGCTTTTAAGATTTTGTGAGCTATCCAAGTTGAAATATGTAGTAAGCAATTGGATGAGAATGACTGAGTCTGGACCGGGATATTTCACTATCATCAGCATATTCTAGGTTTTGGAGTAGATGAGAGCACACGATGAGAATTTTTAGAGAGAAAAAAATTTTCAGGTGGAAGAAAAAAAATAACTTGAGGACTCCCTGTGCTGATGTGTCCGGCTAGGAAAGGGGCACTGGTAAAAGTGGACTGATAGAGGAAAACCACCAAAGGATTTGTTCGAAGACTAGTTACATGGGTTTTATACAAGGAAGGGTTGGTAAACTGTAAGGAAAGCCTTAGTAATATGGAAATAAATGTTTGGATTCAACAAAGGAGGATCTTGATGAGATGAAAAGTCTGGTTTCAGTAAAGTGTTGGGAATGGAAGAGAGATTTCATTGAACTGATGAAAGATCCAGAGTTTCACAAATAAGCACAGTAAATATACACATGTGGTCAATATTAGACGTTTTGATTTGTTTCAAGACAATCGGCGTAAATAAAGCATATTTGAAAAGTTGAGAGGAAAGTAAGGAAACAAACTGAACATAAGACGGAGGGAATGAATACTGAAAGGGGGTTGTCTGTTGAACAATGCCTCTAAGGACCCTATGGAAGTTGGCTAAGTGGCATGCGTGACCTTGGATAAAAAGAGCAAATTGAACACATAGAGATAGACAAGGTTCTGGGTAGTATGCAATTTGTGGACCTGGTGGTAAAATTTTTAGAAAGGTTACATCTTATCCTATGATATAATATTGGCTATTCTTGAAAGTGAAGAGTTACTCTACAGAGTATGTGAGGATAAAGGAGACTAGAAACTCTTAGTAGTAAGTAGGTTTTAGTATGTTACATGTTTAGGAGCCCTGGTGGCACAATGGTTAAACTCTGACGTGCTAACCAACAGGATGAAGGTTTGCACTCACCAGCTGCTCCACTGGAAAAAGATGTGGCAATTTGCTTCTGTAAAGATCACAGCCTTGAAAGTACTATGGGCAGTTCTACTCTGCCTCATAGGGTCTCAGTGAGTCAGAATAGACTCAATGGCACACAGTAACAACAGTATATTATATAAGACAATTAAGCATAAAACCAAAAATTCCTTTTTTAAAAGAAAATGTGGACATTTGAGGGAAGTGGTTGGAGATATTACTATTGTTGAAATTAAAGAAATAATTAAGTGGAAGAAAAGAAAAAAAGCAAAAGAAACCCCCAAATTTTTGGTTTAATAAACATAGCAAATTGACAGAAGACAAAACTGTAGTTTAGAAGACATGGACGAAGACAACCTAGTAAATATTCCATGTATTCACTACCAATTCAGGGTTATGTGAATCTACGCAGGAAGATGATCCATGCTGAATATCGAAAAGTGCATTTATTGCTCTATGAAGAAGAGCAAAAATATTTAGAGAGGCTAGAAAAGGAAAGCAAAGAGATTTTTCAACAACTCCAGGAAAGTGAAAACACTATGGCCCTGAAGGGGAAACTCCTAAGGGGAATGTATGAGGAGCTGAAGGAAATGTGCCATAAACCAGACATGGAACTGCTCCAGGTAAGGACAAAGGAAGGGGAGTCAAGGCACTGCTTGGAAATGATGTCTGCATTCTCTTTGTCTTCCATCATTGGCTTGGAATCTGCTCTCTGATGACACGATAAGGATACTGTCTATCCAGGTAATACTGCAGATCAAGGGTCAATCTTGCCTCATTCAGAAGCAGTGAAGCTTTGTAAAAAAAGTAGGCATTACCACCCCAGAGAAAGTACTCTTCTAAAAATTCTCCTAATATGCATTCAATGACTGAAAAACTACAACGGAGAGCCTTATTTTAATACATTTACATTTGTATCTTGATTTGACAGTATTAACAAATTTGGGAATCTATACAATATATTTTCTTATTCTGTTTCCATGTCTTTGATAAACACTGCCATCATGTTTGGGTTACCCTATGCGTTGGATTAGGGTTTTATGTGAGAACACTATGAATCTTGTTAAATAAATACTAAAACTTTCTTTATTCTTTTGCAGCATTTCACAGACCTGATGAAAAGGTAAGGTTGCACCTATATTTTAGTTGTAAGAATTGTGACAGTGATTATACTGAGCGGGAGCATAATTTATTTATTATAATAATATAATCTCAGAGTCTACTTATCTTTCTCAAAAGGTAGAGAAGGCTTGGTTGTCTAGCCTAAGAAGAAGCGGGGTGGTGGTGTTAATTGCAGGTGTCTACATAGAAGTTGTATGTTGACAATTCCATTGCTGCTTATGATTTTCACAAGTATGAACACATGTCAGGGGTGACTGGTGTGGATTAAAAACCACAGCGGTCTTGTGCAGTATGTCTTCCTGGTCATCAGGTCATTTTTCACACCCAACCCCTGTAGTTGGGAGGAAGTAACCAGACACAGTCATGACTGAGATGTAATTGTATACCAGGACTGAATGGCAGATTCGATTTTAGTGGGATTAGATCTTATTTTCAGAAAATAAATTGCCATTTGCAGCATCTCCCCCATTCAGGGAACATAATTGTGAGGATCCTGAGGGAGCATCTTTAGTGGAACACTGACATAATCACTGGGATGAAAACTCTGGGCCCAGTAACAGTAACTGAGTCTTCTTCTTTGCAGGAGTGAGCTGGTGCAGCTGCACGTGCCCCAGCCACTGAACCCAGACATCAGTTTGTGGCCCATCACTGGATTGATAAACAGGCTCACTCGTTTCCAAGGTAACAGACAGCCCTTTGGTGCAATAGCACCTCCGGGTCCTTTTTCTCCATTACTGCATCTATGTTTTCATTTCAGGAAACTTTTAGAATCAAAATTTCCATTTTAGAAAAAGCTAAATAAAATCTGAGGAAAAGCCAAATATGATACGTTCTAATAAGCTGGAAACCCTCGTGGTGTAGTGGTTAAGTGCTACAGCTGCTAATCAAAGGGTCAGCAGTTCAAATCTGCCAGGCGCTCCTTGGAAACTCTGTGGGGGAGTTCTATTCTGTCCTATAGGGTCGCTATGAGTCGGAATCGATTCCACAGCACTGTGTTACTGGGGTATCTACACAGTAATCAATCATAATCATCCAAATGAAATATGCCACCAAAAGTAAGACACTGTGTAAAGCCCCTTTCCTTCAGGACTTGGTAACTGTTTTTTTTTGTTTTTCTTTCTGCAGTGTATATTTCGTTGGACCATGAAATAGTCACTTGCCATGTTCCCGTGTTTGAAGATCTGAGACGTGTGCTCTTTAGTGGTGATCATCTTGATGTGGACCACAATTCAACAAGATCTAATAGTTTTCTTGCCTGGGGAGCCCAGACCTTTATATCCGGCAAATATTACTGGGAGGTGGATGTGGGGCACTGTTGGAACTGGGTTATTGGACTTTGTAATGATTCTTGGACAATGAGGAATGACATGCTGCTTAGCTCCAAGGGAATTTTTCTACTTTTTTGTGTCAAAGAGAACAATCAGTACAGTCTCTTTACCTCATCCCCACTCTTACCTCAGTATGTAGAAAGACCTCTAGGCCACGTAGGGGTGTTTCTGGATTATGAACTCGGTGTAGTGAGCTTTGTTAATGTGAATAATGGTACCCTCATTTGTAGTTTGCTTTCATGTTCCTTCTCTTCCCCTCTCAGGCCTTTCCTTTGCTGTGGACCCCTAGGATCACGGACAGTTTAGAAACTTGCCCATGTCTGAGAATGCTAATACCTGAGACCCTTTCCTGGTGCCGACTTGCTTATCTTTAACCTCATTTACATTTATTATTAGACTACTGGTTGTATTATTCTTAAAAGTGTGATAATGTTAAGTGCAGGAATTTGATTTGATTTTCTTTAAATAAAAACAATTCTCCTGAAATACTGTGCAATCTTTATGCTGTGTCTATCATTTGATTTCTAAGCCAGCTGAACGTAAAAGAATACCTGGCTGTTTGATCCATTTTTTTAATGGGTTAATGCAAGAGCACAGAGCTTTCTTAGTACTGACATTGTCACAGTTATCTTAAACCACATAATTACTAGAATAAACAGTAAAACTTACTCTTTGCTTTGAAAAATACAGAATATTCAACAGCCAAGGTCCATTTTAATTAGGTACAAAAATCCCAACCCAATTGCAGTTTTGACTCTTTCTCATCCCATAAAAAAGTGACTACCTGACACCCTCTCTCCTCCCACTTCTCTCAATGAGAAAGCTTCATTTGCTACAGGTAGGAATCCCTCTTTTCATTCTAGGGCCTCTCATAGCTGCCTCCAAGTCAGTGCTAACTCACTAAACTGAAATGTTTTGGTCTCTTTGGCCTTCAGTAAAGTGTAAGCCCCTCCAGGCCAGATATAATATTCTCTACTATTTATCTTTGAATCTCCAGCCTCCTTTGCCCTGCTGCCCATGAGACAATAGTTTATAAAATGGTGTATTGGTTGATTAAGTATAAAATATTTGTCGCCTGAAGTATACTGTGAACACTGGTATGTAATGAATTTGGCAATATGGAAATATATTATTGTAAAGCAGACCCATAGATTAACAATTTCTAAAGCCAGTGTCTTTCCCCAGCACTGAGAAACACCAGGAGAAACTCGAGTGCCACAATTTCCACCCAAAGGGATTCTCATTCCCACCTTTCCTGGCCCAGCTGCTCTTTCATCTAAACGCTGAGGGCAGCCCAGGCTTGGGTCCCTGGGAATGCTAGCACTGGAGCTGAAGGGTGCAGACTCAGAGTCTCAGGGTGAAGGGGAGCAGTTTGGGGGCCACGCCGCCGCCCCTTTGCCTTCAGCACTCATCGAGCAACACCCACCCTGTGGGCCTGGTCTCCCTCCGCGCGTTCCCCGCGGGAGGCGCTGGGTGAAGCAGCCCGCCTGGGCCTCAGGGTCTTAGAGGCGAGCTCTGGAGGTGGGCACGGGGGACTGTTAAGGTTTAGGCTCCAGGGCAGCCACGGGCCTGAGCAGGGAGCGCCTGGATCTCGGCCACAAAACTCCGCCAGGTCACCGTGTGACCCAGGGTCACCGTCTGACCCAGGGTCTCCGCAGGTTTCCCGCATCTGAGTCCAGGCACAGACGCCGCAGGCAGGTCACGTACCTTTGCGAACACCCGGACCACCACCTTCCAGCACCACCATCTCCTTCAAGAGCCTCCAGGACCCCTTGGCACCGCCAGTCGCTCCGGACAGGACTGTAAATTCCTAGAAAGCTGCTCATTTCACGCCCTAAAGTCTCCCCGGGAAACCTTCCTGGCTGAGGGACCCGAAGGCCTTTCCTTGGACCCTCCTGAGATCAAGTCCTTGAGAGTGAGGAGCCCGCAGCGAACCCCACGTTCCTGAGAGCCTGAGTCTGAAGCATTGCAGTCCTGGAGAACCCCTTCATTGCCCCCAGGCTGGGACCACAGATAATGCCTTCCCACTGCTGCCCTGCCGCCTGGATGAAAACGCGCGATTTCTCCAGAGGCGGAGCTTGCTCCAAGCTGGAGAGAAGGTCTTCTGTACCTACCTAGCCTGAGAGCTGGTTTTGTTGGTGCCAGAGCCATCTAGGGTAGCTGGATGCTGGGGCATATCCACACATCCAAAAAATCCATAATTCAGTCATATTTATGTACTCTTTTGTAAAGCTAACACCTTATTTAAGAGTTTTATTAATTTAGGCTTTTCCTAATAATATACTATTTTTAGATACATTCAGATAACTACAAGTTGGAAACTCATTTTGAAATAAAATTTTTAGATGGAAGGGGAAATCAATTCTGAAAGGTAAGTATGAAGCCTGATATTGTCGGATATTATTTGTCCAAATAAGTCATCAATTCAATCAAGGTATACTTAGGACCAATTTGAATTTGGTCAAATTGTTTTTAACCATATCTCCTGGGTATTTTTTGTTTTCTATCCCATCTCTCTGAACCCCAGACTTAAATCATCTAGGATGCCAGACATGTATGCCTCTACTTCTCCTTTTCCCAAACCATTCACAATAATCATTCACGTTTTAATACCAAATGACACATTCAGCTTTAAAAATTATCAGGACTGAGGGATTTAAACAGCCATCTGGAAGTGAAATTATATCAGATCCTAGACCATAGCAAAGAAAAGGCTAAAAAAAAAACTATTAGAAACACTAAACAAAGAACAAACACATCCAAATTAGCAGGTAGAAATTTTAGGTTTGAAATATATAATATTTAAAATAAGGAAAACAATATGTGGAAAGAATGTAAAACAGATGCAGGGACAGAATGAATTAGCGCATTGAAAAACCTGAATGAAAATTTTCCTTAGGCAATCAGGAAAGAACATAGATGTTTTTTAACTTACACAAGAAAAAGGTTAAAAGATGTGGAAGATAGTGTGAAGAGTGCCAACATCTAAAAAGTAGTACTAGGACCAAAAAAGAGTAGGTAGGTGAGAGGAAATACGGGCAGATATGTGTAGAAGTATGGGCAAAAAAAATCCCAGAGTGAAAGATGAAAGACTTCAGATGCAATGGCCTATAAGGTACAAAATGGAAGAAAAAAGGAAAAACGTACATCTAAACTCCATATCTAAACATCTTGTGGTGAACTTTAACAATATTAAAGACAACAAGCATGTATACAAACTCTCAGAGAAAAAGAGAAGATTGCCTCAAAGGAACAACAATTAGACTAGCCTAAGACCTTGACCTTGTTAAAGTAATGCTGGATACAAGAGAAAACTCGGATAATGTTTAAATTACTAAAAGAAAATAAGTTTAAGCATGAAATTCTGTACACAAATTATGATTTAAATATGAGGGCATAAT
Source organism: Loxodonta africana (assembly GCF_030014295.1). Lineage (NCBI taxonomy): Eukaryota > Metazoa > Chordata > Mammalia > Proboscidea > Elephantidae > Loxodonta > Loxodonta africana. Next base: position 108,345,621 of record NC_087348.1, read on the forward strand.
AAAGCTTTTATCAATTACGCCCCCCCCCAAAAAAAAACCCCCACTACAGTTGAGTTGATTCCCACTCATAGCAACCCTCGAGGACAGAGTAGAACAGCCCCATAGGGTTTCCAAAGGCTGCAATCTATGAACGTAGACGGCCACATCTTTCTCCTGCAGAGTGCCTGGTGGGTTAAATTCGCCAGCCTTTCAGTTAGCAGCTAAGCACTTAACCACTGTGCGCTACCAGGGCTTCTGTTTATCAAGCATACTAGATAAAAAAGTTTTGCCAGGCAAAGATACATTTCAATAACAATTTTAAGGTTCTCAAATATCAGTTCTGAAATAACAAAATCCATAGGATTCTACAAAAATATGAGAAACAGGGATGACCAATGCCTTCACAAAGTTCATTGTCGTCTAAAAAAAAAAAAAAAAGCTAAGATCAAAGCAAAGAAAAAGAATATATGTATGTGTATATATTTTTTATATATATATATATATGGTGGAAACCCTGGTGGCATAGTGGTTAAGTGCTACGGCTGCTAACCAAGAGGTCAGCAGTTCGAATCCGCCAGGTCCTCCTCGGGAACTCTATGGGGCAGTTCTGCTCTGTTCTATAGGGTCACTATGAGTCAGAATCGACTCATCGGCAGTGGGTTTGGCTTGGTTTGGGTTTTTTATATACATATATATATACATATACATACATTTGTATACACATATGCGTGTATATACAAATGTATGTATATACTCAAAATTTACATTTTTGACAATATTAACACAACAAAGTTGTAGAAAGGGGAAACACAATTGAAAGCTTGCTTGTCTTGCTTGGGGGATGATATCACTATCACTTTAAAAAAATGATGTAAAGATTAACTTTCAAAATTAAGACAGTAAAATGAGACCATACACATATGTCAACAATTGGAATTAATATAAACTCATGCAATTTACCAGGTTTTTTTTTTTCATATTTGACTAAAGAAGAATAAACAGCAATCTATTTTTATAAGAGACACTAGTTTGTTATGTGTGGATCATAACAAATTATGGATAACATTGCGAAGAATGGTAAATCCAGATCACTTAATTGTGCTCATGAGGAATCTGTACGTAGATCAAGAGGCAGTTGTTGGAACAGAACATGGGGATGCCACGAGATTTAAAGTCAGGAAAGATGTGCGTCAGGGTTGTATCCTTTCACCATACTTATTCAATTTGTATGCTGGGCAAATAATCCAAGAAGCTGGACTCTATGAAGAAGAATGGGAAATTAGGATTGGAGGAACACTCCTTAACAACCTGCATTAAAAAGATGACACAACCTTGCTTGCTGAAAGTGAAAAGGACTTGAAGCACGTACTAATGAGGCTCAAAGACCACAGTTTTCAGTATGGATTACACACCTCAACATAAAAACAAAAATCCTCACAACTGGGCCAATAAATGGAGAAAAAGATTAAAGTTATCAAGGATTTCATTTTACTTGGATGTACAATCAACACCCATGAAAGCAGCAGTCAAGAAAAGAAACTACACATTGCACTTGGCAAATCTGCTGCAAAAGACCGCTTTAAAGTGTTAAAAACCAAAGACATCACTTTAAAGGCTAAGGTGTGCCTGACCCCAGCCCTGGTGTTTTCAATTGACTCATTTGCACTCAAAAGCTGGGCAATGAATAAGGAAGACCAAAGAAGAATCGACACTTTGAATTAGGGTGTTGGTGAAGAATATTGAATATACCATGGACTGTGAAAGGAATGAACAAATCTTTCTTGGAAGAAGTACAGCCAGAATGCTCCTTAGAAGCAAGGATAGTGAGATTTCATCTCACATACTTCGGATATGTTTTCAGGAGGGACTAGTCCCTGTAGAAGGACATCATTCTTGGTAAAATAAAGGGTCAGTGAAAAAGAGGAAGACCCTCAATGAGATGGATTGACACAGTGGCCGAAACAATGGGCTCAAGCATAACAAAAATCAGGAGGGTGGCACAGGACTGGGTTATGTTTCATTCAGTTGTCGCTATGAGTCAAAACCGACCTGACGGCACCTAACAACAACCAGGTTTTTTTTGTGTTTTGTTTTTATCTGGATGAACATATAAGGCAGTAAAAGATAAGATCATCAGTAGAAGACTTGCTTATAAGAACATAAGTATTCCAGCAAATAAGTGATACTATAAAAGAAAAATGTATCAAATTGGTTTGTTATATAGTCAAGTCACCTTTTTCTTCAGAAAGGATACCATTTTTAATATCTGCAGAACTACAGATAAGTGGTGCAGTGGTTAAGTGCTGGTCAGCTAACTGAAAGGTCAAATGTTAGAGCCCAGCAGCCACTCCTCCAGAGAAAGATGTGGCAGTCTGCTCCCATAAAGATATACAGCCTTGGAAACCCTATGGGGCAGTTCTACTCTGTCCTACAGGGTCATTATGAGTTGGAATCAAGGGCAATAGGTTTTGTTTTATTTTGTTTTCTGATTTAAGGATAGGATGCTGTAGGAAAAAATAGCCTCCACACTCTGTTCTTATCTGGTGTTTGAAGAATGTTACCACAAATTTATTGAGAAGTGACATCAAATTAGTGGCGTTTTTGCTGAGGTCCTGCTTCACTTGATGTGGGAAACTTCCCTACAGCTATGTAGAAATTGTGTTGATCTTCCAGGGGCAAGGCTAGTAATATCGCACAAATTTCCTATAAGCATCCTTTTTGTTTTTGACTCTTGCAGGCTGCTCCCTTTCAATTAATGTGATTTATCTTCCAAATAGCATTATGGTAATACAGTGTTGGTTGTGGCTGTTCCCTAAACTCTTTGGAGATGGACTACTTACAAACGAGGGTGAATCGTACAAATTGACTCAAAGGCAAACTGACTGGGCTCTTTTGGGGAGTGGGGAGGACGGGATAAAGAAACACATGAGTGTATGGATGATCTTTGCCCCGATTAGGTTGTAGGAAACAATTGCTACTCATCTTTCCAATAGCAACTACATTTCCCTTCTTTTCCAGATTTCTGTATATTTCTGCCCTTCTTTTCACGAAGTTCTCTCCTTTCTGATTTTCTCAGGTGAGTGAACTAGGAATTTAAGATCCCGTTTTCCAACATCCTGACACGCTTTTCTTCTTGGGTGAGTCTCATGGAATAGGTTGGAACCCTGGACGAGTTCGGGGTTCTGGGCTACCGACGGCCCACTTACTCCTCGGCTCTCCCTTGAGCCGCCCTCCTGGGGCCCGTGTGTTGGCTTCCGCACTGCCAGGTGTCGGACCGCGATGCCTCCTCCTGCCTCCAGTGCCCAAGGGCGGCGGGGCGAGGGCATCATGGTACCTCTAACCCGCGTGCCCCCTGCTGCAGGCACCCAGGGTGGCCGCGACTTTAAAGTGAGCTTGCCCCGTTCCTCCTCGAGGCTCCGTGCCCCTCGTCGGGCGTCCTCCCCGCAGGGTTTTTAGAAAAGCCTGGTGGAGTAGTGGTTAAGGGCTCCCCCGCCTATCCAAAAGGTCGGCGGTTCGAATCCACCAGGCGCTGCTTGGAAACTCGATGGAAGAGTTCTACCCTGTCCTATAGGGTCGCTATGAGTCAGAATCTGCTCCACCGCAATGGGTTTTTGTTTTTGTTTTGTTTCTTTCCAACATGGGCAATTCGGTAGATTTCAGAGCCCCCTTAACTTTGAAATGTTCAGGAGTCTCAAAGACGATTATGTACTAGGCGACTACAGTCTTCATTAAGGGAGCCTCACATTAATATCAAAGACAGGAAATTAATTCTCATCAAATTATAGAACTGAGAGGCACAAGATGTTAAAGAATCGGCAGTGGGTGGGTTTATATCCAAACATAAAATAAGCAATCAAAGAGATACGAGGAAATTTGCCCAATGGCACACATCAGGGGTTGAGTTGGAGACAGAAATACTATTTTCTGACTTGAAAGCAGTGCAGTGTCCATTATCTAATAACAGCATATTATTTCATGTAATCCTGAATCCTTGGCCACTAGGAATGACTCCCTTGGCTGTAGGCCTCACCTTGGCTGTAGTTACAACATTTTTTAAGCAAATAATGCAACTTCTTCATTTGTTTGCCACTGGCTCTCCCCCTTCCTGCCCCCAAGGTGTTATCATTAGTGGAGCTATGCCAGAAAAATTTTTTTTACGTGAAGACAAAGGATACAATGTTGGTAAAAGTGAGGACACTTGGCATCATTCCTTTTTTTATTTTGCCACACATACTATTCTTTCTACTTCATTTTTTGACTCATTTGAGTTCCCTTTGTGATCTCATTTTCCTTAGTTTGTCTTTTAATGTATGGCTTTTCCAGAATTCTATCGTTGACCGCATGCTCTTCTTTCTCACTTATGCATTCTTCCTTTTACGCTTTCATCAACGAAGTTTTAACTACACAGATACTGATGAGTTATCATTTGATTTCTCTTTCTTCCATTTGACTGTTAGCAACCTCAGCTTGGATGATACATAGGCCAAAATCAAACCAAACCCATTGCCACTGAGTTGATTCGGACTGGTAGAGACCCCATAGGACAGAGTAGAACTGCCCCATAGGGTTTCCAAGGAGCACCTGAACTGCCGACCTTTTGATTAGCAGCCAAATGCTTAACCACTGTGCCACATAGTCACTTCAAATTTTGAAAGACCCATGTGATGTCATTGTTCACTCCACACATCAAAACTTCAGGACGTCATCATCTCCCCATAATTGAAGTCTTAGTATAAAGAGTCACTTTGATACCTTGTTGCACAGTGGTTAGGAGCTTGGCTGCTAGCCAAAGTTTGAATCCACCAGCAGCTCTTTGGAAACCCTATGGGGCAGTTCTACTCTGTCCTACAGGGTCACCAGGAATCCAGATTGACTCAACTGCAACTTTTTTTTTTTAAGCAATTTATTTTTCTGTGAGTCTGTATGGAAATAGCTCCTAAATTAATGTTACTCCTGCTTCACATATATTTCAGAAATGTGTTTTTTGTATCTTGGTTTATTTTCATTTTCTCATTTCTCACCTATATTTCTACAACAGGAGGCTAAATGGCCTTTTTTACTTCACAATAGACTCTTCCCAATATGCCTTTTAGATGAATATGTTTGAAACGCAAAGCTGAACATTATCATTTGGTTACTGTGACTTTTCTCAATCATTTTAGGAATAAAATCAAACTTATTTGATGTGACATAGGAGGCCCTTTAGGAAGGCATTAATTGATTCTCATTCCAAACTGTCTTCAGTCTCATCTCGTTGCTCACTCAATCTCTGTGATCCAATATTACCTAATTGCTTATAATTTCTCCCCAGACTTCACCATTCTATCCTACCTCATTCATTGCACTTGTGAGCCTCTGTCTGGAAAGCCTACCCCTCCTGGGAGAAATGTAGGTGTGCTTTAAAGCTCAGGGACAGCACTATCTCCACTGGGGCCAACACTGTGTCATCAGCCCGTCTTCTGGGTTTCCCTACTCCCTGTGATCCTTTGGATTACATCATTGCAGCGTGAACTAGACGCTCCCTCAAGTGGCTATTATTGACACTACAGCAGTCATTTCAAAGAACGTATCTTTGTTATTGGAAACTCCAGTGGCGTAAAGGTTAAGAGCTATAGCTGTAACCAAAAGGTTGGCAGTTCAGATCCACCAGGTGCTCCTTGGAAACTCTATGGGGCAGTTCTAATCTGTCCTATAGAGTCTCTACGAGTAGGAATTGACTTGATGCAGTGGGTTTGGTTTTGGTTTGGATCTTTGTTATCTGTTGTCACTAGGTATCCTACCCAGGCGGGGAAATGACAAGTGCAGAACTCCAGAGGACAGTGATAACCAAACTTGTCAGCACATTGTAATCATTTGTAGAATTTCAAAATGTACAGATGCCTATGCCCCATTCCTGGGGATTGTGCATTAATTGGTTTGGAGTGTGGTCATGGTTTGGGGTGTTTAAAAGATCTCTAGGTGATTGCAATGTGGAGATGAGTTGCCTGGAAATCCTGGGCATTTGCTAGGGAACCATGATTTTTAGGCTAGTTCTGAAAAAGTCCATTTGACACATAGTCATGATACTAAAATGTGGCCCTCTTTTTAGCTTATGAGTGAAAAATAAGGGTCTGAGAGTTGCAGATAAGAAGTAGGGAATTTGTGAGAGAACATTCAACAGCATGGAAAAACAGGCAGCTGAACATCCATAACCCAGAAGCATCCCTAAGTTGTTTAGCTCTATTTGCGTGTGATAGAATGATTGTCATCCTTCATGTAACAGAGCAGAGAGGCTTCCCCAGGATCACCTGTCTTATCATTTCTCCTTGTCTGGACTTACTAACAAACTGCAACAACCCAATGGCAACAGTCTCACGTATGCTCTTCCCATAATGTCTGCTGTTGCAGGTAAGACCTGAGCTCCCCAGCAATGTAATCGCTGAATCCCTGGGAATTGATACGACACAGGGTTTTATGGCTCTTATGCACCTCATATTTCTCCAGATCTCATTATTCACAGATCCTGTGTTGTGAATTTGCCTACTCACTAAAATTTTCATGTAGCCCCAAAACTCACTGCTCATTTGAGGTCATTTTGCAGACTTTCTATAAGGGCAAATAGAAGTTAGAAGTTAGAAAGAGATGCTTAATTCTCCTTGTTGAAAAGGGAAGAGACTCCCCCTCCCATTTCTTAGAGCATTTACTTTAGACAGCTTGTAATTTTAAGGGGTTTTTTTTGTTTTGTTTTGTTTTTTTGCCTATATTATATGTGTGTAAATTTTTTAAATGTCAAATAAGCCTCTCAGCATTTTGACAACCCAGGACTGTTCCTCAAGGACCTGGCAGCCATCTCTTGACTCTAGGTGCAAAAATACCTTTTCCATATAGTTCCAAAATCTATGGGAAAAAGAAAGTGTCTGTACAGGCTAAGGGTCTAGGTTCTGTAGGACCTCAAATGACCAAGGGCAGGTGCCCTGTGTTGCCATCACTTTTGAAAGAAAAGAAATCTGTAGCTTCCAAAACTCGGATGCACTAGCAGTTTTGTCCTGTGTGTGTCAGGGAGGAAATGCTGTATTTGGAGCCCCTAAACCAGAACAGGAAGAGGATTTTTTTTTTTTTCAATAGGAAATGAGAAGGTGGGAGGTGGGAAGCTAATTCCTCCAGTCTCCCCACCACAGGTTCAGAGTTGGTGGCAAGGGGCAGTAGAGCTGCCAAGAGCCAGAGCCCAAGTCCTGCTGGACTACAGCGCCCTTGTATTGTGTGGTCGTATGGTTCTCAGTGGCTAGTGCAGAGGGATGAGGAACATCACTGGATCTCCAGGCTCCTGTACAACTGGGGCTCTGTCATCCTCTCTCTCTCAGACCTGGCACTCACACTCTGCCTTCGGAAGAACTTGAGGAAAGCATCTGTCCAGTACAAGTAAGCCCTATTGATCCAACTCTAACCCCCAACCCCCATTTCTGCACAACTGAGCAGGAAGATCGCCTTCCTCATGTCAGCAGAGCCCAGGAGCAGAGAAGGACCCCCAGAGGGCCTGGGTCTCTGCTATGATCTGTTTGGTTTACTATGGTTATATTGATTTACAGTGTTGCTGAGTATTATTAAATCATTAATATTTACAGAAATTGTGGTGTTGGAGAAGAATTTTGAATATACCATGGACTGCCAAAAAAAATGAACAAATCTGTCTTGGAAGAAATACAACCAGAATGCTCCTTAGCAGCAAGGATGGCAAGGCTACGTCTCATGTACTTTGGACGTGTCAGGAGGAATCAGTCCCTAGAGAAGGACATCATCCTTGGTAAAGTAGAGGCTCATCGAAAAAGAGGAAGACCCTCAAGGAGATGAATTGACACAGTGGCTGCAACTATGGGCTTAAGCATGACAACGACTGTTGTGATGGGGCACATCCAACAATTGTGAGGATGGTGCAGGACCAGGCAGTGTCTCATTCTGTTGCACACAGGGTTGCTATGAGTCGGAACCGCCTCAATGGCACCGAACAACATACAAAAATAGCTATGGAATGTGTAAATATATAAACAATGACAACTGTTCTGAAGTTTTTGTATCGCACTATTACCTTTTTAGTTTACCATCTATGTTTATAACCCTCAATGATATACAGTTTTGTAGATTTTGAACTGTATGCGAATATTATGTGTACTCTTCTGTAGTTTTCTTTTTACCTTAACATTGTTTCTTAGATGTATCTAAATTGTTCCATGCAGCTGCAGTATACATTTTCACTACACTTTATACTTCAGAGACCCTGGATGGTACAAAATGTTAAGCACTCAAATACTAGCTGAAAGATTGTCAGTTCAAAGCCACCCAGAGGTACTTTGGAAGACAAGCCTGGGGATCTGCTTATAAAAGGTCACAGCCTTGAAAACCTATGGGGCAGTTATACTCTGTATACATGGGGTCATTGTGAGTCAAAATCACCTCCACGGCAACTGACAACAACATACACTCTTCCATAGGAATATGTTTGAATGTATTTATCCGTTCAGCTACAGACGGAGTTGGGATTGATTTCAGGTGTTCCTTTATCATAATTATTTCTGTGATTTTAAATACCAAAAAACAAAGCCCATTGGCCCTGAGTTGAACTGCCCCATGGGGTTTCCCAGGAGAGGCCGGTGAAATCAAATTGCCCACTTTGGTTAGCAGCTGTAGCTTACTGTAGCTCTTAACCACTGCGCCACCACACACAAGATTGGCTTTAGATTATCCTTCTAGGAATTGCACACGACTTCAGTTTTACCAGAGACTGGTTTCTAAAAGAGTTGTGCCGCTTTACACTCCCACAGCGTGGGATAATATTTCAAGTTGTTCCACATCATCACAAAACTTAATAGCTTTTCTAATATCCATCTGATGACAGTGATTATAACTTTCATTTTTATTTCTCTGATTACTAAATACTGTTTACATGCATTTCTGCCTGTCTCTTCTACGAAGCAATTGTTCTGAGCTTTTGTTCTTTGAGGGGCTGGGAGGTTGAATGTATTTTTCTTATACATTTGAAGGCATTCTTTATGTATTCTGGACACTTATTCTTTGGTGATTACAGGTGTTACGGCATTTAACTCCCAACTTTTCGCTTCCATTATTGATGATGGAAATCCATAATTCTTGTAGTTAAATTGATCATTATTTCTCTTATTTGTGCTTTTTGTTTCTTTATCAAGAAATCACTTTCTAACATAGGGTCTAAAGGTATTCACATGGTCACTTTTTCTAATGATGAATTTGCTTGTCACGTTGAATTTGAACTCTTAATGTACCTGAAATTGATTTTTCTGAATATGAGGGAGATATCCCAGCATATGCACAGGGAAGTCTATCTCTTTTACATCCATTTGAAATGCCTTTCTACTCAGTCATAAATCAGGTATCCATACAGCAAGTGAGTCTTAGACTTTCTTTTTGAATTCTATGGGCTTATTCTCTACCCCTGCACCAATGGCTTATGGTTTCGTAATTAGGGTCTTTGACCATTGTCTCTGACACCAATATCTGGGAAGAAATATTTGATATTTCACCCATGAAAGCACACTGCTATAATATTGCTGACATTCTTATCTAGTACAAAATTTACATGTATAGTTAAATACTGTGGGATCTTTTCATCATAGAATGGTATTCCCAGAGTTTTAGATACATCCATTGATAACATACCTGCAAAGGTGATGGCAATGTCCTTTCTGACTAATTCTGAAGAAAGTCAAGTAAGCTCATTAATTGAGCTATGTACCTGTGGCATACTTTCTTGACTGCTGTTTGTTCCCTGTATTTTGCAAGCTAAAGAAAAAGTTTTTCTCTGTGGATGTAATTAAATGGCTCAAGATTAAAGAGTTGATGTATCTTTCATGACAATAATCTCTAGTACAATTTTTAAACTTATTTTCTGAATCCCCCATATTCTGTTTAATATCTTACCCATTATACTATTTTTATTAAAAACAATATACTTAAACAACCACATTGGATCAAATAGTTCCCAGCTCTTGTTTGGTTCTGAGATGTAGGAAATACACTGAGCCTTGTATCCATAAATCAGATTAATTCCATGTTTCTTTGTTTACAGCTTTCATCAGGGTGGCTAATCCGCAGATTGCAGGCCCTCCCCCACTGCATAATGTTCACTATGAGTAGGAACCTATGTGATGGCAATGAGTTTGTTAAGTTTTGGTTCTGACCCAAGAACTTGCATTTCTAACAATGTTCATTGATTCTAATGTGCTGGAACCAGGACCGGACTTCAGAATCACTGGTCTATGTCACTGTTTTACTCCACATTGTCCTCAGTACTCCCTATCCCGTTGGTTTAACCTATATTTTCTAAGTCTTTTTAATAGACTGTGGCATTTCCGAACACCAACAAAATACAACCGCGATGCTATTCCATTATTCCCGGCGGCTCGGGCCTGCTTTGAACACTCTAATTTTTTCAAAGTAAAAAGTGGTTTAGTGGTTAAGTGATACAGCTGCTAACCAAAAGGTTGGCAGTTCAAATCCACCAGGCACTCCTTGGAAGCTCTCTGGGGCAGTTCCGCTCTGTCCTATAGGGTTGCTATGAGTAGGAATCGACTCAACGACAATTTTTTTTTTTTTTTTATGGCATTTACTTTTATGAATGTTCTCAATGATTAACCAGAAATCTTTTTTTTTTTTTTTTTTGGAACCATGTGTTGCAGAACTACCTTTCTTTCTATCAGTAATGAAATTCAGTGAAAATACTGCATATTGGAAATCACCAGAGCAAAGATATGGAGCAGAACCCAGTGTCAGCCCTGTTGCAAAAAAGATAAATATCTCATTCACTTATTATTCACTCAGATATTTGTTAAGTGCCTGCTATGTCTTAGACATCTTATTACCCGTTGGGAAATGGCAGTGAATATAAGAGACACTTCCTCTGTCTCATAATTCATTCAGTAAAAGAGGAAAAGGACCACATAAACTGTTCATCCAACCACAGACCTGTCCAGGTCCTGATGATTCAGGGATATTTCTCTGTAAAGAGATTTTCCCTAAGGATGAATTGAGGAGTTTACGAGATGAAGATGATGGAGAAGAATATTCCAGACTGACATAATGCTACGGCTGTTAACCAAAGGGTCGGCAGTTCGAATCTGCCAGGCGCTCCTTGGAAACTCTATGGGGCAGTTTTACTCTGCACTATAGGGTCACTATGAGTCAGAATCGACTCAACGGCAGTGGGTTTTTTGGGTACTATATATGCTTCTAATGCCACAAAGTTCATAAAACACATGAATAACCACAGCATATATTTCATATAATGTGCTGCAAGAGATTATTTTAATGTAAAGAAAATTGAACTAACAAAAGTTTTCAATTCAGACTACCAACATAATCAATAGCAAAATGTTCCATTAAAGGAGAAGAACGTAAAAGACAGTAAAATATTATTTATCAGCTTCAGTTGGGAAGGGGTCCCTCAGATATGACTTGACCATGATCATGTGTGGCCAGTGTAAAAGAAAGGCCTGAGGGGATAATTGAAGGAGCAAGCTGGGTATGCCCATATGAGGGAACTTTTGGCAACATTAACAAAACTCACACTTCTACTGTCAAAATCTACATACACACCTACCTGCCCCAGAGGTTTCTCTATATACTGAGAAAGCACTGGGGAGGTGGTCAAGAGATTGTAACGATTATCCTCCTTCACACATAAAAAAAGAAAAGTGTCCTCAGACGGGACCCTTGAGCTGTCCTTCCTTAACCAAGTATCCTTACAGACTCCTACAGCCCAGTCCCAAGAGCTGTCCACTTCTATCTCCCAGTAGTATTTTCCAGAGGTGAAGGCCTGGTCTCCCCATGCAGCAAAGTAGTGAGATCTTCCAGAAGGAAAAGGTGCCTCTTGAAGGTCACGTCTAAGCCTCAGACTTCTCACGTCATCAAACAGCATGATATTCTGACTGCTTATTTCATAACTGAAGGAAATTTCCACTGTGGAAAAAAGAGAATATTTCAGGCAAAATCTGTTTTTATACTCCTATGGGATGAGAGAGTCACTGGATCTAGAGTGTCACTGGAAAAACAGGCTAACACTACAAGGGAAGTTTACTAGCCAGAAAATATCCGATTGAAGGGTATCGGTGGATGTGCAGAAGAAACAAATACCTAGTGACACAATGGAAAAAAATTCCTAAAATCTCAGAGAATGTACAGAGGAGGGAGGTCATGCAAACTTCTGGCTCATTGCTTTTCACAGCGCATTAAAAATCAGAAACCTGTGCACTGACACCAAGTCCACAGCAATACGACTTATTTCTACTGCACTGGGTTTGGTTTTTTTTTTTCTCAGGGCAAAAAACAAAAAATCTTAGACCTAAATAGATGGTGAACACTTTGCCAGGTATATTATGTTAGTTAAGCAAGCAGATTTAAATTTAAGATTAAAATCAAACCATGCCTTCTTAGAAGGAGCCTTCGTGGCGCAGTAGTTAAAGCACTTGGCTGCTCACCAAAAGGTCAGTGGTACAAACCCCCCAGTTGCTCCAAGGGAGAAAGATGCAGCTGTTTGCTTTCATAAAGATTTATAGCCTTGGAAACTATATGAGACTGTTCTCTGTCCTACAGAGTCAGTAGGAGCTGAAAATAACTGGGCAACACTGGGTTTGTTTTTGGGATTTGGCTTATGCCTTCTTAGAAGGAGTCTCCTACTCAGCATGATCTGGGTTTTAAACCTGGTTCCATTTCAGGCCTACTCCTTCTCTGCCTGCTGGGCTAACCTCACTCGATTAGTGAGCTCTGCGTACTGCCTCAACCACCTACTTCTTACTGTTGCTCATAAATTCTGGTTTTCTGTATATCACTTTTTCATGTTTATTCACGTGTTTCTCAGATCATATTTATTAAAATGGACATTATTCCAAGTTCAGTTACTAAGAAACTTTAATATTTTAAAATATTTAAAAGTAAAGCACCAAGGAACTTATCACCATAATCAACTGCACTTAATTTGGAATCGAAATGTTCTGAGATAATGTCTTTCTGTATGACTCTTTGAATGACTGACATTGCATCTATGAATGGTTTTAGGTCTCAAGGAGCCGTTTTTTGGATCATTTCCTTTTTCTCATTAACTATTTAATACAGGCCGGAATAACATTTCTCTTTTCCTACCATTTATGTAGATATTTTTCATATTATCATAGGGGAAATATGACTATTCACAGGCTGCTCTCCTCCCAAAATCAAGAATTAATAAAGAGGGAATGATTGCCCATAGAAAACCATTATTGGAGGACATTGTATCCGGTCCCACCACTGGGCTGACACTCACCTCGGAACTGGCGGAACCTGTCTATCAGGCCAGTGATGGGCCAGGCACTGAGCGCTGGGTTCACAGGCTGGGGCATGTTCAGCTGCATGGACTCGCTCCTGCAAGGGGAAGATTCAGTTAACCTTTCAGGTGCCTAAGGGGCCATCACAGTATGTAAAAAGGACATCAGCATTAACTGAAAATATTTTTCTGCAGAACCCATTGCTGATATTTCTGTGTACCTTTACAATCCTGGAATGAGGTTGTACCGTTCTTTGAGAATCTTTCTTTATTCTCTGCCTGCTTCCTTCTCCTGCCCCTCGGAGGAACTTGCCTCTCTCACCCACCACCTGACACAAACTAGTCCATTCACATCAATAAGTTTATGCATTTGAAACCTAAAATCATAGGTAGCATCTTCTAGCCACTTATGCACTGAGCCCTGCAACCTATACCATCCTGAGTCACAGGAAAGAAACAAGGCTGATTTGTGATACAGGGAACGGGAAAACATATTCAGTATGACATACACAACATGCATACACAGAAAATATCTAATATCTCTCTAAATTGTGTTCTCGCTGTGTTGGAAACACCATGATCTCTTTCACAGCCCTCATGAAGCTCTAGTCTGCAGTGAAGGCCAAACTTACTTTGTCAAAATGTCTCCCAAATCCTGTGAAGAGAATACAAAGAAAAGTTTAGAATTCTTCACAAATTGGCAATTCTGTTCTTTCAGTCTTTAAGTTTAGGCAAGTTCTCAAAGGTACCAACCACCCACTAGCACATTTTTTTAGTAAATACATTTTTCCTTTCCTCTCTAAACCCAGTACACCACTTGGATAGAATCTGATTTCTCAATGAATTCAGAAACCTGAAGGTGAATGAATAAAGAGAATATGAGTGCAGATTGTACTGGTGCGACTGCCAGCTGTCCGCAAAGTGGTCTTTCCAAGCGCTTGTCTCCAAAGGATAATGTGTTCCAGAGCAAGGGCAATTCAAATCTGGGACTTGAAAAAAAGGAGGAAGTAAATGTTAGTGCTTCACATATGTCTCCATATTGCCAAACTGGAGACAAAAAGGGAATGCCCACGAGGAAGTTGTTCCTTTCAGGGTTTTTAAAGAAGCAAGGTAGAGAAGAAGACTTTTAGAAGGGAGTACAGTATTTTTACGCAAATAACTGGTGCCTTCTACATTTGTTTGCCGACCAGGCTCCTCTCCCGCTCCCCCACCCTCCTGGGAGGTATTTTCATAAGGGCTGCTATGCAACATTTTTTACTCCTTGCTGGAAAAAAAAAATTGGTTTTGCTCACTTACGAAAATACCGGGGGTGGGGGGAGGGCAAAGTTGGCAACCAAAGTAGAAGGCACTCATTATTGGTGAAAAAATACAGTATTCCCTGGGGAATCTACTCTCATATTTCCATGAAACTTTGTTGTTCATGGCTAGGATAGGAGTTACAGTTTATGTCTGTTATAGTCAGGTGGAAAACGACTTCCATCACAGGAAAAAAAATTCTGTCTTTGGTACCAAATATCTCATGGAGGTCGAGGATGTGAACTTCAGCTGCTATAGATGATTTCCAGGTACGTCCTCGGTTCTTACCTGGAGCAACTCCACATCTGATTTATGGCACATATTCATCAGCTCCTCATACATTTCTCTCAGGTGCCTCCCCTTTTGAACCATTGTGGCTTCACTTTTCTTCAGTTGCTGTAATATCTTCTTGCCTTCATTTTTCAGTCCCTCTAAATGTTGTTTTTCTTCCTCAAGGAGAATCGGATGCAATTTCTGATACTCAGAGCTGATAATCTCTGACAGTAGACACACATAATACTGCAAAGACATGGATTTCTTAAATCATATATGCAATGCAAGTTAACCCCCTTCCCCTTAAACCTCACCTGTTTCTCTCCGACTCACATCCTCTACCAATCAACTACACTCGACCGAAATCCATGTCCTCCTATTTATCAGAAACCATAAAATCATCTCTCAGTTTCATTCCTTCGTTTGTTTTCCATTCAAGAGCCAAACCCACCCTCCCGTCAAAAACCAAAAACCAAACCTGCTGCCATGGAGTAGGTTCTGACTCATAGCGACCCTATAGGACAGAGTAGAACTGGCCCATAGGGTTTCCAAGGAGCAGCTAGCTGGTAGATTAGAACTGCAGACCTTTTGTTTAGCAGCTGAGCTCTTAAGCATTGTGCCACTAGGGCTCCATCCTCCCTTCAAAACTTCTCCATTCACTTCAAAACTTCCTGAAACATCTGAAGAAATGCCTCATAGTCGATTTCTTTAATTTTGTAAAACATCCTCTTTTCTGAGTTGCTGATACATTAGAGTTTACAAATCTGAACTGTCATGCTGCCTTACATTGAAGAGGTGGATTACTTTTCCTGTTGGTAGATCACTCACAGAATCTGTCACACCATGATTTCACCTCAAGTTCATCATGAACAAATCTCCAGGAAGTATGTCACAAGCTCGTTCTGGGGAAAACAGTCTCATACTTACTCTCCACAGGTTGGTTATTTTGCTCTCCTCATTTAGATTTCTCTGATTTTTTTGAATATTTTTCCATAAAAATCTCATTTCCTTTATGAGCTTCTCCTGCAAAAGAACCACGAATGAGTGCCAGAAAAGCAAATGTTAGGGATTTCATACTATAATGAACAGAAAGAGACAGGGGATGTTCAATCGATGTACTTAAGGGAGAATGGAAGGATCATGTTTCCCTGTTTACCCTTCATAATTACCAATTCTGGGAAATTTCAGGCTGTAGAAAGACAAAATATAGTGTCTTTGTCTTCCAAAGGAAACTGACAAATAAGAATTTTATGAAGCATGGCTAATTTTCAGATAGACAACTTGCTATAGAATTTGGATCTACTGATTCTGTTGTTGTAGTGACCCTAGAGTACAAAATAGAACTGACCCATAGGATTTCTTAGGACCTTCTTTGGCTGATGTGGCACGACTCAAAATGAGAAGAAACAGCTGCAAACATCCATTCATAATTGGAATCTGGAATGTACAAAGCATGAATCTGGAATGTACGAAGCATGAATCTGGGAAAACTGGGAATCAAGAGTGAAATGGAATGCATAAACATTGATATCCTAGCATTAGTAAGCTGAAATGGACTGGTATTGGCCATTTTGAATTGGACAACCATACGGTCCACTATGCCAGGAATGACAATTTACAGAGGAACAGTGTTGCATTCATCATCAGAAAGAAAATTTCAAGATCTGTCCTGAAGTACAACACTGTCAGTGATGATAATATACATAACCCTACAAGGAAGACCAGTTAATACAACTCTTATTCAAATTTACGCACCAACCACTAAGGCCAAAGATAAAAAAATTGAAGATTTTCACCAACTTCCGCAGTCTGAAATTGAGCAAACATGCAATCAGGATGCATTGATAATTACTGGTGATTGAATGTGAAAGCTGAAACAAAGAAGGATCCATAGTTGCAAAATATGGCCTTGGTGATAGAAACAATGCCAGAGAACACATGATAGAATTTTGCAAGACCAATGACTTCTTCATTGCAAATACCTTTTTTCACTACCATAAATGGCGACTATGCATGTGGACTTCGCCAGATGGAATACATAGGAATCAAATCGATTACATCTCTGGAAAGAGACGATGGAAAAGCTCAATATCATCACTCAGGACAAGGCTAGGGGTCAGAACAGACCATCAATTACTTATATGCAAGTTCAAGTTGAAACTGAAGAAAATTAGAACAAGTCAGCAAGACCCAAAATACAACCCTTGGTTATATTCCACCTGAATTTAGAGACCATCTCGAGAATAGATTTGATGTGTTGAACACTAATGCTCGAAGACCAGACAAGTTGTGGAATGACATCAAAGATACACATGAAGAAAGCAAAAGGTCATTAAAAAGATAGGAAAGAAAAGACCAAAATGGATGTCAGAAAAGACTCTGAAACTTGTTCTTGAATATCAAGTAACTAAAGCAAAAGGAAGAAATGATTGAATTGAACAGAAAATTTCAAAGGGCAGCTCATGAAGACAAAGTATTCTAATGACAAGTGCAAAGAACTGGAGATAGAAAACCAAAAGGGAAGAACACACTCACCATTTCTCAAGCTGAAAGAACTGAATTAAAAATTCAGGCCTCGAGTTGCAATAGTGAAGAATTCTGCAGGGAAAGTATAAATGAAGCAGGAACCATCAAAGGAAAATAGAAGGAATACACAGTCACGCAAAAAGAACTGGTCAATGTTCAACCATTTCAGGAGGTAGCATATGATCAGGAACTGATGGTACTGAAGGAAGAAGTCCAAGCTTCACTGAAGGCACTGGCAAAAAACAAAGACTCCAGGAATTGATGGCGTATCAGTTGAGATGTTTCAACAAACGGATGCAGTTCTGTAAGTGCTCACTCATCTATGGCAAGAAATTTGGATACCTGGCCAAGTGACTGGAAGAGATCCATATTTATGCCTATTCCCAAAAAAGGTGATCCAACCGAATGCGTGAATTCTCAAACAATATCATTACTACCACATGCAAGTAAAATTTTGCTGAAGATCATTCTAAAGCAGCTGCAGCAGGACATTGACAGGGAACTGCCAGAAATTCCAACAGGATTCAGAAGAGGTGGTGGAACCAGGGATATCATTGCTGCTGTCAGATGGATCCTGGCTGAAAGCAGAGAATACCAGAAGGATTTTACCTGTGTTTTATTGACTACCCAAAGGCATTCCACTCTGTGTATCATAACAAACTATGGATAACATTGTGAAGAATGGGAATTCCAGAACACTTAATAGTGCTCATGAGGAACCTGTATATAGCTCAAGAGGCAATGGTTCGAACAGAACAAGGTGACACTTCATGGTTTAAAGTCAGGAAAGGTGTGCATAAGGGCTGTATCCTTTTACCATACCTACTCCATCTATATGCTGAGCAATTAATCCTAGAAGCTGGACTCTGTGAAGAGGAATGGAATATCAAGATTGGAGGGAAATGGATTAACCTGGGATATGCAGATGACACAACCTTGCTTGGTGAAAGTGAAGAGGACTTGAAACACTTACTAATACGGTCAGAGAACACAGCCTTCAGTATGGATTACATCTCAACAAAGAAAACAAAAATCCTCACAACTGGACCGACAAGTAATATCATGATAAATGGAGAAAAGATTGAAGTTGTCAAGGCTTTCATTTTACTCAGATCCGCAATCAACACCCATAGAAGCAGGGTCAAGAAATCTAAAGACTCCTTGCATTGGGCAAATCTGCTGCAAAAAAAGTAAAGACGTCACCTTGAAGACTAAGGTGAGTCTGACTCAAGCCATGGTGTTTTCAATCCCCTCATATGCATGCAAAAGCTGAACAATGAATAAGGAAGACCAAAGAAGAATTGACACCTTTGAATTGTGGTGTTGGAGAAGAATATTGAGTATACCACGGACTTCTAAAAGAACAAACAAATCTGTCTTGGAAGAAGTACAAACAGAATACTCCATAGAAGCAAGGATGGCAAGACTACATCTCACATACTTTGGACATGTTACAAGAAGGGATCAGTCCCTGGAGAAGGACATCATGCTTGGTAAGGTAGAGGGTCAGAGAAAAAGAGGAAGATCCTCAAAGAGATGGATTGACACAGTGGTTGCAACAACGGGCTCAAGCATAAGAACAATTGTGATTATGGTGCAGGACAGGGCAGTGTTTCGTTCTGCTGTACCTAGGGTTGGAACCAACTCAATGACACCTAAGAACAACAACAAACAATCTTTAGGGGATCAGAATGCCAGGTCTTTTTTCCTGTGGAGCTGCAGGTAGGTTGGAACTGCCTACCTTTTGGTTACCAGTCAAGAACTTAATGATTACCCCACGGGGGCTCCTCAAGTGATGCTACGTCTTTAATATTTTCCAGCATACTATTTGATCTGTATTACTAAATATACTTTGAATATAAAAACCTTTTTGATCCTATATTCTGCTATCTTAAAATGAGAACTTCAGACTGCCCTGAGCATTATACTACATATTCAAAATAATAATCATTATCTTAATCACAGCCCCTTCCTGGAAAACAAACTCGATGAAAGCAAGCATGCTTATGTAATTATTTGCAGCTTTATCTGTGGTGTCTAGAACAGTGCCTGACATGATTCTCAGTAATGAGTGGACTAATCATCGTTATGGTTTCCAGCTTCCTTATACTCTTTTAGCTCTACTATCGTGCAGCTTTCAAAGTGCTTTCAGAGACATTGCTTACCCGGCATTCCTCAACAGCGCATTCTATGGAACAGTGACTGTGAGCTTCGTGCTCTTGAGAGTTAGAGCAGAGCAAACAGAGCAGGTTCTTGCTCTCTTCGCAGAACATCTTCTTTGTCTCCTTGTGTGTCCCACACATCTGTTTCTCAGAGCTCAGGAACTGGCAGAGACTGGCTTGTCTGGCAAGGGACACCAGATTCTTCAGTAGAATATTGGTTCTGAACTCTGTTTGCTCTGATGTGTTCCTGCATATGGGGCAACGGGCAGGAATTTTGGCTCCTTCCCAGGAAAGGCAGACACAGGCCTGACAGAAGCTGTGTCCACAGCCTATGGTGACAGGATCTGTAAGGTACTTCAAGCAGATGAAGCAGGTGAGTTCCTTCTGGAAGGCTGAATCCATTTTCCTAGGGAAGAAAATCAGAAGAGTTTATTATTATTCTGCCCTGGAGAGACAAAAGCCTAAGCAAAATTTTACTCTGATTATAACCCAAAAAGACACTTGTGTGAAATCCAAATTCCTAAAAAACCCCAGACTTCCTGGACTGATAGAGACAAGGGGAACCCCAGAAACTATCACCCTGATACCCTTTGAACTTGGAAATGAAGCCAGTCCTGGAGGTCGCCTTTCAGCCAAATAGTGGATTGCCTTATAAAGTAAACAATATCACCTGTGAATAATATAATTCCTTACACAATCAAGTATATGTGACCAAATAATCAACATTTATCCAAATGCAAAGGTGAGAAGGCAAAGAATCTAGATCAATGGAAACAGAACAAAGAGAATGGAAATAATAAGACTGCTGAGACCTTGTGAAAATTGTAACCAATGTCACGGAACAATTTGCATGCAAATTGTTAAATGGGAACTTAATTTGCTTTATAAACTTTCATCTAAAACACAATAAAATATTTAAAAAATAACAGAAAAATGTTTAATGTTCATTGTTAATGTGGGGAATGTGAAGATGTTATCAAATGGTACTTACTGTATGGTCCCACTTTTTACAAAAAAAAAAATTTTTTTTTTTACTAAAAAAATATCCAATGGGAAAAAAAATACACTTGAGTGTAGAGCAGGATAGAGTGTTTTTGTTTTGTTTTTTGCATATGACACAAATGGAAAACTGAGGCACAAAGGCAACTCTCAACTTCTATAGCAAACTTGTTGGTCGCCAATCAACATGCATCTACTGCCATCAATCCTTTTGTTCCTACATAAAAGAACTTCACTTTTGTTGATGTGTCACTTCCCTACATGGGCTTGTGAATCACCATGACTCATTCTATAGCTCCAGGGGAGTGGATCCTGATGGGTCTGAAAACCAATCATAACACAACTTTCTGGTGACTGGCTTAGCAAAGGTGTTGACTAAGCTCTTTTACATTCATTATTTAATTCAATTGTCACAACTATCCTATCATGACTAAAATCACACTGCTTGAAAGTGGAGTTAGAACTCATACCTTTTACCAAAATTAAAACCTACTCTTGAAGAGGCAAGTAGCAAGCTGCCCCTCTTGATATCTAAGCAAAGAGCCAAGAGTAGAGCACATCCTTTCAAGACCCAGGAGACACAGAGAAAGAGCTGTAAGAGTGGAGCAGCAGAGAAACCTCAGCAGCAGAACCAGAAGACTGGCATGAGACCCCACAGTCAACTTCCCAGCCAATGGAGCAAGGCAACAACAGTGGGTGTCCCAACCCATGGAGCAAGAGGACTGAAAGTCTTCTGGCAGAAAGCTTCCTGGCAGAGTGGTTGCTTCCAGGCATTTGATGGAGCTAGGCTTGTTGACTCACGGAGTGTGAGAGCTGAGTGCCCTCAGGCAGAGGCTTCTGGTGGAGCGGGGTGTCTCTTGGCATTTACAGGGACAACTAAACAGCTTTGAACACTGGCCTGAGCCGGGCAGAGGCTGGGCCTAGGAGCAGAGAGAGAAAGTCCTGCCTGCAGGCACAGCTGAAAAGCTCTCCTGATCAAAGAACTACATTCTAAGTTGCTTCTGATCCTGAATTATAACCTCTTAACTTCCCTAACATACCCCATAACTGTCAGTATGGTCTGTGAGTTCTGTGTGGCCATTGCAATGAATTATCAAATCCAGCAGAGAAGTACAGAGTGCCATAGGATGGGTAGTTGGTGTCAGAATTGGTAAAATGGTTGGAGAGAGGAAGTATGTCTGACCACCATCTCATAGGGATCAGCTTGGAGCTGATGGTGATTTTTCCCCCTCGTGAAGTTAGACAAGGAGGTCCAATGAGGCTGGACTGCCATTTTTACAAAAGATTAATATAATAACATCTTTAAAAGGTAGATAACCAAGGTTAAGGAAAATAGATCAATTGATAAGATGGAGGAATGTATAAAATGCCATCAATCTGTACTTGTCTTCTATCCCTTACCCAGGATCCAGAAAATGCCACTCCTGTAATCCACAGATAAAAATGCATGAGAAACTCTTATATGCAAGATATACCCACAAAATCAAATTTTCTATTCTCATGTCTTTTATCTTAAAATACACTGCCCTAAAACAACACAGGGTGCAGTGGTTTAAATGTTCAGTTGTTAACCAAAAGGTTGGCAGTTTGAACCTATCAGCTGCTCATCAGGATGAAACCACTATGTGTCAGAATTGGCTCGAAGGCAATGGCTTTGGTTTTTGCTTAAAACAACTTCTGAATACATAATAGTTAGTAATGAATAAACTGAAAAATAAAACTGGATCAGACTTCATTCAGAATCTTCTCATATGAATATACTTGCTGCTGAATTTGCCCTATTTTTGTAATTTATACCACTGTATTCAAACAACCAAAAAATAAAGGGAATAGCAATATCTCACAAATGCTTTCATACCATTATAGATTACCCCTTCACATTGTGAAAAGATGTAACTACCATGCAACAATGATCAGCATCAAAAAATAAATTCTGCTTACAAAAATTGATTTTACTAAATAGTTCTAATTTCAACACCAGATGAATACAAATAACACTCTCATTTCTGATATTTCATCATGTCACTTTTCTAGAAAACCCCATTGCTGTCAATTCCGACTCATAGTGACCCTATAGGACAGAGCAGAACTCCCTCTGTAGGATTTCCAAGGAGCAGCTGGTAGATTCAAACTGCCGATTTTTGGTTAGCACCGAAGCTCCCAATCATTTCCTGGCTTCTTTAAAATTTAAGTCAAAATACTGTCATTTCTGAACTGACAACAGTTACCACACTCAAAAACAATATTCTCACCAAATTATCCATGCAGTTTCTAATTATATTTTACAGACTATTCTGTCTCTTACGTATAGTAATGTACCACTTGTAGAGTAGAATGTAACACATTCAGACACTACATGTAGAATAAAACATTCAAACCTATTTTAGCATCTATACCAAGCACAAAATTATAAGATATATGCCAACTACATTCTGAGTCCTTATAACACATATGAAGAACCATGAAGCACTTAAAATAGTAGAAATAATGTTGATCATCAAATTAACTCTAAAAATCAGTGGCATCTCGGGTCTTAAATGCTAGCAAGTGGCCATCTAAGATGCATCAATTGGTCTCAACCCACCTGGAGCAAAGGAGAATGAAGAACACCAAGGACACAAGGTAATTATGAGCCCAAGAGACAGAAAGGACCACATAAACCAGAGACTACCTCAGCCTGAGACCAGAAGAACTAGATGGTGCCTGGCTAAAACCTATGACTGCCCTGACAGGGAACACATCAAAGAACCCTGAGGTAGAAGGAGAGCAGTAGGATACAGACCCCAAATTCTTCTAAAAAGGCCAGACTTAATGGTCTGATTGAGACCAGAAGGACCCCTGTGGTCATGGTCCCCAGACCTTCTGTTAGCCCAAGACAGGAACCATTCCCAAAGCTAACTCTTCAGACAGGGATTGGACTGGACTATAAGATAGAAAAGGATACTGGTGAAGAATGAACTTCTTGGATCAAGGAGACACTTGAGACAATGTTGGCATCTCCTATCTGTAGGGGAGATGAGAGGGCAGAGGGGGTCAGAAGCTAGGGGAATGGACACGAAAAGAGAGAGTGGAAGGAAGGAACGGGCTGTCTCATTAGGACATGAGCAATTAGGAGTATATAGCAAGGTGTATAAAAATTTTTGTATGAGAGACTGACTTGATTTGTAAACTTTCAATTAAGCACAATAAAATTTTTTTTTAAAATTAACTCCAAAAATATAAAGAAAAGATAGTAAAAATAGAATAGTTTCATTCAGAAATAAGTTAAAGGAATGGAAATTTCTTTACTAAGTAGGCAAACAATATCATTTCAAAGAAACAACCTCAGTTTGCTGATGGATCAAATAAAATTATGACCTATTTTTGTGGCTTTGGATTGGGAAAGAAGCAGGAACTCCTTTTCTGTAAATTGCGTACTCACCTAAGTCACCTAAAGAATATACCAAAGGTTTCCCCAATGCTTGCAGTAGCGGTAGGGTGATGGAAGTCAGTTCAGAGATCAAGTCCTCCCTGTGTGCTAGCAGCTGCTTGCAGAAGACTCTGTAGGTAGGAGAATTCCAAAGGCACTCTCTCTTCTGGAGAAGAGCGTGCTTCCTTGGATGCCTTTTATTCAACCCTGAAGACCACGCCCAATTTTCCCCAGTGATTGTATTTCATGTGTCTTCCAATAGGAGTTAATAGAATGATTAGGTTTCTTCCAAACAAAGGGAATGATTGATTTAACACCTTGATGGTCTTCATAAGCCCACCTCTACAAACATCATCTCAGAAGTAACACTAACTTTTCAGCAAATAAACCATCGTATGCCAACTTCATATATAAATTTTTTTTCAACTGAGGACATTTATTTTTAACTGTTTAAAAAGGTAGAAAGGAGGATGCCATCAGTTTATGATTTTAGCAAATGTCTTGGAAAAGTTGGAAATGGTTTGCCTGAGGTTGACTGTAATGATGCTTATCACGTAGGAACAGTGGTTTTATGTTTGATTTATTTTTGTATTTTGAAGGAAGAACTTAATGTAAGGACCACTTTGGCCCCCACTCCATGGGAATGATTAGATTTTACCAAGGAGAAGAGGGGATTATGTAACACCTTTGCTAATTTCCATAAACTAATCCCCGCAAACGTCATCTCATCAAAAGAAACTGATTTTTTTTTTTTAAATGAACCTCCAATGCTGACTTTCTATGAAAATTAGTTTTGGAACAAGACTTTTTACTTACATTTTGTAAAAAGGTAGAAAATAGGATGTTATTAGTTAATGATCTTAGCAAATGTCTTGGAATATTTGGAAATGTTTTACC
The DNA here is from genome assembly GCF_030014295.1 of Loxodonta africana. NCBI lineage: Eukaryota > Metazoa > Chordata > Mammalia > Proboscidea > Elephantidae > Loxodonta > Loxodonta africana. The sequence goes on from NC_087348.1 coordinate 108,370,465, forward strand.
CAAGGTTGTTGTTGTTAGGTGCTGTCGAGTCAGAATCATAGCGACCCTATGCACAACAGAATGAAACACTGCCTGGTCCTGTGCCACGCTTACAATCGTTGTTATGCTTGAGCTCATTGCTGCAGCCACTGTGTCAATCCACCTTGTTGAGGGTCTTCCTCTTTTCCACTGATCCTGTACTCTGCCAAGCATGATGTCCTTCTCCAGGGACTCATCCCTCCTGACAACATATCCAATGTAAGACGCAGCCTTGCCATCCTTGCCTCTAGGGAGCATTCTGGCTGCACTTCTTCCAAGACAGCTGTGTTTGTTCTTCTGGCAGTCCGTGGTATATTCAATATTCTTCACCAACACTGCAATTCAGAGGCGACAACTCTTCTTCGGTCTTCCTTATTCATTGTCCAGCTTTCACATGCTGATGTGATTGAAAATACTGTGGTTTCGGTCAGGCGCACCTTAGTCTTCAGGGTGACATCTTTGCTCTTCAACACTTTGAAGAGGTCCTTTGCAGCAGATTTGCCCAAGGCAACGCATCTTTTGATTTCTTGACTGCTGCTTCCATGGCTATTGATTGTGGATCCAAGTAAAATGAACTCCTTAACAACTACATTTTTTTCTCTGTTTCTCATGATGTTCCTCATTGGTCCAGTTGTGAGGATTTCTGTTTTCTTTATGTTGAGGTGTAATCCATACTGAAGGCTGTGGGCTCTGATATTCATTAGTAAGTGCTTCAAGTCCTCTTCACTTTCAGCAAGCAAAGTTGTGTCATCTGCATAACGCAGGTTTTTGATGAGTCTTCCTCCAATCCTGTTGCCCCGTTCTTCTTCATATAGTCCAGCTTCTTGGATTATTTGTTCAGCATACAGATTAAATAGATATGGTGAAAGAATACAACCTTGACGCACACCTTTCCTGACTTTAAACCAATCAGTATCCCCTTGTTCTATATGAACAACCACCTCTTGATCTATGTAAAGGTTCCTCATGAGCACAATTAAGTGTTCTGGAATTCCCATTATTCACAGTGTTATCCATAGTTTCTTATGATCCACACAGTCAAATGCCTTTGCATAGTCAATAAAACACAGGTAAACATCCTTCTGGTATTCTCTGCTTTCAGCCAGGATCCATCTGACATCAGCAGTGATATCCCTGGGTCCACGTCCTCTTCTGAAACTGGCCTGAATTTCTGGCAGTTCCTTGTTGATATACTGCTGTAGCCACTTTTGAATGATCTTCAGCAAAATTTTGCTTGTATGTGATATTAATGATATTGTTCTATAATTTCCATATTCGGTTGGATCACCTTTCTTGGGAATAGGCATAAATATGGATCTCTTCCAATCAGTTGGCCAGGGAGCTGTCTTCCATAATTCTTGGCATAGATGAGTGAGCACTTCCAGCGCTGCATCTGTTTGTTGAAACGTCTCAACTGATATTCCATCAATTCCTGGAGCCTTGTTTTTCGCCAATGCCTTCAGAGCAGCTTGGACTTCTTCCTTCAGTACCATCGGTTCCTGATCATACGCCACCTCTTGAAATGGTTGAAAATTGACTAATTCTTTTTGATATAATGACTCTGTGTATTCCTTCCATCTTCTTTTGATGCTTCCTGCATCGTTTAATATTTTCCCCATGGAATCCTTCACAATTGCAACTCGAGGCTTGAACTTTTTCTTCAGTTCTTTCAGCTTGAGAAACACCGAGCGTGTTCTTCCCTTTTGGTTTTCCATCTCCAGCTCTTTGCACATGTCATTATATAATACTTTACTTTGTCTTCTCGAGATGCCCTTCGAAATCTTCTGTTCAGTTCTTTTCCTTCATCAATTCTTTCTTTTGCTTTAGCTGCTCGACGCTCAAGAGCAAGTTTCAGAGTCTCCTCTGACATCCATCTTGGTCTTTTCTTTCTTTCCTGTCTTTTCAGTGACCTCTTGCTTTCTTCATGGATAATGTCCTTGATGTCATTCCACAACTCGTCTGGTCTTCAGTCACTAGTGTTCAATGTGTCATATCTATTCTTGAGATGGTCTCTAAATTCAGGTGGGATATACTCAAGGTCCTTTTTGGCTCTCATGGACTTGCTCTGATTTTCTTCAGTTTCAGCTTGAACTTGCATAGGAGCAATTGATGGTCTGTTCCACAGTCGGCCCCTGGCCTTGTTCTGATTGATGATATTGAGCTTTTCCATAGTCTCTTTCCACAGATGTAGTCAATTTGATTTCTGTGTGTTTCATCTGGTGAGGTCCATGTGTTTGGTCGCTGTTTATGTTGGTGAAAAAAGGTATTTGCAGTGAAGAAGTTGTTGGTCTTGTGAATTCTATCATTTGATCTCTGGCATTGTTTCTATCACCAAGGCCATATTTTCCAACTACTGATCCTTCTTCTTTGTTTCCAACTTTCACATTCCAATTGCCAGTAATTATCAATGCATCTTGATTGCATGTTCGATCAATTTCAGACTGCAGCAGCTGAAAAAAATCTTCTATTTCTTCATCTTTGGCCCTAGCGGTTGGTGTGTAAATTTGAATAATAGTCGTATTAACTGGCCTTCCTTGTAGGAGTATGGATATTATCCTCTCACTGACAGCGTTGTACTTCAGGATAGATCTTGAAACGTTCTTTTTGATGATGAATGTGACACCATTCCTCTTCGAGTTGTCATTCCCAGCATGGTTGACTATATGATTGTCTGATTCAAAATGGCCAGTACCAGTCCATTTCAGCTCACTAATGCCTAGGATATCGAAGTTTATGCGTTCCATTTCATTTTGATGATTTCCAATTTTCCTAGATTCATACTTCATACATTCCAGGTTCCAATTATTAATGGATGTTTGCAGCTGTTTCTTCTCGTTTTGAGTCACGCCACATCAGCAAATGAAGGTACCAAAAACTTTACTCCATCCATGCCATTGAGGTCGACTCAACTTTGAGGAGGCATCTCTTCCCCAGTCATCTTTTGAGTGCCTTCCAACCAGGGGGGCTCATCTTCCAGCACTATATCAGATAATGTTCTGCTGCTATTCATAAACTGACAGACACGTGGGGGTTACCCAAGGTAAACCAAAAACCAAAGGCTTCCATTATATTCTGTCATGTATAAAGTGTTGCATTTTATTGATTGATTTTTGAATTTTACTGTAAGAACATCTCTGGCAACCACAACAGAAAGGAGACTTCCCTTGCCCTTCACACTCCAAATTAAGCCTAGCACAGCCTCCCAGCAACAGCAAGATATAGGATTCTCTGTTTGCCACTCTTCAATCCACCTAGGAGGGTACAGGGGGAAAAGGGTGGAAAGTCCCAATTCGGGAAAATCTGAGTGAAGTTTGGGTTATATCCCAACACATTTAGTCCTCTACTTATGAAATGAGGGTGGATGTTACCTTGGACCCTTAAGAAACATCTTCTAGTTTTGATTGGTCCCAGATATCCTTCATGCAGCCTGGGAAGCCAAGCTATAGATTCTGGAGAAGCAGCTCAGAGCCCCTCACTAGTGTCATCATCACCTTGTGTGCAGAGATCCTAGGGCCCAGTATCAGTCTGAGCAGGGTAAGAGATAGAGGGAGGCTCTGAGGAGCAGGAAGAACCGCCATGAACAAGGAGTTCCAGTTTCCAGAATGCCTCCTTTGTGCCTGAAAATAGCTGGGTGGGCACCCAGTAGGCCACCATCTCTTTGCCTGACTCCTCTGATATCTTGCCGTTTCTCTGGTTTGAGCCTTCCAGGGATAGGACAGGAGGTGAGGTCTGGCTCTGGAGTCAGATGGCAGAGACTTAGCAAGGAGAGTCCTTATGGGAAGGGGATCCACCTGAACCTGTGCTGGGGTGCATGGGGAACAGATAGATGAGGAAGGTAGAGTTGGGAGTAGTCTTTTGGGAACTGTAAGCTTCAGAGATCTCCAGAACCTCTACCATCATTGCAAAGTGAGAGAGAAGTTGGAGGCCGGTGGGAGGCTTTTCCTGTTGTGACCATTGAACACAATATCCTCCCCTGTTAGCTTCAGAAACAAGCAATGGTTGCACAGGAAAGGGTTCCCATGCTCTGGAAGAAAGGTGGTAGAGCTGTTCTCTCTGTTCCTCTGTGGTGGAACCCAGCCCAACCACACAGGCAGAGAAGACTGCAGGGCTTGCTGCCTCCTAGATACCTCCTGGTATCCCAGACTCCAGAATTCCCTCCCTAAATCAGCCGCCATCAGAATTTTCTCCCTGGTTTATCTTTCCAAGGGCTGATCATGCCAGCGCCACGCAACACCAAGATCCCACAATTCAAAATTCCAACCTACCTAAAACATCCTTTATGAAGGTTTACAATATTTGTCAAAGTGGAGTATAACAGATGATTTTTAAAATTTTGTTAAGAAAAACAAAATTTTGTTAGATCGGATTATACGTTTTAAAGACTTGGACATATGATGTGGGGGCCCCAATTTGCACTTATGCACTCTCCTCACCAATATACCTGGCTCCTGTAAAAACTCTCGCTGAAAGGTCGAGTCTAAATAATCAGGACGTAGGACCTTGTGGCTGTCAGTAAGTGAAGCCTTCCCTTGATAACCAGCTCTTGCCAGCCCAGTGCCTGTTCCCAGGCCAGCATTTTTAAAAATGGCTTTCGTCTCTTTTTAAGATTTAGTCTACAATTTCATTGCAACAAAACAGAAACAGTGGAAAAATGACAAAGAGAATATTTTTAAAATCAATAACTCACATCCCGACTCTGCTAAAATTTCATGTTTAAATCTAGATGCCTTTTCTTGTGAGGTATGTCCATCTAAGCAATTCAGCTCTGAGGAAATGGAGATTTTATATGGAGTGGAACTTACTTGTCTTCTAAACCTTCCATGATATATGTACATATATTTCAAGTAAATGATGCTAGCAAGGCTTTACACTTGTGTTTTTAAAAGGGATCTTAGATTCCAAAACACAACTAATTACTCTCTTATAGGGGGCCTGCAATTTTTAAGAACACCCAGAAGGATTTTTTTTTTTAATTTCTTAATCCATTTTCCTAGTACCATCCTTTCTGCTCTGAAGTACAGAAATAGATATTTACTAATAACATACTGTATATCTTTCCAAAATATTTGTACAGATTCTTCAGGAATTATGGGATTGAAATGAGTTCATTTTATTCTTTTGCTTTTCTGTATTTTACAAACTGTTGGTGAGGAGCATGTCATACTCCAAAACCAGTTGCCATCGAGTCGGTTCTGACTCATAGCGACCCTATAGGACAGGGTAGAACTGCGCCAGTGTTTCCAAGGAGCTCTTGGTGGATTTGAGCTGCTGACCTTTCGGTTAGCAGCCGTAGCTCTTAACCACTACACCAGGTTTCCATGTAATACTCATGTAAGCTAAAACTAAAATTTAAATGTGTTCCTGTGTACCATTTGTTTGGATAAATAAGGGAAGGTTGATCCTCATATAGTTCAAAGCCCTTTGGGCAAACTTCTAGAGCTATATAGACAAAAACCGTCACCTTTACTGAGAAAAATTCACAGAAGAACCTTGAAAGGTGGCTCTGGAGGAAAAAAATCAAGATGTGAGAAAGGTTCACTTTTGAATTTCACCTTCCTTTTAACATTTTGTGGCAAAATACTGCCACCAGGGAGCTGAAAATAAGGTGGGGAGCGGTGGTCAACAATATTTCTGTCAGACCATGATCTGGAATCATTTCCCCTAAATCTGGGAACTTGAGACCCTGAAGCCAAGCTCTGGTAAAAGTTCTGGGAAAACTAGGTGGCAGAACGTAGGAGTTGGGAAAGAAAGTTAAAAAAAAAAGAGTACAGCATCATAATAATGTGGTTTCTACATTTCAGTTTTTCCTCACCTCAAGGTTGTGCTTTTCTGCAAGAAACTCAGGGTCCGAATTTCTCAGCCACTCCTTCAGGAATACCTTCAGAACCAGTCACACAGGAGCTGGCTAAGCAGATGCCTCCCTCACCACCATGTGAGACAAGCAGAGAAAAAGGGGCTGTCTCTGCAGCCTCCATAAGGCTCCTTTCTGAGTTGTTCGGCCTATCTGAGAATGTCCTTTTTCACAGATTAATATCCCAGGAGACTTTGTCCAGTAGTTACACAAGATGATTTTAGGGTATATAAAGACCTTTAAATTTTTTTAAATACCTAATTGGAGCGTGAGATATGGAAGCACTAAACCTTCCATTTTCTCAAGTCCCCTGTGCTGGAGGAAGGAAGCGCTGGGAAGAGCAGCTCCCTATATCCTCCCTGGCACGCAAGCCCTCAGGAGGACTGGGAGGCACAGAGGCTTCCCCAGGAGAGCAAAGTAAGGGCAGCAACACAAGGGCAAACCTGGGAAAATAATTCTTAAATCAGAGGGCTAGGGGCTTCAATCCTGTCGAGCTGGGCTGGGCAACAAGAGTGTCCCTCTGTGGGTACAGCACAGCCACAGGGATTTCTGGGCAGGAACAAGAACTAGGATGACACAGGCAGCATGCAGACATTTCATGCAGGAGTTTTGAGACAGTGTTAGTGTGGCTAGGAGGGTAGCTAGCCGTGGATATGTGTTCCACCCAATGACTATACAACCATCCCCCACTTCCTGCTGGTGTGTAGGAAGTGGGAGAAAGGTATCAGGGCAAACTTCCCAGAGAGCAGACCCTGGACTCTAGGGCTCTGTGAAGTCAAGGACTGGTGTCCCCTAATGGCGAGGCTCTAGCTGGGGAGAGCAGGAAGACCTAGAGCATCCAGAACCCCCTACGGAGGGGCCTTGGTTAGTCCTCATACCTCCTGCCAACAGGACAAACCTCTGGGAAAGACTTCCACCTTTCTCCTTAAACCACAGGATTTTGCCTTATTTGCTCAAAAATTTGTTCACATACACTTACATTTTTAAATAAATACATTTACTTTTAAAATAAAATTTTGTTTCACTACTATTTAGGTGTTAAAAACTTTTGAGGCTTGACCAGAGTAAAATGGTGAAACTAAAGACAGGCCTCAACTCCTGTCTGACAATTTAACCTTCAACATGGAATCCAGATTATAGGATCAGAAATGTTTTTGTTTGCAGTCCGGCTAGGGAGGGAAAGGAGATGTTCCTGTAAAGGTCCTGATGCCAGCTGGCTTAAGTACAGAACAAAGGATTTCCCGGGCAACAGTCAAACCCTTGGACAGACTTAAGTATGTAACAAAAGAAATGTTTTTAAGGTTCTTAAGGGATGATCTTGACACAAGATACTTATCTCAAGTCCCCTCAGCAGCCCTCAGGAAAGGTTTAAGATAATTACCTTGTAATAGGCTGTAGAACCCCTTTAGACACATAGTCAAATTGACCAATCCAAATATCCCACATTGGTGTTTCCAACCAATCTCAGTAAAGTCACTGCCTCCAGTTGTTCAGCCTTGCAACTTCCAACCAGAATGTTGTAACCTAACTCCTGGTTTCCACTCTGTATCTGTCCCTGGGAAGCAGCTGCTCTTTGGATTCGTTGTTTTTCACTCTGTGTAGGCTACTATGAGGTCAAATAGCTTTATTCTATATACTGCAGTGTGTTCAAAAAGACTCATTTTATCCTTGACTAAGTTTTAAAGCCTGTTGCCATGGAGTTGATTTCTAATCCTAGTGACCCTATAGGAGAGAGTAGAACTCCCCCTGCAGGATTTGCAATAAGCAGCTGGTGAATTCAAATAGCCAACCTTTTGGTTAGCAACCGAGTTCTTAACCACTGCACCACCTGACCAAGCAAACCCATTAACCAAACCCATTGCCCTCCAGCTGAAATTTGTTTAATGTCATAAAATGGAATTGATGCACTACTCCCACCTTGCGGAAATAACCTTATTACCGGCTGTTATAAAGAGCAATGAGGTGTGAGCTGTTGGTGGTTTTGAACAGGGACCTTTTGGTTAGCAGGTCATCGTCTTAACCACTTGGCCACCAGGGCTTCTTGTTTAATCCTAGCAAGAGCTACTTTTGCTTTTAATGTTTCCTAAATATGATACAACTTCAAAGAGGCATTTTTCTTTTATTAAAAGATTATAGATACTTTTCTTAAGGTACTGCTTTGTGATAACATATTTTAACACAAGGTTTAATTTGATAAACGAATTTGTCTCAGATAACAAATCTGAGTAAAATTGGAATTACAACCAAGAAAGGCTTTCTTTTTTTTTTCTGTAGAAACAAAGTTGATTTTAAAATACATATAAAAATTTAAATTGTTAAAATGTTCAAGTTATTCTTGAAGAACAAACTAGAACAATTCTACTCAAAATATCAACTTTTTTTAAGAATTTGAGCCCTCAGTGCAGTTTCTGTGTTTTCTAGACCAGTGCTTCTCCAATTTAAACTACATTCAGATCACCTGGGTATCTTGTTGTCATGGTCTGAATTGTATCCCTCCAAAATATGTGTCGACTTGGTTGGGCCACGATTCCCAGTATTGTGTGATTTTCCTCCATTTTGTGATCTGATATAATTATCCTCCATTTTATGATGTGTTGTAAATCCTGATCTCTATGTGTTAATGGGAGTCCTGGTGGCACAGTGGTTAAGAGCTTCCCTGCTAAGCAAAACTTCAGCTGTTCAAATCTACCAGCTGCTCCTTGAAAACGCTTTGAAGCAGTTCTACTATGTCCTATAGGGTTGCCATGAGTCAGAATCAACTCAATGGCAATTGGGTTTGTTTTTTTTTTTGGTTTTATGTGTTAATGAGGCAGGATTAGGTTATGTTAATGAGGACTAGGTTGTTTGTTATGTTAATGAGGCAGGATTAGTATAGGATGCAACACTATTACTCAGATCATAGCCCTGATATAAGAGGAGTTTCCCTGAGTTGTGACCTGTATCACCTTTTATCTTGTGGTTGATGTTGTCAGATGTCATGGAGTCAGGTCCAACTCACAGCAGCACTGTGCACAACAGAACAAAACACTGCCTGGTCCTCTGCCATCCTCACAATTGTTGCTATGCTGGAGCCATCTGTGGCAGCCACTGTGTCAGTCCATCTCACTGAGGGCCTTTTGTTCACTAACCCTCTACTTTACCAAGCATGATGTCTTTCTCCAGGAACTAGTCCCTCCCGATAACATGTCTGAAGTATGTGAGATGAAGTCTCGCCGTTCTCCCTTCTAAGGAGCATTCTGGCTGTACTTGTGCCAAGACAAATTTGCTCATTCCTTTGGCAGTCCATAGCATATTCACTACTCTTCTCCAACATCATAATTCAAATACATCAATTCTTCTTCAGTTTTCCTTATTCACTTCCAGCTGACGCATACATCTGAGGTGATTGAAAATACCATGGCGTGGGTCAGGCTTACCTTAGCCCTCAAAGTGATATCTTTCCTTTTTAATACTTTAAAGAGGTCTTTTGCAGCAGATTTGCCCAATGCAATATGTTCTTTGATTTCTTGACTGATGCTTCCATGGGTGTTGATTACGGATCCAAGTAAAACGAAACCTCTGACAACTTCAATATTTTCTCCATTTATCATGTGGTTGCTTATTGGTCCAATTGTGAGGATTTTTGTTTTCTTTATGTTGAGGTGTGATCCATACTGAAGGCTGCAGTCTTTGATCTTCATCAGTAAGTGCTTCAAGTCCTATTAAAGCAAGCAGAAAGAGAATGATCTCCTACCACCAAGAAAGAAGAGCCAGGAGTGGAACACATTCTTTGAATCAGGGGACCTCCTTGCACCAGGGGAAGATTGATGCCAAGACACGTGGAGATCTCCAAGTAATGTCAGACCCACAGATGCTGAAAAGAGACAAGAACCTTTCCCCTAAACTGTGATCCAACAGAGAGAGAAAGCCTTCCCCTGGAGCTGGCACCCTGAATTCACACTTCTAGCCTTCCAAACTGTGAGAGAATAAATTTCTGTTTGTTAAAGCTGTCCACTTGTGGTATAACTGTAATAGTAGCACTAGATAATTAAGACATTTATCAAAATACCACCTCTTTACTAGTAAGAGACTCCTCCCAGGTGATGCTGATGCTGCTTGTCTTAGGCCACATTATGGGTAACGAGGTTCTAGGCCAGTGGTTTGCAGTCCTAGCTATACATTCACCTGGGATGCTGTTCAAAATACCAGTAGCCAGGATCAGAGCAATGAAAGCTGAATCTCTGGAATTGGGTCTCAAGCGTTGGCATTTTTAAAGTTTACAGGTGATTCTAACATGGATCACTGTGTTCTAAACCTAAAAGCCAATTTGTAGGGGGCAGCGGACATCTGAAAGTTACGATCTACAAGAAAAACCTCATTAGTTCATTGGGAAATCTTGGATGGATGCAAAAGTGGGGACAGAGGTAGAAACCATACCAAAAGATGATGAAAATACGCTACACTAGAGAAGACTTGTAGACATTTGTACACAAACAGATCCATATATTTAGATCAGTTTTCTCAGGCAATTATTAAGAATAAAGTCACCCTTTTCAGGAAAGCATTTAGGTTTCACAGCCAGTCTGGGATGGGCCTGCAAACACCATGCACAGAGACACTCTGATTGATAAAGTGGCTCTTGTGCATATGGCAGAAAGGAATTTTTCTGGAAACCTTATACTGACTGGGAATCAAGGTCTCTGAGTAAAGAAGGGGGAAAAAAATCACTCTTTAGGAGAAGAAAATGTTTCCACATTTTTCTGCTTGGGTTCAGTGAACTCAAAGCTATAATCTAGCCTTTACAATATAACAACCAAAAAAACCTATTGCTGTCGAGTCAATTCTGACTCATAGTGACCCTATAGATCTGTCCCATAGGGCTTCCAAGGAGTGGCTGATGGATTTGAACTGCCAACATTTTGGTTAGCAGCTGACCTCTTAAACACTGTGCCACCAGGGTTCCACCTATAGTGGTGAGTCATAATCTTGCCAACATATGAAAATAAGAAGATGATGCTTTGTCTATGAAACAAGTAGAGAAACCCAGCTTTGTACATAAACCTTGACTTCCAATTAACTCTTCAGAATGCTCACCCCAAAATCCATTCCTTTAAAAATGGTATGTATATACTAATTGAGATATAGCTACTAATGCCCAAAGAGGAAGAAGAAGGATCTTGATTGAGTCCATTGTTCCTGGTTCCAGTGACTGGGCCTGAAGGTTAGGAAAGCAACTACCTCCTTTCCTTTTTGTTCTTGTTGGTTTGTTTTATACAGCTTTGTTTTGGTATAACTGACATAAAATATACTGCATATTTAAACTGTACAATTTGAGAAGTTCTGACATATGCACACACCTGTGAAAACCACCACCGCCAAAAGTTTCCTCCTGACCATCCCTGCTACCCTTCTCCAAGCAATTGCTGATCTGCTTTCTGTGCCAACAGATTAGTCTGCATTTTCCAGAACTTTATATAAATGGAACCTTTTTTTTAAGGGGGACTGGCTTCTTTCATTCAGCATAATTATTTTGAGATTCAGCCAAGTTTTTATGCGCTTCAATAGTTCACTCCTTTCTATTGTAGAATAAAATTCCATTTTATGAATATATCACAGTTTGTTTCACCATTTGGCATATGTAAAACCAGACTGTTTCCAGTTTTTTACTTTAACAAATAAAACTGCTCTGAACACTTGTGTCCAAGTCTTTATATGAACATCTATTTCTATTTTTATTGGATAAATAACTAGGGATGAAATGTCTAGACCAAATGCTCCTACTTCGGAAAGCATCCAATCTAGAGCAAATCCCACTTCCTTAGGCCTTCTCTCAAATCACCCAGTCAAAGTTCAAATCACTCTAATACCTTATTACTGAAACACCCCGTAGTTCCCCACGATATGTGTTCTCCCTCGCTGGAAAGAGTAATAAATCCAACTTGATTAAGTACAGCTGTATTCCTGCTGGTCTTTGGCTGATATTCCTTTCCAGGATTTTTTTCTATTTCATCTAAGTTGTCAAATTTATTAGCATAGAATTGTTCGTCACATTTTCTTACTATCCTTTTTATACCTGTAGAATCTGTACTGATGTCACCTGTCTCATTACCGATATCGGAAATTTATGTCTTTTTTGCTGATTGGTCTGGCTAGAGGTTTACCAAGCTTATTGATTTTCTCAAAGAACCAGGTTTTGATTTTATTAATTTTCCATTTGTTTTGTTTGTTTTCTGCAACATTGATCTTCATTGGTTAACGTTTCTGTTCTGCTTATTTTGCGTTTATTTCATACTCTTTTTCTGGTATCTAGGGTAGAATCTGAAATCACTGACTTGAGACTTTTCTTCTTTTCTAACATAGGCCTGTTGTTGTTATTAGGTGCTGTCGAGTCAGTTCCAACTCATAGCGACCCTATGCATAACAGAACTAAAAACTGACTGACCTGTGCTGTGCCATCCTCACAATTGTTGCCATGCTTGAGCCCACTGTTGCAGCCACTGTGTCAATCCATCTCGTTGAGGGTCTTCCTCTTTTTTGCTGACCCTCTACTTTACCAAGCATGACGTCCTCCTCCAGGGGTTGATCCCTCCTGATAACATGTCCAAAGTATGTGACATGTCCTGCAGTATGGACAGCTCATAGGCCGCCGCAGGGATGGCCTCATAATCTGCCTCCCCTGGCAAAAAGCCTGGAGTTCAGTGCCTGCCCCTTCGCCTTTGGGGATGCATTCTTTCTGGATCATGGGGATAGCGATCCTGGAATCGACACCCTCATTGTCTCTGTGTTCCAGAGACTACTTGAATTCCTCAATGAGCTCCTTCACAGCCTAGTATATCAGCACCCTATCCACCAAGGCCTCAGCATCTCTGGATGTTCAGGGGCCTGGGTCAGTAGCTGCCTGCAGTATTCATTCCAGATCAAAGGGATGACAAACTCCTTGGGAGTTTCTGAGGGCTTCACACTCCGCAGCTCTCTCCCTTCCACAGTTTTTAAGAAATCCTTCTCCTTCAGGGCAGCCCTCGCACTGTCTCACAGGTCCACCACCTGCCTCTGGGTGGACATGCAACTGAAGGGGAAAAAAACTGGGGTGGTAAACACTGCTGCACGCCGGGAACATTTTCTTCAGTGTCAGCATCCGCCATCTTGTCCCTCTTTGCAGGCGTGTGCTGTGTTTGCCAAAAGTTAATACATATTTCTTGATGAGATGATGTTTGTGGAAGTTTGTTTGCTTATGCAGGGTATTAAGGTGTTAAATCAATCATTTCTTTTGTTTTGAAGAAACCTAATCATTCTCAGTAACACCTATTAGAAGACCCATGAAATACAATCACTGGGAAGAGCTGGGCGTGGTCTTCTGGGCTCAATAAAAGGCACCCAAGAAACCACGCTCACTCTTCTCCAGAAGAGACAGAGTGCCTTTGGATCTCTCCTGCCTGCAGAGTCTTCTGAAAGCTCCTGTGACCACAGCGAAAGAAGTTGAACCCAGAACTGACTTCCATAACACTACTTCTACAGCAAGCGTTGGTGAAATCCTTCACATATTCCTTAGGCGACTTAGGTGAGTGTACAATATACAGAAGTGGAGTTCCCGCTACTTTCCCAAACCAAAACAAACCCAAAATAATCTTAGTTTATCAATCAGGAAATTGAGGTGTTTTTCTATGAAATGATTTCATTTGTCTACAAAAATTAGTCCTTTCCTTAACCTACATATGAATTAATGCATTTTGTCAATATTATTATTAGATTTAATAGGGTGATTGCATTTTGTCTTATTTTTATGTATGCCTTGAATGTTCATATGGCTTATAAGCACTAAGAAAGTAGTTGCCAGATATCTTGTAATTTTGTACTTTGTGTGGCTCCTGAAAAAGGAATAAAAAACCAAACCCACTGCCGATGAGTCAATTCTGATTCATAGCAACCCTATAGGACAGAGTAGAACTGCCCCATAGGGTTTCCAAGGAGGGCCTGGTGGATTTGGACTGCTTACCTTTTGGTTAGCAGCCAAACTCTTAACCACTACACCACCAGGATTTCAGAAAAAGGAATAGAAGTACTTTATTCTATAAGAAGTTGATAAATGTAGTAGTCTAAAAGTAGTGCATAAGTCAATGCATAAGAAGACTATTCTACTATAAGTATATAATGCAATGAATGGTTTGGACAAAAAACAAAACTTTTTGATACTGGTGTCTCTTTAGAAAATTCTGTTTACTGACGTAAATTTTTAAGAAGCCAGGAAATGTTTGGGCATAAAATTGTTACTGGTTACCATGCAGGAATATCAGAAATGTGACTCCCATCTATATTCATTGAGAGTAAAGATGAGAACCCAATGTTTTAGCTAAATCAATTTTAAAAAGCACAGTTTGTTATTTTGTGCTGATTTTCACTATTACATGATACTTTCATCTTTTCACAGTGTGAAGGGGTGCTTGCTAACAGTTTGAAAGAGTGCGGAAGATATTGCTAGTCTCTTTAATTTTTGATTTCTTTAGATGCCTAGTGTAGATAAAAAGATATTTTTAAAAGCTTGTTGTTAGGAGCTGATGAGTAGATTCTCCCTTGTAGTAACTTCACGTGACTTAGTAGAACTGCCCCATAGGATTTTCCTGGCAGATTACTGGGTCTTTCTCCTAAGGAGCCACTGGATGCATTGGAACCACCAACATTGCTTAACCGTTGGCACCACCAGGGCTTCTTCATACATATTCATATGTAAAGATTCTGACTGAAATCTGATCCAATTTTATGACCAAAGAAAACAAAACAAAAGGCCTGTTGCCACTGAGTTGATTTCGACTCATAGCGAACCTACAGGACAGGGGAGAACTGCCCAACAGAGTTTCCAAGGAGTGTCTGGTGGACTTGAACTGGCGTCCTTTTGGTTAGCAGCCAAAGCTACTAACCACTATACCAGCAGAGTTTCCCAATTTTACAAAGCTTTGTTAAATTCTTATTAACACTTTTGTATTCCGAAATTGAATTTTTATTGCATTCTGTTTGAATTAAGAGTTTCAAAGAAGAAATTTTGATTTTGTGACTATGTGTCTCATGTACATATTTCTAATGCATTTTTTACAGTGAGTTTCAAGAAAGACACTTTCTGTATTATAGGTGAGGGGCAGGAGACAAATGTGCATTCTGCCCATTACTGTGTTTTATTATTTTCAACTTTTATTCTCTCTTTAAGGATTTTGTATTAGAATTATAACCCTACTTCATAGACAGTCTTGGCGAGGAAAAATACCGGGACTGTTTGCTTAAATTAAAATAGTTGATAAGAACCTGGCTGCTTGATTCTGTCTGTATGGTGTCTTGGAGAGTAACGGTTAGCAGATTTTAATTTTAGTCAAAGGTATGAGTTTTGGCTCCAACATTAACTGTCGGTATGATTTTGGATTAGTCATCCTTATAGGATGGTTTTGTCAATTAAATGAAATAGTAAAGGTAAAAAGTTTAGTCGCATGAGCTTTGCTAAACCAATCAGTCACTAGGAACATTATGATTGGCTTTTCCACCAATCAGAATACTATAGATTGAGTCAAACTATTGAAGCACAAGCCCAAGAAGGAAAGGACACAAACAGGTTCTTTTATGGAGGAGAAATGGAGTTGATGGTGTAGATCATGTTAATCAGGGAGCCAACCAAGTTTTCAGCAGAGCTCTAGAGCTGTCTTTGTGTCAGTTTCCAGTTTTTGTCAATAGCAAAAGAAACTATATCAGGCCTAGACGTAAGTATATTATTGAATCACAATTGGAGTAAAAGTTTGCTTAGTCTTTTGTCTCTCTGGGGCAAATGACAAGCTCTCCTGATTTTCTTCCCTCAGGAAAATGGACTCCAACATCTCCCAAGCCTTGCGAAAGGAACTCACCTGCTGCATCTGCTTGAACTACCTTACAGACCCTGTCACCATAGGCTGTGGGCACAGCTTCTGTAGGCCCTGTCTATACATTTCCTGGGAAGAAGCCAAAACTACCCGTTGTCCTCTATGTGGGGAAACATCAAAGAAGACAGACATCAAATCCAATATTCTTGTGAAGAATCTGGTGTCCCTTGCTAGACAAGCCAGTCTCTGCCAGTTCCTGAGCTCTGAGGATCAGATGTGTGGGACACACAAGGAGACAAAGAAGATGTTCTGTGAAGAGAGCAAGAACCTACTCTGTTTGCTCTGTTCTTCCTCTCAGGAGCACGAGGCTCACAGACAGTGTTCCATTGAATACGCTGTTGAGAAGTACCGAGTAAGTGATGCTTCTGAAAGCCTTTGAAAGCTGGAGAATAATAGAGCTAAGAGAGTATAAGGAAGATGAGTACCGTGATTATGATTAATTCAGTCATCACTGGGAGTCTTATATGTGCTGGCTACTGTTCTAGGTGGGAAGGGTAAAGCTGTGAATAAAATAGGTAAGGAAATCTGCTTTCGCAGAGGCTGTATTCGAGTGGCAGGGCTATTCGCTTAATGATTATTATTAATTTGATTATGCAAAGTGAAGCACAGGACACCATAACACTCACATTTTTAGAAATAGCTCCTGGCCACAAAAATTACATGTTTAACACGTGCTTTTTTTTTTTTTACTGGAAGCTTATTTAGTAATACTGGACAAACATGTAGGATAATAGTATAGAGAATTAGCAAGATATTTATAGGAAATTTAGTTACATTACATAAAGCCTTTATTTGTCAGTTTTCTCAGGAAAGTTGTTTCATTACTTTATGTGGCTCTATAGCCTGAAACTCCCAGAAGTGATGACTATCCGGTAGCCAGGGAAACATGACCCTTCCACTTTCCTGAAAGCACGTTCATCTAACATCCCTGGTCTTAAGCCGTCAGTAAGGGTCTGAAATCTATAATATTTGTTCTGTTGGTGCTTAATTCAGTATTTTTGTTTTTACAGGAGAAGCTCTTAAAACAAATGAGGTCTTTATGGGAAAAGATCCAAGAAAATCAGAGAAATCTAAACGAGGAGTGCAAAATAATCAACCTGTGGATGGTAAGCCTGAGACCACGTTTTCCTCATAACCAGCTTGGTACAGACCTGCTGGGACCTTACCTACTAAGAACTTGAGCTTTAATCATCATTGCCAGGAGATTCTGTGAGTGAACTCATCAGTAGGAAAAAGGATCTGCTGTTTTTATGTAGGAGAGTATGACACTTAGGATATCTAGAATTCAGTATACCAGGGACTAGGGAGAAAAAGGCCATCAGAACAAAGTGCAAAAAGTGCTGAAATGGAGGCACATGCAGGGATTTGGAGAAGTTCAAAAACCATTGGTCAGGCATTGAGAAAAAGTTTTGGAGAGAGGTTCACAATCAATTTGAGTTTTAAAGGACAAGCGTAAAAAATCCATGGACATTTCAAGCAGAGATTTCTGACTGAGGTGAAATCTAGAAATTAAACAGTACATAATGGGGAACTACAGGTATGTTCATACGGATTAGTAAAAAGACGGCCAAGGGGAGAAAAAGGTTTAAATAGCAATTTAGGAAGTGTACCTGTGATAGTGAAAAGCGATAATGTAGTAGCTAGAGAATGATATAGGATCAACTGGGAGAAATTTCAACATGTTGAAAAACTGGGGGAAAAGAGAAAGAAAAGGACTTGGTGAGGAGAGAATGAATACATGGGTACTGGCAGGGGTCATGCAATGGGGTAAGGGTTAATGTTCCTATAATGTTAGGACAAAATGAGACCCTGAAGCCTTATGTGCTCATTACCAGGTAGGAATCCCATCCATGGCAACAAGGGATAGTGATGGGAGAAATCAGATTGAGGGTATGGGATTAGGAATTTTAGGGAGGTTTTGTCTGATGATTTCTAATCCTTAGACTAGTAGGCAACATTTCTGCTAAGAATGAATGATCAGGCTAGGATTGAGGAGATTTGAGATGAGAGGCTAAATTAGTAACAGATGAGAATATTAAATAATCAAGCATAAATTTATCTTTTTACATGTAATCTTTCATATTTTAGAGAACATATATTGGTAAAGCAGGGGGTCAGGAAAAAGAAGACGACCCTTTTCTTGAGATGGACTTACACAGTGACTGCAACAATAAGTTTAAACATAAAAAAGATCATTAGGGTAGGATGGCTTGGGACCAGGCGGTTTTTCATCCTGTTGTACATAGTGTCCTTGTGAGTTGGAACCGACTCAGTAGCACCTAGCAACAACAAGGTATTTTAAAAATTAACTCCGAAAAAAATTTCTACAGGAATTTCGGGAACTTAAGAAGTGAATTATAGTGTTTTGAGGAAAGGACGGGTTTCTGTAGTTAACAAAGAATGAAAAATAAAGTAAGGAAAGAGGGATGAGCATGGTTTCTGGTGAGTGGAAAGACATGAATTTAACATGTATGTAGGTTGGTGGATTACATGATCATGAATCAAAGAAAAATGAGTGAGGTTTAAGTGGTGAAGGATAAAGGCAGCCTGGGTGTGTGATCTAGGAAATCCATGTCCCTGCAGGATTATATATGCCTACGGAGAGACATGATCAGAGATCAGTATCGGAAGTTGCATCCAGTTCTCCACAGGGAGGAAAAACAACATTTAGAGGGACTGAAAAGTGAATGCAAAAAGATTTTACAGCAACTCAAGAAAAGTCAAACCACAATGGTTCAAAAACAAAACCACCTAAGAGAAATGTTTGAGGAGCTGCTGATTTGTGCTATAAACCAGACGTGGAGCTGCTCCAGGTAAGAAATGAGGATATTAGTTCAAGTTCACATCTTTGACTTCCATTACATATTTCAAACCAAAATCCTATTTCTGCATCTTTTGCTCCTGTCCAGACTATTATTGTCCAAGTGAATATGATATAAACTTCAACTCTTATCCTAACCAGGAACAACAAAACTTTGGGGAATTGTGAGAGTAGTTTCCCTTCTCAATTCTCTTGATTTAATTCACTTTTCTATCCAACAGAAAGGAACAACTTCTTTGTAGACCTTTTTGTCTCCAGGTGGGCAATATGAGGAAGAGGAAAAGCTAACATTCATGTCCTCCTTCTGTTTGGAAGTCCTAGGCTTGAGTTGTGCTTGTCTTGAGGCACATTACCCTTCGGAAACAAGCCCTGAGAAAAGACCACCTTGTAGACAACTGATGGTTGTCGCAATGCGGTCCCTACTCATGTCCTGCTCTGTCTTTGTTTACCCTCAGAGCCCTTAGCCATCCTGAGTTTATTTTCTGTCAATGTGTGGTACTGTGATTTTCCTTTAAAGAGGAAAAGTAAAAGAAATTTGTAAAATCCTGTGGCGGGGGGGAGGAAAGGAGGGTTTGATATATTTTTGAAATTTCCCAAATCCAAAGACTGATTAGACATAAAAAAAAAAGAATTTATGAAGAATTCTGAGTTTTTCTTTTTTTTTTTTTTCTCTCTTTACAGAATTTGGAAGACACATTGACAAGGTAAGTTTGGCCTTCAATGCAAACTAGAGCACCATGAGAGCTAGTAAAGAGATCAAAGTGTTTCTACCAAAATGGAGTTATTGAGGTAGTAAATCTTCGTGTGCATGTGTGTTTATGTGAGCGCATGTATTTGTGTGTGTTTTACTGAATATAATTTTCTATCGCACTCTATCAGAAGTTAGTTTTGTTTTGTCTTTCTGTGCTCATGGAGGTATACATTGTAGGGTTCAACACAGAAGTCACTAGAAAACAGCTATGCATAATTTTAGTTTTCAAAATCATAAACATATTAAAGTGCATGGACTAGCTTTTCCAGGCGTTAGAGGAGAGGCAGGCATCTATGATAAGAAGCGGGTGGAGGCAGGGACAGAAGAAAAGAAAGAATCCCTAAGAATTGCACAGTCTTATCCCAGGATCATGGCAGTACACTACAATATCAGAAAGGAGTTCTGATGAAACATATTATTCTGTTGAACGCTGACATCTTTTGTACATACTGTGATGACCCCTTTGGCACCTGAAAGATTACCTGAATCCTTCCCCGTGTAGGAGTGAATCCGTGCAACTGCACATGCCCCAGCCTGTGAACCCAGCGCTCAGTGCCAGGCCCATCACTGGACTGATAGACAGGTTCAACCAATTCCAAGGTGAGTGGTAGCCCAATGATGGGACCCCATGCATTGTCCTTCAATAATGGTTTTCTTTGAATAATATGGAGCCCTGGTGCCAGAGCAATTAAGAGCTTGGCTGCTAACAAAAAGGTCTGCAGTTGGAATCCACCAGCTGCTCCTTGGAAACCCTATGGGACAGTTCTATTCTGTCCTGTAGGGTCACTATGAGTTGGAATCCACTTGACACTAATGAGTTTGGTTTTTTATGCCCAATGTTTCCCCTTTTTATTAACCCTTGATTTAGGAGAGAACAGCCTCCTAAGAGACATTTATAGTCATAGTTGCCCTGGGATAACATGAAAAAATCTAAAGGAAAGCTGGTGAAAGGATAAATGTGATTCATGCCTGTAATAAATTAGACAATGAGAGACAGGAAACAATCAAAAAGGGCTCCTAGTGCTGTGGGGACCATGGTCTCAGGAAAAAATCTAGCTCAACTGGCATAACACAGTTCGTAGAGAATATGCTCTGCTTTCGACTTTAATGAGTAGCATCTGGGGTCTTAACGGCCTGTGAGTGGCCATCTAAGATACTCCACTGGTCCCTCCCCTTCAGGAGCAAGGCAGAATGAAGAAAACTAAAGACACAAGGGAAAGATTAGTCCAAAGGCCTAATGGACCACAACTAACATGGCCTCCACCAGACTGAGTCCAGTACAACTGGATGGTACTGACGACCACCACTGACTGCTCTGACAGGGATCACAATAGAGAGTCTTGGACAGAGCTGGAGAAAAATGTAGAACAAAGTTCTAACTCACAATAAAAGACCAAACTTACTGGTCTGAGAGAGACTGGAGAAAAACCCTGAGAGTATGGCCCCTGGATACACTTTCAGCTCTGTAATGAAGTCATTCCTGAAGTTTCACCTTTCATCGAAAGGTTAGACAGGCTCATAAAACAAAATGACACTAAAGGGGCATAGCAGCCCAGAGGCAAGGACTAGAAGGCAGGAGGGGACAGGAAGGCTGGTAATGGGGAACCCAAGGTCGAGAAGGGAGAATGTTGACATGTCGTGAGCTTGTTTACCAATTTCATAGAACAATATGTGTACTAACTGTGTAATGAGAAGCTAGCTTGTTCTGTAAACCTTCAGGCAAAGTACAATAAAAAAATGTTCAGTAGAAAAAAAATTAAATATATATTTAAACCCTGAAAAGAAAAGCGGGGGCACCTAGAACCTTTCTGAGAGAAAATACCAGTTATTCATTCATTTAGTGGTATAGAACTCCATATTTAGTTAGGGCATTCAAGTTTTAACTAAAGTACAGTTAGTTATGGTGATAGGATTGATGTTTTAGTTACCTAGTGCTGCTCTGACAGAAATACCACAAATGAGTGGCGTCAACAAACACAAATTTATTTTGTCACAGTTTAGGAGGCTAGAACTTGGAATTCAGGATGCTGGATCTAAGGGAAGGCTTATCCTCTGTTTGCTCTGGGGAAGTTCTTATTCCTTTGCTCCTTGGTGATCTTCATTTGGCATGATGTCTTTCCTCTCCCACCTCTGCTTGCTGGCTTGCTTTTTAATCTCTTTTATATCTCAAAAAAGATTGACTCAAGACATCCTACAGTAATTCTGCCTCTTTAGCACAACAAAGATAATCCGTTCCCAAGTGGGATTATAAACACGGACATAGAAGTTAGGATTTGCGACACATATTTTGGTGAGGCACAATTGAACCCATAACAGTTGGCAAATTGTAATTTTTTAAATATTTTTGCTGTAAAGCTTCTTAGTAATTGAATTTGTAATAATGTACATTGTAGTTGATATAGCTAGAAAATTTTGTCCCTAAACATAAAATAATGAAAGGCATAAAATAAGAATTTGTGAAGAACAACAGTAAAACAAGTTGGTGGTTGATGAGACAGTATACAGAATTCCATAGTAGACCTAAACCAGGGAGGTTAGACTGGCATGCAGATGAAGACCAAGCCTGAGGTGAAACCAGGAGTAAAATCCAGAAAATTCTTAGTAGAAAACTTCTTCCAAGAAGATGTATTTAGATCTTTTTATTCTTAATTGGAATTTGTTTCCTTAACTGGAGTATCATAGTATGCCTGGCAAAGTGATCACCAATTATTTATTTCTAAGGATCTTTCCCCTGAAGAGGGGCACTGCAGTTAATTTCATAGCAATGACTAGGCCTTGTGGGAAGGTCTTCTGTTTCTAATGGGAAGTGAAATGTAAAAAATCTTTGTGATTTTTTTCCATTGAGATTAGGTATTTGTTAATTCTGCAGATATACTGCTAGCCCCTGAACCTAATGACACTTTCCAACCAAGCTGCCCTTAAAGTCTTGGTCGGTTTTCCAGTGACACTCTAGATTTCGTAAGACTTTAAAAACTGATTTTGACTTGAACATTCTCTTCTTTCCGCAGTGAACATTTCCTTGAATTATGAAACAAGCAGTCACGATATCATGCTGTCTGATGACGTGAGAAGTTTGATATTTAGACATGACCTTCAAAAGGTGCCTTTTCCATCTGGAAGATCCAACTACTTTGCTACATGGGGAGCCCAGGCCTTCAGCTCTGGAAAACACTACTGGGAGATGCATGTGGACAGCTCTTGGGACTGGGCTATAGGGGTCTGTAAGGATACTTGGCTAAGGAAGAACTGCTCAGTGATTGAATCTGGGGACACATTTCTTCTTTTATGTGTGAAGGGGGATAATGGTTACCATCTTTTCACCACCTCCCCAGTGCTTTCTCAGTACATAGAGAAACCTCTGGGGAAGGTTGGTGTGTTTGTTGATTTTAACAGTGGAAGTGTGAGTTTTGTTCATGTTGCCAAAAATTCCCTCATATGGGAATACCCCGCTTACTCCTTCAATTACTCGCTCCGGCCTTTTTTTTGCACTGGCCACACATGATCATGGAGAAGTGATGCACTTGGGAACTCCATATCTGAAGGAGCCCACACATGATCATGGAGAAGTGAGGAACTTGGGAACTCCATATCTGAAGGAGCCCGTCTCAGTTGAAGCTGATCAGTCATACTTTACTCTCCCTTAGGTTGTTCCATTTTAATGTAACTTTGTTTTATCATTGGTGAATATAAAGCTGGTGTGGCAATGCAAAATTGGTTGGCTTAATTTTCTTTCAATTAAAATCAAGTCCCGTGGTCCTTTTCCTGAAACACATACTGTTTTTATTCACCTACTTTGTGAGTTGGCTAGAGTTACAAGAGTATATGACTGGGATTCTATCTTAACAGTTTAATGCAGGAACACAGAGTGTTTCCATCATAAGGAAACTTGGTTATCCACAGTGCAAATGTCAGTCTGAAATATTCTACTCCCTCATCATGATCTAGTAAAATCATACTCAACAATTCACCCTTGTTGGTGTTAGGTGCCAGGAAGTCGACTCTGACTCATAGCAACCCTGTGTACAACAGAAGGTAGCACTGCCCAGTCATGTGCAACTTCACAGTCTTTGCTGTGCTTGAGCCCATTGTTGCAGCCACAGTGTCAATCCATCTCCTTGAGGGTCATACTTTTTTTCATTGACCTTTCACTTTACCAAGCACGATGTCCCTCCCTAGAGGCTGATCCCTCCTGATAACTTCTCCAAACTGCTTGAGACAAAGCCTCACCATCCTTGCTTCTAGGGAGCATTCTTGTACTTCTTTCAAGACAGATTTGTTCCTCCTTCTGGCAGTCAATGATATGTTCAATATTTTTCTCCAACGACATAATTCAAAGTCACCAATTCTTATTTGGTATTCCTTACTCATTGTCCAGGTTTCACATGCATATGAGGCAACTGAGAATACTGTGGCTTGTGTCAGGAGCATCTTAATCCTCAAGGTGACATGCTAGTTTCTCATCACTTTCAAGAGGCCTTTTGCCACAGATTTGCCCAGCGCAATATGTCATCTGATTTCTTGACTGCTGATTCCTTGGGTATTGATTGTGAATCCAAGTAAAGTGAAATCCTTGACAACTTCAATCCTTTCTCCATTTATCTATCATGTTGTTGCTTAATGGTTCAGTTGTGAGGATTTTTGTTTTCTTAATCTGAGATGCAGTCCATACAGAAGGCTACAGTATTTGATCAGTAAGTGCTTCAAGCAGTCTGCACTTTCAGCAGTCAAGGTTGTGTCATCTACACATGGCAGGTTGTTAATGAGCCTTCCTCCAATCCTGATGCCAGGTTCTGGGATTATTTGCTCAGCACACAAATTGAATAAATATGCTGCAAGGATACGACCCTGACCCACACCTTTCCTGACTCTAAACCACACAGGAATCCCTTGTTCTGTTCTGTCCGAACAAATGTCTATTGGTTTATGTACAGATTCCTCATAAGCATGGTTAAGTGTTCTGGAATTCCACTTCTTCACAGTGTTATCCATAATTTGTTATGATCCACACAGTCAAATGCCTTTGCATAGTCAATAAAACAAAAGTAAACATCTTTCTTGTGTTCTCTGTTTTCAGCCAAGGTTCATATGAGAGCAGCAATGATACCCCTCTTTCCATGTTCTTTTCTGAATCCAGCTTGATTTTCTGGCAGTTCCCGGTGGATGTATTGCTGGAACTGCTTTTGAAGGATCTTCAGCAAAATTTTACTTGTGTGTTGGATCACCTTTCTTTGGAATTGGCACAAATATGGATCTCTTTCATTTGGTTGGCCAGGAAACTATTCCAAATTTCACAACATAGACGAGTGAACACTTCCAGCACTGCATCCGTTTGTTGAAGCATCTCAGTTGGTATTTTGTCAGTTCCTAGAGCCTTGTTTTTTGCCATTCCCTTCAGTGCAGCTTGGACTTCTTCCTTCGGTACTATCGTGTCTTGAACATAGGCTACCTCGTGAAATAGTCGACTGTAGACCAATTCTTTCAGGTACAGTGACTCTGTGTATTCCTCCCATTTTCTTGTAATGCTACCTGAGTGGTTCAGTATTTCTCCCATAGAAGCCTTCAGTATCACACCTAGAGATTTGAATTCAATATTCAGTTCTTTCAGCTTGAGAAATGCTGAGCATGTTCTTCCTTTTTGGTTTTCTAACTCCTGGTCTTTGCATATTTCATTATAATTCTTTACTTTGTCTTCTCAAGACATCCTTTGAAATCTTCTTTTCGTATTTTATTTCTGTCTCTCTTTTCAATGCCCTTTTGCTTTTTTCATGTATAATGTACTTGATGTCATCCCATAACTTCTCTGGTTTTAGTCATTAGTGTTCAATGCACCAAATGTATTCTTGAGATGGTCTCTAAATTCAGGTGGGATTCTGACCATCTTACTTTGCCTCTCATGGACTTGTTTAATTTCCTTCAGCTTCACCTTGAGCTTGCACATGTACAATTCATGGCCTGTTCAGTGGTCTGCCACTGGCCTTGTTCTAAGTGATGATATTGAGCTTCTCCATAGTCTCTCCACAAATGTAGTAGATTTAATTCCTATGTATTTCATCCAGCAAGGTCCATGCATATATAGTGATGGTTTATGTTGTAAAAAGTTATTTGTAATAAAAAAGCCGTTGGTCTTCTACAGAGTGACGGATGGATAAAAAAAAAAAAAAAAGATCCATTAATATGCTATCCACAAGAGACACACCTTAGAAACAAAGATGTAAATTTATTAAAAATCAAAGGAAAGAAAAAAATATATCAAGCAAATAACTACCAAAAAAGAGCAGGAGTGGCAATACTAATTTCAGATAAGATAAACTTGAAAACAAAATCCACCATACAAGACAAAGAATATAACTATTAAAGGGTTGATCCACCATGAAGACTTAACCATAATAAACATCTACATACCCAATGGTAGGGGTCCAAAATCCATAAAACAAACTCTAACAGCACTAAAAACAGAAATTGTCAGTGCCACAATAATAGTAGGAGACTTCAACACACCACTGTCAGTAAAGGACAGAACATCTAGTAAGAAAATCAATAAAAATTCAGAAGAGCTGAAGAGCACAATCAGCCAACTTGATCTCAGAGACATATATAGAACACTCCACCCAACAGCTGCAAAGTACACATTCTTTTCCAACACACATGGATCATTCTCCAGAACAGGCCACATCTTAGGCCACAGAGCAACCCTCGACAAGATCCAAAACATTGAGATAATACAAAGTATCTTCTCTGACCACAATGCCATCAAAATATAAATTAACAACAGGAGAAGTAAGGGGAAAAAATCAATTATATGTAAACTGGATAACACCCTGCTTAAAAACCAATGGGTAATAGAAGACATCAAAGATGGAGTCACGAAGTTCTTGGAATCAAATGAGAATGAAAACATATCATACCAAAACTTTTGGGACACAGTAAAGGCAGTCCTTAGGTGTCAATTTATAGCACTAGATGCACACATCAAAAAGAAGAAAAGGACAAAATCAAAACATTAGTTACACAACTTGAACAAACAGAAAAAGAACAGCAAAAGCAATGCACAGCCACCAGAAAAAGGAAATAATAAAGATCAGAGCAGAAATAAATGAAACAGAGAATAGAAAAACAATAGAATCAACAAAAGTTGGTTCCTTGGAAGGATCAACAAAATCGGCAGACAACTGGCCAAACTGAAAAAAAAAACAAAAAACAGGAGAGAATGCAAATAACCCAAATAAGAAAGGAAATGGGGGCATTACAACAGGCACAACTGAAATAAAATGGATCACAACAGAGTATTATGAAAAACTATACTCCGACAAATTTGAAAACCTAGAGGAAATGGACAAATTTCTAGAGACATACTACCTACCCAAACTAAAACAAAATGTTGAAAATCTGAACATACCCATAACTAGAGAAGAGATTGGAAAAGTAATTAAAAAAAACTCCTAACCCAAAAAAAGTCCTGGCCCAGATGGTTTCACTGGAGAATTCTACCAAACATTCAGAGAAGAGCTTACACCAGTTTAACTCAAACTATTACAGATCATAGAGAAGGAAGCGATACTTCCAAATTCATTCTATGAAGCCAGCATAACTCTGATACCAAAACCAGGCAAAGACACCACAAAAAAAGAAAATTATACACCAATATTTCTCATGAATATAGATGCAAAAAATTCCCCGCAAAATTCTAGCTAATAGAATTCAGCATCATATCAAAAAAAAAAAAAAAAATGACTAAATAGGATTCACACCAGTTATGCAAGAATGGTTCAACATTAGAAAGTCAATCAATGTAATCCACTACATAAATAAAAGGAAAGGATCACATGATCATCTCAATCGACGCAGAAAAGGCATTTGACAAAGTCCAACACCCCTTCCTCATAAAAAACTCTCAATAAAATAGGCATAGAAGGGAAGTTTCTCAACATAATAAAGGGCATCTATGCAAAACCAACAGCCAACATCATTCTCAATGGACAGAGGTTGAAAACATTCTCTCTCAGAACGGGAACAAGACAAGGATGCCCTTTATCACCACTCCTATTTAACATTGTGTTGGAAGTTCTAACGAGAGCAATAAGGCAAGAAACAGAAATAAAGGGCATCCAAATTGGTAATGAGGAAGTTAAACTGTCCCTATTCGCAGATGATATGACACTATACTTAGGAAATCCAAAAGACTCCATGAGAAAACCACTGGAACTGACAGAAAGATTCAGCAGAGTAGCAGGATAGAAGATCAACACACAAAAGTCAGTTGGATTCCTATACAGCAATAAAGAGAATGATGAAAAGGAAATCAGGAAAGCAATAGCAATTATCATTTTTTAAAAAAATAAAATACTTGGGAATAAATCTAACCAGGGATGTAAGAGACCTATACAAAGAAAACTACAAAACACTACCACAAGAAACCAAAAGAGATCTACATAAATGGAAAAACATGCTCAGGGGTAGGTAGACTCAACACTGTGAAACTGACAATTCTACCCAAAGTGGTTTTCAAATACAATGCAATATCGACCCAAATACCAACAACATTCTTTTAAGAGATGGAAACATTTATCATTAACTTTATGTGGAAAGGGAAGAGGCCACAAATAAGTAAAGCACTATTGAAGAAGAAGAATAAAGTAGGAGGGCTCACACTACCAGACCTCAGAACCTGCTCAAAACAGCCTGGTACTGGTACAATGACAGATACATTGACCAATGGAACAAAATTGAGAACCCGGATGTAATTCCATCCACCTATGGTCACCTGATCTCTGACAAGGGCCCAAAGTCCACCAAATAGGGAAGACAAATGGTGCTGGCAAAACTGGATGTCCCATCTGAAAAAAAGTGAAACAGGACTCATACCCCACAACATATACAAAAATTAACTCAAGATGGATCAAAGGCCGCAATATAAAGCCAAAAACTGTGAAGTTCATAGAAGAAAAAACAGGATGAAGACTAGAGGCCCTAATACATGGCATTACCAGGATACAAATCACAACCAACAACACACAAGCTACAGAGGATAACTCAATAACTGGGATCTTCTAAAAATTAAACAGTCATGCTCATCAAAAGACTTCACCAAAAGAGTAAAAAGAGAACCTACAGACTGGGGGAAAAAAAAATTGGCTATTACAAACCAGACAAAGATCTAGTCTCTAAGATCCACAAGAAAATCCAATGCCTCTACAACCAAAAGACAAAAAACCCAACCAAAAAATGGGCAAAGGAAATGAACAGACATTTCAGCGAAGACATTTAAGCTGTCAACAGACACATGAGGAAATGCTCAAGATCTCTAGCCATCAGAGAAATGCAAATCAAAACCACAATGAGATACCATCTCACCCCAGCATTACTGGCACAAATGAGTAAGACAGAAAATAACAAATGCTGGAGAGGCTGCGGGGATATTGGAACTCTCATGCACTGCTGGTGGGAATGCAAAATGATACAACCATTTTGGAAAATGATATGGCACTTCCTTAGAAAGCTAGAAATAAAAATACTATATGATCCAGCAATCCTACTCCTAGGAATATATCCTAGGGAAATTAAGATTTGTCACACGAATAGACATATGCACACCCATGTTCATTGCAGCATTGTTCACAATAGCAAAACGATGGAAACAACCTGGATGCTCATTGACAGATGAATGGATAAACAAACTGAGGTACATACACACGGTGGAGTATTATGCAACACTAAAGAACAACGATGAATCCGTGAAGCATCTCATAACATGCATGCGCCTGGAGGACATTATGCTGAGTGAAATAAATCAATCACAAAAGGACAAATATTGTATGAGACCACTACTGTAAAAACTCATGAAAAGGTTTATACATAAAAACAATAATTTTTGATGGATACAAGGGAGGGGAGGGGTGGGGAGAGAAAAATGCTTAATAGACGATAGACAAGCAGCAACTTTTGTGAACTTGTGAACAAGACAGTACACAATACTGGGGAAGCCAGCACAACCTGTACAAGGCAAGCCCATGGTAGCTCCATAAACACATCCAAACTCCCTGAGTGACCGAATTGCTGTGCTGAGGGCTGTGGGGACCATAGTCTCAGGGAACACCTAGCTCAATTAGCATAACGGAGTTTATGAAGAAAATGTTCTACATTCTACTTTGGTGAGTAGCATCTGGGGTCTTAATAGCCTGTGAGTGGCCATCTAGGATACTCCACTGGTCTCACCCCTTGGGGAGCAAGGAAGAATGAAGAAAACTAAAGATACAAGGGAAAAATTACTTTAAAGGACTAATGGACCACATCTACCACGGCATCCACCGGACTGAGTCTAGTACAACTAGATGGTGCCTACTGGCTGCTCTGATAGGGATCACTATAGAGGGTCCCGGACAGAGCTGGAGAAAAATGTAGAACAAAATTCTAAGTGAAAAAGAAAGACCAGACTTGCTGGCCTGACAGAGACTGGAGAAACCCTGAGAGTACAGCCCCCAGACACCCCTTCAGTTCAGTATTGAGGCCACTCCTGAGGTTCACCCTTTAGCCAAAGATTGAACAGGTCCATGGAACAAAACAAGGCTAGAGGGGTGCACCAACCCTGAGGCAGGAACTGGGAGGTAGGAGGGAACAGGAAAGCTAGTAATAGGGAACCTAGGGTTGAGAAGGGAGAGTGTTGACATGTCATGGGGTTGTTAACCAGTGTCATACAACAATGTGTGTACTGTTTGATGAGAAACTAGTTTGTTCTGTAAACCTTCATCTAAAGTTCGACTGAAAAAAAAAAAAGAATAACAACAACAAAAAAAGCCGGTGGTCTTTCAAAATTCTATCATGTCATCTCTGGCATCGTTTCTACTACCAAGGCCATATTTTCCAACTACTGATCCTTCTTCTTTGCTTCCATCTTTCCATTTTCAATCAGCAGTAATTATCAATGCAACTTGATAATTTTGATCAATTTCAGACCACAGAAGTTGGTAAAAGTATTCAATTTCCTCATCTTTGCCATTAGTGGTTAGTGCATTTCGGGAGAGCTTTTAGACTGAGACAGACTAGGAAGAACCTGGGGGTCTACCTTTGAAAAAACTGGCCAGTGAAAACCTTATGAAGAACAGGAGAACATTGTCTGATATAGTCCCGAAAAATGAGCACCACAGTTTGGAATGCACTCAAAATACGACTGGGGAAGAACTGTGTCCTCAAAGTAGAGTCTGCCTTAATGACACGGATGGAGTCAAGCTTCAGGGCCTTTATTTACTGATGTGGCAGGACTCAAAATGGGAAGAAACAACTGCAAACATCCAATAATAATCAGAACATGGAATGTGCAAAATATGAATCTAGGAAAATTGGAAATCATCAAAACTAAAATGGAACTCATAAAGCTGGATATCCTAGGCATTAGTGAGCTGAAATGGACTGGTATTGGACATTTTGAATCAGGCAATCATATGGTCTACTATGCCAGAAATGACAAACTGAAGAGGCATGGCGTCACATATGTTGTCAAAAAGAACATTTCAAGATCTATCCTGAAGTACAACTCTGTCAGTGATAATATCCATAAGCATACAAGGAAGTCTAGTTAATAGGACTATTTACACACCAACCACTAAGGCCAAAGAGAAATTGAATTTTTTTTACCAACTTCTGCAGTCTGAAATTGATTAAACATGCAATCAAGATGCATTGATAATTACTGGTGATTGAAATGCAAAAGTTGGAAGCAAAGAAGGATTGGTACTTGGAAAATATGGCCTTGGTGATAGCCATGATGCTGCAGATCACATAATCAAATTTTGGTAGCCCAATGACTTCTTTATTGTAAATACCTTTTTCAACAACAGAAATGGTGACTAAACATGTGGACCTCACAGGAATCAAATCAACTACATTTGTGGAAGGTGACAATGGAAAAGTTCAATATTATCAGTCCAAACAAGACAGAGGTCCACTGAGGAATGGAACATCAGTTGCTCAAATTCAAGTTCAAGCTGGGTAACAGTGCCAAGAATGGGAATTCCTGAAGACTTAATTATGCCCTTGGGGAACTTGTACTTAGCCCAAGAAGCAGGTGTTCCAACAGAACAAGGGGATACTGCACGGTTTAGAGTTAGTGAAGGTGTGCATAAGGGCTGTATCCTTCGACCATACTTATTCAATGTGTATGCTGAGCAATTAATCTGAAAAACTGGATTATGAAGAACAGGGCATCAGAATTGGTGGAAGCCTCATTAACAACCTGACATATGTAGATGACACAACCTTGCTTGTTGAAAATGAAGAGGATTTGAAGCACTTATTGAAGAAGATAAAAGACCACACCCTTCAGTATGGATTACGCCTCAACATAAAGCAAAAATCCTCACAACTGGATCAATAAGCAACATCAAGATAAATGGAGAAAAGATTGAACTTCTCAAGAATTTATTTTGCTTGGATCTATAATCCACAGCCACAAAAGCAGCAGTCAAGAAATCAGATGATGCATTGCATTGGACAAATCTGCTGTAGGAGATCTCTTTAAAGTTTTAAAAAGCAAAGATTTCACTTTAAGGAATAAGTGAGCCTGACCCAAGCCGTGGTGTTTTCAGTTGCCTCATATGCATGTGAAAGCTGGACAGTGAACAAAGAGGACCAAAGAAGAATAGATGCTTTTGAGTTATGGTGTTCAGGAAGAATATCCGATATACCATAGACTGCCAGAAGAACGAACAAATCTGTCTTGGAAGAAGTAGAGCCAGAATGCTCATCAGAAGCAAAGATGGCTAGACGTCCTGTCACATAGTTCAGACATGTTATCATGAGGGACCAGTCCTAGGAGAAGGACATCATGCTTGGTACAATGGAAGGTCAGCAAAAAAGAGGAAGAGCCTCCTTGAAAGGGATTAATACAGTGGCTACAACAATGGGCTCAAACATCGCGATGATTGTGAGTATGGCTCAGGAACTGGGAGTGTTTCCTTCTGTTGTATATAGGGTTGCTATGAGTCAGAATAGACTAAATGGCACCACCACCAACAGCAAAGGTAGGACCAATGTAAATACACAAAACCCAATTGGTTTTCCATAAAAAGGATATCACTACTTATGTGTTACTACTATTCATAAGAATAAAAAATAGGCAGACAGGAAGTTTCCAAAATTAAAAAAAAAAAATAACGAGAGTGCACTAGATTTGGACAGATTTCCAAACATACCAGTAAACTAAAATAATTAGAGCAGTATGGTACTGGTACATGAATTCACAAACACACAAACAGATTCAGATTCAGATATACCCATCCATTGCCATCAAGCCGATTCTGACTCATAATGACCCAGTAGATATAGATATATACAAATTTACTGTATTCTAAGATGAGATCCACTTGCACCTGGAGCAGTAGGAAAGAGCTGAGACTTGTGCCCAGAATAAGTGAAGACATTGCTTAGAAAGCCAGTGCCTAAAGTCAGCGGAGACTGACTGTAAGGAACAGTTTATTCAAATAATACATGTGAATTAAAAAAAAAAAATGCATTTCTAGGTTTTAGACACAGTAAGAAAAATCTCACTGGCAGCTGAAAGTTAAATATAGAAATGGAAACACAGGTGAAGCATGAATCTGCCAAATTTCAGGTTTGGGAATGGCCAACTCCTTCCTTCAGGGAGTAGAAAAGAGTCATCAGAAGTGTAGCTCCCCACCCCCCGCCCCCAAGGTGCCTACCTTCCCTCCCACCCCAGTTCAGCACAGGGGTCCAG
Source organism: Loxodonta africana (assembly GCF_030014295.1). Taxonomy (NCBI): domain Eukaryota; kingdom Metazoa; phylum Chordata; class Mammalia; order Proboscidea; family Elephantidae; genus Loxodonta; species Loxodonta africana. The sequence continues at coordinate 108,403,504 of NC_087348.1, forward strand.
AGGACAGTTCCCTCTAGAAGGAAGGGGCCATAGTTTCACACATGTCTTCCTGCCAACTCTGGCAGGAAGATGGAACAAAACTGCTCACATCAGAAATATTCAGTCTAAAGTGTTGTATACCCCCTTGCTCAATCATCTCATTATTCTGAGAGCCTTACTTGCACGGAGTTCCTCAAGGGGGTGGTATCGTGCTGTAGGAAATCCCCTACCGGCTCTTTCTAGAATTCTACCCCCAGTATAGTCCCCCAGGGACTGAAATTAAAATATTCACTGGGAGAGTCAAGAACGTGATAACAATTATTTTAATGCTAGATTTTAAAAAAGGAATGTGCCAGAAAATAAAAGACGACTTTGTATTGCAGCCTTAAGATGGAATTGCACTCATATATACTTGTAATTCCAGCAAGCTCATAATACAGGTGAATAACCATATTTATTCCAGGTAATGGGCCACTAGAGATGTTTTTATTTAAAAATATTAAATCATCGCAGTTTTGCATTTCAGGCAACATTCCTAATTAATAACAACCAAATGTTACATTAAGTAGAACAACCTAAGAGACAATGAAGTGTTGATTAGCTTTGATGGAGAAAGGCTCCTTCAGATATGGCATTCCCAGGTTCCTGACTTCTCCCTGATCATATGAGGTCAGTGTAAAAGAAAGGCCTGAGCGGGCAGCTGAAGGGGATAATACAACTCTCTATGAGGGAACTTTTGGCAACATTAACAAAACTCATACTTCCATTGTCAAAATCAACAAACACACCAATCCGACCCATGGTTTCTCTACATCCTGAGAGAGCATTAGGGACGTGGTGAAGAGATGATAACGATTATCCTCCTTCACGCATGAAAGTACTACCTCCTCAGACTCGATCACTGAGCAGTTCTTCCTTATCCAAGAATCCTTATTACAAACTCCAACAGCCCAGTCCTAAGAGTCATCCACATCTGTCTCCCAGTAGAGTTTTCCAGGTGAAAGCCTGGGATCCCCATGCAGCAGAGCAGTTAGATCTTCCAGAAGGAAAAGGTACCTCTTGAAGCTCGTGACTAAGCCACTAACTTCTCACTTCATCAAACAGCATGCTATTCTGACTGCTTATTTCATAATTGAAAGAAATTTCCACTGTGGAAAGAAGCATCTCCCAGTCAAGATCAGTTTTTAAATTTCTATGGAATGAGAAGGTCACTGTATCTAGAGTGTCAATGGAAAAATAGGCCAAGACTATAAGGGAAGTTCTAGCCTGAAAATATCAGACTGAGGAGTATCAGTGGATGTGCAGAAGACAAAAAGGCCTCACAATGTCAATAGACAAAAAAAAAAAAAAAAGTCCAAAAACATCAGAGCATGTACAAGGGAGGGAGGTCATGCCATCTTCTGGATGGTTGCTTTTCATGACACATTAAAATCCAGAACTGTCCATTGATGCCAGTCCATAGACTATCATTTACCTCCACCACCCCTTTTCTCAGACATAAATAAATGGTGATTGCTTTCCAGGCATGTTATAATGTTTGTTTAGCAAACAAATTTAAACTGAAGAATAGTATCTGAGTATGCTTTTTAGAATGAGTCTCCTACTAAAAATCATTCTTTCTTCTCTGCCTGCTTCCTTCTCCTGCCCCTCAGAGGTACTTGCCTCTCTCACCCACAACCTGGCATAAACTAGTCCATTCACTTCAATAACTTTATGTGTTTGAAACCTAAAACCATAGGTAGTTGTCTTCTAGCCACTTATGAACTGAGCCTTGCAACACATACTTCCCTGAGTCTCAGGGAAGAAACAATGCTAATTTGTGACAGATGGAGCAGTAAAACATACACAACGTGCTTGCACAGAAAATATCTAATCCTTCTATAAATTATGTTCTCACATTGTTAGAAACACCATGGTCTATTTCACAGCCCTCATGGAGCTCTGATTTGTAGTGAAGGCCACATTTACCTTGTCAATATATCTCCCAAATCCTGTGAAGAGAATAAAAAGAAAAGTTTAGAATTATTTGCAAATTGGTGGTTCTGCCAACCTAGTCTTCAGGTTTGAGCAAGTTCAGAACGTACCAGCCACCCACCAACATGGTTTTTTGGTAAATTGAGTTTTCCTTTCCTCTCTAAGGATAATCGCAGCACAACATGTGGATAGAATCTGAATTCATCAACAATTCTCAATGGGTTCAGAAACCTGAGGGTGAATGGATAAAGAGAAGGACGTGAGTACAGACTGTAGTGATACAACGGTCAGCTGTCTGCAAAGTGGTCTTTCCCAGGACTTATCTCCAAAGGGTAATGTGCCCCAGAACAAGGGCAATTCAAATCCAGAATTCTAAAATGGAAGGAAGAAGTAAAAGTTAGCTCTTCCTAAATTTCTCCATATTGCCCAGCTGGAGACGGAATGCTTGTGAGGAAGTTGTTCCTTTCTTTACACAAATGTTACATACTTCAGAATTAGAAGCTACGAGATGAGATCTTCCTACAATTCCTAACCAGGCTTTCAAACTGGTATCTATCCTCTAACCCTTGTTTCTGCCTTTCTTGTCTCTCAATTTGATTTTCTCCTCCTATCTAATGCCACAGGCTTCCATTCTGCCCTGCCATTTTAAGGATATTAATTCTCATTCTTTTGCGTATGTTTTCCCATATTTATCTATTCATTCTCTCTTCCACCCACTTTCTTTATTCTTTAGCTTTTCATCATGTTCGATTTTGTTTTGTTTTGTTTTTGAGAAGTGGCTGATATATTAGGGTTTATTTTTCTTAGCTAAGATTCATGCTACCTCACATTAGAAAGGCAGATTACCGTACTCTTCCATACTGATAAACCACTCACAGCATCTCAAGGAACACCACAATTTCAGCTCAAGTTCTTAAGGGACAAAAATGCAGCAAGTGTGTCACAGCTGGTTCTGCAGAAAACAGTCTCATACTTACATTCCACTCTCTGGCTATTTCTCTCTCCTTATTTAGATTTCTCTGATTTTCTTGGCTCTTTTGCCATAAAGACCTCATTTGCTTTAACAGTTTCTCCTGCAAAAGAATCATGAATAGGAGTATCAGAGAAGTCAATTTTGTACATTTCATACCTTAACGAATGCATAGAGGCAAAGGTTGATGTACTTTAGGGCGAGTGGAAGGACCGTAATGTTTCCCTGTTTACTCTCCATAATTATCAAATCTGGGAAATTGCAAGCTGTAGAATCAGAAAATTTGGTATCATTATTTGCCTAAGGAAACTGACAAACGAGAATTTTATGTAACATGGCTAATTTTGAGATAAATATCTTTCCACAGAATTTGGGTCTTCTGATGCTGTTGTTGTGTGCCATCAAGTGGATTGGGACTCATACCTATGCTATAGGACAGAGTAGAACTGTCTTTTAAGGTTTCCTAGGCTGTAATCATAGGAGGAGATTGCCAGGTCTTTTCTCCCTCGGAGCTGCTGGCGGGCCGAACTGTCAACATTTTGCCTAGCAGCCAAGAGCTTAACCACTGTGGCACCAGAGTTCCTCTACTGATGCTAGTTCCCTGCGATAGGTTCTGGAGAAGCAGCTCAGACTCCCTCCCAAGAGTTTCTAACTCAATGCCTTGTGTGCAGAGACACTAGGGCCTGGCATCAGCCTAAGCCAGTTAAAAGATAGAGGGAGGTTCTGAGAAGTAGGAGGAACTGCCAGGAGGAGGCAGCATGTGAGTAGTTGGGTAGGCACCTACGAGGCCACCATCCTTTTGTCTGACTCCTCTGATTTCTTGCAGTTTCTCTGGTTTCAGTCTTCCAGGGATAGGACAATAGGTGAGGTCTGGCTCTGGAGTCAGGTAGCAGGGATTTAGCAAGAGAGTGTCCCTGTCGGAAAGGGACACAGCTGGGCCTGTGCCTGGGTGCATGGGGAACAAATGGGTGAGGAGGGTAGAGTTGGGTGTAGCTTTTGGGACCTGCAAGCCTCAAGGATGTCCAGAGTAAGACATTCCTGCAAAGTGAAAGATTAGATGTTGCAAGGGGTGGGGGGGGTATAGCTGTTGCAAAGGGGCAGAGGTGGTTTTTCTGTTGTGACCGCTGGACAGAACATGCTCCCCTGTTAGCTTCAGAAACAAGCAATGGCTGCCCAAGGAAGAGTTCTCGTGCTCTGGAAGAAAGGAAGTAGAACTCTTCTCTCTGCCCCTCTTTGGAGCTAAGCCCAACCACACAGACAGAGAGGTCTACAGGGCTTCTTGCATCCTAGAGGGCCTCCTGAGTGGCCGAGACCCCAGAATTCCCTCCCTAAATCAGTGGCCACCCAGGATTTCCTCCCTGGTGTGTTTTTTTCCCAGGGCCAATCATGTCAGCTCTATGCCAATGATATTGCCATTCCCAGGCCAGCATCTTTAAAGATCACTTTTCTCCCTTTTTATGACTTAGTTTATAACTTTCATTATAACAAAACCCAAATGATGGAAAAAATGACAAAGAAAGAATATTTGAAGAATAAATAACTCATATTCCAATTTTGGTAAAATTTGATAATCAAACCTATATGCCTTCCTCTCCTAATGTGTGTCTCAACAAAAGTTTTAGTGCTCGGGATACAGAGATTTTAGAAGGACAAGGAACCACCTGGCCTCTAAACCCTGCATAGGAGCCCTGGTGGGTCAGTGGCTAAGTACAAGGCTCCTAACGAAAAGGTCTTCGGTGTGGACCCACCAGGCATTTGGCCACACCACCGGAGAAGGATGTGCTCATCATTTCCCATAAAGAATACAGCTTAGGAAACAATATGGGGCAATTCTCCTCTGTCCTATAGGGCCACAATGAGTCAGAATCAACTCGATGGCACACAGGGTTTGATTTTTTGAAAACTTCCATGATACATGTACAGATATTTCGAGTATGATGCTAGTAAGGCTTTGTGTTGTTATTGTTAGGCTCAAGAAGACAAAGTAAAGAAATATGATGACATGTGCAAAGACCTGGAAATAGAAACCCAAAAGAGAAGAACACACTCAGCATTTCTCAAGCTGAAAAAAATGAAGAAACAATTCAAGCCTCAAGCTTCAATCCTGAAGGATTCTACGGCGAAAATGTTAAAGGACACAGCAAGTAAGGCTTTACGTTTCTGCTTTTAAAAGTGATCTTAGATTCCGAAGCACAACTACTCACTCATAGGGGGCCCACAGTTTTTAAAAACACCCGAAAGGATTTCTTTTTATTTCTTAACCAACTTTCCTAGTACCATCCTTTCTGTTCTGAAGTAAGAGATATATATTTAATAATAAAATATCATTCCAAAATATTCATACAGGTTCTTTAGGAAATACGGGATTAAACTGAGTTCATTTTATTCTTTTGCTTTTCTGTGTTTTACAAAATGTTGATGATTTCCATGTAATACTCGGGTAAACCAAAAATATAAAATTGAAATGTGCTCATGTTGCAAGACTTCGAGGGCTTTATCCCATCGTTGGTTCCCTTCACCTTTCACACAACATTGTGAGGAGCTCCTTCACTAAAATCTCTTAAACTCCCTTTTTATAGTCTATTTTCCACTTTCCTGACTGATAACATCTATTCTACTTTTACAACCTCTTAATTGGTATTCTACTCTCTCAATTTTATTTTGGTAACTGGTTGGATACACTGAGATGAGGAAAAATAGGAGGAATCAGATCTGACATTTGTTTACTCTCCAGTAACTGTCAGGTATTTTGATGGGGTTTTGTAAAGGATGTAAAACTTTGACTGAGGCTTAAAGATGAGTAACAGTTAACCAGAGAAATATTTTAAATGTTACATAATTCTCATTGAATCCTTTGCATTTGAAGGAAGCATCAGTTTGGTTCCTCAGAAAGCATTTATTCCCAAGCGCAGGGTCCAAAAGAATCCATAAATCAGTCATTTAATTCAGGTTCAGGTTTTGATATGCAACTCATAAAAAAATTTTACAACAGCATGCATTTTCTGGGAGGAGAGGGAGGGCTACCTGGCTCCAAATAGAAGCTGGCCACCCTCAGGGCACTATGGACTGAAAGTCACTTCCCTTTTAGCTATTTCTCTTATTTGAATGTTTTTATTCCTTCCCCTGAAAATTCCTCTTATCCCAAGCCTCTTGAATAAGTGGCCAATCTTTTTTTCTTGCTTCTATTTTTTATTTAAGGTAGTTCTGGTGAGATTGGATAGAAGGTCGGCTGGGATAAGAGGATAAGTGCAGATGTAGCATCTGAAAACTAAGTGTAAATTTAAACTCAGAGATTGGGCAAATTTTTATTTATATTGCTAAGGCTAAATTATCCACTCGACGGCACTCGGTTTTCTCGGTAAGGTTAAACTAAATCACACAAGGAATATATCTCATGTAGGGTGAGTTTTTCTCATTCATTCCAGGAAGAGAATAATTTTTTTTTTTTCTCTTTCTCTTCAGAATAATAGTATCACAAACACTGTAGGACTTCAAGAAATAATTCACTTGCTGAATCTTGAAAGTGAAGAAGGTTGAGCTCCTATTGAGGTTTCTGGATATCTAGGATCATAAAAGTGGCCCAAAGACTTAAAAATGTCGTTGCCTAAAGGCCAAGATCACTGGTCTGAAGAAGATGCCCTAATGTTACTGGAAAGTGTGGAGAATAACCTCCCTCCGAATGATAAGCAAAAGTTCAAAACAACTCAGTCACATATGAACTGGGAAAATGGTAGCTTTCAGAGTTTTTTTCCTGGAGAAATGTACAAAAACTCAGGCTTGGAGATTTCTTATAATTTAAGGAAGTCTAGTACTTTGAAAGAATTAGTCCTGGAAGCTGAGGAACATGTTAAAAATCTCTCCAAAATGAAAAAAATACAAGAAACATCCGGACTTCCCCCAAGGAGAAGTGTTCCCAGTACTCCCAAATGCACCCTGAGCTGAGCAACCAGGAGCTGGCCAAGGTTCCATCCAAGAAATTTAAAGAGCTCCCAGAGAAGATGAAACTCAAATATATTCAAGATTTCCAGAAGGAGAGAAAGGAATTTGAAGAAAAACTGGCTCAATATCAGAAAGACCACCCTGATCTCATCCAGAACTGCAAGAAATCCGATGCCCCCAAGAAGTGCCAGACTCAAACCCAAAAGTGTTCTCAGAGAAATGTGAACAAAATGAGGTCTTCTCTGGAGACTGGTCACTTCACAAGGAGTTGAAATTCCACAGAGAGTACAAAAAGCACCCCCCATGGATGGATACCGCAAGTTCTACCAGGATTTGTGGTTGAGTAGGGAGCCCATGAGAGAGCGCAGGGTGGAGATTGGTAGATGCTGGCAGCACATCCCACAGACCCTGAAGGAGCATTATAGGAACCTGGCTGAGGAGCTGCTGAAGTAGTCCGAGGTGGACCTTTACCCTCTCTCTTTTGAGCTCTCTGAATTCCTGCACTGGAATTGGGTTGAGAAATATTTGATAGGTGCCATGAAGGAGACTATCCAACTCCTAGGATCTCTCTCACCCACTCCTTGAGGGAAGGAGTTGGTCATTTCCAATCCTAGTAGTTGTCAGAGTCATGTGGGCTGCAGTATTTATGTCTGTATATTTAACTCATAGCTTTCAATGTTATTTTTATTTCTGAATTCAAAAAATAAAAACTAAAAATTAGTACTTAACTGGTTCATTTGAATGAGCTTCTCCATACAATCAGTGCCCTCTTATTTGGGGCACTAGTTTTCCAGGCAATGTTTGCATTTATTCTGGGAAGAAATCCCATCTACTTTCTGCTGCTCCAGGTGCAACTGAATCTCACCTTCAGCATACTTATAGTGTATGTACTCTACATATAGTATATATAGATCTATATACACACATAGGTACATATATATGTGTGTATATATACAACATGTATAGTATATTTTTATATATATACTATCATTTCCAAGTATATATCATATGTATATGTATATCATATTATATGTATATGAATTTCTCCTGCAGATCTCCTGCTGGTATTTTTCTGCTGCTGCTTCTCACTGTCTTGCCGTTTCACTGCAAAAGCATTCTCTATGTCTCCTGGATCTGGGAGGGTCTCAGCACAGGGATTCCTGGTCCAAAGGACTTGCCCCACTCCTGGCTGTCCTTTCACGGTAGTTCTGAGATCCTCATTTGCACAGTCCCCCCGAATCACTTAGCGGGAGTTACAAAGCCAGGACAAGAAAGGGCATACAAAATCAATCCGTGGCACAACAAACAACAACAAACAAATCGAGACTCACTGATTCTTCTTGACTATGAGCTTCAGAGAGGGATGACTGGGCAGGATCAAGCTTCCTTGGTCTCCAGCCTCTGAGGCTTATGGTGCTCCCCGCCCGATTTGGGAAAATCCCTTCAGTACAAAAGAAAGTGCGATAAATAATGTGAACTTTGATAAGGTTTAAAATAAGAAAATGATGTCTTAATAAAGTTATCAGAAATCAGATGAATCCCCATCATTAAAGAACCATAAACAAGTTTTCTCTATTGTACAGGAATTTGAGAAAGCCTGAAGATGCGGGCCATCAACAAAATGGGCTGACACAGCAGCTGCAACAATACGCTCACACATAGCAAAAATGATGAGGACAGTACATTATTGGGCAGGGTTTTGTTCTGTTGTGCATAGGGTCCCTGTGAGTAGGAGCTTACTCAAGGGCACCTAAAAACAGCAAGAGGAAGGTATTTCAAAGGAGAGTACAGGGAGCTGGTGCCTCAGAGCAAGGGCAACCTCATCTTACTGGTGGAGCCATTGCTTGTTTCTGGAGCAAAGAGAGTTTCTTCTGTCTAGCGGTCTCGAGAAGTAGCCCCCTTTTCCCTATGATTTTCAGTCACGCATTTCCCTCCTCCCAGACTTCCCTCAGATCACCCCTCTCCCATCTGACTGGTTCCATCCACTGGTGCTGGAGGATCAGGAGATCCCTGGGGCTTGCAGGTCCCAAAACGTCATTTCCCACCTTCCTACCCCCACCCCCTATTCAGCCAGACATGTGACTAGCTGGTCCCCTTAATGCAGATACACTCTCCCTGCTGAGTTTCTGCCCTCTGTCCCCAGAGCTGGACCGCGTTTTTTGTCCTATTCCCGGAAGGCTAAATTCAGGGAAAATCCAAGATTTCAGAGGACTAAAGCAAAGGGTTGGTGGCCTTCTGGGTGCTCACAGAGCTTCCTGAACATATGAAAGGGTATCGGGGAAACGGGCTTCCTCCTTCCCTCTCTCTTCCTGATGGTAACTTCTGCTCCTCAGAGCCTCTCCATCTCTCATCTGGCTCAGGCTGTTGTGGGCCCCAGAATCTCTGTGTCCACGAGGAGATGCTTTAAGCACTCTGAGCTGCTTCTCCAGATCCACAGCTTGGCTTTCCTGAACCCCACAAAGGGTATCTGGATTCAATAGTAAAAGAAGGAGGGTTTCTCAAGGGTCCAAGGTTGTATCTCAATTCACCCCATCGATAGTGGAGTAAATGGATTGGAGACATAAACCTGTCATTATCACCTTTTCAAGTAGAAATAAAATCCAATTTACCTGAACGCAACTCTTTCTCTTCCCTGTTTAAGAGGTCCCCCTGAGTTGGGGCTTCTCAGCCTTTCATTCCTCTTTCTCCTGAGTTGGGATGCATACTGCCAGACAGAGAATCCGGGCCCTGCTCTAGTTCTTGAGCCCTTGGAGGCTTGATCTGGAGTCTGTAGGGCAAAAGAAATCTCCATTCTGTAGTGGTGGTCAAAGCTGCCCTTACAGAAAATTCTTGCATTGAAATGAAAAAATAAAATCAATAACTAAAATACAACTGTTCCTAAAGCCAACCTCAGCCAAACCATTTCCAACTTTTCCAAGACATTTGCTAGAATCATAAACTAGTGACATCGTCTTTTCTACCTTTTTTAAACTGTTAAAAATAAAAGTCCTTAGTTGAAAAAAAAAAATTTAGAAAGCTGGTATGTGGGGGTTCATTTGCTGAAAAGTTAATTTTTTTCTAATTTGAAATGATTTTTGTGAATTGGGGTTTGTTTCTAGCATTGTTTCTGGCCCATTTATCTTTGTCCTTGTTCCTATATCAATTCTGCACTTGCAAGAGGTAGATTCAAAAATAATATTCCAGTCTTACTGAAAACAAGTTTTTTATACTGTACAAAACTGGGAACAGACTGGGAGATTGGAATGGGTCACAGAGGTCAGTCTCCATCTGAGTCATCCAGCCTAGTGCCTTGGGCCTCTCTGAGTTGACACAAGGCTTCACCACTTGCTTGAAAGTATGGCCGATGGCCTCACTAGGTTTCCGGTCCATGCCCCACAGCATGGCTAGCCCATAGGCCTCCACAGGCACTGTCTCATAATCTGCCTCCTCACTGTCTGCCTCCTCTCCTTTGAGGATGCATCCTTTCTGAATCATGGAGACAGTGAGCCTGGAGTTGACACCCTCATTCTCTGTCTCCTCCAGACTTTTCTCAGATTCCTCAATGAGCTTCTTCATGGCCTGGGACATTACCACCCCAACCACCAAGGCCTCAGCATCTCTGGATGCTCCAGGTGGCTGGGTCAGTAGCTGCCTGCAATGTCCGTTCTGGATCAAGATGATGACAAATTCCCTGGGGGCTTCTGAGGGTTTCACATTCTGCAGCTTCCTCCCTTTCACAGTCTTAAAGAAAAATTTCTCCTCCAGGGTGGCCCTCGCACTGTCTCTAAGGTCCACCACCCACCTCTGGGTGGAGATGTGTCTGAAGTGGAAAGATATTGGGGCAGTAGAGACTGCCACTGGCTTCAAAATCTTCTCTTCAGCAACGTTGTCCACCATCTTGTCCCGATTCCACTGCAGGTGCCCTGTTTGCGTGGTTCCTTGGCCTCTCCCACCTCGGGCCTCACTCTCACATCTGCCCTACTGGGGCAAGTGTACAAAAACACTGTAGCTCCACTGATAAGTGCCTGGAGGCACCCCACTCTGCCAGTAGACTTCAGCCAGAAGGCACTCAAATCTCATGCTCTGTGGGTTGGCAAGCCTAGCTCCACCAGTCAGTCCCCAGAGGCACCCCACTTTGCCAGGAAGCCTGCTGTACAAAGGCACTCAGCTCTCTCATTTTGTGGGTTGGCTCCAGAACTGTCTGGCATTGGTCTCCTGGTTCTGCTGCTGGCCAGTTCTTTGTTGCCGCTCCTCACCATCTGCCCTGTCTCCAGTGTAAACAGTTTTCCTCACTTTCTTCTGAGCCCTCTAACCATTCAGTTTCAAAACCACTTCCACATTTTAGGTATCTGTTAGAGCAACACCCCACTCCCGGTACCACAACAATATACCTATGATGATGGGAGGATGATGCATTGTTCACCCTCATGCAAGCATTCAACTGCCAATTTGTATAAATTTTCTGAAGAAATATCAAGAAAAGAATGGATGTAGGTTCAGAGAGTTGAAGTCCATATTCTGGGGTTCATTTATTTAAAAAATAACAAATTCATGACTTTCATAGGTTGACTCAAGGCATGACTTCCTACTAGACATTGAGTGTGGCACTTTGTTTAAGCAGATTGACAAGTAGTTAATTCAATTATTAGCATCAGAGTGTTTCTCTATTATGCAAAACAAAATCTAATCATCTACACCAATCCCTTTCTGAAAGCTTGATAAAAGCAATCAGTTTGAGAAAATGGGTGTGGCCTTCAGAGGGTCTATAAAACATCACCCAAGGAGGCAAACTCATTCTTCTTCAGATCCACTGTGTTTTGAGTTGCCTCGGCCATGGAGACTTCTGAAATTGACTGCTACCATAGATGACCACCTAATCCCTGAAGTGAATTTAGCTGGACTTTTGAACTTGACGGCACCTAACAGCAACAATTCATTGAACGATAATGGGAAAACCCATTACCAGTGCACACAGGTGAGTAATCAGTTTCCACAAATTCAACTTCTCCTATTTTCTCTTAAAAAATAGGAATTTTAATTCATCTGCCTGCATGCCAATCGAAGAATTTAGTAGCTAGAAATGATTTCATTACTTTAAACTTACCAACTGCCATCAAGTCAATTCCTACTCATGGTAATCTCATGTGTGTCAGAGTAGATTGTGCCCCATAGGGTTTTCAATGGCTGAAACTTTTGGGAAGCAGATTTCCAAGCCTTTCTTCTGAGGGATGCTTGGATGAACTTGAACTTCCAACCTTTCAGTTAGCGGTTTAACAGTCGAGCAAGTTAACCATTTGTACCACCCAAAGACATGCACTCTTCTTCCTATATATTTTATGAATTAATAAGATAAATTATTTTTGCTCTATTAGTTTATATATTACTTGATTGTCTGCGTATATTGTGAGTGTGACTAGATAATTATCTCCAGGTAGCTTGCAATGATTTAGCTGGTGCAATCCTTGTGTTGTTGATGTTGTTTGGTGCTGTGGAGTCAATTTTGACTCATATCAACCCTAGAGGAAGAGTAGAACTGCCCTGTAGGATTTTCCTCTCTGTAATTGTTATGGGAGCAGATCACCTGGCTTCTCTCCCAAGGTGCCACTGGGAGGGATCAAATGTCCAATCTTTCAGTTCTCAGCTGAGCACCATCAGGGCCCTTTGTGTATTTGTTTGTATAAGAGGACTATATATATTGTTGGTGTATGTGATGTGTTGAATTAAGAAATACCCATTGTAAGATTGTTGTTGTTGGGATGTGCCTTTGAGTTGAGGCCACCTCATAGTAACCCTGTGTACAGCAGAATGAAACACTGCACACTCTTGTACCATTCTCACAATCCTTGCTATGTGTGAGCCTATGGCTACAGCCACTGTGTCAGTCCACCTCACTGAGGCTCTTCTACTTTTTTTTTTTTAATTAACTTTTATTGAGCTTCAAGTGAACGTTTACAAATCAAGTCAGACTGTCACATATAAGTTTATATACATCTTACTCCATACTCCCACTTGCTCTCCGCCTAATGAGTTAGCCCTTCCAGTCTCTCCTTTCATGACAATTTTGTCAGCTTCCAACCCTCTCTATCCTCCCATCCCCCCTCCAGACAGGAGATGCCAACACAGTCTCAAGTGTCCACCTGATACAATTAGCTCACTCTTCATCAGCATCTCTCTCCTACCCACTGTCCAGTCCCTTTCATGTCTGATGAGTTGTCTTCGGGGATGGTTCCTGTCCTGTGCCAACAGAAGGTTTGGGGACCATGACCGCTGGGATTCCTCTAGTCTCAGTCAGACCATTAAGTATGGTCTTTTTATGAGAATTTGGGGTCCGCATCCCACTGATCTCCTGCTCCCTCAGGGGTTCTCTGTTGTGCTCCCTGTCAGGGCAGTCATCGATTGTGGCCGGGAACCAACTAGTTCTTCTGGTCTCAGGATGATGTAGGTCTCTGGTTCATGTGGCCCTTTCTGTCTCTTGGGCTCTTAGTTGTCGTGTGACCTTGTTGTCCTTCATTCTCCTTTGCTCCAGGTGGGTTGAGACCAATTGATGCATCTTAGATGGCCGCTTGTTAGCATTTAAGACCCCAGACGCCACATTTCAAAGTGGGATGCAGAAGGTTTTCATAATAGAATTATTTTGCCAATTGACTTAGAAGTCCCCTTAAACCATGGTCCCCAAACCCCCGCCATTGCTCCACTGACCTTCAAAGCATTCAGTTTATCCCGGAAACTTCTTTGCTTTTGGTCCAGTCCAGTTGAGCTGACCTTCCATGTATTGAGTATTGTCCTTCCCTTCACCTAAAGCAGTTCTTATCTACTAATTAATCAGTAAAAAACCCTCTCCCACCCTCCCTCCCTCCCCCCCTCAGAAAAACAAAACTATGTGTTCTTCTCAGTTTATATACTATTTCTCAAGATCTTATAATAGTGGTCTTATACAATATTTGTCCTTTTGCCTCTGACTCATTTCGCTCAGCATAATGCCTTCCAGGTTCCTCCATGTTATGAAATGTTTCACAGATCCATCACTGTTCTTTATTGATGCGTAGTATTCCATTGTGTGAATATACCACAATTTATTTACCCATTCATCCATTGATGGACACTTTGGTTGCTTCCAGCTTTTTGCTATTGTAAACAGAGCTGCAATAAACATGGGTGTGCATATATCTGTTTGTGTGAAGGCTCTTATTTCTCTAGGGTATATTCCGAGGAGTGGGATTTCTGGGTTGTATGGTAGTTCTATTCCTAACTTTTTAAGAAAACGCCCGGTAGATTTCCAAAGTGGTTGTACCATTTTACATTCCCACCAGCAGTGTATAAGAGTTCCAATCTCTCCGCAGCCTCTCTAACATTTATTATTTTGTGTTTTTTGGATTAATGCCAGCCTTGTTGGAGTGAGATGGAATCTCATCGTAGTTTTAATTTGCATTTCTCTAATGGCCAGTGATCGAGAGCATTTTCTCATGTATCTGTTAGCTGCCTGAATATCTGCTTTAGTGAAGTGTGTGTTCATATCCTTTGCCCACTTCTTGATTGGGTTGTTTGTCTTTTTGTGGTTCAGTTTTGACAAAATCATATAGATTTTAGAGATCAGGTGCTGGTCGGAGATGTGATAGCTGAAAATTCTTTCCCAGTCTGTAGGTGGTCTTTTTACTCTTTTGGTGAAGTCTTTAGATGAGCATAGGTGTTTGATTTTTAGGAGCTCCCAGTTATCGGGTTTCTCTTCGTCATTTTTGGTAATGTTTTGTATTCTGTTTATGCCTTGTATTAGGGCTCCTAAGGTTGTCCCTATTTTTTCTTCCATGATCTTTATCGTTTTAGTCTTTATGTTTTTTGAGCCACTTGGAGTTAGTTTTTGTGCTTGGTGTGAAGTATGGGTCCTGTTTCATTTTTTTGCAAATGGATATCCAGTTATGCCAGCACCATTTGTTAAAAAGACTATCTTTTCCCCAATTAACTGACACTGGGCCTTTGTCAAATATTAGCTACTCATATGTGGATGGATTTATATCTGGGTTCTCAATTCTGTTCCACTGGTCTATGTGCCTGTTGTCGTACCAATACCAGGCTGTTTTGACTACTGTTGCTGTATAATAGGTTCTGAAATCAGGTAGAGTGAGGCCTCCCACTTTCTTCTTCTTTTTCAGTAATGCTTTGCTTATCCGAGGCTTCTTTCCCTTTCATATGAAGTTGGTGATTTGTTTCTCTATCACCTTAAAAAATGACATTGGAATTTGGATCGGAAGTGCATTGTATGTATAGATGGCTTTTGGTAGAATAGACATTTTTACTATGTTAAGTCTTCCTATCCATGAGCAAGGTATGTTTTTCCACTTAAGTATGTCCTTTTGAATTTCTCGTAGTAGAGCTTTGTTGTTTTCTTTGCATAGGTCTTTTACATCCTTGGTAAGATTTATTCCTAAGTATTTTATCTTCTTGGGGGCTAGTGTGAATGGTATTGATTCAGTTATTTCCTCTTCGATGTTCTTTTCATTGATGTAGAGGAATCCAATTGATTTTTGTATGTTTATCTTATATCCTGAGACTCTGCCAAACTCTTCTATTAGTTTCAGTAGTTTTCTGGAGGATTCCTTAGGGTTTTCTGTGTATAAGATCATGTCATCTGCAAATAGAGATAATTTTACTTCCTCCTTGCCAATCCGAATGCCCTTTATTTCTTTGTCTAGCCTAATTGCTCTGGCTAGGACTTCTAGCACAATGTTGAATAAGAGTGGTGATAAAGGGCATCCTTGTCCGGTTCCTGTTCTGAATGGAAATGCTTTCAGGTTCTCTCCATTTGGAGTGATGTTGGCTGTTGGCTTTGCATAGATGCCCTTTATTATGTTGAGGAATTTTCCTTCAATTCCTATTTTGGTGAGAGTTTTTATCATAAATGGGTGTTGGACTTTGTCAAATGCCTTTTCTGCATCAATTGATAAGATCATGTGGTTTTTGTCTTTTGTTTTATTTATGTGGTGGATTACATTAATGGTTTTTCTGATATTAAACCAGCCTTGCATACCTGGTATAAATCCCACTTGGTCGGGGTGAATTATTTTTTTGATATGCTGTTGAAATTCTATTGGCTAGAATTTTGTTGAGAATTTTTGCATCTATGTTCATGAGGGATATAGGTTTGTAATTTTCTTTTTTTGTAATGTCTTTACCTGGTTTTGGTATCAGGGAGATGGTGGCTTCATAGAATGAGTTGGGTAGTATTCCGCCATTTTCTATGCTTTGAAATACCTTTAGTAGTAGTGGTGTAAACTCTTCTCTGAAAGTTTGGTAGAACTCTGCAGTGAAGCCGTCCGGGCCAGGGCTTTTTTTTTGTTGGGAGTTTTTTGATTACTGTTTCAATCTCTTTTTTTGTTATGGGTCTATTTAGTTGTTCTACTTCTGAATGTGTTAGTTTAGGTAGGTAGTGTTTTTCCAGGAATTCATCCATTTCTTCTAGGTTTGCAAATTTGTTAGAGTACAATTTTTTGTAATAATCTGATATGATTCTTTTAATTTCAGTTGGGTCTCTTGTGATGTGGCCCTTCTCATTTCTTATTCAGATTATTTGTTTCCCTTCCTGTATTTCTTTAGTCAGTCTAGCCAATGGTTTATCAATTTTGTTAATTTTTTCAAAGAACCAGCTTTTGGCTTTGTTAATTCTTTCAATTGTTTTTCTGTTCTCTAATTCATTTAGTTCAGCTCTAATTTTTATTATTTGTTTTCTTCTGGTGCCTGATGGATTCTTTTGTTGCTCAGTTTCTATTTGTTCAAGTTGTAGAGACAGTTCTCTGCTTTTGGCTCTTTCTTCTTTTTGTACGTGTGCATTTATCGATATAAATTGGCCTCTGAGCACTTCTGAGCACTGCTTTTGCTGTGTCCCAGAGGTTTTGATAGGAAGTATTTTCATTCTCGTTGCATTCTATGAATTTCCTTATTCCCTCCTTGATGTCTTCTATAACCCAGTCTTTTTTCAGGAGGGTATTGTTCAGTTTCCAAGTATTTGATTTCTTTTCCCTAGTTTTTCTGTTATTGATTTCTAGTTTTATTGCCTTGTGGTCTGAGAAGATGCTTTGTAATATTTCGAAGTTTTGGATTCTGCAAAGGTTTGTTTTATGACCTAATATGTGGTCTCTTCTAGAGAACGTTCCATGTGCGCTAGAAAAAGAAGTATACTTTTCAGCAGTTGGGTGGAGAGTTCTGTATAAGTCAATGAGGTCAAGTTGGTTGTTGTATTTAGGACTTCTGTGTCTCTACTGAGCTTCTTACTGGGTGTCCTGTCCTTCTCCGAAAGTGGTGTGTTGAAGTCTCCTACTATAATTGTGGAGGTGTCTATCTCACTTTTCAGTTCTGTTAAAATTTGATTTATGTATCTTGCAGCCCTGTCATTGGGTGCATAATATTTAATATGGTTATATCTTCCTGATCAATTGTCCCTTTTATCATTATGTAGTGTCCTTCTTTATCCTTTGTGGTGGATTTAAGTCTAAAGTCTATTTTGTCAGAAATTAATATTGCTACTCCTCTTCTTTTTTGCTTATTGTTTGCTTGATATATTTTTTTCCATCCTTTGAGTTTTAGTTTATTTGTGTCTCTAAGGTGTGTCTCTTGTAGGCAGCATACAGACGGATCGTGTTTCTTTATCCAGTCCGAGACTCTCTGTCTCTTTCTTGGTGCATTTAGTCCATTTACATTCAGCGTAATTATAGATAAATAAGTGTTTAGTGTCGTCATTTTGATGCCTTTTTATGTGTGTTGTTGACAATTTCATTTTTCCACTTACTTTTTTGTGCTAAGATGTTTTTCTTAGTAAATTGTGAGATCCTCATTTTCGTAGTGTTTGACTTTATGTTTGTTGAGTTGTTAACGTTTTTCTTGGCTTTTATCTTGAGTTATGGAGTTGTTATACCTCTTTGTGGTCACCTGAATATTTACCCCTATTTTTCTAAGTAAAAATCTAACTTGTATTGTCCTATATCGCCTTGTATCCCTCTCCATATGGCAGTTCTATGCCACCTGTATTTAGTCCCTGTTTTTGATTATTGTCATCTTTTACATATTGACTTCAATGATTCCCTGTTATGAGCATTTTTTTTAATTAATCTTAATTTGTTTTTGTGATTTCCCTATTTGAGTTGATATCAGGATGTTCTGTTCAGTGACCTTGTGTTGTGCTACTATCTGATATTATTGGTTTTCTGACCAAACAATTTCCTTTATTATTCCTTGTAGCTTTGGTTTGGTTTTTGCAAATTCTCTAAGCTTGTGTTTATCTGTAAATCTCTTAATTTCACCTTCATATTTCAGAGAGAGTTTTGCTGGATATATGATCCTCGGCTGGCAGTTTTTCTCCTTCAGTGCTCTGTATATGTCATCCCATTGCCTTCTTGCCTGCATGGTTTCTGCCGAGTAGTCTGAACTTATTCTTATTGATTCTCCCTTGTAGGAGTCCTTTCTTTTCTCCCTGGCTGCTTTTAAAATTTTCTGTTTATCTTTGGTTTTGGTGAGTTTGATGATAATACGTCTTGGTGTTTTTCTTTTTGGATCAATCTTAAATGGGGTTCAATGAGCATCTTGGATAGATGTTCTTTTGTCTTTCATGATGTCAGGGAAGTTTTCTGTCAGCAGATCTTCAACAATTTTCTCTGTGTTTTCTGTCCTCCCTCCCTGTGCTGGGACTCCAATCACACGCAAGTTATCCTTCTTGATAGAGTCCCACATGATTCTTAGGGTTTCTTCATTTTTTTTAATTCTTTTATCTGATTTTTTTCCAGCTATGTTGGTGTTAATTCCCTGGTCCTCCAGATTTCCCACTCTGCATTCTAATTGCTCGAGTCTACTCCTCTGACTTCCTATTGCGTTGTCTAATTCTGTAATTTTATTGTTAATCTTTTGGATTTCTACATGCTGTCTCTCTATGGATTCTTGCAACTTATTAATTTTTCCACTATGTTCTTGAATAATCTTTTTGAGTTCTTCAACAGTTTTATCAGTGTGTTCCTTGGCTTTTTCTGCAGTCTGCCTTATTTCGTTTCTGAGGTCATCCCTGATGTCTTGAAGCATTCTGTAAATTAGTTTCTTATATTCTGTATCTGATAATTCCAGGATTGTATCTTCATTTGGGAAAGATTTTGATTCTTTTGTTTGGGGGCTTGTAGAAGCTGTCATGGTCTGCTTCTTTATGTGGTTTGATATCGACTGCTGTCTCCAAGTCATCACTAATATATAAAAAAATAGTAGTGGTTTATTCTATATTGGCTCACTGAGTCTTATCTTGTTTTGTTTTCTTTCAATATACGTGGATGGACTACTAGATTGTGCTGTCTTGTTTGTTGTAGCCCTTGACTTACTTATGACCTTTTGCCAGCTGGTTTGGGCTGTTGCCAGATATATATGCCTGAGTCTATTCACTATTATTGAGTAGAATCTGATTTGGGGTCATCAAGTGTGTGCTGCACCCTAACACCTATCCATCTCGAGAAGTAGTGGTGATAGTTGTGTGCACCAGATTCTATTAGCAGCTGGGGTTCACCCTCTGGGGGGGCAGGATGCTGACAGGCTTCCCCCAAGTGTCAGTGAGGTAGGTGTGTCTCTATTCCTATAGCACCTTGGTGGGAGGGCACTGCAGCTGTACCTTAGGCCCCCAATGCAAGTACCTCTACTGATTTGTAGGTGTCACCCTCCTTAGACCCCTAAGGCAAGAGGCTAGGTGGTCTGGGGGGAGCTTCAGCCCTCAGTTCCCTGTTGTAGGTCAGTTAGGGCTCTGTTGAATAAGCAGAGATATTAGACCTGGGAAACTTGTTTTTCCAGAGAATCCACTAAAAAAAATATACAGTCAGATCCCTTTCAGAACTGCCTTAGGATTAGTACCACCACCTTGTTCCCTGTAAGGATGAAAGTCCGAGATTTGGATCATATATCCTTGGCTGGAGCTGGTTCTGTGTCTTTAGTCCAATTAGGGATGGATTTTTGGTCCCTGGGTTTTTTGTGGTTCCTTCTCTCAGGCCGGAAGAATGGGTAAGGAAAAGACCAAAAAAAAAAAAAAAAGGGAAAAGCCAAGCTGCCGTGGAGCCAGAGCCGTTCTCCCTCTGGCTCAGGAAATTCCAATGTTAATGAAGCCACCTTGGAAGGGTGGGGGAGGGTTCAGAGAAATAGGAGAGTAGCACCTCGGAATATAGCCAAAGTTGCTTATCTTACTTGGAATGACAATTTTATCTGAGATCCCCGAGGGGCGTGTCACTTATGTGTGTGCTGGCTCTGTGGAGATTGCCCCCGAGGGTCTGTCCCGCTGAAGCCGTGGTCGGATCCTCTGCTGCCAGTCCAAAGCCCAGCGTCAAGGTTCCCCTGCTGGGACGCTGCACTCCCAGCTCCAAAATCACTTGCTGGCTCCTGGGGACTTCTCGTCCCGCCAGCCGCGTAGCCGTGCTGCCTCCGCAGACTGGCTGGGCCCCCTCCTGGGTCAGTTCATGGGGGTAGAGCTGTGCCCCTTGTTTGGGCCATCACAAGATTTTAAGTTCAGCTCCCCTGGCCCAGACCTAAGCCCGGCGCCAAGGTTACCTGACTGGGACGCTGGCTCCAGGCTCCGAAAACAGTCGCTGCTTCCCCGTATTTGTTCATTCTCCATCTCTAAATCTGTGTTTGTTGTTCAGGGTTCGTAGATTGTTATGTATGTGATCGATTCACTTGTTTTTCCGAGTCTTTGTTGCAAGAGGGACCCGAGGTAACGTCTACCTAGTCCGCCATCTTGGCCCCACCTCCTCTTCTACTTTTTTGATGACCCTCTACTTTACCAAGCATGACATCCTTCTCCTTTAACAATTCCCTACTGATAACATGTCCAAAGTACGTCAGACAAAGTCTCGACATCCTTCCTTCTAAGAAGAATTCTGACTGTAATTCTCCCAAAACAGATTTGTTTATTCTTCTAGCAGTCCATGGTATATTCAACATTCTTTGCCAACACCACGATTCAAATGCATCAATTCTTTGGTCTGTCTTATTCAATGTTCAGTTTTAGCATGCATATGAGGTGAGTGAAAACATCGTAGCTTGGGTAAGGTACACCTTAGTCCTCAAGATGACATCTTCTTTGCTCTTTATACTTTAAAGAGGTCTTTGCAGCAGATTTGCCCAATGCAATACATCGTTTGATTTCTTGACCGCTGCTTCAATGGGTGTTGTTTGTGGATCCAAGGAAAATGAAATCTTTGAAAACTTCAAGAATGTTTAAAATGATGTCTCTTCAGTTTTCAGATATGAATTTTAGTTTTCAGACATGGATTATAAAGTGTTTGGAAACTATCGAGGACTGCAGAAAACTAACAATGTTGAATGTAAACAAGTGATGGATATGTGAGGGCTCTCTGAATTCACCCAACAATTCCTTTTTATTTTTTTTTTACTTATTTTTTATCACCCACAAAACTGTGAGCCACTGAGTACCAGAATATTGTCTTATTTACCATTGTATCTGCACAAGAGAGTACTGTCTATAAAATGTAGATATCAGTAAATGTTGATTGATGTAATGTTAATATTGGACACTAAAATTTGAATTTTTTTTTTTTTTACTTTCAATGAGACCTACATTTGAATACTGAATCAGTAATTTAATTTGATGTATGATGTTAGACAAGTAATTCATTCACACTGTGTCAAGATTTCTCGTTATAAAGTGTTGGTAAGGATAGAAAATGAATGAATAGTATCATTGGGAGGATTAGAATAGGTAACCCAGATTAAAGGGATCAGAGAAATGCCTCTAATTAGTAAACAATAAATATCGGCTTCTACTATCCTTTTAAAGTTATCATCATTAATGTTGTCAATACAGATAATACCACATTAATAATGACTGCTTGGCCAGTGCCTTATCTATTCCACAGAGAGCTAATTTAAACTTTTCCCATGTCCCTCAAACCTTCTTTCACATTTCAGGCATTCTACCTTTATGTAAATGGCTTTATATCTGATATCACTTAAGATTTTATGGTTCTCAATGCATAAGTTCATAAATTATCTCACAAATGTTAATTTCTAAATATACCTACAGTTATGGTTACCACATTGCTACCCATTTTTTAAAGTGGTGTATTAAATCTGGGTTTATGATTATTCAGTAAAGCAATTGTTTACTTCAAGGACCATACAATAAGTGTTCAGCCCTGGAAATATGCTGCTCTTCCCATTCAATTTCTCAGATGATGATAGCCCAGCAATTAAAGCAAAACTTTTAGTCATAAATTATTTTAACAGAGAGCACGTATTTCTTTATTTAAAAAAATGAATTCAATATATTACTTGATGGTGCTTCAGAGTGAGGTACTTATTAACAAGGAGTTGTTGGAGGTAATACTTTTTCACCCAATGATTTTCACAGCAACTGATGATTCTTGCCCCAATAAATGATTATTAACGTTATGGGGGTTGTAAAATAATTTTCCATATCCATAAGTCATCTTACATTTACTGTCATCTCCTAAGATGGTTTATTTAGTGCCTCCAGGACATTGTCAAAGACCCAGGTTCTCTCAATTCTATGTTATCATCAGGGTGTTTGCTTTTGACTCTAGGCTGGTGAACATTGTGTCACAAAATGTCAGTTCCAGGCATCATATAGAAACACCGTCCAGAGGCATTTGTCTCTGGACAGAGTTTCTTTTTAGAAGCAAGGAAACCTCTTGTAGAATTCTCCTAATAGTCATCCTTCCATATCATACTGCGGAAAACAGACTCAAATGACCCTTATAACCAATCACTGACAGAAGGACTGTTATGATTATGTTACATAAAATGGGACCCACTCTCTGTTGGTGGGAACTAGAAGTGAATTACCTATTCCCATGTCCTTTTAGAGTAGACGACATAAATAAACAAAAATGGAATTTTACTAGGGATCTGGAACCATGGTGGTAAAGACCATGGTTGAAAAATTAATGTTAGCTGAAGATCATGAAGAATCTCTGTTCCCCAGCATCTGTTTTCTGTCTTATATAATATATTAACACTAATCTCACACTCAGGAGTATTATTGACAATTTTGACAATGCACTGCTTTAAAAAACCATTAGAAAATAATTTTCTGTCTTTTTTTTTCTTTTCTCTCCTCAGAAACAAGTATTCCAACTTCCTCCAGAATGAATTCTTCTGCTCCATCTGCATGAGTTATTTCATAGATCCAGTCACCATAGGCTGTGTGCAGAGCTTTTGCGGGCCCTGTCTCTGTATCCGCTGGGAGGAAGCCCCAAATCCTCCTTGCTGCCCTGTGTGCATGGAATCATCATATCAAATGAGCTTTAAAACCAACATAGTTTTGAAGACACAAGTGTTCCTCGCCAGAAGAGCAAGACTCTCCTACTTACCAAGTTCTGCACAACAGATGTGTGGGATACACATGAAAACAAAGAACTTCTTCTGTGAAGTTGTCAAAGACATACTCTGCTTGCTCTGCTGTAAGTCTAAGGAGCACAAGGCTCACAGACACTGTTCCATTGATTGGACTGCTGAGGAATACCGGGTAAGCAATGGATGTCAAAGGAGGTTGAACCTGGGGCATCCCATACCTGAGACATTAGGAAGAAGAAAGTGAACAGAATTATTAGTCATTCATGTAACATACATATTTACTGAGCCCTAGTCATTTTAGTCACCAATCCTGGTGACATAGTGGTTAAGAGCTATGGCTGCTAACCAAAAGGTGGGCAGTTGGAATTCACCAAGCACTCCTTAGAAACACTATGGGGCAGTTCCATTCTGTCTTATAGGGTCACTATGAGTTCAAATCGACTCAGTGTCAATGGGTTTGGTTTGGGTTTATATGCAAGTCACTAGGGATAAATGAGGAAAGAAAAATTGTCACCAATCTTATATAGCTTATATTCTTACCATTTAACATCTTACAACTAGTGTTAATAATGATGATGATGTTGGTGGTGGTTGGAATTATCATAATCCATTGTAAGACTGAGGTGAACAAATCCGTAAATTCCATTTATCATTATTAGTAACTATAACCATGATTGCCAACAGCCTAATCTAATGAAATCCACTTAGAAACACTGGTTTATAGCTAAAAGCTACAAGAGAAGGAAGCAAGAACTAGGCATCAGACAACTAAATCTGAAAAGAAGATTCAGTTAGGAAAGTTGGTCAGGGGACATAAATTTGAGGGCCAGATATCTCAGTGGTAGAAGACCCTTAACACGATAAGATCTTTATTCTACTGTTAGAATAAAGTTTCCAAGATTTGACAATTAAGCAGTGAAAATGCAGCAGCTCCTCTGAGCTCTTCAGTGCTCATTTACTTCACATTTCTGCCCCTCTCCATCAGTGGATCCAATATCTTCAATATTAGCTTCTTTAATGCCCACCTTCATGTTTTTTTTTGCAGCAAAAGCTCCTCAAACAAATGAGGGCTGTATGGGAAAAGACACAAGGAAATCAGAGAAATCTTAACAGAGAAACCAGCAAAATCAGAACTTGGGAGGTAAGTAAGGGACTCTTTCCCTCAGAACCATCTTGGGACACATTGTAATTATACAGTAAGAAATTGAGCTAAAATCATAATATCTGTTGGCTTCTAAGAGGTTAGAAACAGAGGCAGGTACCAATCTGGTTGAGAGAATGAAATTGAACATGTCTCAAACTAAATGTATTTTCCTGCCCCAAACTTGCCTTTCCTTCTCTATTGTTAAGGCCCTGAGTTCTGATGTGAAATTTGAGTGTGACTTTTTTATGAGAAATATACTAACATAAGCATGCCAGATGAATGGAATTGCACGTGGAATGAACCAGACTCAAGGAGACAGAAAAAAAGGAGACAGACTGCTTGCTTATTGGGGAGCCTTAAGTTTAATATGACAGGAGTGTATAAAGAGAGAGGATCAATCGAGTCACAGATTAAGAGACAAAGATAAGTTCATGCCATATACTGCAAGTTCACCTAGCATATACTAATAAGTTCATGTATATTCCGAGTACAAATAAAAGCCTCTGAAGGATTTTAAACAAACAAATATGATCATGATTATTTTTTGTAAAGTTCATTCAGTCTGCAGTTTAGAGAGACAGGATTGGAAAATTTCAAAATGTAAGCCAAGAAAGCAAGTAGAAGAAGTTGTAAGAATCCTTATAGAAAAGATCAGAAATAAATTGATCACCAACAATGGGAAGTGAAAGGATTCAAGAGAGATTCTTGATAGAGAATACCAGAAAATAGTGATTTGTTTGAGGCACAATGTTAAAAGGGTAAAATCAAGAATGACAGACATATTTGGCTTTGAAACTGAGGCAACCTGAGGTTAGTAATGGAGGAGGTGAAGCTGGCTTGGATTTGGTGGGATAATAAATTTAGGTTGAGACGTGCTAGCTTTTAAGATTTTGTGAGCTATCCAAGTTGAAATATGTAGTAAGCAATTGGATGAGAATGATTGAGTCTGGACCGGGATATTTCACTATCATCAGCATATTCTAGGTTTTGGAGTAGATGATACCACACGATGAGAATTTTTAGAGAGAAAAAAGTTTTCAGGTGGAAGAAAAAAATAACTTGAGGACTCCCTGTGCTGATGTGTCCGGCTAGGAAAGGGGAACTGGTAAAAGTGGACTGATAGAGGAAAACCACCAAAGGATTTGTATGAAGACTAGTTACATGGGTTTTATACAAGGAAGTGTTGGTAAACTGTAAGGAAAGCCTTAGTAATATGGAAATAAATGTTTGGATTCAACAAAGGAGGATCTTGATGAGATGAAAAGTCTGGTTTCAGTAAAGTGTTGGGAATGGAAGAGAGATTTCATTGAACTGATGAAAGATCGAGAGTTTCACAAATGAGTACAGTAAATATACACATGTGGTCAATATTAGACGTTTTGATTTGTTTCAAGACAATCGGCGTAAATAAAGCATATTTGAAAAGTTGAGAGGAAAGTAAGGAAACAAACTGAACATAAGACGGAGGGAATGAATACTGAAAGGGGGTTGTCTGTTGAACAATGCCTCTAAGGACCCTATGGAAGTTGGCTAAGTGGCATGTGTGACCTTGGATAAAAAGAGCAAATTGAACACATAGAGATAGACAAGGTTCTAGTTAGTATGCAATTTGTGGACCTGGTGGTAAAATTTTTAGAAAGGTCACATCTTATCCGATGACGTAATATTGGCTATTCTTGAAAGTGAAGAGTTACTCTACAGAGTATGTGAGGATAAAGGAGACTAAAAACTCTTAGTAGTAAGTAGGTTTTAGTATGTTACATGTATAGGAGCCCTGGTGACACAATGGTTAAACTCTGACCTGCTGACCAACAGGATGAAGATTTGCACTCACCAGCTGCTCCACTGGAAAAAGATGTGGCAATTTGCTTCTGTAAAGATCACAGCCTTGAAAGTACTATGGGCAGTTCTACTCTGCCTTGTAGGGTCTCAGTGAGTCAGAATAGACTCTAGGGCAAACGGTAACAACAGTATATTATATAACACAATTAAGAATAAAACCACAAATTCCTTTTTTAAAAGAAAATGTGGACATTTGAGGGAAGTGGTTGGAGATATTACTATTGTTGAAATTAAAAAAATAATTAAGTGGAAGAAAAGAAAAAAAGCAAAAGAAACCCCCAAATTTTTGGTTTAATAACCGTAGCAAATTGACAGAAGACGAAACAGTAGCTTAGAAGACATGGACGAAGACAACCTAGTAAATATTCCATGTATTCACTACCAATTCAGGGTTATGTGAATCTATGCAGGAAGATGATCCATGCTGAATATCGAAAGGTGCATCTATTGTTCTATGAAGAGGAGCAAAAATATTTAGAGAGGCTAGAAAAGGAAAGCACAGAGATTTTTCAACAACTCCAGGAAAGTGAAAACACTATGGCCCTGAAGGGGAAACTCCTACGGGGAATGTATGAGGAGCTGAAGGAAATGTGCCATAAACCAGACATGGAACTGCTCCAGGTAAGGACAAAGGAAGGGGAGTCAAGGCGCTGCTTGGAAATGATGTCCGCGTTCTCTTTGTCTTCCATCATTGGCTTGGAATGTGCTCTCTGATGACACGATAAGGATACTGTCTATCCAGGTAATACTGCAGATCAAGGGTCAATCTTGCCTCATTCAGGACCAGTGAAGCTTTGTAAAAAAAGTAGGCATTACCACCCTAGAGAAAGTGCTCTTCTAAAAATTCTCCTAATATGCATTCAATGACTGAAAAACTACAACGGAGAGCCTTATTTTAATATATTTACATTTGTATCTTGATTTGACAATATAAACAAATTTGGGAATCTATACAATATATTTTCTTATTCTGTTTCCATGTCTTTGATAAACACTGCCATCATGTTTGGGTTACCCTATCCTTTGGAATAGGGTTTTATGTGAGAACACTATGAATCTTGTTAAATAAATACTAAAACTTTCTTTATTCTTTTGCAACATTTCACAGACCTGATGAAAAGGTAAGCTTGCACCTATATTTTAGTTGTAAGAATTGTGACAGTGATTATACTGAGTGGGAGCATAATTTATTTATTCTAATAATATAATCTCAGAGTCTACTTATCTTTCTCAAAAGGTAGAGAAGGCTTGGTTGTCTAGCCTAAGAAGAAGCGGGGTGGTGGTGTTAATTGCAGGTGTCTACAAAGAAGTTGTATGCTGACAATTCCATTGCTGCTTATGATTTTCACAAGTATAAACACATGTCAGGGGTGACTGGTGTGGATTAAAAACCACAGCATTCTTGTGCAGTATGTCCTCCTGGTCATCAGGTCATTTTTCACACCCAACCCCTGTACTTGGGAGGAAGTAACCAGAAACAGTCATGACTGAGATGTAATTGTATACCAGGA
The DNA here is from genome assembly GCF_030014295.1 of Loxodonta africana. Classification (NCBI taxonomy): domain Eukaryota; kingdom Metazoa; phylum Chordata; class Mammalia; order Proboscidea; family Elephantidae; genus Loxodonta; species Loxodonta africana. The sequence continues at coordinate 108,431,180 of NC_087348.1, forward strand.
CTGAGTGGCAGATTCGATTTTAGTGGGATTAGATCTTATTTTCAGAAAATAAATTGCCATTTGCAGCATCTCCCCCATTCAGCGAACATAATTGTGAGGATCCTGAGGGAGCATCTTTAGTGGAACACTGACATAATCACTGGGATGAAAACTCTGGGCCCAGTAACAGTAACTGAGTCTTCTTCTTTGCAGGAGTGAGTTGGTGCAGCTGCACGTGCCCCAGCCAGTGAACCCAGAGATCAGTTCGTGGCCCATCACTGGATTGATAAACAGGCTCACTCGTTTCCAAGGTAACAGACAGCCCTTTGGTGCAATAGCACCTCCGGGTCCTTTTTCTCCATTACTGCATCTATGCTTTCATTTCAGGAAACTTTTAGAATCAAAATTTCCATTTTAGAAAAAGCTAAATAAAATCTGAGGAAAAGCCAAATATGACACATTCTAATAAGCTGGAAACCCTGGTGGTGTAGTGGTTAAGTGCTACAGCTGCTAATCAAAGGGTCAGCAGTTCAAATCTGCCAGGCGCTCCTTGGAAACTCTGTGGGGGAGTTCTATTCTGTCCTATAGGGTCGCTATGAGTCGGAATCGATTCCACAGCACTGTGTTACTGGGGTATCTACACAGTAATCAATCATAATCATCCAAATGAAATATGCCACTAAAAGTAAGACACTATGTAAAGCCCTTGTCCTTCAGGACTTGGTAACTGTTTTTTTTTTTTTTTTCTTTCTGCAGTTCATATTTCCTTGGACCATGAAATAGTCACTAGCCATGTTCCCGTGTTTGAAGATCTGAGACGTGTGCTCTTTAGTGGTGATCATCTCGATGTGGACCCCAATTCAACAAGATCTAAGAGTTTTCTTGCCTGGGGAGCCCAGACCTTTATATCTGGCAAATATTACTGGGAGGTGGATGTGGGGCACTGTTGGAATGGGGTTATTGGACTTTGTAATGATTCTTGGACAATGAGCAATGACATGCTGGTTAGCTCCGAGGGAATTTTTCTACTTTTTTGTGTCAAAGAGAACAATCAGTACAGTCTCTTTACCTCGTCCCCACTCTTACCTCAGTGTGTAAAAAGACCTCTAGGCCACGTAGGGGTGTTTCTGGATTATGAACATGGTGTAGTGAGCTTTGTTAATGTGAATAATGGTACCCTCATTTGTAGTTTGCTTTCATGTTCCGTCTCTTCCCCTCTCAGGCCTTTCCTTTGCTGTGGACCCCAAGGATCACGGACAGTTCAGAAACTTGTCCATGTCTGAGAATGCTAATACCTGAGACCCTTTCCTAGTGCCAACTTGCTTATCTTTAACCTCATTTACATTTATTATTAGACTACTGGTTGTATTATTCTTAAAAGTGTGATAATGTTAAGTGCATGAATTTGATTTGATTTTCTTTAAATAAAAACAACTCTCCTGGAATACTGTGCAATCTTTATGCTGTGTCTATCACTGGATTTCTAAGCCAGCTGAACGTAAAAGAATACCTGGCTGTTTGATCCATTTTTTTAATGGGTTAATGCAAGAGCACAGAGCTTTCTTACTACTGACATTGTCACAGTTATCTTAAACCATATAATTACTAGAATAAACAGTAAAATTCACTCTTTGCTTTGAAAAATACAGAATATTCAACAGCCAAGGTCCACTTTAATTAGGTGCAAAAATCCCAACCCAATTGCAGTTTTGACTCTTTCTCATCCGGTAAAAAAGTGACTACCTGACACCCTCTCTCCCCCCACTTCTCTCAATGAGAAAGTTTCATTTCCTACAGGTAGGAATCCCTCTTTTCATTCTAGGGCCTCTCATAGCTGCCTCCAAGTCAGTGCTAACTCACTGAACTGAAATGTTTTGGTCTCTTGGCCTTCAGTAAACTGTAAGCTCCTCCAGGCCAGATATAATATTCTCTACTATTTATCTTTGAATCTCCAGCCTCCTTTGCCCTGCTGCCCATGAGACAATAGTTTATAAAATGGTGTATTGGTTCATTAAATATAAAATATTTGTCACCTGAAGTATACTGTGAACACTGGTATGTAATGAATCTGGCAATATGGAACTATACTATTGTAAAGCAGACCGATTGATTAACAACATCGTAAAGCCAGTGTCTATCCCCAGCACTGAGACACACCAGGAGAAACTCTGAGTGCCACAATTTCCACCCAAAGGGATTCTCATTCCCACCTTTCCTGGCCCAGCTGCTCTTTCATCTAAGCGCTGAGGGCAGCCCAGGTTGGGACCCTGGGAATGCTAGCACTGGAGCTGAAGGGTGCAGACTCAGAGTCTCAGGGTGAAGGGGAGCAGTTTGGGGGCCACGCCGCCGCCCCTTTGCCTTCAGCACTCATCAAGCAACACCCACCGTGTGGGCCTGGTCTCCCTCCGCGCGTTCCCCGCGGGAGGCGCTGGGTGAAGCAGCCCGCCTGGGCCTCAGGGTCCTAGGACCGAGCTCTGGAGGTGGGCACGGGGGACTGTCAAGGTTTAGGCTCCAGGGCAGCCACGGGCCTGAGCAGGGAACGCCTGGATCTGGGCCACAAAACTCCGCCAGGTCCCCATCTGACCCACGGTCTCCGCAGGTTTCCCGCATCTGAGTCCCGACACAGACGCCGCCGGCAGGTCAGGTACCTGTGCGAACACCCGGACCACCACCTTCCAGCACCACCATTTCCTTCAAGAGCCTCCAGGACCCCTTGGCACCGCCAGTCGCTCCGGACAGGACTGTAAATTCCTAGAGAACCGCTCATTTCACGCCCTAAAGTCTCCCCGGGAAACCTTCCTGGCCGAGGGACGCGAAGGCCTTTCCTTGGACCCTCCTGAGATCAAGTCCTTGAGAGTGAGGAGCCCGCACCGAACCCCACGTTCCTGAGAGCCTGAGTCTGAAGCATTGCCGTCCTGGAGAACCCCTTAATCGTCCCCGGGCTGGGACCACAAATAATGCCTTCCCGCTGCTGCCCTGCCGCCTGGATGAAAACGCGCGATTTCTCCAGAGGCGGAGCTTGCTCCAAGCTGGCGAGAAGGTCTTCTGTACCTACCGAGCCTGGGAGCTGGGTTTTTTGGTGCCAGAGCCATCTAGGGTAGCTGGATGCTGGAGCCAGGGGCTGAACCTAACCTCCTTGAACTTGGCTGCCCTCTGCCCTGGACAAGGAAGGCGGAATCTCTGAGTCAGAGTCCAGCGGTGCGTGTTCACTGCCTGATCTGAGGACCAGCTTTACCCTTCCATACTCTCTTTTTCCATAGCTCAACTTATACTTTTACTAATTTGTTTAATTTTTGGTAAAATAACCTCATAAAGCTAAACGATAATCAATATGATTTACATTTTCAAAAGATAACAAAAATAGTTTAAAAGTGCAATTTATCTATATTTTAAAAAATAAAAGCATATATATTGCAAACAATAAATAAATTTTTGACATTGATTACAGGACTAAAAATTCCTGAAAGAGGAGACTAGAATTGTTTTCAGACAGAAGAACTTTATTTCTTTTCTTTTCCTTCTCTTTTTGAGAAAACATGATATGCGGAAATAAGCTTGTGTACGTCCAACGTCAGTGCTCTCAATGGTAAAGTCGAATTCCTTTTTCTGGTCAAGGTTTTGATGCCTAAGAAAAACTACCTAAAGTATTTTCAGGTTCATTGCTTTTGTTATTGTGTGCCCTTGAGTCCATTATGACCCTGATTAAATATCCACAAAAAAAGAGGTAACTTCGTGCACAAGACCTAAATACTATTGCTAAAAACTGAATCGAGGCAAATCCATGTCATTTTTAACTGAGGGATGATTTATATACTATCTGCAAACAGTACACATAGCCTTCAAAACTCTCACCATCAATGGACACCTAAAACTTACAGCCTTTCCGTAACCTCAAGTGTTCTATCTTAGGCGAGAGTGGCAAAACCAAAAAACCAAACCCACTGCTGTCAAGTCAATTCCGACTCATAGTGACCCTGTAGGACAGAATAGAACTGCCGGCTAGAGCTTCCAAGGAGCGCCTGGCAGATTCCAGCTGCTGACCTCTTGGTTAGCAGCCATAACGCTTAACCACTAGCCACCAGGGTTTCCAGGAGACACTGGCAGGAGCCCTGAATACTTCACTGTAGCAGGTGACACTATTGATACTGGGCCATAGACCCCTGTCAGTCCTCTGGGGATTTGATGTGGCTGCTTCGGGGCTGGAGCCCTGGTGGAGAAGTGGTTAAGAGCTAAAGCTGCTAAGCAAAAGGTGGGCAGTTGGAATCTACCAGCCTTTCCTTGGGAACTCTATGCGGCAGTTCTACTCTGCCCTGTAGGGTTGCTATGAGTAGGAATCCACTGTACAGCAATGGGGTTTGTTTTTTGTCCGTGTTTTTTTTTTTTTTGCTTTGGGCCAAAATAAAAGTTCTAATTTTTTTTTTTTCTGGGAACACAATCTGTGGGTGGCGAGCTAAGGTTCCAGGTCTCTCACTCTTGGCTCTTGCCTTCTGCAGCAATCAGGAAAGGAACATCAACTGCCAGCTACAGAGAGCTGCCCTGTGTATGTGCAGAGGGGCACACTGGGAAACACTTGGATGGGGGTTGCTTCCTGCTGCCAACACACGCACATGCAGGGATCTGGTTTCTTTTCTAAGGGCTTCTCCACTGTTCCCTATTCAGTCCTGCTTCCTGTCTCCTCAGGCATTGCTGAATGAGGCCATGCTGTATCCTCCTGCTGGATGCTAGTGGATATAGCAACATTCTCCAGGTCCCCATTTTGTAAGGACATTGTTCTCATAATTTTCCAGGAACATAAGAGATGCAGATACCCTGTAGGTGGTGCCACACTGGTTCCCGGTGGTGGGGGCTCCAGGAGTCCTGGAACCCTGCATTGCCCCTGAGTCTGAGTCGTATTCATCCCACTAGGCTCCTCATCCAGGGGATGATTTAGGACCCAGGATTAGGTGAGTCATCAACCACTCCAGCTAGCGTAAGACTACACTGTATCACCACAGTCCAGAGGAACCCATCAAAATTTTATACCCACATACCCTTTAATGCAGCGTATCATCTAGTCCAGTGTCCATTAAAGATGAGACTTGTAGGTTATAGAAGGATGGATGATTAAAAAAAAAAAAAAAAAAAAAAAAAATCTTTTTAGAAAGCACAAGGATGGAAGCCCAGGCTGTGGACTTGTCACTGTAGCTTCTTGTAGTCTGTGGTGGGCAGAAGGGAGTGGTGGGAATTGCAGCCCCTTTTGCCCATCCAGGCAGGGGCCTATTTATAGAAAATAGCACCCATGGCAGTTTGAAATTGCTGAGTGATCTTTCACAGCTGGGGCTGGAAACGGCAATGGCCAATAGGAGCTGCTCATTAGTGCCCCTCCTCAAGCAGCACCCAGGTCATGTGCTCTTCCTGTCATACCGTAGTTACCCCTCAGCATCCAGGTGTAGTGCTCGGTTGCAGGATGAGGTGGTGGCTATTGTGCACCCAACCTCACACCCCCATGGTTTTCAGGACCCAAGCACTAAAGGAATGTTTGGGGGCCCAGGGAGCCTCACCTTGTGCCATCCCCTTCACCACCCCTGAGTAGATCAGGGAATGAGTCTTCATGATAGGCATTCTCAAAGTGAGGTCCTAAGACCCCTGGAAGTACATACAATCAGAATTATTTTTATCCTAATACTTGGGCATTATTTGCCTTTTTGACTTTTATTCCCTCGTGAAAGTAGGGTAAACATATACAGGGTTACATGACATAAGATGTCATAAAAGACTGGACAGACAAACAGATATGAGAATCTGGAGGTATTGTATTAAGCCTGACATTAAAGAGATTTGTTAAAAAGTTAAAAAATAAAAAAAGCTGCTCATCTGATTAATATATTTATTGTTATGGTTTTAAAATATATGCTTCTTTTTAAATATTATGTTACATATTGTAGTTTTACAAACATTATTCTCAGTGATTTAATAAAAAGTGTTTCATTTTTTCAGTTTTTGTTTCTAATACGGCAAACATTGACATTAAAAACCCTTTGGCTTAAAAGTTCCTTGGGTTCTCAATAATTTTTTATCAGCTTAATTGAGGTAAAATGTACATACCATGAAATTCACCAACTCAGTTTCTACAGTTTGATTATTTTTAATAAGTTCCTGTTAAATGTATTTGTGCAGCCATCACAACATCTGTTTTTATAACACTTCCTTCCCTTCCTTCCTGCCCTTCTGCAGTCTATCCCTACTCTTACCCCCAGGAAACCACTGATCTTTCTCAGTAGTTTTGTCCTTTTTTAGAAACATCATAAACGTGTAATTATAGAATATATAACCCTTTTGTGTCTGGTTACTTTCATTTACCATAATATTTTTGAGGCTCATCCGTTTTTTTCGTGCAATCAGTAGTTTGCTCCTTTGTATTGTTAACTGCTATTTCATAGTATGAATGTATCCCATTTTGTTATCCATTCACTAACTGATTGATACTGGATTGTTTCCAGTTTGGGGCCTTTATGAATAATGATGTTATGAACATTTACATGCAAGTTTTTGTGCGGACATATGTTTTCATTTCTCTTGGGTGGATACTTACGGGAAAAAGTTCTGGATTATTTGGTATATACATTTTTAATTTCTTAGGAACCTACCAAACTGCTTTTTTCTAAGTGGCTGTACCACTTTGCTTTGTTACTAGGAATCTATGAGTGTTCCAGTTCCTCCACATTCTCGTGAAAGCTTGGTATGGTCGGCCATTTTTATGTAAGCCGTCCATTCTTTAACGTGTAGTGGTATCTCACTGTGGTTTTAATTTGTATATATGTTACTAATGAAGAATGATGTTGAGCATCTTTTATTCCTTGGTTCTTCTCCCTCTAACTACATTTACTTTCAATATTCTAGGGAAGAAGATAAGGGATGTCCTTCGATTTAATTTAATATTCAGTATGTGTCCTGATTTTTGACCTTGGATCTTAGTACTCTGAAAAAAAAAAAATTGAAATCTAGATCATCAAAAATGATAAAAGGGAATGAATTGAATAAAATACCCAGAAGTTTTGTGAAAATGTGATATTCCTGGCATAGGAAAGCCAGAGAGTTTGCCTAAACTCCAGTCATACTGACAGTACGGCATAACTTAGTTGGTTTATTTCTGGATTACAATGAGGTTTTGGTATTAGGTAATTCACTAAAACAATTCCCAACGTTAATATGTTGTTGTTGTTATTGGGTGCCACTGAACCGGTTCTGACTCACAGCAATCCTATGTACAACAGAATGAAACACTGCCCGCACCCGTGCCATCCTCACCATCGTTGTTATGCCTGAGGTCATGGTTGCAGCCACTGTGTCAGTTCATTCGTTGAGGGTCTTCCTCTTTTTCACTGACCCTCTGCTTTACCAAGCATGATGTCCTTCTTCAGGGACTGGTCTCTCCTGATAACATGTCCACAGTATGCCTGGCTGTACTTCTTCCAAGACAAATTTCTTCATTCTTCTGGTAGTACATGGCATATTCAATATTCTTCACCAGCACCATAATTCAAAGGTGTCAATTCTTCTTTGGTCTTCCTGATTCATTTTCCACATTTCACATGCATATGAGGTGATTCAAAATACCATGGCTTAAGTCAGCTGTACCTTAGTCCTCAAAATGATATCTTTGCTTTTTAAACTTCAAAGAGGCCTTTTGCAGCAGATTTGGCCAATGCAATAAATATATCATTTGATTCCTTGATTGCTGCTTCCGTGGGTGTTGATTGTAGATCCAAGTAGATTGAAGTCCTTGACAGCTTCAATATTTTCTCCATTTATCATGATGTCGCTTATTAGTCCAGTTGTCAGGATTTTTGTTTTCTTTCTGTTGAGATCCAATTCTTACTGAAGACAGAAAGAAGTCTTTGATCTGCATCAGCAAATGCTTCAAGTCCAATTCACCCTCAGAAAGCAAGGTGGTGTCATCTGCATATTGTAGATTGTTAATGAGTCTTCCTCCAATTCTGATCCTGCATTCTTCTTCATATAGTCCAATTTCTCAGATTATATTCTCAGAATACAGACTGAATAAGTATGGTGAAAGGATACAACCCTGACACACAACTTTCCTAACTTTAAACCACGCAGTATGCCCTTGTTCTGTGAGAAAGACTATCTCTTGATCTATGTACAGGTTCCGTATGAGCACAATTAAGTGTTCTGGAATTCTTGTTCTTCACAATGTTATCCATAATTTGTTATGATCCACAGAGTCAAATGCCTTTGTATGGTCAATAAAACACAGTTAAACATCTTTCTGGTGTTCTACCTTTGGTTTATTTAATATTCTCATTTCTCATCTGCATTTCTATAATGGGAGGCTAAATGGCCTTTCTTACCTTCAGAACAGACTCTTTCCAATATGATTTCTAGTTGAATATGTTTGAAATACAAAGCTGAACATTATTACCCAGTTACTGTGACTTTTCTCCATCACCATAGAAATAAAACTCAAATTATTCAATGTGACGTAGAAGTCCCTTTAAGGAGGCATTGATTCTCATTCTAAATGGTGTTCAGTACACTCATTCCCTGTGATCCACTATTACCCAATTGCTTGGAGTTTACCACTTCATGTTTTCTCCGGCCTCATTATTGTACTTGTGAGCCTCTGTCTGGTAAGTCTAGCCCTTCTGGGATAAATGTAGGTGTGCTTTAAAGCTCAGGAACAGCACTATCTCCACTGGGGCCCAAGGACGTGTCAACAGCCCTTTCTATCTTGGTTTCCTAGTCCCTGTGAGTTAGCTTTGGATGACATTATTATAGTATGAACTAGATGCTCCCTTAAATGGCTGTTATTGATACTACAGCAGTCATTTCAAAGAACCTATCTTGGTTATCTGTTGTCACTAAGTGTGCCTATCCAGGCTTGGAAATGACAAGCGCAGAGCTCTAGATGACAGCGATACCCAAACTTGTCTACACTTTGCAATCATATGGAGAATTTCAAAATGTGCAGATGTCTATGCCTCATCCCTAGGGATCGTACATTAATTGATTTAAGGCGTGGCACTGGCTCTGTAGTGTTTAGAACATTTCAGGGTAATTGCAACATGCAGACGTGGTTCCTGGAATCCTGGGCATTTGCTAGGGAGCCATGATTTTTAAGCTAGTTCTGAAAAAGTTCATTTGACACATAGTCATGATACTAAACTGTGGCCCTCTTTTTAGTTGATGAGTGAAAAATAAGGGTCTGAGAGTTGCAGATAAGAAGTAGGGAATTTGTGAAAGAACATTCAGCAGCATGGAAAAACAGGCAGCTGAACATCCATAACCCAGGAGCATCCCTGAGTTGTTTAACTCTATCTGCATATGATAGAATGATTGTCATCCTTCATGTAACAGAGCAGAGAGGCTTCCCCAGGATCACCTGTCTTACCATTTCTCCTTGTCTGGACTTACTAACAAACTACAACAACCCAATGCCAACAGTCTCACGTATGCTCTTCCCATGATGTCTGCTACTGCAGTTAAGACCTGAGCTCCCCAGCAATATAATCACAGAATCCCGGGGAACTGATATGACACATGGTTTTATGGCTCTTGTAAACCTCGTATTTCTCAAAACCTCAGGTAATATTATGTAAATAAAGCCTCACTATTCACAGATTTGGTGTTGTGAATTTGCTTACTTGCTAAAATTTTCTTTTAACCCCCAAACTCACTGCTCCTTCTAGGTCATTCCCGGACAAGCTGTAAGAGCAAATACAGATTAGAAGTAGGAAAGAGAGAGAGGCTTAACTCACCCTGTTGAGAAAGGGAAAAGACTCCCCCCTCCCTTTTCTTAGAGCATTTACTTTAGAGAGCTTGTAATCAATCAGGATTTTTTTATTTGGAAACTCTGTGGGGCAGTTCTACTCTGTCCTATTGGGTCGCTACGAGTCAGAATCGACTAGACTGCACTGGGTTTGGTTTTGGTTTATTTGAAAAATAGGTAAAATCTTTTAAAGTCTAAGTAAGCCTCTTTCCAGTTTTACAATCCATGAAGTTCCTAGAGGACCTGGTAGCCATCTCTTGACTCTAGATATAAAAGAACTTTTCCATATACTTCCAAAATCCATAGGAAAAAAGTGTTAGCTCAGACCAGACTGGAAATCTTGGTTCTGTAGGACCCCAAGCATTGCCATCACTTTAAAAACAAATGAAATCTGTAGCTTTCAAAACTCTGAGGCAGTAGCAGCCACTTTACACTTCAGCTGCCACCATTAGATGTTCCTTTCCTGTCTGTGATGGACAGTGAGTCTCAGGGACCGTGGTCCTGTGTGTGTCTGGGAGGAGATGCTGTATTTGGAGCCTCTAAACCAGGACAGGAAGAGCTTTTTTTTTTAATGGAAAATGAGAAGGTGATAAGTGGGAAGCTAATTCCTCCAGTCTCCCCACCACAGGTTCAGAGGTGGTGGTTAAGGGGCAGTAGAGCTGCCAGGAGCCAGAGCCCAAGTGCTGCTGGGCTACAGCACCCTTATATTGACTCAGCTCAAACTCCCAGCCTCCACTTCTGCTCAGCCAAGCAGGGAGACTGCTCTCCTCATGTCAACAGAGCCCAGGAGCAGAGAGGGAATATCAGAGTGCCTGGGCCTCTGCTACGGGTCTGTTTGGTTTATTATGGTTATATTCATTTACAATGTTGCTGAACATTATTAAATCATTAATATATAAAAAAATCTATGGGATGTGTAAATATGTAAACAATGACAACTGTTCTGAAGTTTTTGTATCACACTATTGCTTACCTTTTAAATTTACCACCTATATTTATAACCCTCAATAATACACAGTTTTGTAGATTTTGAACTTTTTAGAAATAACTCTTGTGTGTATTCTGCAATTTTCTTTTTTACCTTAACATTGTGTTCCTGAGATGTATCCAGATTGTTCCATGTAGCTGTAGTTTATACATTTTCAGTATACTTGATACTCTTTCAGAGACCTTGGGTGCTGAGGAGGGTTAAGTACTCAAATACTAGCCGAAAGGTTGTCACTTCAAACCCACACGGAGGTGCCTTGGAAGACAAACTTGGGGATCTGCTTCTAAAATGTCACAGCCTTGAAAACCCTACGGAGTAGTTACACTCTGCACACATGTGGCCACCATGCGTCGAAATCAACTTCATAGCAGCTAACAATGACACGTACTCTTTCATAGCTATATACTTGAATATATTTATCTGTTTCACTACTTATGGAGTTGAGATTGATTTCAGGTGTTTCTTTATCATAATTATTTTTGTGATTGTAAACAGGGGGGTTAAAGCCACTTTCGAACCTGACACACACAAGACTTGCTTTAATCTAGACTATTTACCCAGGAATTGCACACAACTTCAGCTTTACTAGAGATTGGTTTCCAAGAGTTGTACCACTTTATACTCCCGCAGCACGAGATAATACTTGAGGTTGCTCTATATCATCACCGAAACTTCATATTTTTTAAAAGTATCCATCTGATGGTAGTGATTATAACTTTCATTTTTATTTCTCTAATTACTAAATATTTTTTACATGTGTTTCTGTTCTTCTCTCCTATGAAGCAATTGTCCTGACTTTTCGTTCTTTGCATGGGTGGGAGGTTCAACAAATTTTTCTTGTATATTTGAAAACATTTGTTATATATTCTGGATGCTTATTCTTTGGTGGTTGTATGTGTTACAGTATTTTACTCCCAGCTTTTCACTTCCATTATTTTGTCTTTTGATGACTGAAATCCTTAATTTTTGTAGTTAAATTGATCATTATTTCACGTATTTTTGCTTTTTTGTTTCCTCTTTAAGAAATCACACCCTAACATGTGTCTAAAAGTATTCATATATTCAACTTCTTTTAAACGATGAATTTGCCTGTCACATGGAATTTAAACCTTAATGTACTTGAAATTGATTTTTTTTAATATGAGGGAAATATCCCAGCATATGCATAGGGAAGTATATCTCTTTTACATCCATTTGAAATGCCTTTCTGCTCAGTCATAAAGCAGGTATCCACACAGCAAGTGAGTCTTAGAATTTCTCTTTGAATTTTGTGGTTTTATTCTCCATCCCTGCACCACTGGCTCATAGCTTAATGACTACACTGTCTCTAGACCATTGGCTCTTCCACTAATTTCTGGAATATATATTTGATATTTTGACCCACAAAGGAAGCTCTATGGGGCAGTTCTACTCTGTCCTATAGGGTCGCTATGAGTCGGAATCGACTCGATGGCAGTGGGTTTGGTTTTGGTATTTGGGTGCTCTAATATTGCTTACATTACATTCCTATCGAGTAGAAAAATTTATATGTATAAAGCCACACCGTGGGATCTTCTCCTCATACGATGGTATTTCCAGAGTTTTAAATACATCCAACAATAATATACCTGCAAAACTGATAGCAGTGTCCTTTCCTACTAATTCTCAAGAAAGCATGCTCATTAATTGTTTGAGCTATGTACCTGTGGAAAGTTGTCTTGACTATTGTCTGTTCCCTGTATTTTGCAAGCTAAAGAAAAGATTTTTCTCTCTTGATGTAATTGAATGGTTCCAGATTTATGAGTTGATGTAGCTTTCATAACAATAACCTATACTACAAAATTTTTTATTTGTTTTTGAGTCCCTAATAGTCTGCTTAAGATCTTACTTTCCCTGTTATTCTTTGTTCACTAAAAGCAACATACTTAAACAACCATATTGAACAAATTGCTTATAGCTCTTGTTTGGTTCCGAGATGTAGGAAATTTACTGAGCCTTTGTATCTATAAATCAGATTAATTCCATGTTTCTTATTTACAGCTTTCATCAGAATTGTTAATGCACAGATTACAGGCCCTTCCCCAGTGCATAATTTTCTTTATAAGTAGGAATGGATTCGATGGCAATAAGTTTGGTAAGTTTTGGTTCTGACCCAAGAACTTGCCTTGCTAACAATGTTCAGCGATACTAATGTTGCTGGAAACTGCACCAGATAGAATCACTGGTCTGTGTCACTGTTTTATGCCATGTTGATCTCGGCGCTCCCTATCCCATTGGTTTAACCTATATTTTATGTTTTTTTTAATGGTCTATGGCATTTACTTTCATGAATACTCTCAATTATTAATCAGAAAACTTTGAAACCGTGTGTCGTAGAATAACCTTTCTATCAGAAATGAAATTCGGTGAAAATACTGCATAGTGTGAATCACGAGAGCAAAGATAGGGAGCAGCACCCACTGTCAACCTTATTGCAGACAAGGCAAGTATCTCATTCACTTATTGTTCGTTCAGATATTTGTTAAGAGCCTGTTATATCTTAGGCATTGTGTTACCTGTAGGAAATAGCAGTGAATACAAGAGACACTTCCTTTATCTCATAATGCATACGGTTAAAAGGGAAAGGACAAAATAAAAGACTTATATAAAGACAGGCCTGTCCTGGTCCTGAGGACCCAGGAATATTTCCCTGTAAAGAGTTTTTCCCTAAGGATGAATTGAGAAGGATTTTAAGAGATCAAGATGAGGGAGAAGAATATTCCAGACTGACACATATATTGTAGATAACCGGGTTTCTTTATGATGCAAACACTCTGTGTTCCTCTATTACACCATTAAGATGGAATCACACTCATACAGTAAAATCTGTGAAAGCTGGAACCCATATAAAGTGTAAACCTGTCAGGAGGAAAAATCAAATATTTTTGCTGTGTGATTAATTATTTTTGTGTATGGCCTTTCTAGCCATGATCTGGGAACTCACACTCAGTTGATTGTGTGATAGGCTAATTGTGGCCTACCAAGGGGATTGGTCAGTTATGCCTTAAGAGGGAGCCAGAGCAGAGAGGAACCCACCACCACCAAGGAAGGAGAAACCAACAGGGGAGACCCAGCAGCAGAGACCTAGCAGCAGGAGAGGGTACAGTAGCTTCCCAATCCACTGAAGACAAAGTTGAGTGTCTTTGGGCAGAGACTGAGGGCCAAGGAGAATCAAACTTGTGAGCACGGCTGGGAAGAGGCTATCCTGATGGAAGACTCTTATCTTGAATGTTCCAGGGCCTGAATTGTAATTGTTACTTCCCTTATAAGAAACCCTATAATCCTGAGTATAGCCTGAGTTCTGTGTGGCCATTGCAAAGAATTATTGCATCCGGCAGAGAAGTAGAGAGTGCTGTGTGAGGGGTGGTTTGTTTCAGAATTAGTAAAGATGGTAGAGAGAAGAGACTTGTCTGGCCTCTGCCTCCTGGGAGTCAACTTTGCGCTGTTGATCTTGGTTCCCCTATCCTCTTGTGGGGCTGGAGGAGGTCAGACACCACCCCCAAGAAGTTTTTAACAATTTTCCACTTAACAAAGATTGAAATACAAGGCAGTCCCCTCAAGTTCCAGCTTTCAAAGTTTTTGTTATATATGCTTCTAACTCCAGCAACCTCATAAAACACGTGAATAATCACAGTATATATGCAATGTAATGTGCCAAAAGAGATGATTTTAATTAAAAAAAAATTGAACTAGCGAAAGTTTTCATTTCCAACTTTTTTTCATAGTTAATAACAACAAAATGTTACTTTAAAGAAGAACAAAATAAAAGACAATAAAATATTATTGATCAGCTTCAACTGAGAAGGACTCCCTCAGATATGGAGTTTCCAGGTTCCTGAATTCACCACTATCATGTGTGGCCAGTACAAAAGAAAGGCCTGAGAGGGTAATTGAAGGAGCAGGCTGGGTATCTCCATATGAGGGAACTTTTGGCAACATTAACAAAACTCATACTTCTACTGTCAAAATCTATATACACACCAACTCGCCCCAGAGGTTTCTCTATATACTGAGGAAACACTGGGGAAGTAGTCAAGAGATTGTAACGATTAACATCCTTCACACATAAAAGAAGAAATACGTTCTCAGATTCAACCAGTGAGCCATTCTTCCTTAACCAGGTATCCTTACAGACTCCTACAGCCCAGTCCCAAGAGTCGTCCACATCTATCTCCCAGTAGTGTTTTCCAGAGGTGAAGGCCTGGTCCCCCCATGCAGCAAAGTACTGAGATCTTCTAGAAGGAAAAGGCACCTCTTGAAGGTCACGTCTTAGCCTCAGACTTCTCACGTCATCAAACACCATGATATTCTGACTGCTTATTTCATAACGGAAGGAAATTTCCACTGTGGAAAAAGAGAATATTTCAGTTCAAATCAGTTTTTCAATTTCTATGGGATGAGGGGGTCACTGGGTCTAGAGTATCACTGGAAAGACAGGCCACCACTACAAGGGAAGTTATGGATAGAAAATATCAGATTGAGGGCTATCAGCGGATGTGCAGAAGAAACGGATACCTAAATACACTGGAAAAAAACTCCTCAAATCCCAGGAAATGTAGAGGAGGAAGGTCATGTAAACTTCTGGTTCATTGCTTTTCACAGCACATTAAAAATCAGAAACCTGCACTGATACCATGTCCACAGCAACATGACTTATCTCCATTGTCTCTTCTCAGGGCAAAAAATTCCAACCTGAATAAATGTTGATCGCATTGCCAGGTATAAGATAAGCAAGTAGGCTTAAATTCAAGAATAAAATCCAGGTTTGCCTTCTTAGAAGAGGACCTGGTGGGGCAGTGGTTAAAGCACTCAGCTGCTAACTTAAAGGTCAGTGGTGGGAAACCACCAGCTGCTCCTAGGGAGAAGGACGTGGCAGTCTGCTTCCCTAAAGATCGAAAGCCTTGGAAACCCTATGAGGCCGTTCTACTCTGTCCTATAGGATAGCTGTGAGTTGAAATCCACTTGGCGGTAATGTCTTCAGTTTTGGGGCTTGACTTATATCTTCTTAGAAGGGGTCTCCTACTCAGAATGTCCTGGCCTTTAAACCTGGTTCCATCTCAGGCTTAGTCATTCTCTGCCTGCCAGGCTAACCCCGCTGGATTAGGTCGAACATGGAGCTCTGCGTACTGCCTCAACCACCCACTTGTTTTATTGTTGCTCATAAATTCTGCTTTTCTGTATATCACTTTTTTATGTTTATTTATGTATTTCTCAGAACGTATTCATTAAAATGCACATTATTACAAATTCAATTACTATGAGACTTTAAATGAAAAATATTTAAAAATAAAATACCAGGGACCCTACCACCATAAGCAACTGCACTTAATTTGAAATTGAAATGTTCTGAAATAATATGTCCTTCTGTATGACTCACTGAATGACTGACATTGTATCTGGGAATGCTTCTAGGTCTCAAGGAGCCATTTTCAGATCATTTTCTTTTTCTCATTAACTATTTAATACTGGCCAGAATAACATATCTCTTTTCCCACCATTTATGTAGATATTTTTCATATTAGCATAGGGCAAATATGATTATTCACAGGCTGCTCTCCTCCCAAAATCAAGAATCAATAAAGAGGGAATGATTGCCCATAGAAAACCATTATTGGAAGACATTGTATGCGGTCCCACCACTGGGCTGACACTCACCTCGGAACTGCCGGAACCTGTCTATCAGGCCAGTGATGGGCCTAGCACTGAGCGCTGCGTTCACAGGCTGGGGCATGTCCAGCTGCACGGACTCACTCCTGCAAGTCGGAGAATCAGTTAATCTTTCAGGTGCCAAAGGGGCCATCACAGTATGTAAAAAAGACGTCAGCCAACTCATCAGACATGGAAGGGACTGGACAATGGGTTGGAGAGAGATGTTGACGAAGAGTGAGCTACTTGTATCAGGGGGACACTTGAGACTGTGTTGGCATCTCTGGTCTGGAGGGGAGGTAGGAGGGTAGAGAGGGTTAGAAACTGGCAAAATTGTCATGAAAGGAGAGACTGAAAGGAGGGAGGGGCTGACTCATTAGGGGGAGAGTAAGTGGGAGTATGGAGTAAGGTGTATACAAGCTTATATGTGACAGAGTAACTTGATTTGTAAACTTTCACTTAAAGCACAATAAAAATTATTAAAAAAAAAAAGAAGTCAGCATTAACTGAAAATGTTTCATCAGAACCCGTTACCAATATTGTGGTATATCTCCAGTATCCTGGGATGGAATTATGCAACTCTTAGGGAATCATTCTTTCTTCTCTGCTTGCTTCCTTCTCCTGCCTCTCAGAGGTACATGCCTCTCTCACCTACCACCTGGCACAAACGAGGCCATTCACTTCACTAAGTTTACGTGTTTGAAACCTAAAATCAAAGATAGCTATCTTCTAGACACTTATGCACTGAGCCCTGCAAAACATACCTCCCTGATTCACAAGAAAGAAACAACGCTAATTTGTGAGTTGTGGAATGACGTCAAGGACATCATACGTGACGAAAGCAAGAGGTCATTAAAAGACAGGAGAGAAAGTAAACACCTAAATGGGTGTCAGAAGAGACTCTGAAACTTGCTCTTGAATGTTGAGTAGCTAAAGCAAAAGGAAAAAATGATGAAGTAAAAAAGACGAAGAGAAGATTTCAAAGGGTAGAAGACAAAGTAAAGTATTATGATGACATGTGCAAAGGCCTGCAGATAGAAAACAAAAAGGGAAGAACACTCTCAGCATTTCATAAGCTGAAAGAACTGAAGAAAAAAATTCAAGCCTTGAGTTGCAATACTGAAGGATTCTATGGGGAAAATACTAAGCGACGCAGGAAGCATCAAAAGAAGATGGAAGGAATACACAGAGTCATTGTACCAAGAACTGGTTGATCTTCATCCATTTCCGGAGGTAGAATATGATTAGGAACCCATGGTATTGAAGGAAGAGTTCCAGGCTGCGCTGAAGGCATTAGTGAAAAACAAGGCCACAGGAATTGATGGAATATCAATTGAGATGTTTCAACAATCGGAAGCAGCACTAGAATTGCTCACTCTTATGCCAAGAAATCTGGAAGACAGCTTCCTGTCTACCTGACTGGAAGAGATCCATATTTATGCCTACTCCCAAGAAAGGTGATCCAAGTGAATGCAGAACTTATCCAACAATATCCTTAATATCACGTGCAAGTAAAATTTTGCTGAAGATCATTCAAAAGCAGCTGTAGCAGTACATTGACAGGGACCTGCCAGAAAGTCTGCCCAGGTTCAGAAGAAGATGTGGAACCAGGGATATTATAGCTGATGTCAAATGGATCCTGGCTGAAAGCAGAGAATACCAGAAAGTTGTTTACCTGTGTTTTCATTCACTATACTAAGGCATTCGACGGTGTGGGTCACAACAAATTATGGACAGCACTGCAAAGAATGGGAATTCTGAAACACTTAATTGTGCTCATGAGGAACCTGTACATAGATCAAGAGACAGTCATTTGAACAGAACAAGGGGATACTGCATAGTTTAAAATCAGGAAAATTGTGCATAAAGATTTTATCTTTTCACCATACCTATTGGATCTGTATGTTGAGCAAATAATCCGAGAAGCTGGACTATATGAACAAGAATGGGGCAACAGCATTGGAGGAAGACTCACTAACAATCTGTGTTATGCAGATGACACAACCTTGCTTGCTGAAAGTGAAGAGGACTTGAAGCACTTACTAATGAAGACCAAAGACCACAGCCTTCAGTATGGATTGCGTCTTAACATAAAGAAAACAAAAATCCTCACAACTGGAAGACTCATTAACACCATGCATTATGCAGCTGACACAACCTTGCTGGCTGAAAGTGCAGAGAACTTGAAGCATTTACTGATGAAGATCAAAGCCCACAGCCTTCAGTATGGATTATAATATACCTCAACATAAAAACCTCAGCATAAAGAAAGCAAAAATCCTCACAACTGGGCCAATAAGCAACATCACGACAAATGGAAAAAAGATTGAATTTGTCAAGGATTTCATTTGACTTGCATCCACAATCAATACCCATGGAAGCAGCAGTGAAGAAATCAAAGGATGCACTGGGCTGGGCAAAAAAACAAAGCTGTCACCTTGAGGACTAAGGTGAGCCTGACCCAAGCCATGGTGTTTTTAATCACCTCATATGCATGTGAAAGCTGGAGGATGAGTAGGGAAGACCAAAGAAGAATTTACATCTTTTGAATTGTGGTGTTCACGAAGAATATCGAATGAACTGCCAAAAGAATGAGCAAATCTGTCTTGGAAGAAGTACAACCAGAATGCTGCTCAGAAGCAAAGATGGTGAGACTACGCCTCACATACTTTGGACATGTTATCTGGAGGAACCAGTCCCTGGACAAGGACATCATACTTGGTAAAGTAGAGGTTCAGTGAAAAAGAGGAAGACCCTCAACGAGATGGAGTGACACAGTGGCTTCGACAATGAGCTCAAGCGTAGCAACAATTGTGAGGATGGCACAGGACCGGGCAGTGTTTTGTTTGGATGTGCATAGGGTCGCTGTGAGTCAGAACTGACTTGACAGCACCTAACAACAACAAAATTTGTGATAGAGGGAACAGGAAAACATATTCAGCAAAACATACACAGCATGCATACACAGAAAATGTCTAGTATTTCCATAAGTTACGTTCGCACTTTGTTAGAAACACTGTGGTCTCTTTCACAGGCCGCATGGTGCTCTAGTTTGCAGGAAAGGCCAAACTTACCTGGTCAATATGTCTCCCAAATCCTGTGAAGAGAGGAAAAAGTTTAGAATTCCAACAAATTGGTGAGTCTGCCCATTCAATCTTTAGGTTTGGGCATATTCGGAAAAGTACCAACCAACCAGCACCACACTTTTTTGGTAAATTCATTTTTTTTTTTTTAAGTAGGATCCCACTACAACATGTGAGTAGAACCTGAATTCTCGATGAATTCAGAAACCTGAGGGTGAATGAATAAAGAGAAGGATGTGAGTATAGATGGTAGCCATGCAACCGTCAGCTGTCTGCAAAGTGGTCTTTCCCATGGCTTGTCTCCAAAGGGTAGTGTGCCCCAGAACAGAGGCAACTCAAATCAGGGACTTTAAAACAGAAGGAGGAAGTAAAAGTTATCTCTTCCCAAATTTCTCCACATTGCCTGCCTGGAGACAAAAGTGGAATGCTCATGGGTAAGACGTTTGTTTCTTGATTTTAGAGAAGCAAGGTGGAGAAGAAGACTTTTAGAAGGAAGTACTGTATTTTCCACAAACAATTTGTGCCTTCTATGTTGGTTTGCCATGTTGCTGTAAAAAAAATTAACTTTGCACATTTATGAAAATATCTGGGGTGGGGGGGAGGGCAGGACATGGTTGGCAAACAATAGTAGAAGGCATTCATTTGTCAAAAAATACAGTATTCCCTGGGAAGTCTACTCTCATAATTACATAAAGCTTTGATGTTCATGGCTAAGATAGGAGTCACAGTTTATGTCTATTATTCTCAGTTGGGAAATGACCACCAAAGGAAAAAAGTTTGTGCCTTTGGTACCAAATATCTAATGGAGGTCCAGGATGTGAACTTTAGCTAATACAAATGATTTCCAGGTGCGTCCTCGGTTCTTACCTGGAGCAACTCCACATCTGATTTATGGCACATATTCATCAGCTCCTCATACATTTCTCTCAGGTGCCTCCCCTTTTGAACCATTGTGGCTTCACTTTTCTTCAGTTGCTGAAATATCTTCTTGCCTTCATTTTTCAGTCCCTCTAAATGTTGATTTTCTTCCTCAAGGAGATTCGGATGCAATTTCTGATACTCAGACCTGATAATCTCTGACAGTAGAAACACATAATACTGCAAAGACACGGATTTCTTAGATCATATATGCAATGCAAGTTAACCCCCTTCCCCTTAAACCTCACCTGTTTCTCTCCGACTCACATCCTCTACCAATCAACTGCACTCAACCTAAATCCACGTCTTCCTACTTGTCAGGAACCACAGAATGACCCTTCAGTTTCATTCCTTCATTTGTTTTCCATTCAAAAGTCAAACCCGTGCTCCCTTCAAAACACCTTCATTCACTTCAAAAGCTCCTGAAATGTCTGGAGAAGTGCCACATGCTTATTTTCTGAGTTGCTGATATACCGGGGTTTACAAATCTGAACAAGTGTCATACAGCCTTACACTGAAAAGGCAGGTTATCTTTCCTTTCGATAAACCACTCACAGAAGCTCATGGCCCACCATGATTTCAGCTCAAATTCTTCATGGACAAATCTCCAGCAAGTCTGTCACAAGCTGGTTCCAAAGAAAACAGCCTCATACTTACTATCCACAGCTTGATAATTAGGCTCTCCTCATTCAGATTTCTCCAATTCTTTTGAATATTTTCCCATAAAGATCTCATTTGCTTTCGGAGCTTCTCCTACAAAGGAATCATGAATATGAGTACCAGAGAAACAAATCCTAGGCATTTCATACCAGAATAAATGGATATAGTCAAGAGATACTAGATCGATGTACTTTAGGGCGAGTGGAAGGATGATAATATTCCCTTGTTTACCTTCCATAATCACCAATTCTGGGAAATTTCAGGCAATGGAAACACAAAATTTAGTGTAATCTTTTGCCTAAAGAAACTGAGGAATGAGGATTTTATGTGACATTGCTAATTTTCAGATAAACAACTTGTTTCAGAATTCGGATGTACTGTTGCTGTTGTTATTGAGTTGATTTCAACTCATAGGGGCCCTACAAGACAGGGTCGAACCGCCCCATAGGGTTTCCTAGGCTATAATCTTAGCGGAGCAGATTGCCAGGTCTTGTCTCCTGTGGAGCCACTGGAGGGCTTGAACCACCTACCTTTTCCTTAGCAGTCTGGAGGTTAATCTTTAAGTTACCAGGGCTCCTCTACTGATGTTAGGCCCTGCTATTATCCAGCATGATTGAAACTCTGGTGGCATAGTGGTTAAGAGTTCGGCTGCTAAGTAAAAGGTTGGCAGTTCAAATCCACCAGGCCTCCTAGGATACCATATTAAAAAAAACAAACAAACAAAAAAACAAAACAAAATGCAAACCCATTGCCATCTAGTCAATCCGACTCATACTGACCCTACAGGACAGAGTAGAGTTGCTCCATAGCATTTTCAAGGAGCATCTGGTGGATTTAAACTGCCAACCTTTTGCTTAGCAGCTGAACTCTTAACCACTATGCTATGAGTCGGAATCTACTCAGCAGCAACGGGCTTGGTTTTTGGTTATTTGACCTGTATTACTAAACATGCTTCCAATAGGAAAACCTCTTTGCTCATATACTTTTGCTATCTGAAAATGAGGACTTCACAGCACCTTGAGCATTATATTGCATATTCAAAAGAATAATCCTTAACTTAATCATATCTCATCTCCTTGCTGGAATGCAAACTCTGTGAAGGCAGATACGTTTATGTATTTTATTCACACTTTTCTCCTTCCTGCCTAGGACACAAGCTAGCACATACTAGAATCTCAGCGATGAGTGGATTACTCATCATCACGGTGCTCATCTTCCTTGTACTCTCTCAGCTCTACTAACCTGCAGCTTTCAAAGTGCTTTCAGATGTATCACTCACCCGGTATTCCTCAACAGCGCATTCTATGGAACAGTGTCTGTGAGCCTCGTGCTCCTGAGAGTTAGAGCAGAGCAAACAGAGCAGGTTCTTGCTCTCTTCACAGAACATCTTCTTTGTCTCTTTGTGAGTCCCACACATCTGTTCCTCAGAGCTCAGGAATTGCCAGAGACTGGCTTGTCTGGCAAGGGACACCAGATTCTTCACAAGAATATTGGTTTTGAATGCTGTCTGCTCTGTTGTTTGCCTGCACAGCGGGCAACAGGCAGGAGTTTCAGCTTCTTCCCAGGAAAGGCAGAGACAGGGCCTACAGAAGTTGTGCCCACAGCCTATGGTGACAGGGTCTGTAAGGTAGTTCAAGCAGATGAAGCAGGTGAGTTCTTTCTGGAAGGCTGGATCCATTTTCCTGAAGGAAGAAAATCAGAAAAGTTTATTATTCTGCCCTGGACAGACAAAGGCCTAAGTAAAATTTTACCCTGATTGTGACCTAAAAATACACTTGTGTGAAATTCAAATTCCTAAAAAATTGAAGACTTACTAGACCAATAGAGACTAGAGAAACCCCCAAAACTACTGCCCTAAGATACCCTTGGAACTTGGAAATGAAGCCACTCTTGGAGGCCTTCTTTTAGCCCCATAATAGATTGACTTATAAAATAAACAATTTAACTCTTAATTAATGTAATCCCTTAAAGAATCCACTATATGTGAGCAAAAGGTCAATATTTACCCAAAAGCAAAGATGAAAGGGTGGGCAGGAAAGTTAGATCAATGTAAACAGAACAAACAGAATGGAAATAATGAGAATGCTGACACACTGTGAATATCGTAACCCATGTCTTGGAACAATTTGTATAAAAATTGTTAAATGGAAACTTAATGTGCTATGTAAGCTTTCACCTAAAACATAATAAAAAATTTAAAAAACAACATAGAGAAGAATATTAATATAGAAAGATGTTTAATGTTCATTGTTAATATGGAGAATGTGAGAAAAAAAAAAAAAACGCGTTGCCATCAAGTTGATTTCAACTCATAGCGATCCTAAAGGACAGAGTAGAACTGCCCTATAGGGTTTCTAAGGAGTGCCTGGTGGATTTGAACCGCTGACGTTTTGGCTAGCAGACGTAGCTCTTAGCCACTATGCCTCACGTGAAGATGTTATCAGATGGCATGTACTTCGACCCCACTTTTTACCAAAAACAAAGACAGTATTTTACTAAAAAAAAAATGAGGTGTTTGAAACCTTAGTGAGCAACTGATCAGTTTTGTCTTCCTAACCAAAAAAACCAAAGCTGTTGCCGTCGAGTTGATTATGACTCATAGCAATTCTATAGGACAAAGTAGAACTGCCTGATAGAGTTTCCAAGGAGTGCCTGGGAGATTCCAACTGCCAAACTTTTGGTTAGCAGACGTAACTCTTAACCTCTATACCACCAGGATTTCCTTTGTCTTCCTACTGGGCTTAAAATGAGCCATTCCAGAGGCAGAAGGCGGGGACCTCACTACCACCAAGAAAAAAGAGCTGGGAGGTGGAGCACATCCCATGGATCCAGGGTCCTTGTGCTGTGAACCTCCTAGACCAGGAGACAGACAGAGAGAGAGAGAGCTGTAACAGAGAAAAAATCAGCAGAACCAGGGGACCGATACAAGATGGTGCAGTGGTATTCACAGCCTGTGAAGCAACACAGCTACAGTTGGTTTGGTACAGTGGGTGTGCCACCCACAGTGCAAGAGAAATGAGAGCCTTGAGGCAGGAGGCTTCTCAAGAGACTGGGTTGCCACCAGGCCCTTGTCAAAGAAGCTAAGCTTGTGAACCGATGGAGCAAGAGAGCTGAGTACCTTCAGGCCGAGGCTTCTGGTGGAGTGGGGTGCCTTTGGGCACTTACTTGAGGAGCTAAAGAACTTTGTGACACTTGCCTGAGCAGGGCAGAGGCTGGGTGGAGGGGCCAAGAGAGAGAGGCCTGCCTGCAGGACAGCCAAGAAGCTTTTGTGACTTAAGAACTATATCCTGAGTCGTTCCTGATCCTGAATTATAACCTATTACATCCCTAATAAACTCCATAATTGTAAGTAAGGTCTATGAGTTCTGTGTGGCGATTGCAATGAATTACTGAACACAGCAGAAAAGTAGAGAGTCCCATGGGAGGGATGGCTGGTGTCAGAACTGGCAAAACGATTTAAAAGAGGAGGTCTTTCTGACCACCACCTCACAGGGATCACCTTTGGGCTGATGGTGATTCTCCCCTCTCGTGTAGTTAGATGAGAAGGTCAGACCGTGGAATGCTGCCACCTCATAAAAGGTTAATATAACAATATCTTTATAAGGGAGGTAATAAAGATTAAGAAAAACAAGTCATTGATTTAAGATGCAGAAATGTACAGAATGCCATCAATCTGTACTTGTCTTCTATCCCTCACCCATGATCCAGAAAATGCCTCTCTGAAAAGCCATGGATAAAAATGTATGAGAAACACTTATGTACAAGATATACCCACACAACCAAATTTTCTATTTTATCTATTTTCTTTTATCTTAAACAAAATACACTACTCTAAAGAGCTTCTAGGAGCCCTCATGGCACAGTGTTTTAAGTGCTTGGTTGCTAATCAAAAGATTGGTGGTTTGAAACTACCACAGGATCAAGATGTGACAGTCTTGGAAGCCCTATGGGGCAACTCTGCTCTGTCCTTGTCCTATAGGGTTGCTATGAGTAGGAATCGACTTGATGGCAATGTGTTCGGTTTTTGGTTAAAACAACTTCTAGATACATAAGGATTAACAAGGATTAATTTAATAATAAAATTGGATCAGGCTTCATCCAGAATCTTCTTATGTGCATATACTTGCTGCTGAATTTGCCCTATCTTTATAATTTATACCACAGTGTTCAAACAAGTTTAAAAGCGAAGATGTCACTTTGAGTACTAAAGTGAGCCTGGCCCAAGCCATGCTTTTTTCGGTTGCAGCATATGCATGCGAAAGCTAGACAATGAGTAAGGAAGAACAAAGAATTGATGCCTTTGAATGATGGTTTTGGCAATGAATATTCAATATACCAGGGATTGCCCGAACAACAAATATGTCTTGGAAGAAGTACAGCCAGAATGCTCCTTAGATACAAGGATGACGAGACTTTGTCTCATGTACTTGGTACATGTTATCCGGAGGGACTAGTCCCTAGAGAAGGACACCATGCTTAGTCAATTAGAGGGTCAGCTAAAAAGGGGAAGATCCTCACGAGATGAATTGACACAGTGGCTGCAACAATGGGCTCAAAATGCAATTGTGAGGATGGTGCATCACCAAGCAACGTTTCATTCTGTTGTACGTAGGGTCACTATGACTCAGAACCCACTCCAAGGCATCTAACCACAACATTCAAACGAACAAGAAATAAAAAGAGGAGAATAGCAATATCTTCCAAATTCATTCACACTATTATAAAGTACCTCTTCACACTGTGAAAAAATATAATTCTCATGCAAGAATGATCAGCACCGGAAAACAAATAATGCTTATAAAAATTGACTTTGCTAGCTCACAAGGTAATTATGAGCCCAAGAGACAGAAAGGGCTACATGAACTAGAGGCTACATCATCCTGAGACCGGATGAACTAGATGGTGCTGGGCCACAACCGATGACTGCCCTGACAGGGAACACAACAGAGAACCCCTGAGGGAGCAGGAGAACCATGGGATGCAGACCCCAAATTCTCATAAAAAGACCAGACTTAACGGTCTGACTGAGACTAGAAGGATCCCAGTGGTCCGGGTCCCCAAACCTTCTGTTCGCCCAGGACAGGAACCATTCCCAAAGCCAACTCATCAGACATGGATTGGACTGGACAATGGGTTGGAGAGAGATGCTGATGAGGAGTGAGCTACTTGGTTCAGGTGGACACTTGAGACAGGGTCTGGAGGGGATATGGGAGAGTAGAGGGGGTTAGAAACTGGCAAAATGGTCATGAAAGGAGAGACTGGAAGGAGGGAGCAGGCTGACTCATTAGAGGGAGAGTAAATAGGAATATGTAGTAAGGTATATGTAAGTTTACATGTGAGAGGCTGACTTGATTTGTAAAAGTTCACTTAAAGCACAATAAAAACTATTTAAAAAAATTGACTTTGCTAAATACTTCTCACTTCTGTACTCTCTGAGTGCAGATGACACTCTCATTTCTGTTATTTCGGCATGGTCATCAGTGTTACTTTTCTAGAGGCCCGATCATTTCCTGGCTTCTTTAAAATTTAAGTCAAAATATTGTTATTTCTGAACACACAACATTCACCACAGTCAAAAACAATATTTTCCCTAAATCATACAATGTATTACTTATATTTTATAGAACATTCTGTCTCTTATGTATACATTTATATACCACTTGTAGAGTAATGCATTTAGGCATGACATAAAAAAAATAACCAAACCCATTTTTAGCATCTACACCTGGGTTGGACACCAAGTACAAAATTACAAGATATCTGGCAGCTACATTCTGATTCCTTATAACACATAAGAACCGAGAACCACTTAAATTAATAAAAATAACATTAATCATCAAATTAACCCCGAAAATATAAAGAAAAGATGACGTCAGTTTCCTAAGTAGGCAAACAATATAATTTCCAAGAAACCACCTCAGTTTGCCAATGAATCAAATAAAATTATGATTTTTGTTTGTTTATGGTTTGGGGAAAGTAGCAGGAATTCCTCTTCTGTAAATTGTGTACTCACCTAAGAAATATGTGAAGGGTTTCCCCAATGCTTGCTGTACAAGTAGCGTTATGAAAGTTAGTTCAGGGATCAAGTCCCCACGGTGTGGTTACAGTAGCTTTCAGAAGACTCCGCAGGCAGGAGAGTTGCAAAGGCAGTCTCTCCAGAAGCCTCTTCTGGAGAAGAAGGAGTGAGCCTGGTTCACTGGGTCCCTTTTATTGGACCACACCCATTTCTTCCCAGTGATTGCATTTCACAGGTCTTCAAATAGGAATGATTAGCCTATGTCAACGAGAAGATGGGGTTAAGTAACGCCTTTGCTAATCTTCATAAACTAATCTCTGCAAACATCAACTCACCAAAATGGTTCTTGTGAAAATGAACCTACAAGGCTGACTTTCACTGTAAATTAGTATTGAAGCAAGACTTTTATTTTTTAACTTATAAAAACTTAGAAAAGACAGGGAGCACAATAGAGAACCCCTGAGGGACCAGGAGATCAGTGGGATGCAGACCCCAAATTCTCATAAAAATACCGTATTTAATGGTCTGACTGTGACTAGAGGAATCCCGGCGGGCATGGTCCCCAAACCTTCTGTTGGCACAGGACAGCAACCATTCCCAAAGACAACTCATCAGACATGAAAGGGACTGGACAGTGGGTGGGAGAGAGATGCTGAAGAAGAGTGAGCTAATGATATCAGGTGGACACTTGAGACTGTGTTGGCATCTCCTGTCTGGAGGGGGCATGGGAGGATAGAGAGAGTTGGAAGTGGGCAAAATTGTCATGAAAGGAGAGACGGGAAGGGCTGACTCATTAGGGGGAGAGCAAGTGGGAGTAAGAAGTAAGATGTATATAAACTTATATGTGACAGACTGACTTGATTTGTAAACGTTCACTTGAAGCTCAATAAAAGTTAATTAAAAAAAAAAAACTTAGGAAAGAAAATGTCATTAGTTAATGATTTTAAGGTAGGTCTGGTGAGATTGGGTAGAAGGCCGGCTGGGACAAGAGGATAAGTGCGGATGTAGCATCTGAAAACTAAATGTAAATTTCAGTTAAGAGGTTGGGCAAGTTTTTATTTATACTGCTAAGGTTAAACTAAATCACACAATGAATATATCTCAAGTAAGATGTTTTTCTCATTCATTCCAGGAAGAGAGTAATTTTTCTTTTCTTTCTCTTCAGAATCGTAGTATCACACACACTGTAGGACCTCAAGAAATAATTCACTCCCTGAATCTTGAGAGGGAAGAAGTTTGAGCCCCTGTTGAGGTTTCTGGACAGCTAGGGCCATAAATGTAGCCCAAAGACCTAAAAATGTCATTGCCTAAGGCCGAGACCACTGTGTAACCAGACTTCCAGGTTTGCTCAGCCAGGCTAGGAAGGCACACAGAGCAGATGAAAGCAAAAGAAGCAGCTTTATTTAGTTGGTCAAGTAAAGGAGCACATCAGGACCCCGGTTGCCAAGATATCTCCCAGAACAATAGCCCAAGGAGTTTTTATGGGTAAAGTAAGTCGGGTCTGGGGTCCCCAGGAACACCCCACGGTGGGGCAAGCTTACTGATTGATTTGACTGAGAGGGAGATCTTGGGGCGGTCCGGTCTTCAGCGCCCGTTTGTCTAGAGTTACGATTATTTCTTGATGAGATTATGTTTGTTGAGTCAGTTTATGGAGATTACCAAGGTGTTAAATCAATCATTTCTTTTGAAGAAACCTAATCATTCTATTAACTCTAATTGGAAGCCACATGAAATATAATCAAAGGGAAAAATCAGGTGTGGTCTTCAGGGTTCAATAAAAGGCATCCAAGAAACAAGCTCACTCTTCTCCAGAAGGGACAAGAGTGCCTGTGGAAGTCTCCTGCCTGCGGAGTCTTCTGAAAACGGCTGCTCCTACACCGGGAGGATCTGGATCCCCGAACTGACTCCGGTAACACTACTTCGACAGCAAGCATTGGCGAAACGCTTCGCATATTCCTTAGGTGAGTTACGGGAGTACACAACTTACAGAAGAAGACTTCCTGCTACTTTCTGAAACCAAAACAAACTAAAAATAATTTTGGTTTATCAATCAGGAATTGGGGTATTTTTCTATGAAATGATATCATTTGTTTATAAAAATTAGTCCTTTTCTTAACCTGTGTAGGAATTTGAAACCCTGGTGGCATAGTGGTTAAGAGCTGCGGCTGCTAACGAAAAGGTCGGCAGCTCCAAACCACCAGGCGCTCCTTGGAAACTCTTTGGGGCAGCTCTACTCCGGTCGTATATGAATTAATCTATTATGTCAATATTGCTATATATTGGAATTAATAGGGTGGTTAAATTTTGTCTTATTTTTATGTATGCCTTGGATTCTTTTTTTTTTTTTTTGGATTGTTCATATGGATTATAAGGACTCAGAAAGTAGTTGCCAGATATCTTGTAATTTTGTACTTGGTATCGTTCCTAAAAAAATGAACAGAATTTTATGGTTCCTAAAAAATGAACAGAATTATCTTACTTTATACGAAGTTCATAAATGTACGACTCTAAAAGTAGTGCATGCTTGTATATGTAAGAGGAATATTCTACTATAAATATGTAATACAATGATTGGTTTTGGAGAAGAAAAAAGGTTTTAATCCTGGTAAATGTCTTTTTAAAAAATTCTGTTTACTGACTTTAAGAAGCCAGGAAATTCTCGGGCACAAAATTTTACTGCTGACCATGCAGGGATATTAGAAATGAGAAGGCTGTCTGTATTCATTTAATGGAAAAGTGAGGACCCAATTTTTTATCAAAATTCATTTTAAAAAGCACAGTTTGTTGTTTGGTGCTGATTTTCACTGTTACATGATACTTTCATCTTTCACAGTGTGAAAGGGTGCTTGCTAATAGGAAGGGCATGGAAAGTTTAGTCTCTTATTTTTGGTTTGTTTTAATGCCCAGTGTCGATAATAACATATTTTAAAAGCTTGTTGTTGGGAGCTGTTGAATTGATTCTGATTCATAGTAACTCAGCATAACAGTGCAGAAGTGTCCCATTGGGTTTACTTGGCAAATTTCCTGGTCTTTCTCCTGAGGAGCGTCTGGGTGGATTGGAACCACCAACCTTTCTGTTACAGCTGGGTGCTTAACCCTTTGCACCACCAGGGCTCCTTCATATATGTTCATATATAAAAGTTCTGATTGAAATCTGATTCAGTTTTACAAAGCTTAGTTTAATTCTTATTAACACTTTTCTATTCAGACATTGAATTTTTTGTTGCATTCTGTCTGAATTAACAAAATTTCAAAAGGGAAAGTTTGGTATTGCGAATATGTTTTGCATGTACATATTTCTAATGCATTTTTTATGATGAGTTTCAAGAAGGACATTTTCTATATTATAGGAGAGTGACAGAAGACAAATGTGCATAATTATTATTATACCAATTATTTTCCCTACGTAAATTGAAAATTATAGATGAGACAGGGGCTATACTGTGGTTATATTTCTTTTTCTTAGAATATCTTTGTTTTCCCTGCAGTTTATAAGTTTCAGTTCTCTGACTTTTTTTCGTCAGTTTGGCCAATGATTTATTGATTTTGTTGATCTTTTCTGGGAACCAGCTTTTGGTCTTGTTAATTCGTTCAGTTGTTTTTCTACTCTCTTTCATTTATTTCTGCTTGAACTTTTATTATTTCCTTTCTTCTGGTGCCCTTGGGCTTCTTTTGCTACCTGCTTTCTGTTTTTTCGAGTTGTAGGGTTGTTGTTTTGATTTTGGCCCTTTCTTCTTTTTGGATGTGTGCGTTTATTATTATAAATTGACCTCTGAACACTGTTTTTGCTGTGTCCCAAAAGTTCTGGTAGGATATGTTTCCAGTCTCTCTCTTTTTTTTTTTTTTTTTAATTTTTTATTGTGCTTTAAGTAAAAGTTTACAAATCAAGTCAGGTTCTCATACAAAAATTTATATACACCTTGCTATATCCTTCTAGTTACTCTCCCCCTCGTGAGACAACACACTTCACTCTCTATTTTCCCGTCAATTGGGCCAGCTTCTGACCCCCTCTGCCCTCTCATCTCCCCTCCAGACAGGAGCTACCCACATAGCCTTATGTGTTACTTGATAAAAGAAGCTCACTCTTCACCAGTATCATTTTCTATCCCATAGTCCAGTCCAATCCCTGTCTGAGGAGTTGGCTTTGGGAATGGTTACTGTCTTGGGCTAATCCATTCTCTTTTGATTCTGTGAATTTTTTATTCCATCCTTAATTTCTTCTACAACAGAGTAGTTTTTGAGCATGGTGTTGTTCAGTTTCCATGTATTTGATTTTTTCCCCTTGCTTTTTCTATTATTGATTTCTACTTCTATGGCTTTATGGTCAGAAAAGAGGCGTTGTAATAGTTCAATGTTTTGGATTCTTTTAAGGTTTGCTTTGTGGCCTAATATTTGGTCTATTCTGAAGAATGTTCCATGTGTGTTGGAAAAGAAAATATACTTGGCTGCTGTTGGGTGGAGTGTTCTGTGTACGTCTATGAGATCAAGTTAGTTGATTGTAGCATTTAGATCTGTTCCTTTATTGAGCTTTCTGGATGTTCTGTCATTCAGAGAAAGTGGTGTGTTGACGTTTCCTACTACTATTGTGGAGCTGTCTATTTCCCTTTCAATCCTGTTAGAGTTTGTTTTACATATTTTGGAGTCCTGTCATTGGGTGCATAAATATTTATTATGGTTATGTCCTCCTGGTGTACTGATACTTTTATCATTATATAGTGTCCTCCCTTTTCCTTTGTGGTGGATTTTGCTTTAAAGTCTATTTTGTCAGAGATTAATGTTGCCACTCCTACTCTTTTTTGATTGTTGTTTGCTTGATATATTTTTTCCATCCTTTGAGTTTTAGTTTGTGTCTTTGAGTCTAACATGTGACTCTTGTAGGCAGCCTATAGACAGATCTTGTTTTTTAATCCCTTCTGCCACCCTGTATCTCTTTATTGCTGCATTTAGTTCATTAACATTCAGCGTAATTATGGATAGGTATGAGTTTAGTGCTGTCATTTTGATGTATTTTTTTTTTTTTGTATGTGTTGTTGACAGTTTCTTTGTCCCACTTAATTTTCTGTGCTGAGTCATATTTCTTTATGTATTTTCTTTCATCTTTTTTCGTTGTTGATGATTTGTATTTGCTAAGTCCTTATGTTTTTCTTGTTTTTTATCTTGATGTGTAGGACAGTTAGTTTGCTTTGTGGTTACCTTAATATTTACCACTATTTTTCTAAGTTTAAACCAATCTTTTATTTCTTGATACCACCTTGACTTCTTCTCCATATGAAAGTTCTATGAGTCCATTATTTAGTCCCTCTTTTTTGTTTTAATGTTGTCATCATTTATATTTTAACGTCTCTGTTTCTCTATTTTCAGTGTTTAGCTTTGATTTCTTTTTGTGACTTCCCTATCTGGGTTGATATCTGGTTGTTCTGACCTGTGTTCCAGTCTTGAGTTGTTATCTGATGTTATTGATTTTCTAACACTAGGACCCCCTTTAATATTTCTTATAATTTTGATTTGGTTTTACAAATTGCCTAAACTTCTATTTATCTGGAAATGCACTAATTTTGCCCTCATATTTTATATGAGACAATTTTGCTGAAAATATAATTTTCAGCAGGCAATTTTTTTCCTTCAAGGCTTTATATATGACATCCCATTTCCTTATTGCCTGCATAGTTTCTGCTGAGTAGTCAGAGTTTAGTCTTATTGACTTTCCTTCATAGATCATTTTTCACTTTTCCCTAGCTGCTCTTAAAATTCTCTTTATTTTTGGTTTTGGCAAGTTTGATTATAGTATGGCTTGGTGACTTTCTTTTGGCATCTACCCTGTGTGCGGTTTCATGACCTTCTTGGATCTTATCATCTTTTACAATATCAGGGAAGTTTTCTGCCAACAAATCTTCAACAATTCTCTCTGTATTTTGTTATCCTCCCTGTTCTGGCACTCCAGTCACTCGTAGGCTCCTCCCCTTGATAGAGTCCCACATAATTCTTTGGGTTCTTTCATTTTTTTTTTTAATTCTTTTATCTGATTTTTCCTCAAATAAGTTCGTGTCAAGTGCTTTCTCTTCAATCTCAGTGATTCTGAGTAGTTCTCTGCCTTTCACTAAACTCTCACAAACTCATTCTCAAGCTCTGACCTGAAAGCCTTTTCTCAGGATTTAAAAGCACACTGGCTAATCCCTCAATTTCACCTGGAGTTGTTTTGCCACCTTCAGGTTTAAGGGTGGCATAGCTTCCTACTATTGCTATTTTGGGGGCTTCATCCCCTTATTGGTTCCCTTCACCTTTCATGCAACATTGTGAGGAGCCCCTTCATGAAATCCCCTGAAACCCTCTGTATTACAGTGTGTTTCCTACTTTCCTGACTGAGAACATCAACCTTTACAACCTTTTAATTGTTTTTCTACTATGTCAATTTTATTGTGGTAATTGGTTGGATGGATTGAAATGAGGAAAAATCAGATCTGATGTTTGTTTACTTTCCAGTAAGTGTCAGGTATTTTGAAGGGATTTTCTAAAGGTTGTAAAACTTTGAGGCTTCAAGATGAGTAACAACCAAATATTTTTAATGTTATATAATTGTCATTGAATCCTTTCTGTTTGAAAGAAAAATCAGTATGGTTCATCAGAAAGCATTCATTCTCAAGCAAGAGTGCAAAAGAACCCACAGATTGGTCATTTAATTCATGTTCAAGTTTTGATATGGAACTCTTGTAAAAAATTCCACAAGTATGCATTTTTTGTGAGAAGACGGAGGGCTACCTGACTCCATGGAGAAAGTGGCCACTCTCAGGCACTATGGAGTGAAAGTCATTTCTGTTTTAGTCATTTTTATTTTAACCCTTTTCCCTGGAACTTTCCCTCATCCCAAGCCTCTTGAGTTAGTGGCCGATCATTCTCCTTTACTTCTATTTAATCTAGGTCTGGTGAGAATGGGTGGAAGACAAGCTGGGGCAAGAGAATATGTGCAAATGTATCATCTGAAAACGTAAGTGTAATTTAAACTCAGAATTTGATGGAGTTTTTGTTTATATTATTAAATCATGGAAGGAATATATCTCAAGTATTGTATGTTTTTCTGATTCATTGCAGGAAGAGAGTAATTTTTCTTCTCCTTCTCTTTAGATCCGTCGTGTCACAAACACTACAGGATCTCAAGAAAGACCTTATTTGCTGAATCTTGAGAGTGAAAAACTTTGAGCTCCTGTTGAAGTTTCTGGACAGCTAGGGCCATAAAAGTGGCTTAAAAACCTAAAAATGTCATTGCCTAAAGCTCAAGACCACTGGTCTGAAGAGGACATACTGATGTTACTGGAAAGCATGGAGAATAACCTCTCACCCAATGACAAGCGAAAGTTCAAAACAACCCCCAGTCACGTATGACCTGGGAAAAGGTAGCTTTTAGAGGTTTTACTGGAGAAATGTGCAAAAACAAATGGTTAGAGATTTCTCATACTTTGAGGAAATCTCTCACTTTGAAAGAATTAGTCCTGGAAGCTCAGGAACGTGTTAAAAAACTCTCCAAAAACAAAAAATTCAAGACACATCCAGACTTCCCCAAGAAGCCCTTGACTACTTATTTCCGCTTCTTCAGGGAGAAGTGTTCCCAGTACTCCCAAATGCACCCTGAGCTGAGCAACCAGGAGCTGACCAAGGTTCTATTCAAGAAATATAAAGAGCTCCCAGAGAAGATGAAACTAAAATATATTCATGATTTCCAGAAGGAGAGACAGGAATTTGAAGAAAAACTAGCTCAATTCAAGAAAGACCACCCTGATCTCATCCAGAGCAGCAAGAGATTTGTTGTCCCCAGGAGGCACCGAACTGAAACCCAAAAGAGTTCTCTGGGAAATAGGAACAAAATGGGGTCTTCTCTGGAGAATGGTGACTTTTCCAAGCAGATGAAATTCCATGGAGAGCCCGAGAAGCCCCCCATGAATGGATACCACAAGTTCCACCAGGATATGTGGTTAAGTAGGGAGCTGCAATATGTGCCCATGAGAGAGCGCAGGGTGGAGATTAGCAGACGCTGGCAGCACATCCCACAGAGCCTGAAGGACCATTATAAGAACCTGGCTGAGGAGCTGCAGAAACAGTACAAGGTGGACCTGGATCTCTGGCTCAGGAGCCTGTCTCCTGAAGAATATGCAGCATGCAGAAATGCAACCTATTCTATGGGCAAGAATATGAGCAAACTCAGAGAGATGTCTCTGCAGTGCCCATCAGTGAAGTGTTTGCAAGAAGGGCCTGGAGAGGAGTGGGAGCTACAGGTTCCAGGCACAGATTCACCAGAAACTATTCAAGTCAGTCATCATCCTCCATGGGGGTCAGCACAAAATAAGAAGGAAGATGGGCAAGTGGTGGAAGGCAGTGACTCCTCAGACTCTAGCAGTGAGGATGAGGATAGAGATGAGGGGTCTGAAGACAGCGACTCCAGCTCATCTTCCTCAGAAGATTCAGACTCCAACTGAGCCAGACCCTAATGAAAATGAATCTCTCATATTTTCCTCCTATTTTTCTTCTTTCCTTTCCCTTCTTCCACCTCAGTACAAAGTAGGAAAAGTTGGCAGAAACGGAACTTGAAGTTGGGGGGCAGGGGTATCCTTTTGGGAAAATGACTATAAGACTTAGCCAGTATTAGGCTCCATACATCTCGATATCATCCCTCTCCCAAGAAATTCCATGTAATTGGGGCTCTTGGAATACACAATGAGATGGCTAGGCAGTGGGGATTCTCTAGATTAGACAGTATTTCTGAAATGTGAAGCTTTGTTCTCATCTTCTGCCTGCTAGAGTTGGTAAGAGGACACTCATAAATCTGTGACTTCTACCTTCCCTGTTGATCTCTGAATTCCTGCACTGGAATTGGGTTGAGAAATATTTGATGGGAGGTAGGATAGGTGCCTTTAAGAAAATTGTCGAACTCCTGGGATCTCTCTCATCCACTGCCTGCAGGAAGGAGTTGGGCATTTCCAATACTACAGTTGGCAGAGTAATGTGGGCAGTAGTGATTATGTCTATATACTTAACTGGTAGCTGTCAATGTATTTTTATTTCTGAATTAAAAAAATAACATTAAAAATAAGAACTTCACTGTTTCATTTGAATGAGCGTCTCCATAAAATCAGTGCCCTTTAATTTTCAGCACTAGTTTCCAGGAAACGTCTGTGTTTACCCTGGGCAGAAATCACATGTTTTCTGCTGCTACAGGTAGAAATGAATCTCAACCTTAGCATTATATATATATATATATAAATTTCCCCTGCTAGTCTCCTATCAGGCTCCTGGTTCTGCTGCCTCTACTGCTAACATTTCCCTGCTGCTGCTTGCCATCTTGCCGCCTTCAGGGTTAGAGCTCTCTCTCTGTCTCCTGAGTCTGGGAGGTTCTCAGCACAGGGATCCCAGTTCCAAAGGACTTGCTCAATCCTGGCTATTCTTTCGTGGTTGTTTTGAGATCTATCTTCCACCTCTGGGATGGCTCACTTTAAGCCTAGCCGGATATCAAAATTGACCAATCCCCTTGGTGGACGCAGTTACCTTATTTACACAGTCCAACCCAGTTACCTAGGTGGCAGTTACAGGACCATGGCAACAAAGGCCATACAAAAGCAATCCATTGCACAGCAAACAACAACAACAAATAAATTGAGATTGACTAATTCTTGACAGTGAGTCTCAGAGAGGTATGGTAGGGTAGGATCAAGCCTCCTTGGCCCCCACAGTCTGAGGCTTAAGTTGCTGCAATGGGTCTTTTGAAGAAAGAACTCCTAATCTGGTGAAAACCCTTTAATATAAATATAAAAGAAAATAAGGTAAATAATGTGGACATTGATAATGTTTAAAATAAGAAAAATACTGTCTTAATAAAGTTGTCAGAAATTGGGTGGATCCCAATCATAAAGAACCATAAACAAGTTTTCTGTATTTTATAAGAATTTGAAAAAGTCTAAAGATAAGCACCTTCAATGAGACACTTGGCACAGCGGCTACAACAGTGGGAGCAAACATATCAATGATTGTGAGGATGGTGCAGGAACAGACACTGTTTTGTTCAGTTGTATATCCTGTCGCTATGAGTTGGAACCAACTCTACGGCACCTAACAGGAACAACGAAAGATGCGGATCACAATGAGACATACCTGGTCACCCAAGAGCTCTGATAGAGATGTAAAGGGAGATTAATATTGTTTTCATGCCTGCTAATACAACATCCATTCTTCAGTCCATGGATCAAGGTATAATTTCAATTTTCAAGTCTTATTAAGAAACACATTTTGGAAGGTTGTAGCTGCCATAGACCGTGATTCTTCTGATGAATCTGGTCAAAGTAATTTGAAAACATTCTGAAAATGATTCACCATTCTAGATGCCATTATGAACATTTGTGATTTCTGGGAGGAGGTCAAAATATCAACATTAACAGGAATTTGGAAGAAGTTGATTCCAGCTCTCATGGATGACTTGGAGGGGTCCAGAGTTTTAGTGGAAAAAGTAACTGCAGTTGCGGAAATAGCACGACAACTAGAATCAGAAGCGGGGCCTGAAGATGTGCCTGGATTGCTGCAATCTCATGACAAAGTTTGGACGGACAAGGAGTTGTTTCTTATGGATGAGCAAAGAAAGTGGCTTTTTGAGATGGAGTCTGCTCCTGGTGAAGATGCTGTGAACACTGTTGAAAGAGCAAGAAAGGATTTAGAATATTACATAAACTTATTTGATAAAGCAGCTACAGGTTCGAGAGGATTGGCTCCAATTTTGAAAGAAGTTCTTCTGTGGGTAAAATGCTATTAAACAGCATCTCATGCTGCTGAGAAATCTTTTGTGAAAGGAAGAGTCAACCACTGCAGCAAACTTCCTTGTAATTTTACCTTAAGAAATTGCCACAGACACCCAAACCTTTAGCAGCCGCCACTTGGATCAATCAGCAGCCATCAACATAGACGCAAGACCCTCCACCAGCAAGAAGATTAAGACTCGCTGAAGGCTCAGATGATGGTTAACATTTTTTAGCAATAAACTATTTTCTAGTTAAGGTATGTACTTTTTTTTTAGACATAATGCTATTGCATACTTAATAGACTATAGTATAGGGTAGGCACAACTTTTATATGCACTGGGAAACAAAAATTCGTGTGCCTCTATTGTGATATTCACTTCATAGCAATGGTCTGGAACTGAAACCTCAGTATCTCTGAGGTAGGCCTGTGTATTCCTGGTGGAAATGCCTACACATACTCAGTCAAAGTTATGCAAAATGTTGTCTTTTCATCACTCCTCAGAATAGCCCCAAATTGGAAACCAGTTTCAATCAACAGTAGTATGCTTGAGCTGTGCAACAATGGGCTCAAACAGCAGCAATTGGGAGGATGGCACAGGACGGGGCAGTGTTTCATTCTGTTGTGAATGGAGTCACTATGAGTCACAACAATTCAAAAGCACCTAACAACAACAACACTTAAAAGCAGTTTCTGTTGGGAGACCAGAAAAAGTATGGAAGGAAGACTTAAGTGTGGAGCAGTCATTGAGCAAAACCTGGCTGGAGAACCATCCAACCCTAGGAGAATATAAAACATTTGGTGCACCTGAAGTGACTATCCCAAACCTATTGCCTACAGATTCCAACTCATAGTGACCCTATAGGACATAATAGGACTGGCCCATAGGGTTTCCAAGGCTGTAAATCGTTATGGAAGCAGACTGCCACATCTTTCTCCAGGGTTTGAACTGTCCAACTTTTGGTCATCAGCTGAGTGCTTTAACCACTGCACCAACAGGGATCCTTGAAAGTAACTATAGGATCAACAAATCCATAAACAAACTCATTGCTGGCTAGATTAAGTCATACCCCTCCCAT
This sequence comes from Loxodonta africana, assembly GCF_030014295.1. NCBI lineage: Eukaryota > Metazoa > Chordata > Mammalia > Proboscidea > Elephantidae > Loxodonta > Loxodonta africana. The sequence goes on from NC_087348.1 coordinate 108,470,106, forward strand.
TCCACATACACAAGGCCTACTGTAAGGGAAAACAAGCCTGCTTTCGGACATAAAACACCATCTCAATCTCTCATGTTTTACCCAAGATTACTGGCCTTCTGAAAAAGTTTCAAGATGCTCAAAAACAAAAATAAGAAAGAAAGAATCTGTTAACAGACAAAGCATTCAACAGATTTCTGTGACCCTTTGTCTTCATACATCCCTCTCTCCACAACTCAGCTCTACCAGTTCTGGTCACCTAGGCTTTTCTGAGCTCTGAGCTGTGTATCCTTGCCTCAGCAAGGTGGCCAGTATGAGGATCAGCCATTCCCTTTTCCGTCAAACAAAGGGTACACCCAATGCATTTACATTTTATATTCTGTATGCATAAGTATCACATGCTACTCACCAACATTTTATAAAATACAGAAAAAAATGAAATCAATTTAATCTTATCATTCCTAGAGAATATCAATATTTTGGAATAAAATATATTTTATTAATAATTTTGTAATTAGTATATATACAGAAATGATTATATAATAACAATAAATATAAATGCATATAATTATACATTCATATTTATTGTTATATGTAATGGTGAGTAGCATGTATATAATTGTACATTAATATTTATTGTTATTATATAATCATTTCTGTAGGTTTGTCCAGTTATTGAAAATGTCTAACTCTTGTTAACAAACTGTCAATAAATATCTCATCCTTCCATTCTGAGAAATATTATGTACCTTCGTAATGACATGGAAGGCTGAGTTGGAATTTAGACCTTGGTCTGGAGTGCTGTTGGGATGGTCTGACCTGGGGAAAACAGATCTGAGAGAAAAGCCAGTATAGCCCTTGATTTAGGCAGGAAATTCTGGGGTATGGATACCAGGAAGGATTATAAAACCAAAAACCCCGTTGCCATTGAGTCAGTTTAGTAGAACTGCTCCACAGTTTCCGAGGAGCAGCTGGTGGATTCAAACTGCCAGCCGTTTAGTTAGCAACCATAGCTCAGTGTAACTCTTAACCACTGTGTCACCAGGACTCCAATAAAGCAGGAAATCCAGCAGACCTCTCTCTGCCTGTGGTGTTGGGCTGGGAGCCACCAGAGGAGGGCAGAGAGATGAGTTCTACTGCCTTGGCCTCAGAGCAAGGGCAACCTCCTCTCCTGCTGGAGCAATTGCTTGTTCCTGGAACAAAAAGGCAAGTTTCTTCCAACCAGCGGTCTTGAGAAAATAGCCTCCCCTCTCCCCATGTAATTTTTACTCTGTCATTTCCCTCCATCCAGACTTCCCTCAGACCAACCCTCCCCCATCTGGCTGACTCCATCCACTGGTGCTGGAGAATCAGGAGATCACTGGGGTTGCTAGTTGTTATGGATTGAATTGTGTCCCCCCCAAAATGTGTGCAATATGCCTAAGCCATGGTTCCCAGTATTGTGTGCTTGTCCATCCTTTTGTCATCCGATGAGATTTTCCTATGTGTTGTACGTCCTACGTCTATGATTTTAATCAGGCAGGATTAGAGGCAGTTATGTTAATGAGGAATGACTCACTCTACAAGAATAGGTTTTGTCTTAAGTCAATCACTTTTGAGACACAAAGGAAATAAGCCAGCAGAGAGACAGGGGGACCACATGCCACCAAGAAAGTTGTGACCCAGGTTCCTGTGAGAGAAGCTTCTAGAACAGGGGAATATTGATGACAAGGACCTTCCTCCACAGCAGACAGAGGGAGAAAGTCTGCCCCTTGAGCCGGCACCCTGAAATTGGACTTCTAGCCTCCCAGACTGTGAGAGAATAAACTTGTTTGTAAGAGCCATCCACTTTTATTTCTGTTGTAGCAGCACTAGACAACTAAGACACAGGACCCAACATGTCACTCCCCTCTCTACTCCCTCTACCCCCTAGGCAGCCAGACATGTGCTTAGCTGGTCCCCTTAATGCAGATACACTGTCACTGCTGAACCTCTGGTCTCTTTTCCCAGATTTGGACCTCACCTCTTGCCCTATCCCTGGAAGGCTCAATTCAGGGAAAACCCAAGATTTCAGAAGGCTCAAGCAAAGCTTTGGTGGCCTTTTGGGTGCTCACTGAGCTTCCTGCACACACAATGGGGGCATCCTGGAAACTGGGGCTCCCACGTTCCCTCTCTCTTCCTGACAGTGACCCCTGCTCCTCAGAGCCTTTCTCCATGTCTCAGCTGGCTCACGCTGTTGTGGGCCCCAGGATCTCTGTGCCCACAAGGAGGTGCTTTAAACACTCTTGTGCAGAGATCTGAGCTGCTTCTCCAGATCAATAGCTTGGCTTTCCCAGACCCCAGGAAGGATATCTGGTGACAATTATAATAGAAGGAGGGTTTCTCAAGGGTCCAAGGTAGCATCTCAATTTATCCCATCAGTAGTGGGCTAAATGAATTGGGGACATAAACCTGTCATTAATACTTTCTCAAGTAGAAATAAAATCCAATTTACCTGAACCCGATTCCTCTTTCTCATCCCTGTTCATGGGTCCCTGAGCTGGGGCTTCCTAGCCATTCTTTTCTGTTTTCCCTGAGTTGGGATGGGAAGTGCCAGACAGAGAATCCTGGTCCTCCTGCTGTTCTTGAGCCTTTAGAGGCTTGATCTGGAGTGTGCAGGGTGGGGGAAACCTCCATTCTGGAGTGGAGGCCAAAGCTGGCCTTACATTAAATTCTTGCATTAAAATACAAAAATAAATCAGTAAATAAAATACAAACTGTTCCTACCTGAAGACTATAATTAAAGCAACCTCAGGCAAACCATTTCCAAATTTTCCAAAACATTTGCTAAAATCATAAACTGATGACATCCTTTTCCTACTTTTTTATACAATTAAAATTAAAAGTTAAGAAAAATTATATATAAATTTAGGATGTGGGGTTTCATAGCTGAAAAAATATTTCATTTTTATTTGAAATGATTTTTTTTTATACACTAAATTCTGGTGAATATTGGGTTTGTCTCTAGCATCGCTTCCGGTCGATTCATCTTTGTCCTTGTTCCTGTACCAGTACTGCACTTGCAAGTGTGGATGCAAAAAATTATATTCCAATCTTACTAAAAGCAAGTTTTTTATACTGTACAGAACTGGGAAGAGTCTAGGGGACTGGAGTGGGTCACATGGGTCAGTCTCCATCTGAATCACTGGGGCCCATGTACCAGGAGACAGCATCAGAGTGAAGCTCCACCAACTGATTTCTCTGTCCACGGCTGTTACTAAAGCCCGGCTCTGCTGTGTGTCCTGGCCGAGCAGACGTCCCACCCTTCCAGCCTATGGTCCCAGCACCACCATCACACAGTTTCCCTTGACCTTGGAAATCAGGGTCTGACACACACAAGTATCTGGGCTCAGGACATCTTCAATTGTCATCTTGATGTTGTAATATTTGCTGCCCTTGTGTAGCTTGTCCGCAACCCACACACCCAGGTCTCTGTGAAAATAGTATGGCTCCCGGGGGCTGGTTTCTCCTTCTTGTCAGTCCAGAGGGTGTTTCTGCTTTCTTTCTGAGTCCTCCTGCTGAACATGTAGGTTTTTATCCCTGAAGGCCTTCCATAACAAGGCAGTTCCTTTCAGTTGTTCTGAGGAAGCTTTGCTCACTTGGCTGAGATCCAAGAAGTTCTTGTCAAACCTATGCAAGGAGACAGGCCGCAGGCAGCACTAACAAACGGTCACCACTTGGCTCTCCGCTGCCAGAACCATGGCCCAAACATTGTCAGGATTGAGGCATTTTACCTTCCAATGGAAGCCTCAGTGGAGGCCAAACAGGACCAGTACAGTTCCTCAAGGCGCCAGGTCGTGAGGTTGTTCTTCCTTCTCCTTCTCTTGTACCTCATCTGGCTTTGGCAGTCAGGGGGGCTGGTGGGGGCCTTGGCATGGGTCGGGCTGGCACCTACCCCTAACACCTTGGGCCTCTGTGAATTGACATGGGGCTTCACCGCTTGATTGAAAGTACGGCTGATGTTCTTGCCAGGTTTCCAGCCCATGACCTGCAGTATGGACAGCTCATAGGCCTCCACAGGGATGGCCTCATAATCTGCCTCTCCTGGCACTTAGCCTGGAGTTCGGTGTCTGCCCCTTCACCTTTGGGGATGCATTCTTTCTGGATCAAGGGGGTAGCGATCCTGGAATCGACACCCTCATTGTCTCTGTGTTCCAGAGACTACTTGAATTCCTCAACGAGCTCCTTCACAGCCTAGTATTTCAGCACCCCATCCACCGAGGCCTCAGCACCTCTGGATGTCCAGGGGCCTGGGTCAGTAGCTGCCTGCAGTATTCATTCCAGATCAAAGGGATGACAAACTCCTTGGGAGTTTCTGAGGACTTCACACCCTGCAGCTCTCTCCCTTCCACAGTTTTTAAGAAATCCTTCTCCTTCAGGGCAGCCCTCACACTGTCTCACAGGTCCACCACCTGCCTCTGGGTGGACATGCAAATGAAGGGGAAAAAAACTGGGGTGGTAGACACTGCTGCACGCCGGGAACATTTTCTTCAGTGTCAGCATCCGCCATCTTGTCCCTCTTTGCAGGCCTGTGCTGTGTTTGCCAAAAGTTAATACATATTTCTTGATGAGATGATGTTTGTGGAGGTTTGTTTACTTATGGAGGGTGTTAAGGTGTTAAATCAATCATTTCTTTTGTTTTGAAGAAATCTAATCATTCTCAGTAACACCTATTAGAAGACCCACTGAACACAATCACTGGGAAGAGCTGGGCGTGGTCTTCTGGGCTCAATAAAAGGCACCCAAGAAACCACCCTCACTCTTCTCCAGAAGAGACAGAGTGCTTTTGGATCTGTCTTGCCTGCGGAGTCTTCTGAAAGCTCCTGTGACCACATCAGAAGGAGTTGAACCCAGAACTGACTTTCATAACACTACTTCTACAGCAAGCGTTCGCGAAATCCTTCACATATTCCTTAGGTGACTTAGGTGAGTGTACAATATACAGAAGTGGAGTTCCCGCTACTTTCCCAAACCGAAACAAACCAAAAATAATTTTAGTTTATCACTCAGGAAATTGAGGTGTTTTTCTATGAAATGATTTCATTTGTCTACTTTGCAAAAATTAGTCCTTTCCTTAACCTACATATGAATTAATCCGTTTTGTCAATATTATTATATATTAGATTTAATAGGGTGATTGCATTTTGTCTTATTTTTATGTATGCCTTGAATGTTTATATGGATTATAAGGACTAAGAAAGTAGTAGCCAGGTATCTTGTAATTTTGTACTTTGTGTGGTTCCTGAAAAAGGAATAAAAAACCAAACCCACTGCCGATGAGTCAATTCTGATTCATAGCAACCCTATAGGACAGAGTAGAACTGCCCTATAAGGTTTCCAAGGAGCGCCTGGTGGATTTGGACTGCTTACCTTTTGGTTACCAGCCAAACTCTTAACCACTACACCACCAGGGTTTCAGAAAAAGGAATAGAAGTACTTAATTCTATAAGAAGTTGATAAATGTAGTAGTCTAAATGTAGTGCATAAGTCAATGCGTAAAAAGACTATTCTACTGTAAGTATGTAATGCAATGAATGGTTTGGACAAAAAAAAAAAATTTTTTGATACTGGTGTCTCTTTAGAAAATTCTGTTTACTGATATAAATTTTTAAGAAGCCAGGAAATGTTTGGGCAGAAAATTGTTACTGGTTACCATGCAGGAATGTCAGAAATGTGACTGCCGTCTATATTCATTCATTGAGTGTAAAGATGAGAACCCAATGTTTTAGCTAAATCAATTTTAAAAAGCACAGTTTGTTATTTTGTGCTGATTTTCACTATTGCATGATACTTTCATCTTTTCACAGTGTGAAGGGGTGCTTGCTAATAGTTTAAAAGGGTACGGAAGATATTGCTAGTCTCTTATTTTTTATTTCTTTAGATGCCTAGTGTAGATAAAAGGATGTTTTTAAACGCTTGTTGTTAGGAGCTGATGAGTAGATTCTCCCTTGTAGTAACTCCACATGACTCAGCAGAACTGCCCCATAGGATTTTCCTGGCAGATTATTGGGTCTTTCTCCTAAGGAGCCACTGGATGCATTGGAACCACCAACATGGCTTAACCCTTTGCACCACCAGGGCTTCTTCATACATATTCATATATAAAGATTCCGACTGAAATCTGATCCAATTTTATGACCAAAGAAAACAAAACAAAAAGCCTGTTGCCATTGAGTTGATTTTGACTCATAGCGAACCTACAGGACAGGGGAGAACTGCCCAACAGAGTTTCCAAGGAGTGTCTGGTGGACTTGAACTGTGGACCTTTTGGTTAGCAGCCAAAGCTATTAACCACCATACCAGCAGAGTTTCCCAATTTTACAAAGCTTTGTTAAATTCTTATTAACACTTTTGTATTCCGAAATTGAATTTTTGTTACATTCTGTTTGAATTAACAGAGTTTCAAAGAAGAAATTTTGATTTTGTGACTATGTTTTTCATGTACATATTTCTAATGCATTTTTTACAGTGAGTTTCAAGAAAGACACTTTCTGTATTATAGGTGAGGGGCAGGAGACAAATGTGCATTCTGCCCATTACTGTGTTTTATTATTTTCAACTTTTATTCTCTCTTTAAGGATTTTGTATTAGAAATATAACCCTACTTCATAGACAGTCTTGGTGAGTAAAAATACCAGAACTGTTCGCTTAAATTAAAATAGTTGATAAGAACCTGGCTGGTTGATTCTGTCTGTATGGTATCTTGGAGAGTAACGGTTAGCAGATTTTAATTTTAGTCAAAGGTATGAGTTTTGGCTCCAACATTAACTGTCGGTATGATTTTGGATTAGTCATCCTTATAGGATGGTTTTGTCAATTAAATGAAATAGTAAAGGTAAAAAGTTTAGTCGCATGAGCTTTGCTAAACCAATCAGTCACTAGGAACATTATGATTGGCTTTTCCACCAATCAGAATACAAGAGATTGAGTCAAACTATTGAAGCACAAGCCCAAGAAGGAAAGGACACAAACAGGTTCTTTATGGAGGAGAAATGGAGTTGATGGTGTAGATCATGTTAATCAGGAAGCCAACCAAGTTTTCAACAGAGCTCTAGAGCTGTCCTTGTGTCAGTTTCCAGTTTTTGTCATTAGCAAAAGAAACTATATCAGGCCTAGACGTAAGTATATTATTGAATCACAACTGGAGTAAAAGTTTGCTTAGTCTTTTGTCTTTCTGGGGCAAATGACAAACTCTCCTGATTTTCTTCCCTCAGGAAAATGGACTCCAACATCTCCCAAGCCTTGCGAAAGGAACTCACCTGCTGCATCTGCTTGAACTACCTTACAGACCCTGTCACCATAGGCTGTGGGCACAGCTTCTGTAGGCCCTGTCTATACATTTCCTGGGAAGAAGCCAAAACTACCCGTTGTCCTCTATGTGGGGAAACATCAAAGAAGACAGACATCAAATCCAATATTCTTGTGAAGAATCTGGTGTCCCTTGCTAGACAAGCCAGTCTCTGCCAGTTCCTGAGCTCTGAGGATCAGATGTGTGGGACACACAAGGAGACAAAGAAGATGTTCTGTGAAGAGAGCAAGAACCTACTCTGTTTGCTCTGTTCTTCCTCTCAGGAGCACGAGGCTCACAGACACTGTTCCATTGAATACGCTGTTGAGAAGTACCGAGTAAGTGATGCTTCTGAAAGCCTTTGAAAGCTGGAGAATAATAGAGCTAAGAGAGTATAAGGAAGATGAGTACCGTGATTATGATTAATTCAGTCATCACTGGGAGTCTTATATGTGCTGGCTACTGTTCTAGGTGGGAAGGGTAAAGCTGTGAATAAAATAGGTAAGGAAATCTGCTTTCACAGAGGCTGTATTCGAGTGACAGGGCAATTCGCTTAATGATTATTAATTTGATTATGCAAAGTGAAGCACAGGACACCATAACACTCACATTTTTAGAAATAGCTCCTGGCTACAAAAATTACATGTTTAACAAGTGCTTATTTTTTTTTTTACTGGAAGCATATTTAGTAATACTGGACAAACATGTAGGATAATAGTATAGATAATTAGAAAGATATTTATAGGAAATTTAATTACATTACATAAAGCCTTTATTTGACAGTTTTCTCAGGAAAATTGTTTCATTACTTTATGTGGCTCTATAGCCTGAAACTCCCAGAAGGGATGACTATCGGGTAGCCAGGGAAACATGACCCTTCCACTTTCCCGAAAGTATGTTCATCTAACATCCCTGGTCTTTAGCTGTCAGTAAGGGTCTGAAATCTATAATATTTGTTCTGTTGGTGCTTAATTCAGTATTTTTGTTTTTACAGGAGAAGCTTTTAAAACAAATGAGGTCTTTATGGGAAAAGATCCAAGAAAATCAGAGAAATCTAAACGAGGAGTGCAGAATAATCAACTTGTGGATGGTAAGCCTGAGACCACGTTTTCCTCATAACCAGCTTGATACAGACATGCTGGGACCTTACCTACTAAGAACTTGAGCTTTAATCATCATTGCCAGGAGATTCTGTGAGTGAGCTCATCAGTAGGAAAAAGGATCTGCTGTTTTTATGTAGGAGAGTAGGACACTTAGGATTTCTAGAATTCAGTACACCAGGGACTAGGGAGAAAAAGGCCATCAGAACAAAGTGCAAAAAGTGCTGAAATGGAGGCACATGCAAGGATTTGGAGAAGTTCAAAAACCGTTGGTCAGGAGTTGAGAAAAAGTTTTGGAGAGAGGTTCACAATCAATTTGAGTTTTAAAGGACAAGTGTAAAAAACCCATGGACATTTCAAGCAGAGATTTCTGACTAAGGTGAAATCCAGAAATTAAACAGTACGTAATGGGGAACTACAGGGATGTCATACTGATTAGTATAAAGACGGCCATGGGGAGAAAAAGGTTTAAATAGCAATTTAGGAAGTGTACCTGTGATAGTGAAAAGCGATAATGTAGTAGCTAGAGAATGATATAGGATCAACTGGAGAAATTTCAACATGTTGTAAAACTGGGGGAAAAGAGAAAGAAAAGGACTTGGTGAGGAGAGAATGAGTACGTGGGTATGGGCAGGGGTCATGCAATGGAGTAAGGGTTAATGTTCCTGTAATGTTAAGACAAAATGAGACCCTGAAGTCTTAAGTACCCATTACCAGGAAGGAATCCCATCCATGGCAACAAGGGATAGTGATGGGAGAAATCAGATTGAGGGTATGGGATTAGGAATTTTAGGGAGGTTTTGTCTGATGATTTCTAATCCTCAGACTAGTAGGCAACATTTCTGCTAAGAGTGAATCATCAGGCTAGGATTGAGGAGATTTGAGATGAGAGGCTAAATTAGTAACAGATCAGAATATTAAATAATCAAGCATAAATTTATCTTTTTACATGTAATCTTTCATATTTTAGAGAATATATATATATTGGTAAAGCAGAGGGTCAGGAAAAAGAAGAAGACCCTCAATGAGATGGACTTACACAGTGACTGCAACAATAAGTTTAAACATAAAAAAGATCATTAGGGTAGGATGGCTTGGGACCAGGCAGTTTTTCATTCTGTTGTACATAGTGTCCTTGTGAGTTGGAACTGACCCAGTAGCACCTAACAACAACAACGTATTTTAAAAATTATCTCTGAAAAAAAATTCTACAGAATTTTAGGAACTTAAGAAGTGAATTACAGTGTTTAGAGGAAAGAATGGGTTTCTGTAGTTAACAAGGAATGAAAAATAAAGTAAGGAAAGAGGGATGAGCATGGTTTCTGGTAAGTGGAAAGGCATGAATTTAACATGTATGTACGTGGTTGGTGGATTACATGATCATGAATCAAAGAGAAATGAGTGAGGTTTAAGTGGTGAAGGATAAAGGCAGCCTGGGTGTGTGATCTAGGAAATCCAGGTCCCTGCAGGATTATATATGCCTACGGAGAGACATGATCAGAGATCAGTATCGGAAGTTGCATCCAGTTCTCCACAGGGAAGAAAAACAACATTTAGAGGGACTGAAAAGTGAACGCAAAAGGATTTTACAGCAACTCAAGAAAAGTCAAACCACAATGGTTCAAAAACAAAACCACCTAAGAGAAATGTTTGAGGAGCTGCTGAATTTGTGCCGTAAACCAGACGTGGAGCTGCTCCAGGTAAGAAATGAGGATATTAGTTCAAGTTCACATCTTTGACTTCCATTACATATTTCAACCCAAAATCCTATTTCTGCATCTTCTGCTCCTGTCTGGACTATTATTGTCCAAGTGAATATGATATAAACTTCAACTCTTATCCTAACCAGGAACAACAAAACTTTGAGGAATTGTGAGAGTAGTTTCCCTTCCCAATTCTCTTTATTTAATTCACTTTTCTATCCAACAGAAAGGAACAACTTATTTGTAGACCTTTTCGTCTCCAAGTGGGCAGTGTGAGGAAGAGGAAAAGCTAGCATTCATGTCCTCCTTCTGTTTGGAAGTCCTAGGCTTGAGTTGTGCTTGTTCTGAGGCACATTACCCTTTGGAAACAAGCCCTGTGAAAAGACCACCTTGTAGACAACTGATGGTTGTAGTAATGCGGTCCGTACTCATGTCCTGCTCTGTCTTTGTTCACCCTCAGAGCCCTTAGCCATCGAGAATTTATTTTCTGTCAATGCGTGGTACTGTGATTTTCCTTTAAAGAGGAAAAGGAAAAGAAATTTATAAAATCCGGGGCGGGGTGGGGGGGGGGAAGGAAAGGAAGGTTTGATATTTTTTTGAAATTTCCCAAATCCAAAGACTGATTAGGCATAAAAAAAAAAGAATTTCTGAAGAATTCTGAGTTTTTCTTTTTTTTTTCTCTTTACATAATTTGGAAGACACATTGACAAGGTAAGTTTGGCCTTCAATGCAAACTAGAGGTAAGTTTGGCCTTCAATGCAAACTAGAGCACCTTGACAGCTAGTAAAGAGATCAAAGTGTTTCTACCAAAATGAAGTTATTGAGATAGTAAATCTTCGTGTGCACGTGTATTTATGTGAGCACATGTATCTGTGTGTGTTTTACTGAATATAATTTTCTATCCCACTCTATCAGAAGTTAGTTTTGTTTTGTCTTTCTGTGCTCATGGAGGTATACATTGTAGGGTTCAATACAGAAGTCACTAGAAAACAGGTATGCATGATTTTAGTTTTCAAAATCATTAACATATAAAAGTGCATGGACTAGCTTTTCCAGGCGTTAGAGGAGAGGCAGGCATCTATGATAAGAAGCGGGTGGAGGCAGGGACAGAAGAAAAGAAAGAATCCCTAAGAATTGCACAGTCTTATCCCAGGAACATGGAGGTACACTACAATATCAGAAAGGAATTCTGATGAAACATATTATTCTGTTGAACGCTGACATCTTTTGTACATACTGTGATGACCCCTTTGGCACCTGAAAGATTACCTGAATCTTTCCCCGTGTAGGAGTGAGTCCGTGCAACTGCACATGCCCCAGCCTGTGAACCCAGCGCTCAGTGCAAGGCCCATCACTGGACTGATAGACAGGTTCAACCAATTCCAAGGTGAGTGGTAGCCCAATGATGGGACCCCATACATTGTCCTTCAATAATGGTTTTCTTTGGATAATATGGAGCCCTGGTGCCGGAGCAATTAAGAGCTTGGCTGCTAACAAAAAGGTCTGCAGTTGGAATCCACCAGCTGCTCCTTGGAAACAGTGTGGGACAGTTCTATTCTGTCCTGTAGGGTCACTATGAGTTGGAATCCACTTGACAGTAATGGGTTTCGTTTTTTATGCCCTTTTTATTAACCCTTGATTTAGGAGAGAACAGCCTTC